>NC_069380.1:128847500-129512500 GCF_027475565.1 Acinonyx jubatus | reverse complement strand
CATTCCATGATTCAATTATCTCAAACAATTCTGTTTCCTCCCCAAAATGACTTTGTTTAGGCTGCTGGGAAATATGCCAAAAGGTAATGCTCCTATTTTCTCCCTTCTTCTCTTTCACTTTCTATTGTACCCAATCTCTCTCTCTCCCCCCTCCCTCTCTCCCTCTCTGTCTCTCTCTGTCTCTCTCTCCCCCCCCTCCTCTCAGCCCCCTTGTCCCTGAAGCCCCTACAACAAAAATGTACATATATGGGCTGAGGGATAGTATATTTACACAGATACATGCAGTCATGCTGTTTCTGTAACAACAGCTGCCTTTTGGATAATTAGCTATAGCTGGAACTTGACTACCTATAAAACTTTGGGAGAAAATCATTGAGCTTCCGGCTTCTTCACATACAGCACATTGCCCTTTGCAGCTAACACTCATCTTAGCCACGATGATAGTTTTATATTGCAAATGTGTGACTTTCTTTTTCATTTGATAGTGACTGAGCCTGGATTGGTTCACCATTTTTCACAGGTTATTTATTTTTTTTCATTTATGCCATTACATTCTCATTTGCTTATACTGAATTGTAAAAAATGTCTCAAGTATTGTATTTTACCTTTCCTCAGTTATCTTTGTGGGTTTAATAAGTGTTTCAATGCACTGAATTGTGTTCCCAATTTCATGTGTTGAGCCCTTAACCCCCAATGTGAGTGACTTTGGAGATAGAGTCTGTAAGGAGGTGATAAAGGTTAAATGAAGGGTGAGGCCCTGATTCAACTGGGCTTGTACTCTTTTGTGAGGAAGAAGAGATACCGGAGTTTTCTCTCTCTCTCTCTCTGCCATATGAGGACACAGTGACAGGGTGGTCATCTGAAATATAGGGAGAGAGCTCTCATTAGACACTGACCCTGCTGTCATCTTTATCTTGGACTTCTAGGAACATTGAGAAATAATTTCAGTTGTTCAAGCTACTCCACTTATCATATGTTGTAATGGCAGGTCCAAGCTGACCAGTACAAGTGCAATCCATCTCTGTCCCTTTCCTCTCCCACAAGTTGCCATTTCCCAGGGAGGGGTAATAAAATGTTCTTGCTTTCATTTCATAAAATCTTCTTTTCTTTATATGACAGTATAGATGTGCTATTTTAAAAATCCCTTACTGTGGGGGTGCCTGGGTGGCTCAGTCGGTTGAGTGTCTGACTTCGGCTCAGGTCATGATCTCACTGTGGGTTCGAGCTCTGCATCAGGCTTACTGCTGTCAGCATGGAACCTGCTTTGGATCCTCTGTCAGCCCCCCCCCCTCTCTCTGCCACTCCTCTGCTTGTTCTCACTCTCTCAAAAATAAATAAACATTAAAAAAATTTTAAAACCCTACTGTGTAAAAGAAAAGATAGAAAAGGAGAAAAATATCTTTCCTTTTCCCCTCTTGCAAATTTTGCCACCAACTTAGGAAATCCCACCATCTGTAAAAGACTGGGAAAGTGCACAGAGCTTTCTGGATTTCCATGTTGGAGAACTTATTTTGTTTTATAAATTAGGTGTTAGTTACAATTTTATTGGGTATTGAAAACCTAATACATAATCTTGTCATGTTCTTACTTAAATTTATATGAAATTAGCCTCTGCAAGTAGTTCTGAAAACTTTCTAGTGAAATATGGATCCCAGGAAAAACATATAGCGAAGAAAGTCTTCATATTCTATGAATTCAGTTGCCCTAGAGGTTTTAGCTGACTTGAAGATCACTATAAGTTAACCAGGCTGAAAAGTAAATCCTCTAGAGAATGAGAAGATAAACCACAGACCTGGAGAAAATATGCAAATGCATAACTGATAAAGGCTTGTTTTCTAAAATATACAAAGAACTGTTAAAACTCAGTAAAAAAAAAAAAAAAAAAAGGCAAAGTGATTACATACCAGGCCAAAGCCCTTAGAGACATCTCATCGAAGAAGATACACAGATGACAAGTATATGAAAAACTGCTCCAGTCAAATGTCATCAGAGAAATGCAAATGAAAATAACAATGAGCTACCATTAGACACCTATCAGAATGGCCAAAATCCAGAATACTGACAACACCAAATGCTGGTGGGCAATGGATCAACAGGAACTCTCATTCTTTGCTGGTGGGAATGTAAGATTGTACAGCCACTTTGGAAGATAGCTGGGCAGTTTCTAACAAAACTAAATATACCCTTATCACACCATTCAATAATTTCACTCTGGTATTTACTGCAAGGAGTTGAAAAATTTATGTCTATACAAAAACCTGCACGCAAACGTTTATAGCAGCTTTATTCATAGTTGCCTAAAGTTGGAAGCATCCAAGATGTCCTTTAGTAGGTGAATGGATAAATAAACTGTGGTACATTCTCCAAAATTAAATTTCCTCATTCCCATACCCTCTTTTCCTCTAATACTATTGTCCCTGTCTTAAGAACAAACATTTCTCTTACTGCAATACACATCCTGACAAGTGCTCGGTACTGAAGATAATATTTTGATATTTTGTCTTGAAGGTATTGAATACCAAGATTTGGGTGCGTAGAGCCTAGTTAATGTTTCAGAATAGAGCAACCTGTGAGAGGTGAACCACCGTCAGGAGGTGGTGTGATGGGGAAAAGGACAGGCTTAACTACTTAATAAAGATTCACATGGTCATACAACACTGCTTCCTAAGACTTCCCTACCAACATGTCATAATAAAAGACAGATTTGTCATCATGGACTCCAGAAAGTAGTAGGGGGTGCTGGCAGGTAGGAAATAACACGATAGGGCATCAGAATGCAAAGTGTTATCTACCAGTAGCAAGCCCGTAGGCTGGGATTCTTCTGTGGGAAAGAAAGTCACCCAGTAACAACAATTAGCAAACATTTCTTGAGGATGGGGATTGTACAAACAACCTGGCCATGTAATAGCAGTCCCAGAGAGAGAGGAAATGACCCCCAGTTTTTTTGTTCTTTTTTAAGAAATAATAGATAGACCTTTCCCAAATTTCATGGAAACATTAGCTTATACATTCAGGAAGCTTAGCAAATCCCAAGCAGGGTAAATAAAAACTTAAACACATGTAGTGATATCACAGTCAAACCTGTAAAATCTAAAGATAAAGAGAAGATAATTTACACACAAGATAATTCACTTCTCATCAGAGCACAAAGGCGGCAAGACCATGAAGGAATATCTTTAAAATAGTGAAAGCAACTATGTCAGCACAGAATTCTAGATTCAGCAAAAATATAATTCAAAACTGGGGGTGAAGGAGACATCTTCAGATAATTAAAAGCTGACAGAAGTTGTGCCAACACACCTGCCTTAGAAAAACAGCTAAAAGAAGTTCTTCAGCCTGAAGAGAATGATAACAGATGAAACTCAGAAACAAAGAGCGCTGGAAATTGTAAAGGTATGATTTGTCCTCTTTCCCCCTTCTCTTAGTTTATTTAAAAGACACCTGAGTTTTTAAAAGCAAATAGATAGTATTGTATTTTAGAATTTATCACATAGCCAAATGTGATATCTATAATAATTGCACAAAAGATGAGGTGTTAAATGAAATTCAGGTGGTACCTGTTTACCAGTTTTACATCAAGTGACACAATCTTACTTCTCAGTGGATTGTGGTAGGTTAAGAATACATAATTTCAGGGGGCACCTGGGTGACTTGGTCGATTAAGCGTCCGACTTCGGCTCAGGTCATGATCTCACGGTCCGTGGGTTCGAGCCCTGCATCGGGCTCTGTGCTGACAGCTCAGAGCCTGGAGCCTGTTTCCGATTCTGTGTCTCTCTCTCTCTCTGTGACCTCCCCCATTCATGCTCTGTCTCTGTCTCAAAAATAAATAAACGTTAAAAAAAAATAAAAAAAAAGAGTACATAATTTCAGGACTAGAGCACCCACTAAATATAATACAAAGAAGTAAACAGAAAAGCCAATAGAGGAAGTAACATGGAATACTACACAAATACTCAATTATCCCAGAAGATGTCAGAAACAGAGGGGGGAAAAAAGCAGTTGAAACAAATGGAAAATAGTAGAATTAAACCCAACCAGATCAGTAATGACATAACATAAATAGAATGAGGACTCTCATTAAATGGAAGAGATTTCCATACTGAATGAAAATGTTTTATTCCCAAAATGATATACAATAACTGCCTATAGATGAGAGATGAAAAAATGCACAACAGGCACTAGAAATGTCGTGGCATAGACCAAAGTAGAAGTTTCAGCCACTTTGCCGCTGACTCTGTTTTTGTTTTTATTTGTTTTTGACCTTTGTATAGTGAACTGTGAAGACAGTGTTTAAATCCAGGTTCTATTACGTACTGGTAACATGACTCAGTTTCTACATCTTTATATACATGGGGGTGGGGAGGAGAGAGATGGAAGAAGGAGTGGGAGACAGGTTTATTGTCAGGAATTGGCTCATGTGATTATGGAGACTGGTAAATCCCAGGATCTGTAGGGTGAGTCAGCAAGCTGGAAACCCAGAAGAATTTATGGTGTAGTTCCTCTCTACAGGCCAACACGCTCCAGACCGAGCAAAATCCAAAGTCCCAGCTCAAGTCAGATGGCAAGAAAAAAACTGATTTCTCAGTTCCAAGGCAGTCCAGTAGGAAAACTTCTTTTACTCAGGGAAGGATCAGCCTGTTTGTTTTATTCAGGCCTTTAACTGATGTGGATGAGACTGGTCCACATTAGGCACCAGGGAAGGAATCTGCTTTACTTAGTCTACTCACTTGAATGTTAACACCATCACAGAAATACTCAGAATCGTATTTCACCAAACATCTGGACATCCCATGGCCCAGAACAGTTGATGATATATAAAATTAGCCATCACAACCATTACTTAATATTAAAAAAGCAAATCAAAATTTTCATTGAAATTATAAGGGGTTGGCTAGGTCATAGAGTTACAATGGCCCATTGAAATAACTGAAGAACACAAAAGGGTAAGCCATTCAGGCATTGCTGCTACATGTTTGGCATAATATGCACATCATATGATGACCTAAACTGCATAAGTGATAACTTCTGAGCTCTCTTTAGTGACACACACATGCACACACACGCACACAAGCACACTCCTTCACAGCAAACACAACCTAAATCTGAAAGTAAACACATTTGAGCATAATAATGCTACTATGATGAAATCATTTCTGGATTCCAGGACTTGCTACAAATATGTCTCAGATTACATTTTTATTGAGGATGCTGTTAAAATCTCAATGTAAACAGTATAATTACTATTTTTCAAATGTATTTTTAGAAGTGTTTGGGTAAAGGGTACGATGAAAACTTTTCTGCATAAATTTCAAGTGAAATCTATTATAGTTTTCCAATATTAAAATTAATTTGTGTTAGCTTAAAAATGGAAATATATAGACTAGCAGAAAACAGAAGTTATTCATCCTTAATCCCATAATCCAGTGATACTTCTTCTATTAGTTCAGTTATTTGGGTGTAATCATCAGTACCCTGATTAATTTCTCATGTTCCTCAGTAAGTCTTTTTCCCCAACATTACTTCAGAGGTAGTAAGGGCACCGGATTTAGAATTAGGAGACCTAGACTTTTAGCCCCATTGTCTTTAATGTTTGCCTGGACAGTTTTCGGCTAGTCTTGGGATATCATTTGTCAAGAAAGAAGATTGGACTAGATGACATTATTTACTTCTTTTGACTTTAATGCTCTATGATGCTATCATATTACGAATAACTTCTTGTAGACTAATTAATATCTACCAAGAGAATACTGGACATCACTAGTTTAAGGGATTAATGTTGAGTATAAATACCAATACTTTCCACCCTCCTATTTTGTTTCCCCATTCTGAAGTGCTTTGTTTCTTGCGTGTTTCAGAAAAGACACACTTACGATGTATGTGTGGTGTGTGTGTGTGTGTGTGTGTGTGTGTGTGTGTGTGTGTGTGTTTGCCTTTTAAAGTGGGTTAAATATTACCCAGAATCAGCTGAAAAGGGACTAATACTCCCTTTTGCTAATCACCATGTCACTCAACAGAAACAAGATATGGTTGAATCCATATCTTACGAGCATACTTTGAAGTCATGCAATGTGATTTCTCTAAGTGGCTGTTCTCTTGACTGGTCAGATTTAGGATTGGGGTGACATTGCTCTGAGCCAGATTTCATCCACATATAAAGTTGCTTCAGAAATCCAATGTTATGATACCTAGATGTTGAGTGCAAATATCAAGTGTTGCACAACCTATGGTCAGTGTTTCTCTAATTAGAACTTAGGCCTTCATATTTAATTTTTTTTAGTTTATTTTTGAGAGAGAGAGAG
Source organism: Acinonyx jubatus (assembly GCF_027475565.1). Classification (NCBI taxonomy): domain Eukaryota; kingdom Metazoa; phylum Chordata; class Mammalia; order Carnivora; family Felidae; genus Acinonyx; species Acinonyx jubatus. The sequence goes on along the minus strand of NC_069380.1, from coordinate 129,506,201 downwards.
CACAGGCAGGGGAGAGGCAGAGAGTGAGGGAGACACAGAATCTGAAGCAGGTTCCCGACTCTGAGCTGTCAGCACAGAGCCCTATGTGGGGCTTGAACTCAGGAGCTATCCTGACATCAGCCGAAGTCGGATGCTCAACCAATTGAGCCACTCAGGCACCCCTAGCCCTTCATATTTTAACACTAAAATGTCAACCAATGCATTCAAGGCAATAACATTACTTTCAATTTCCAGAGTCCAACATGGCATTTTAAAGCACAGTGAGATGTTTCCTAGAATTTAATTTAATAAGACTTGGTTGAGCAGATGGAGCATAGAAAGACAAGCTGTGTTCCAGTTTATTTTCTAGTCAGTGCCATTTCCCATGAACCAATCATTCTGTTGGACTTTGGAAAACATCAGCAAATCAGAACTTTAGGAGAAGGTGCCAGTAAATTAAGTCTTATTGCAAAACATTACAAGTAAAGTGACTCATTTAAAATCACGAAGCCTCTTAACGAACTACTAATTTAGTTAATCAAGGTGATGTGGCTTTAGAAAGTAAATTATGCTTAAATGAGGTTCTGATGTGGCTCTAATCCTTTAAATGGCTCCCAGAGCATGCCTATACTGATGACAGAATTACAATAGAAATATCTTTGGATGCTGTGTGATCTAAGAGTTTAATGTCAGAAAGGGAAAGACTAAAATTCCAAGTGAGGCTATTATGTATTGTATGATTTATAAAGGAAGACTCCAAAGCTTCTGCATACAATTGCAAAGTCAGGAATCAAGCATACATATTCCCTGTCCAACCAACTGCAGTGGGAATAAGGAATTTTCCCTTTCTGTCGAGATTCTATCACCAAGCATGGGAAGTGTCTCTTATCATATGTGTTAGATATGTAAGAGCTACATGGAGAAGTTTAGGAGGAAAAACAAAAACACAGTGGAGAGGAGAAATAAAGCACTGGGGGATAGAAGGAGCTATAGGAGCCAGATATCCTGTGGGAGGTATCCTTCATAACACCCCTTTTCTTGTTTTACCAAGACCTAAAGATGGTCCCAGCTACTTTTCTCCTTGTTACCGATTTTACCCTTGGTTACCATTTCTGCTTAATAGTTGAGTCAAAAACAAGTACCCTTTGCAACACTTTGTTTAAAATGTACCACGAGAAGACTTCTGCTTCCAAACATGGTGACATAACAGGGACAAGATAGGCCTTCCTGATTTAAGCAACAAACAAAACAACCGAAATGTATGAAGCAACTTTTTTCAGACTTTGGACAACAGGCAGCATAGAAGAGTGATTCCTGAGAGAGGCAACAAATGAAATAAGACTTAGCATTGCCTCCGTTGCCTCAGCTCACTGCCTAAACAGTATCCAGCCTATAAAAATGGGAGGGAAACTTAACCAGAGCCCAAGAGACAGAGACAGAGAAAGAGTACTCTGGAAATCTGCAGAGGGTTCTCTTGAGTCAAGAGCAAAGGACCTGTGATAAATTCATGCACATGAGGAAACTCTCCAGGGCTGGAGGAAGAACCAATATAAAGGAACAGATAGAACAATGTCTAAGGATCACACACAGTCAGGAATAGTTTGCAAACAAAAATTGAACGGCCTTTTAACATATGTGTTGTCAAATAAAGTTCTCTTCTAGAAGAATATTACCTCAATAGTAAGACTGTGTTAGCTCTAGACTAAAGGCAAGTGTCAAAAGGTTTGCTTTATTTCAAATTAACTTAAATGTGCCCCAGAACAAAATTCCTAAAAATATAGGGTGACAACAAAATTCAATATTCATCAACATAGAATTTACAATGTCTCACATCTAATAAAAATTACCCAGCAAGCAAGGGAGAAGAGTGTATGATCCATAATGAGCGGGGTGGAAATCAGGGATCAAGAGAAAGAGACCCCAAAGTGCAACAGATGATAGAATTAGTACACAAGGACATTAAAACAGTTATTTAAATATAAAAAACATGTTCAAGAAGGTAGTAGAGGAGCGCTTGGGTGGCTCAGTCGGTTAGGCATCCAACTTCGGCTCAGGTCATGATCTTGCATGATCTCGAGTTTGAGCCCTGCGTCAGGCTCTGTGCTGACAGCTCAGAGCCTGGAGCCTGCTTCAGATTCTGTGTCTCCCTTTCTCTCGGCCCCTCCCCCACTCGTGCTCTGTCTCTGTCTCTCAAAACCGAATAAACGTTAAAAAAATAAAGAGTGTGGAAACGAATTTGACAATAAACTTCATATATTGAAAAAAAAATAAACGATTTAAACAGAAAAATAAAATAAAAAGAAGGTAGCACAAAGTGTGGGCATAATAAAGACAAAAAAGATGCAAATCAAATTTCTAGACATTGAAAATAAGTTGTCTGGGATGGAAAGCACACTGGATGGGATTGACAGCAGAGTAGACACTACAAGAGAAAAAAAAAGAGCAGTGAACTTTAAGCTGTATCAATATTAAGTCTCCAAGTTGAAACACGGAAAGAAAAGGACTGAGGGAAAAAAATGAACAGAACATGTCCTTGACATGCAGGACATTATCAATTGTGCTACAAACATATGTAATTGGAGAACCAGAAAAGCAATGAGGCATAACAATATTTAAATAAATAATAACTAAAAAACTTTCCAAATCTGATGAAACTATAGATTTTTCTTCTCTAGCACAGATATCCTGAGTCAGTTTTGTTCGTTAGCCTTGTGTCTCTGATAAAAACTAAGCCACTGGAGTGGATGAGTGGAATGGAAAAATGACAAGTGTCTCTGAAGGAAGCCTGTAGCTCTAAACTGAGATTAGAGAAGTGATCTCAAACCTGAGGGTTTATCATCTTGGAGTAGCATCCTGCTTTTGTGCACGGCATGCACGCATAGGCACACACACATGCATGCACATCGTTGTTGTAAATCTAATAGAGAATATTTAATAGGAGTTTTGAAGAAAAAGTCAAGGTTTTCTTAAAAATCCCATACAAATTCTAGATGAACTCTTCTCCTGTCTGACTCATGAACTCCCACTAAGGGGATGGGCCATGTTAAGGTGGAAGAACACCGTTGGTAATTACCCAAATTGCCTCAGAGGAGGATATGGAGGTTTCAGATAAGGTGGGAAGTGAATTAGGAAGGATTCCTGCACACTTCTGATAGATCTGCTCACTTTGGCATGAACAAACTGAAGCTATGGCAGGAGGGCTGTGCAAATACAACACCACCTCTTTGTCCAAGAAACAGAAAAGAAAACACAGATAAAGTAACTGGGTTGAAAATAAAACATAATCTTGCATTGTAGAAGAGGTTAATAAAAAGACGAATTCAATAAATTGAGAGACAGAAATCCAGGAAATAAACCACCAAAATAAAATGGAAAGAGAATTTACAGAATTCAAGAAAAAATGCCTATGGTCCAAAAATCAGCTTTACTGAACTACAAATATGAATTAGAAATAGTAAACAATGAAACAAACTGGATTAAAATTAAATTATTTCAAAGAAGAAAATATTAATACAATTACTTTGAACATATAAAAAATAAGCAAAGAGATCAAAGCTATCGGGCAGACATAATATATGAAGGAGAAAGAACATAGATATGAGAAAATAGGTGTTTCTTACAGAACATAACTCAATAATGGTAAAAATAATTGAAGACAAAATAGAAAATACAATCCCTTGAATTAATGGCACAACTGAATATAGGGATTGTAAAGTACATTATTTTAAGAAAAACTGTTATAGAGGCACCTGGGTGGCTCAGTCATTTAAGTGTCTGACTTCAGCTCAGGTCATGATCTTGCGGTTCGTGAGTTCAAGCCCCATGTTGGGCTCTGTGCTGACAGCTCAGAGCCTGGAGTCTTCTTTGGATTCTGTGTCTCCTTCTCTCTCTCTGCTCGTCTCCCACTCACTCTTTATTTCTCTCTCTCTCAAAAAGAAATAAACATTAAAAAAATTTAAAATAAAAGAAAAACTGTTATAGAATAATAAATAATAAGGCATGCCTTACTTTGAGCTTTCAGTAAAAATACACCGTTCTTTAGGCATCACCATAGAAAGTGAAAATCACCTGTAATGAAAAAATATCAGGGTACTTTAACATTTTCCTGAGCTATAGGCAAATGAGTTAATAGGATTCTGAGGAATGAGAAACCCAAAAATATTGTAGCTGGACAACTTGATTCTCATTTGTTAAGTAAATGGGTTAAAATTCTCAAATAAAAGAGCAAGCAAACTTTTTCACATGCTATTTTGCTAACACATCAGTGGAAACGACACAAAACTATAAATGGAGGCTGAAGTCCCATATGTCAAAACTTGTAAGAGTATATCTAAGAATATATATATATATATATACGCACATATACAGCTAAGAACTATAAAATAGTTATTTTATTATATTTCTTATATAATTATATATATATATATATATAGCTAAGAACTATAAAATAAAATATATTCCCTCCTCCTATCTTGATCATTATACTTCTCAGCGATCTATTTTAAATTTAGAATTTTTCAGCACAAACCAGAACATGATTGTACAGAAAGAGCCAGGCCTGACCCTAGGACACTTGCCAATGTTTGGCACCATGAGAGACCTCATTTGCATATGTTTGAATACCTTAGTCCATTTGTCTTGTGGTGGCTTCATCCGCATTCAGGAGAAGGACCTGGGAAGATGTCTGTGTAGGCTCTGGAAACAGATTCATAGCTGTTTGGGTAGAGAATGATGAGCTCTAAAGTGCCCCAAATGCAGTCTAGAATAGACACAACAATAAAGCTACAAACTCTTTGTTGCATGGGCAAAGATCTGAATTGGGATAAACTCATTCAAGGTATAGGGCTGGGGCAGAAACCCCTCCTACCCAGGCCCTTACAAGGTGGCCTTATAAGGTGCTACTGGTGGCAATACCACACGTGATTTCTTCTTCAAGAAACTACTGAGGGAGGAATCCTGCCAATTAAGCAATGAATGGAGAAAACAGTAAGGGATTAAACCACTGCTCATTTTCAGAAGATGGTGGAGGAATGTTTACAGTGTTTGGCAGGAAAAAGATCAAGCCCACAACTTTATAACTTTCAACATGTTTTTCTAGTATAAAAGGCAACAGACTGGCATTTGAAGTTACATACAAATTCACAGAATAGAGGAATTATGAGTCTTTCTTAAAAAAAAATGATTAAACCCATTCAACCAAAAAAAACTACTGAAAAGAGTGGCAAAAGGGCTGGTAGTTATCACTGCATCTATTTAAATATAGAAACTTAGACTAAATAGCAGAGAGAATTATGGTCATAGAACAGAATATAAATGTTATAAACCCTGTAATATAAGAAATTATATTGCCAAAATTAGGGGGTGGAAAGTAAAGACAGAAGCATATGCAAGAGGGCTAATTTCCTTATTTTTCAAAGCAGGGAGTCAATTATCCTACCTCAAATTGAAACATGTCATTTAAAATAAATCATAACTCTAGATATTTAACGTTGTTTCATATCTGTGTTTCTTATACCAGAGTATGGAAATTATATACTGAAATGAAGAAACATGTTTTTTTAATGTTTGTTTATTTTTCAGAGAGAGAGAGACAGAGTGTGAGCAGGGGATAGGTAGAGAGGCTTCAGAATCTGAAGCAGGCTCCAGGTTCTAAGCTGTCAGAGCAGATGTGGGGCTTGAACTCACGAACCGCGAGATCATGACCTGAGCCGAAGTTGGATGCTCAACTGACTGAGCCACCCAGGTGCCCCAAGAAACATGTTTTTAAGTTTTAGCCATTTCTTCAGTTTGTCTTGGGTTTTTTCTTTTGTTAAATGCAAAAATTAAATCTCATACTTAAAAAAAAAGTGTCATGTGTAGGATGATCAACTTTTTATGCAATTGCCTGTCTTGATTAGTCTATCTTTTTCCTCCCTCCCTACTGATCTCTTCACTTATCCATATTTTTATTTACCACCATCTTTTTCCATCTATCTGTCCATTCCTTGATCTGTTAATCTTTGTCAAGAGGTTTCTGGAATTCTGTAGTGGTATTTGGGTTATTTTGTTTTCTTTGTACTTATGTCTATTTCTGGATTTCATTCTAAGATAACAATCATACAAAAGTTTCACAAAAACAAGTTGTTATTTGAGCCACCTGGATTTATAGGCAACTGAGGCAGAATATTTTGGGGGAGCAAATTCCTTGTGGAAGTTTTTTGCAGATGCAGATGGCAGAGGAGGAGAGAGAATAGTGAAGGAAGAAGAATGGGATTATTGACCTAATTGTCAAGAGCCTTTATTACACTAAAGATTAGGCTTAGGTCCTATTGATACACATGTATAGATCAATGTCATTGCCCATCGGTTTTTTTTTTTTAATTTTTTAATGTTTATTTTTGAGAGAAAGAGAGAGAGAGAGAGAGAAAGAGTGTGAGCAGAGGAGGGACAGAGAAAGAGGGAGACACAGAATTGGAAACAGGCTCCAGGCTCTGAGCTGTCAGCATAGAGCCTGATGCTGGGCCCGAAACCACGAACTGTGAGATCATGACCTGAGCCAAAGTCACCTGACCAAAGTCACCTGACCAGACCTGACTGACACCCAACTGACTGAACCACCCAGGCGCCCCATCTTTGCCCATCTTTGATTAGAATTTTAAATGACTCTCAAGCAGTGAAGTCTAAGTGGAATATTACCTACTGATATTTAACCAGGGCTCTTGCTTGGGGAGGAAAGCCAGTTTACAATGCAGTCATATCCCTCATTCTCTCCATTTGAGCTTGGTTGCTGAAATCTGCAGTAGATACAGAGATGAAGAGAAGCAACAAGTGAGAACTCTAGAGAATGGAATGAGGAACGCATCACCTCAGGGGATCTCTGCAAGGAGTTTTATATCGTAGGGGAATGTGTCCAAGATGTACTGTGCAATTAGTCCTTTTCTCACTCTATGGAAAACAAACAGAATAGAGACATCAGGGGAAATACTGTGGAACCAGAGGTCCTGCAACACATTGGGAGAGTCACTGGGCTCCTGGCTGGTCGGGAATCACAGAAAGCTAAGAGACCACAACAAGAACTGGAATGACAGAAGCAGACAAAGAAGAGAATTAAGCCAGGGACCTTTGGGTTTAAATCTGCAGAGTGGAACTGATAAAAGAAGTTGGACATGGAATTTCAAAGGACATCTCTTTCCCTCTCGTACATGCCTCTGGTAGCTTATTTTTTGAATTCAAATTTAATTTCAGAAGGGGTGGGGATTTTTTATGACATACTAGAATCAACCAAGTGAAATTGTTTTTGTCAATTTCACGTGGTTCAACCTAGTATTGACTTCACTGTCCTCCTGATCTCCCCAGGGTCAGACAGATTTGGGTTTAAGTTGTGGCTCAGTCATATTCGAGCTTTGTGAATACTGGGCCAACTTCCACTCTAAGATTCACTTTCTTTATCTGGAAAGTGGGAATAATATTATCCTAGGGTTGTAGCAAAGATAAAAGGAGTTCATGTTTATTAAGTATCCCAGGAAGTATTCAGTGGCAGTTTTTACTACTTTTGTCATCATCAAACACGTTTCTGGGTCACTCCTCCCTTCTTAAACTCCTTCTCTGATGTTCCATTGCCCTTGAGATAAATTCAGACTTTTCGACAGGTCTTAAAAGGCGTTTCATGGCTTCTGGCTTTGGTTTATTGTGACTACCTGTGTTTTTGCCATTCCCATAAAAATGCTCACGTCAAAGTGAAATCTTTCTTCCTTTTTTAAAAAAGTTTATTTATTTATTTTGAGAGAGAGTGTGAGCAGGGGAGGGGCACAGAGAGAGGGAGAGAGAGAATCCTAAGCAGGACCCAAGCGCTCAGAGTGGTGCCCGATGCAGTCCTTGAACCCAGGAACCTTGAGATCATGACCTGAAACCAACAGTCAGACGCTTAATTGACTGAGCCACCCAGGGGCACCAAAGTGAAATCCTATTCCTCAGCAATCCACTGTTTGCTCTCATTTCCTTGGTCTAGAACTCTAGTTCCCCATCTCATCTGTGTCCTTCCTACTAACAGGTGCCATTTCCTCCTGGAAACTTTGAGACACTCTCTATTCTGAGTATGTAACAGAGCTCCCGGAGAACATTGTATCTTGTTCCTCAGTTCACTCACTGCCCTTTATTATAATTATTTGTTTCACGTCTCTCTCCCTCTGGCAGCAGCTGTATCTGGCTTATTTTCCATTGTGTCCCACAAATGATAGTGCTGGATACATTTTAGGGGCTCAGCCATTCTCTACTAATGCTACCACATTTTAAGAACTTCCATTATAGCAAATTCACTTTTTTTCTATTCTCCCAGGTACTTTTCCCTTTAGATACAACTCACAGGTGTGAGGACTGGCTGATGAGGAGAAAAAATTCCTGCAACACTACCAGATATATATAGAAGACTTATTTCATGTAAATAAGCAATTATTAAATACAATGGATTTTAGTTGATTCCAATATTAAGTCTTCCTTTGTTTAGATTTATTTGAATTTTCAAAGGGCAATGGGTATTTAAAGTTATGAACCTAAAAGAAAATGTTTTGGAGTGCCTGGGTGGCTCAGTCAGTTAAGTGTCTGACTCTTGATTTTGGCTCAGGTCATAATCTCATGGTTAGTGGGTTCGAGCCCCACATTGGGCTCTGTGCTGACAGTGTGGAGCCTGCTTGGGATTCTCTCGCTCCGTCTCTCTTTGCCTCTCTTATGCTTCCTTGGGCACACCTCTCTCTTTCAAAAAATAAATAAACTAAAAAAATTTTTAAAAATTTTAAAGAAAATGTTCTAAACATGATTGAAAAATGTTATTTACAAGACAGGCAAGGTAATCAGAGGAGAGAGTTCTTATTAAATGATACTTTAATCAATGTTACAGAATATTGTTTAGTTTTTCTTTCAAAATATTGCTTTCAACTTTTATGAGGTTATTATTTTGAGAAAGAACGGGCACCTGTGTGCACATGCACATACAGGCACACATGAGTGGGGGTGGGGGGCAGGGAGAGAGGGAGAAAGGATCCCAAGCAGGCTCCATGCTGCCAGCACAGAGCCTAATTCAGGGCTTGATGTCATGAACCATGAGATCATGACTTGAGCTGAAATTGAGTCAGATGCTTCACTGACTGAGCCTCCCAGGCTCCTCTCAATTTTTTATTTGATTTATTTAGCTTACTTTTTTTTAATATATGAATAAGAGCTTAACTTACTCCAGCTCAGTAGAAGAAGAAAAAAAAATAACAAGATATTTGGATAAAGATACGAACATTTTTATTTCAGGATGGTGTGCTCTCTAATTTAGAAAGAGGCTGGAAAGAAAAAACACAATATGATGTTCCTTCACAGTTCACACAATATTCTTAGCACTTCTGTATTCTGGACACCAAATGTGTGGTACTTTTTTCCCTCTCTAAGCATTTCTGCGATCTAGCTGGGTGTCCCATCAATTTGTCTCGATGCTGACTCTATCTACCTAGAGACAACTATCAGATCCCTCAGGTTAGAGGCTCAGTCTCACAACACTGCCTTCACCTCAAATGCTGAGTGTAAGTACAGGTTGTTACTTATGCTTCTGATGACTGTTAGAAATCAGAGGTTCCCATGACCCCCTCTTCAGGTTTGATCAGTGTCCTAGAACAGCCCACAGAACTCAGGAAACCCAATTTACCTACTACATTCCCAGCTTATTATAAAAGGATATAATTTAGAAGCAGTCAGATGGAAGAGATATTTTCATGCCCTCTCTCTGAGCAAGCCCCTGTCTTGGCCTGCACAGCTAATGATGTTTGCCCAGCCCCTTCCTTCTGCATTTTATGGAAGCTTCATTACAAAGGCATAATTGGATAAGTCATGACTTTTTTTCTCTCAGTTTTTTTTGAGATATATTAATATTGTATACATTTAAGGTGTACAACAGAGTGATTTGATATCTATCTATCTTGCAAAAGGATTACACAATAACTTCACATCCATCACCTCATATAGCTACAAATATTTTCTTATCTTGTGAGGAGACCTTTAAATATTTACTCTTAGCAGCTTTCAAATATATAATACAGTTTTTCTAATGATAGTCACCACTATATATCACATTTTCTTTATCCACTCATCTGTTGATGAACACCTAGGTTGTTTGGCTTGGCTGATATAAATAATGGTGCAAAAAATAGGGGGCCTGGATATTACTTCCGGTTAGTGAATTCTTTCCTTTGGATATATGCCCAGCAGTGGAATGGTTAGTTTATATGGTAGTTCTATTTTCACTTTTTGATGAGCCTCTGTAGTGTTTTCCATAGTGGCTATACCAATTTACATTCCTCCGAGCAGTGTAAAAGGGCTTCCTTTTCTCCATATTCTTGCCAGAACTTGTTATGATTTGTCTTTTGGATAATAGCCCTTCTAACAGGTGTGAGGTGATATCTCATTGTGGTTTTGATGCTGAGTGATGGTGAGCACCATTTCATGTACCTTATGGCTATTTGAATATCTTCTTTGGAAAAATATATATTCGGCTCCTTTGCCCATTTTTAAATTGATTTGATTTGATTTTTTGCTATTGAATTGTATGTATGTATTATCTCTCTATCTATCTATCTATCTATCTATCTATCTATCTATCTATCTATCTATCTTTATGTTTGTATATATTTGGGTATTAACCATTTATCAGATGTGTGGTTTGCAAATATTTTCTCCCATTTCATAGGTTGCTTTTTCATTTTAGTGATTATTTCCTTTGCTGTGAAGAAGTTTTTATAGTTTGATGTAGCCACTTGTTTATTTTTTATTTTGTTGCCTGTGCTTTTGGTGTCCTAGGAAATTGCTCACAAGACCCATATCAAGGAGCTTTTTGTCTGTCTTTTCTTCTGGGAGTTTTAGGGCTTCATTCATTTTGAATTAAGTTTTGTGAGTAGTATAAGATAGATGTGTAGTTTAATTCTTTTGCAAATGGATATAAATTCTACCAATACCATTTATTGATGGCACTATCCTTTCCCCACTGAGTATTCTTGGCTTACCTTTTCAAATATTAGTTGACTGCATATGCATGGGTTTACCTCTGTGCTCTTGATTCTGTTCCATTGGCCTTTGTGTCTGTTTTTATGCCAGTACCACTCTGCTTGATTATTATAGCTTTATAATATAGTTTGAAATCAGGACGTGTGATACCTCTAGCTTTGTTTTCTTTCTCAGGATTACTTTGGCTATTCGGGATCTTTTGTGGTTCCAGACATATTTTAGGATTATTTTTTTCTAAAAACTGTAGTTGGAATCTTGATAGAGATTGCATTGAATCTAGAGATGGCTTTGGGTAGTGTGGACATTGTAACAATAATACTTCCAATCTATCTTTCCATTTATTTGTGTTATCTTCAATTTCTTTCATCAATGTCTTGTAGAGGTCTTTCACCTACTTGATTACATCTATTTGTAATTATTGTTTTTGATACTATTATAAATGGGATTGTTTTAATTATTTATTTTTTAGATAATTCATTGTTAGTGTATAGAAACACTTAATTTTTTTCATGTTTTGATTTTGTATCCTTTAACTCTACTGAACCTGTTGATAGATCTAAAATATTTTTTTGGTAAAATCTTTAGGGTTTTCTATACAATCATGCCATCTGCAAAGAAAGACAATTTTACATCTTACTTTCCAATTCATTCATTCATTCATTCATTCATTCATTCATTCTGTTTTGCCTAACTGCTATGGCTAGTGCTTCCAGTGCTATGTTGAATATGACTCATGGGAGTGGGTACCCTTCTCTTGTTCCTGATTTCAGAGGAAAAGTGTTCAACCTTTCAACTTTAGGTCTAATGTTAGCTCTGGGCTTATTGTAAATGGTCTTTATTATATTGAGTTATCTTCTTTCCATACCTAATTTGTTGAGAATTTTTAACATGAATGGATATAGAATTTTGTCAAATGCTTTTCTTCTACCTATTGAAATGATCATAAGATTTTTATCTTTCATTCTAATTAATGCAATATATCATATTTGTTAATTGCTCCAATGGATGAATCCCACTTGATTATACTGTATGATCCTTCTAACATGCTGTTGAATTTGGTTTGCTGTATCGTGTTGAGAATTTTTGCATCTATATTCATCAAGGAAATTGGCCTGTAGTTTCCTTTTCCCATAGTCTCCTTCTCTGGCCTTTGTGTCCAATTCTTGTCTTGTAAAATGAGTTTGGGAGTGTCCCTCCTCTTTAATTTGTGAATTTTCCAGTTTTCCTCCTGTTAGCAGTTTCTAGTTTCAATACATTGTAGTCAGGGGAAAAATGTGTGTATGATTTGAATTGTCTCAAATTTCTTTACTCCACTATATTGACAGAATCATCCATGTTTACAATTAGCCAATTAGAAATATAGAAAGTAAAGGTTTTTCATGTTTGCTGCTAAAAATTATAGGATATAGCAGGGATCATTTATTGCATTTTCTGTAGCAAATTGCTTCAGTGTCTTGGTCCTCTTCTTTTGCTTGTATTTACTGTAGAAACATGTTTTATAATCCTATCTGAAAATGTGCATTTACTCCATTACCACTCTGTTATCGCCTCCCCAAATGTTGTCCTTGCAAAATACAAACAAAAAAGTGCTTGTATGAATGGGACTTCGAAAAGAAATTGTATTTATTGCCTGGTGTTTCACATTCTCAGAGGACTTTTAGTAGCATAGGCTTTTACTAAAAAAAAAAGAAAACCATTCTGTATTAATTGCCCTTTCACAGTATAAATGCTTAATCTCCAACAAAACATTATTTCCTATTATTCTTTTCTCCTAAGGAGTACCAGGGCAGAATCAAAATTTTCAAACTTTATATAAAGGAAGGATGCTTTCCCTCTTATTTTATAACTGATTTTTCTGATCATAGAAAATAAAATGGACACTACTAAATATTTTTTTTAACTTTGAAGGGTAGAAAGAAAAAAAAATCCCATAGTTCCACCTATAAGAGATAATACCCTTAAACTTCCCTCATTGTTGTTGTTTGTTTTAAATGTTTATTTATTTTTGAGACAATGCGAGCCACAGAGTGCAAGCAGGGGAGGGGCAGAGAGAGGGAGACACAGAACCCGAAGCAGGCTCCAGGCTCTGAGCTGTCAGCCCAGAACGCAACGTGGGGCTCAAACTCATGAACCATGAGATCATGACCTGAGCCGAAGCTGGATGCTTAACCGACTGAGCCACTCAGGTGCCCCAAACTTTCCTGGCTTTTTAAACAGCTCAGTTTCTTCAAGCACTCTGCACCCATTCTCCGCCAAGCCACAGGGCACTTTTAGAAACCCCTGTGCATGAATCTCCCCTGGCACCAACTTGGTGCCTCGTATTTTCCATTTCATTTTCTCCTACCTCCTTGTTATCCTTCTGACAGCAGAGAAGGAGTGCGTTGATGGTGATGCTGTGAGACTGATCAAACTCTCCTTCCTCCAAGTCTAGAACCATCTCAGCAGTGGGGGCCTGCTGGTTGATGCAGGCCATAGACTTTTTGAAGGTTTGTGTTAGATCATCTCGTTGATTCGTCATTTCAGCTTGCCTTCTCATCATTGTCCCTTGGGGCCAACCCTACACCCCATGGTTTCATAGCCTCTTAACTGCTATGACTACGTTGAACTCTTGGAACCCTAGGTGACCACAGGACACTACTTTCTTAAAAATGGTGTTTGACACACCTATTTTGTGCATACTGCCTTCCTCTTGACCCCTGAAAGCGAATTTACAGGGCTGCAGATGAGGAAGTAGTAATTATTTGTATGGCTCTTGACACCTAATGCCAAGTTATTACTCTTATTAATTAGTGTGCAGTCTATATTGATAATAAAATTTTATCTGACAACGTTTTTTGTTGTTGTTGTATGACTCCATTTATTTATTTATTTATTTTTGAAATTTATTGTCAAATTGGTTTCCTGACAGCGTTTTTTAAGCACACATTTACCTAGTTTATTTCTGTCTTTTAAAACGAGTTTTGTTCAGGTTTTATTGAGTTCTCATCTTTCACTTGTTTTTTGGCAGGATTTTCCACTGCCTTTGTGATTGCGGAATGTCTGCATACACTTTCAAAGCGTTTATGATCTCCCTTTAGTTCATGTTTTCTTTTGGGTTTCTTTTTTTTTTTTTTTAATTTTTTTTAACGTTTATTTATTTTTGAGACAGAGAGAGACAGAGCATGAACGGGGGAGGGGCAGAGAGAGAGGGAGACACAGAATCGGAAGCAGGCTCCAGGCTCCGAGCCATCAGCCCAGAGCCCGACGCGGGGCTCGAATTCACGGACCGTGAGATCGTGACCTGAGCCGAAGTCAGATGCTCAACTGACTGAGCCACCCAGGCGCCCCATCTTTTGGGTTTCTTTAAGTTTATCTGTCTATTTCATTTATCTAAAATTTTAGCTTATAGTCTGACGTGGCACAGTAACATGATCGTTTTAAAATTTCCAAACAGATAATTATTCCAATTTGAAGCACTGGGAAACTCGAATCTAGGTCAATGTAAACTCTCTAGATAATAAAGTAGAAATTGCACTCTGGTTCTGTGTTTCCACTAAGCTCTCTTGTGCTTAATATTGATTGTATTCTGTTTCGTTTATTAGATATGATTTTTGCTGGTTCTTCACTGTTTTAATTTATGTTGTTTTTTGATATGTGTTATTCATCTGGTACAGTAAGATTTATTAATTTACTTTATTTACAATTTCAAAATGTGCTTTGTCTTCTAGATGAATTTTAGAATAATTTTCATGGGAATTCAGGTTTTTTTTTTTAATTTTTATTTATTTGTTTTGAGAGGGAGAGAGAGTGTGAGCAGAGGAGGAGCAGAGTGAAAGGGAAAGAGAGAGAATCTCAAGCAAGCTCTGTGCTGTCAGCTGCGAGCCTGACACTGGGCTTAAACTCACATATTGTGAGATCATGACCTGAGCCGAAATCAAGAGCCTTAGCTTACCTGAGTGAGTCCCCGAGGTGCCCTGGGAATTCAGCTTAATTTATCATAAGGCCAGAATTGTCATTTTAAAAATACTTATTTATGCATTTCAGAAACATAACAGATTTAGGCTTGGTAAGGATTTCTCTTACTTCTCTAAGTGAAGTTGTATTATTTTTTTTGTAAAGGACTGTAATATTTTTATTTATGTTATTATTAACTTAGACTCTTGCTACTGTGAATGAGTTTTTGTTTTACCTTTTATTTTATTATACCTTTAATTTGGTTACCATACAATCAAATAACTGATATTTGGACATTTATTTTGTACCTAAGCTTTTTAATATTCTCTACTCAAGTGGAATATATTTTAAATTTTCACATACATTTTTTTGAATTTCTGCAAATAATGATCCATATCTGATAATTCCTTTTGGTTTTTATGTGCAGACTACTTATGACAAAGGGCCTGCATGAAATCCCATTTTCTGTTTCTGGATTTGGGTGCTGGTTTCTTGAATGTGTTCACTCCCTGAACATTCATCAGGATATACACTTATGATCCATGCACATTTCTGCAATAATTTTTTTTAATCCATCATCAAACATTGTACTGCTGAACAAATGGCAGGGTGTATAAGAAGTATTTTGATGCTGATTAAAAACATAAACCCTTGGGTACACTCACTCAAAGATTCTGACTCAGGACATCTAGAAAGGACACAAAACACCTGATTCTGCTGAGAGCCACAGGTGATTCTCAGTCAGGAATCAGGAAGTCTCCTTCACATTTTAGGTACTCTGCTGAGTCCATTTTTTTCAGTGCTTGGTAGTACTTAGTGTCTCAGGGAAGAAACCTGAGATCTCTGTCCTCCCTCTTCTACTTCCTATCCTGCTATGACCTGGGAATTTTGCCCCCTTGGTAAATAAGGAAAGAGTATGAGGCTGGTGGAAGCTGCCTGTAGATAAAACTCAGGCTCCCTGAGCATGTGGTAGCAGCCGGGCCATGGGTCACTGCAGCTGATGAGGCTCTGGTTCTTTCCTTTCTGTCTCCAGATAGATGCTGCTGCTACTGTGTTTTAGAATCTGAAGGAAGCCCTGAGCCTGGATTGAATTCCTCAATACTAATCTGTTTATATTCATGTAACAGGAATTCATCCTGATCTCCTGTGAATGACTTCCTTTATTCAGAGCCTCACCCATTTCCCATGCCAGCCCTTCATCTGTGTTTTAGTCAAGAGTCTGGCATCTGGGTAAATAGAAATCAGGCATCATAATAAAGTAGAAATTTCAGGGGAACAATTTTCATAACATCTTTCTTCTTCCTTGAAAATGGCACAATGTTTAATCAACGCAAAATTTGCCAAAACAATTATAAAAGTAGATGGATATAGATGTAGATATATAGTTTTATGATGTGAAAAGAATTCATACCTTGGAGTCCTAACACATTAATCTCTCTCTGTAACATCATCAGTGTATTTGAGCACAGACCTGGGGTCAGAAGAGAGGTTTTCTTCAAGGCTCTGTCACCTGTTTTCATCTTGGACAGGTCCCTTAAACTGTCTAGATCTTTCCTTACAAAATGGGGTCAGGAGTCTGTAACCACTTAGGTATTTTTTTTAGGCGTGTGGCTTTGTTACATAATGAGGTCTTGGGGCGTTCTGAGGTCATAAGCGATAGAAAGCCTAATTACTGTTATGCTTCTTACAGCAAAATATGGTGCATTTTAGAAATTTTCAAGAGAAATGTAACAAATACGTAGATTGACTTGTAGTTCCACATTCTCATTAACTAGCATTTATATGCCTGGTTAGACTTTTGAATAGCATTTTCTTGTACACTTTTGAATTATAAGATTTGGATTTGGAGTTCACAAATATTCTGTATTTTTTAAAAATTATATAATATCTATCATCTATGTATATGGGTGTATATATAAATAAACATATTTAAAATATTATTTGAAGCAACTCCTATTAGTTTAGCTTTCCTGGAAATCACATTGCTTCCTGTGGTGGAAAAAAAAAGTTAAATTTATTCATTTTTAGTGATCCTGTGTTAGTGAAAGCATAAACACTTGTAATTTTTACAAACCAAACTTGAGAACCAGACCTTAAGTTCTGAGGAATACAGAGTGAATAATGACAGTCGTCACTGAAAATTACAAGTTCTAGAATATCCAAGCAAGTTTGAGAAATGAACATCATTTTGCTCAGTTGACTTTGTTGTGATCCCAGAGAGCCATGAAGAGTGAGGACATTCTGACATTAAGAAGGAAGCTATGGTTTGATTCTCCCTGACAAGGAAATAAAGGAGAAAGATACCCTGCTTTCTGGGAGGTAAACAGGGTAACAATAAGTACAGAAGCTGGAAGCTGTGCAGGCTAATTTTGAACTAGGAAAAAAAAGCATCTCCAAAGTCATCATTAAGTTATCCATCCATATAATAAAAACGCACTAAGTAGCCTGCATAGATCAGGCATAGAAGATAGAAAGACAGTAAGTTCTACACCTCAAGGGGCTTAGGAGTTCAAGGACAAAGACACTAAATAGATAAGAACATAAAGTATAATAGGCTGCACAATAAAATCTCGCTTAGAGAAAAGGGGACAGTCTTAGAATGTCTTTTAGAGCCTAGCCTTCGGTATTTTGCCAAACTCCCTGACAATTCTAATATTCTTCCAAAGTTATAAACAGTTGTGTAGGTAGAGTCATTTAAGGGATGTGTTCAATGGTTAGGGTTCCAGAGTAGTGGGGCAAAAAAGAACAACTTGTATCTTTGGTATGGTAATTTTTGTTGACATCAAGGACACATTTATAATCCTTTTTCTTTTCTTGATTTCTGAAATTGACAGAAAATCCTCTCATTTGTCCTAAGAATTTCAGTTGTCTCAAATAATTTTCACCTATCACAAATTTGTCTACAACTATCTTTCCAAAGTCTTTATTGTATGTATTAGTACATGTATAAAACCAGTATATGAATTGAACAGTCAATCAGGGAGGAATGAGCTCACTAACATAAAGAAATTAGAATGAAACTCTATGGCTTTCTAAAGTGATAAGTCAGTGTCATAAACTCTTTATGACTCTCAGCAGTCAGATATATCCTAATTAGGAACAGATCAAAAATTAAATCTGAGAGTTGAAAACAGCTAACGGAAGCAATACATATAACATATCATACTGTAAAAAAATGAAAACATGGATACATTAGGTCTTGGTTCATTTAAAGGATTTTGGCTAGGGGTTGACCACTCAAGGCTTTAAAACAGATTCATTAGACTGTTCCTGGAAAACGTTTGTTTCACCTCAGTGGCAGCCACTGTGATGTATATTTCTTCTCCAAAATTGTCATCTTTCCCTTTTCACTGACCGCTCCTCAAGGTGACAAACATTTTCCCTCATCTGCTCTCCGGCAAGTAAGAGAGAGGCTGAGAAGGATCGAGAGTCCAAGGCTTGTGGTGCATCCCACCTTTCCTCAGCTGTATAACATCTTATTCTTTCTCTAATTGCCTCCAACCAATTTCTCCATGTCTTTAATTACTAGTTTCCTCTGTGAATACTTTCCTTTATCCATGTATTAAAACCAAGGTAAAGCCCGGTATTAGTACAGTGCAAAATGATAAGAGAAAATACATTAAATGTAAAAAATGTTTGAGGTGTCAGCCCATTGTTCAAGGAGATCAGGATTCCTCTGAAAAAGAGAATGACTTTCTCTCTCTGTGCGTGTGTGTGTGTGTGTGTGTGTGTGTAATTTATCCATCTCCAACAAGATCTCAAAGCATTTTTAAGCTCTTGCCACACTGTTTTTTTCTACTTGAAGACCTATGGCTTCCTCCTGATAGAAAAAATTTTTCCCAGTATCTCTTTTTATCTCCATCAATATTTCACCCTCAACCAACTCCTAAAGTAAATGAAGCTGCTATGGTGAGACACAGGTGAAATCCCCAGAGGTTCAGTAAGGACCGATAATTTATGCCATATGGCCCTCCATTAAACCTTTTCTTCTCTCCATCTTGGAATTCTACAGTCCTCAGTAATAGGCTGCGCTACTGCAAAGCAGAACACTTTCTTTTGTATTCTCCTTTTTGCAGCATTTGGGTATGTTGCTCCTGTGTCTGAGCTTCATTGGGGGTAAGTTATGGTGTTTGCTGAGCGCCTGCCCCTCTTCTAGATTTCTTCCTGTTCCAGTCATACTGAACAATGTTTGAGCTCTAGTGAAAGCTTTGATATGCCCTTGTCTTCCTCTCCACGTCACATCCTCCCAACGCATTATTTAATGAATAAGCCTTTCTTTGGAAGAGATTCCTCTTATAGCTCATTGGCAAGGTTTTTGGTTTCACCTTTCTACTAACCCTGACTTGCTCATAAGACCTAAGGATATTTTTATGGGATTTTTTTTTTTTTTTTGAGTCACAGAGAAACCTCAATTCTTAGAGAAAGTGTTTAGAGACAGAAATTTCTGAACTTTTTTCACCTTTGGATCTGAGATGTTTCCATGAGGTTGGAGCCACTTTTGTGTAGAGATGATGTTACCCTCGTGATACGGGCTTATTGATAAGATACACTAATAATGGGTTGAACTCACAGTTTATAACGTGTATACATAACTCTCATCAAAAACTGTAAAGAGAGACTGTGGAGGACAGGGAGCAGTGGTATTGGGTTGAATGGAGGGTTGCTTAACTCTACGAGCCTGGACGTACATGGCACAAATCCTAAGTTAGCTCTAAATCTCACCCTCCAGTGACAAACTAATGTGTACTCTACCCCTTGAGACCTAAGATCTGGACTCAAATGCAATAAAAGGTCTATCTCCAAACACTTGAAAACACATCTGTATACTCAAAGTCTGCTTATTTTTGTTCCTAAGTGGTACTTAACCATTGTCTTAAATAAAAAAATTAATTAAAAAAACCCCTCACCCCAGCTGTGCTTGCACTAGTAGCTGGATTCAAGCTGCTGTAAACTACGTTGTTGAAATATTCCTCATGTTTCACTATGATACTTGATCGCAAATAGCAGCCGTTATTTCCTCTCCCACACAGATCGTAACCAGTGGAATATAAACCTAGCGATAGCAGATAGGGCTCAAAGTATTGGATTTATCGGTACCTGAAAGCATCTTCAAACCCTAAAATACAAAGCTACTGAAAACTGCTGTTTGATCCAAACAAAGCATGTACCCCCAGCTTTTCTCTCTTGACTTTAATTGTAAAGCTAACAAAATGGCTTTAGCTGGGCCTGCCTAGGGCTGTGAAGTCTATTTGCTCTAGTGGCTTGCAAACCAGAATCACCTGGAGGGCAAAATGATAAGAGAAATCAGCTTACAGTTACAACAGCTAGAGGGGCTCTGCCCCCAGAGTTTTTGAGCCAGTGGGTCTGAGGCAGGAATGGATAATTTGCACGTCTATCAAGTTCTCAGGTGATGCTGGTCTGATAGCCTCACGTTGAAAACAGCTAATTTACTTTGTGGACGCTGAAGGAGTAAAGCTGATCAACTACCTCCATTGCAGGGGCCTGAGAGAGAGCTTTGCATTACTTTTCGAAGGCGGTAACCCTGTCCCCCTTCCCGCCCTCTGGAGCACACGTTCCAGTGGATTACGGATTCAATCAGTTTTGCCCATCAGGAAGCTTACTTGAAATCCCAGCAGGGGAAGCAAGTAGAAGGAATGGAATGAAAACCCAAAAATACGTGGTCAAGTTTTGCCTTTTCCTAAGGGATTGTTGCTCTGTCAAGGAGAAGAGAAAGGTCAGATAAGGTTGTTGTTTAAAAAAAAAACCAAAAACTGCTAAGAGCAGTGGTCAAAATTTCGCTTTTTGAGGAAGTAGGAGTAGGAGGATCACAGAAGAGTATACTTTTGGAGGTACCTACAAAACATTTTTAACAAAACACTAGGTTCCTCGTCCTTTTTGGATGGCAGGATGTTGGTATTTCAGAAGACTTTAGGACTCGGCCACTGGATTCCACAAAGGTGAGGAAGATTTCTGTCTTTGCGGGTTATTACACTGGAATTTGTTAGCTGTGTGCTTCGGAAAGTCTATTTCTTTAAGCCTCTGTTTTGTCGTCTAAAAAATGGGAATACCATTTCTCCGAGGAGAAAGCTTGTGGCTCTTAAATGAAGCAATGCTTTGAAATGCTGCGTACATTGCTTAGTCTGGAATACACTTCGTAAGTGGTAGCAATGTAAATAGTGAGAGGTTAATGATGTATAAGAGTTTAAACAAACAGGAAAAGACTTTTTTTTTTATTTTAATGGTTTTTCATTTTTGAGAGAGAGAGAGAGAGCATGAGGAAGGGAGGGTTCGAGAGAGAGGGAGACACAGAATCCAAAGCAGGCTCCAGGCTCCCAGCGGTCAGCACAGAGCCTGATGTGGAGTTTGAACCCACAAACTGCGAGATCACGACCTGAGCTGAAGTCGGATGTTAACGGACTGAGTCACCCAGGTGCCCCAAACAAAGAAAAAGACTTTTAAAGGGAGCGTATTAATTTTTTAGTGTGGCTGTTACGAATGACCACAATCTTAGTGGGTTAATGTAGTAGGATTCTCGCACAGAGAGGACCCTGAAGCAATCTTTGCCCAGGAAGCAACTTTGTCATTGCAGCATGGGCTCCGTGATTTTGTACTTGAAAAACTGAGCCCTAAGCACAGCACGGTGTAGCCTTTTATGCAGTTGCTACTTTGTCTCCCATATATGGTGACACATATAATCTGATAGGACACATTGCAAGTTACTGTCCTGTGAGAGCTATGCATACATATATAGGAGTTGATTGGGCCTCATTGCACATTGCCTTCCTTTGTTCTGAGAAGGTCTCTGCCACATTCCTTAGGGAGGGGCTCTACTTCCACCTGTCTTCCTGGGCTAAAAGCAAGATGGCAATAAGGCTGTATTCCATTTTGGAGACGAGCAGAGAATTTGTTTCCTTGCCGTGTCCAGCGTTTAGAGGCTCCCCATGTTCCTTGGCTAATGGCTTTCTTCTTCTGTATTGAAGCCAACAAAATAGCATCTCCCTACTCCTGCTTTTGTTCATGACCTCCTTGTCTGGGATTCCACTTGTTGGCTCCCTAATGTGATTACATTGTGCTCATTCAGATGGTTCAGGATAAACTGATTATTTTAAGGTCAGCTGATAAATATCTTTAAACTACAACCTTATCTGCCTTGAAGGGTAGTATACTAATAGGTTCTGCGAATAGGCCATCACTATTTGGGGAGGTAGGGACCTTACTCTGCTTTCCATTAGAGGGGAAGTTCATGTTTATTGTGTTCCACGAAGATCCATTTGAGGCTTGGAATGTGATGCATTTATTCATTCACCAGCATATACTAAGTATTTTTATCTTTTTCATTACTTACTGGAGAAAAAAAAAAGTAAGACTATTTCTTGTAACAGCTTAGGGTCCACCAGTGGGATGCAGATACACAGAAGTGGAAATCAGTACAATGGAGGACCCAATGAGGGAGTGGCACATTTTACTGAGAATGGATTTGGGAAGATTTCAGGGAAGATAAGAAAGCTGCTTGAGTCTTGGAATGTCTTTATTCAAGAAATCATGACAGTCAAAAGATGCACAGGGGGCATAATGACATAATGAAGGCTGCATGGCACATACAAGTAATTTAGCATAATAAGAACATGCAGAGTGATAGGCTGGAAAGACAGATATTTGAGATTTTGATTCCTATTTATCTATTGCTCTCTTGGTATAACCATGCATTACCTGAATTCTAGTAGTTTGGCTTTATTGTAAAGCCAGTGGGGAGCAGTAAGTCTAGTTATGATGAAGCCAGATTACAGAGGTAATCTGTAATTTTGTTATTACAGAAAGTTTTTTTTTTTTTCATTTAAAAGATCACTCACAAAATACATATCCATAGATTTATTTTCTGTCATCTAGCTGAATGTGTTAAGTGTTTGGGATTCCTTTCTTAAATTTAAAAGTCAACGGCATTGCCCAGGAATTTAGATGAATTTCTTGTCCTGACCATGATCACTCACCTGATGCAAATTATCTAATTACTCATCTTCACCTCTATGCCAACCATATGATACATGTTTCTGTTCTGGGGATAAAGGAAGCCCTGTCCATGACCTTGATTATTAAGGCAGAGAATATAAGTATGCAGTTGTGGTAAGGAATGGAAATGAGATGTCCATACTTATTTGGCCTTACTACCCACTGCTTTGTAATTATTTCCATGTGTCTACTGGTTTTGTGTACTTAACACTATTAATGTCTTTAAAAGAAGGGGCTTAATTGTAGCAGTTGCTCAGAAAATCAGTATTAACTCTGTTCCTTCTTGAGTTGACACAGCCGTGGAAAATGGTTGCCGGGGACAGCTTTGCATGTTGATTTAAATGGATAGTTGTTTAAAGAAACTATACTGTCGTTTGTAAGTCGTGGTAGATGGTTGTTTGGATTTTAGTGTCCTTAACACAATCTCTTAAAAATGTCTTTTTTCCCTTTTCTCTCCCTAACATTTAACTTCATAAGGCTTTTTATTTTTTTTTATGCTGAGTGGTTCAGCCTGGTTTCATTCTTGTGCTGCCTTGAAAGGGACCTTGGATATTTGTTTGATGTTAAAATTTAAAACACGATCATAACTCATACCTGCCTTTCCTAGAAGCTGCTACGTGCTAGAACAGACCTGCACTGAGGATGTTTTATTTTGGTAGAGAGTGCATGTGCATACATGGAGGAAGGGCAGAGTGAATCTCAAGCCAACTTCACACTACGAGCATGAAGCTGGATGCAGGACTCAATCCCAGGAACCTCATTCATCACCTGAGCTGAAACCAAGAGCCGGATGATGAAATGACTGAGCCACCCAGGCGTCCCTTAGAACGTTTTTCTTAAGGTGTTGATTTTGACATTCTTTTACAACGGTCAGGTAGAAGGGGCAGACCCCATTTGGTCCTCATAATTGATGATACAAAATAACTTTTTGGGTCTGCCCTTCTTCCCCACTAGTTTCTGTTGCCTTCAAATGTCTTGGTATTCCCCACATGCAGAGAGGGCTGTGTGGTCTGCTTAGGTTGCTTTTCAACCTGGTTACCATCACTGGAGACTTGAGTGCCCACATAGACTATGGACATAATCCTTGAGTCTAAGTCTGAGGATTAATGCTCTGTTCACAGAATTCTTCTTCTCCTTCGGATCCTTCATCGAGTGTCTCAGGGCATGCAGGGGCTTCTAACAAAATACCAAATGGTTGTGCATAGTTCAGGACTCTGGGAAGTCCAAGATGAAGGCACAGGTAGATTGTGTGTGGTATGAATCTACTTCCTGTTACACTGTGTCCCCAGGGAGCTCTATTTGCTCTTATAAAAGAAAATCATGTCACTCACGGAGGTTCCACCCTAATGGCCTAAGCACCTTTCACAGGCCTCACCTTGTAGCACCATTAACTTGGGGGAGTGGATTTCAGCATAGTAATTTTTGGAGGGACACATTGATCCCATTGCATTTGGTCTTCTTGACCCTTGTCGGTGCCCCATGAGGCTGACATGTCTGGATTGCATTGACGTGCTGCTTGTCTGCTCTTCAGCTTACAGTATTCTTCAGCAAATGGAGAATTAGCAGATGGGATAGAGGAAGAAGAACCTCTTGCACCCTTCATGTGTGGTTGCTATCAGGAGGCCCTTACAACATAGTTTATCTTAGGTACTTCTTCAGTGTTCCCCTGCAGATTTAGGCCTGGTAAAAGTATCCATTTGTGTATAGTTGGTTCATTAAATTATTTTGTAATAATTCTGGTCCTTCAACTTACTTTTTTGTGTTTTCTCCTAATTCTATTACCCTTGCAAAACCTTTCACCTCTGATTATTACTGGACAAAATCAAACAATTAAATGAATTTGTGTCCCTACAAGTTGATAGTCCTATACTACAGTTGGGCCTTCAATAACTAGTGTGTTGACTTTGTTATTTTTTTTTTAATTTTTGTAATGTTTATTTATTTATTTTTGAGAGAGAGAGAGACAGAGCTCGAGAGGGGGAAGGGCCAGAGAGGGAGGGAGACACAGAATCTGAAGCAGGCTCCAGGCTCAGAGCTGTCAGCACAGAGCCTGATGCGGGGCTTGAACTCAAAAACTGTGAGATCATGACCTGAACCAAACTCGGACACTTAACTGACTGAGGCACCCAGGTGCCCCTTGACTTTGCTATTAAATGCACCTTAGATGCATCACATCTCTGGGATGTCAGTAGCAACTTCAGTAAACCCATCTTGTCATGTTCACGTCTTACGGGATGATAGATCTATTTTCTTGGTAACAGTCCAGCAAAGTTCTGGGACCCTCTAGTTAGCCTCAATTAGGGCCACTACATGTTCCTAAACCCATCAACCTGGTAAGTGTATATACAAATGAGTTTAAATCACTTAGGGCCTGATACTGGATCTGAGGATTTGTTCAAATGCCATGAGATTTGGGTTGAAAAATGCTGATACCTGGTTCAATTAGTTTCTAGGGCAGTGGCATATGAAGTCTTAGGTCCAATCAAGGAAGACTGGCAGGATCCCCTGCCTTGGGGAGTGGGGTGCGGGGGTACTATTTACACAGGTTCTGAACCACAGACTCTGTAGCACATTGTAGACTCCCCAGACCAGCAAAACAGGTAGGTGGTATCCTTCTTAGTACCTAGCCTAGACCCCCTGGTTTTGCTTAGCTAAGCTTGCCTGCAGTTCTACTCAGTCCTGCTTACCTGCAAGGAGAAACCCCACATTTCCTGAAGAAAAACAAATCTAGTAATAAGGTATCCAAGGTACTCCCAGAAAAAATAATGATTTCGCAGACAGAAGTCACACGCAAAGAAATTGTTCTGTATGCTATTATGAAGCTATTTATTTTACTACTTTTTTTTCTAACCTAGTCCGTAACACAAGATAAAAATGGTTATTAGAGTTAGGCCAACAAAGAATCTAGTTTTTTTTCTGGGGCTATCTAGTTAGACTCGATTCAACAGGTATCACTCCTGAAAATTGAGTCAGAAGTTGGAGGAGTCTTCGTGGCTTCTTTCATTCTCTTTTATAAGATAACACAGTAAGATTGGCAAAGAGAATATAGGTAAGCAGTATGAGAACTCTTGAACTTGTGTGCGGTATAGAGCTGACCTTTAAGGAAAACGTGGAGTTTTCCTTCCCTAACAAAGTGAAGCATTTCTGAGATACTATGCGTACTGCATCAGAAAAAAAAAATTATTTAAAGCTTTCCTTTGAGTGGGTTTTTCAAAACTGTGGAATTCAACATATTTTTACTTCAGCTCCCTTGATTTTTGATAAAATGCCTCTTAGATACCCAGATAGTTTCTTAGTAGAGACAAACTTAATTTAAAAAACTGTATTATAATAAAGTTGTCCATCTAATGGCATCAACTACATAATTTTCCATTTATGGAGGTTTTTGGCTTGGTTTACAGTATGCAAATAAAGAGAAAGCCAGAGCCTGGTTAGGGAAAAAAAATAAATGTTGTACAAAATGGCTGGATTGTTGGTTTATTTATTTTTCCCCTCACTCATGTTGATGGTAATTACACATAGTCACAAGTACAAAATTCGGGTAAAGAATATATGACAAAAGACCAAATCTTGGCTTTGAGGGTTGACTTTATTACTTACTACGAAATCTTGAAAAATTTTACATTTCGGGAGTGAAGTTTCCTTCACCAACAAATAGTGTTAGCTCCCTGGTTTCTTAGGTATGGATGATAAATTAATGTGTAATGTGTTTAATAATTTGTAGCGCTTAGTGTAAGATTTTGATTCTAGTTTATGAGGGCATTTTTTTTTCTTCTGACATTTCCAGTAGAAGCAAGTAAATTATTTGAACAGTTATAATGTACTGATAGAAATGCTCAAGGGAAAAAAAGTTGTTGGGAACACCTTCATTCTAGGACAATTTGTTCACTCTTGAACAAAGAAATTGTTTTTTTAAAGGGTAACAGTACAACTTAGCTTACAGTTTGCAAAACACTTACCTCATTTTGATCTCACTTGGGAAGCCAGGTGAGAGCTAGGGGTCTGAATCAAAATTCAGTGTTAGCTCTCGATACAAAGTGGGTGAACTATTTTCTAGTGTAAAGTCTTCAGGATCGTTCTTGGCAACTGGCGTTATTTCGATGAGACAAGAAACCTGTGTTTAAATGTTGGAAAAATAAAAACTGAAGACCCTTGCTTCTTACTCCCCATTTGTGTACAATCCGGATGGAAGTATTTATTACCCACATTCTTGGAGGAACAGATTGTTCTGTGATTAGAGAAAATTGATACTTTTTTTTTTCCCTAAGCAAACAGTGAATTTGATTTGACGGATTTTTGACAGGTCTTGATGTAGCTGTCCCAGCAGCAGAGATGGTTTGGGTCAGTTAACACTGAAGCAGTTGGCTTAATTGCAAAGTCTGGAAGCTGCTACTGTTAACACCTGTATACAAACCTTATCTTTGTTCGAAATCTTTGAGAGACCCGTTCCCTCCACCCAGATTCTTTTCGTAGGAAGCATTTTTATACGTACATACTACTACTCGTATTAGGCATGGAGAGGTCAATTACACAATTGAGCCTTACCACCTTCCAGCTGTGGCCTTTGGGCAAGTACCTCGTGTCCCCTCTCACCATAAATGTCTTCAACTTTATACCTCAGATGACAATAAGGACCTTGAGACTTTCTGTAGGGGATAGGGTGAATATATTTAAAGCATCTGACAAAATGAGTGAAGCTACAGATGAAGTTAAAAATAGAGGTAGTATATGAGGCACCTGGGTGGCTCAGTCAGTGAAGCGTCTGACCTCAGCCCCGGTCATGATCTTTCGGTTTGTGAGCGAGGAGCCTGCTGCAGATCCTCTGTCTCCCTGTCTCTCCCTGCCCCTTTCCTGCTCATCCTGTTACTCTCAAAGATAAATAAACATTAAAAAAAAATCATAATGTCAATTTGTATGGTAAAGTGTTTTTGTTTTTATTTTTTCCTAATAGAAATACAGAAGATAGAACTCAGAAATCCTATTGTAGAGTATTCTGGACAAGCTGACAAAAGTAATCTCTTTATTGCAAACGTTGTCTTGAAAATAAATGGCTTACAGGTAGGATCTTAAATCTCTAGTACATTACTTCTGAAGATTAACTTCTAGGTGTCATTTTTAAAAATGTAGTGACTGATCTGATAATAAATGAATGAACCTGTTTATTCATTGAACTGATTGATTTTAATGTTAAAAATGAATTATGTTAGGATCAAAAGAATACATGTTCCCAGTATAGGACAGATGCCTGGAATAACTTTGGATTACAATGTGGTGGGATGATGCGGCTATTTGTATTGGTCTTTTCATTGTACACTGCATGTTAAAATGCTTTATAATCACCACTTATGTTCTCTTACATTTCTAGAAGCTTAATATTGACATCTTTTTGAGCAAGAAAGATGATTTTTTGAATACAGTTGAAGGGAGGTTAGTGCTTGGGAAAGCACAAGTTTCAGAAAACTTAGATCCAGGTTTTGACCAAATTAACCTCTTTGAATCTGTTCCCTTATTCACACACAAACACATACACATACATGTAGAATGCTCCAATTAAAGCCATTTTTTAAAGGCAGGTCTCTGTAATAACAGGAATTGTTGTAATCCCATCTCTATTGGTTAGAATTTCAGGAGAAACAGAGTAGTAGGATCTTTATATATTAATAGAAAATACCTATCTAGATCACTTTTTGGTAATAACTACTTGTATTAAGTATTAATGTTATTGATTATCATTTAATAATTTTTATGACCAAGATGGTGGGGGCCTGTAAGCGTGAAGTTTACAGGACGGCCAGTAGGGTAGAAAGTCAGAAAAAGTTGATACTATAGTCTTGAGCTGGAAGACTGCAGGTAGGCCAGTAGCCTGGGAAGTCGGGCAGTATTTATGTCTCAGTTATAGAAAAAATTGCTTTTCCTTTAAGAAATGTCCATCTTTTCTCTTACGGCTTTCAACTGATAGGATGAGACCCTCCCACATTAGAGAGTGTTATTTACTACAAAGTGAACTGGTTGATAATATGTCCACAGTTTGCTTCACAGAAACATCCACAGTAACATTTGACCAAACAACTATGTGCCACAGCCTACCCAAGTAGGTGTAGGACTTAGTCATCACACATGGGAAGGGCGTGTGTGTTAGGGTCACCGTCACTTTGATAAGTGTTGTAGTCTGCTGTATTAAGTTGCTAAGACGAACTTAAACCCATTCCACAGTCAGCTGAGATGGGAGGATTGTTACGGGAAGGTGAATCCTGGAAAAAAGCACACTCCTTTCTGCTAGAATTAGTGGGGCTGACAGAGTCAGTATTTAAAATTGGGTAAGGATGGCATACAGGGTGACCTGGAAGTGAAGCCTGGAAAAGAATGCCTTGATTCTTGAAGAGGTGCTTCTAGAATCTTGTTACCTTTACCACACCTCAAACCACATCGCCTTTGGGGATTGAACACTCCCCCGACAAAGGTGTCCTTATTACTGTCAAGGGAAACCATTTCCCTCAAGTTAGCACTCTTAACTCCACGATTATGCCAGAATGATGGAGTGAGTTCCCCTTCAGCAACTGCTGTGGCTGCTTAATTTCCCAGGAAATGCTGCCTGCTGCTCAGTGACAGGCCATCACTTGCTTATTTGAGTCACATCTGAGATGTACCTGGTATATTGGAGGGAAATTGTAGAAATTATTCATTCTCCATTTTTAATGTAACAACTTAAGACATCCCTCAAAAGAGGATCATTCCAATATTGTCTTTTTGAAAATTAGAGCCTAACGGAGTGCCATATGTTACCTGTTATAGGAATTATCTGCCCGTATCGTCAGTGGGCTCGTGGCCATCTCTTTGGGGGTATATGTTCTTGAAGGAAAATATGTACTGGCCACCAAAGCCCTACAGAAAAATGTCCTCAGATAGTTGATGGTGTTGCTCTCTGTTAGCATATCTGATGCTGCAGTTAGAAAGATCATCTGTCGTGTTACAGGTTGATTTGGGGTCAGAAAAAGTGTCTTCATTTTCTTAGAGTCATTTGTCCATAGGTGGAATACTATAGGAGACCAGAGGCCTGTATGTACTGTTAAAAATCTTTGAAAAATAAAACCCTGTATCTGCAGGATAAGAAGGAGTTCAGACAGTGGTATGTGGACATTGTTCTGCCTATGTGGACCGCCTCTCTGCAAAGTTGTAAAGGAAATAATGCCATTGTTATCCAGGGCGAGAATTGTCACTGAAGTGCTTGATCATCAAATTGATCCCTCCTACCTGGTTGAGGACTGACAGATGGCTGCCATGGGGTGGCTGCCGAGACTGGTTATTGAATATGATACTTGGACCAAGAGCTTATAGTGAGAGAGATCGTCCTCTTCCTCCAGAGGTACAGCAAGGGCCTGGTTAGGGATGGCAAGCTGCTGAGGGGTGTCGAGGTCCCATGTCATGTGAGGCATGCCACTGTGCTTTGTCACAGCAAAGGGCCATTGCCTGCTCACACCCTCTACAGGGGTGGCCTGCTGGTAATGACTCTGGAAACAGATTGAAAGATGGCTTCTATGAATACTTCCTGGGATCATTGGTAATAGCTTTACCTTGGAGGGGGGAGGTAGGGCTCTGAGGAGTTGAGCTCAAGTTCAGAGCTAATGAAAATGAAATAAAAGTTCTGTCTCAGACTATAGAGTGCACACAAGTGGGCCTGGTAGGTGGGAAGTAGGTGGGGGAGTAACTGTGCTGATTGGCCACAACTTGCCCCCAGTTGGAAGTAGCTTGCAGTTAACTCTGTGGGTATGAACACTGATGCCTATTTAAAAAGAAGTCATTAGACCATTGAAGTCTTGACTTAGTTTAAAACTTGAAGGGTAAAAAGGCAACCAGAGAAGATTGAGTTTTCTGGCAGATCTGTTGTCTTTGAGATCCTGACAAACGTGTTTTCCTTGGCCTGCCCCGTCTTGATACAGTGACTTATGCTGACATTGTTAGACTAATCAAAAAATCCAATCATAGTCACAAGAAAAAATAAATGTAATTAACTCTACCCTTGAGAGAGAGACAGCTTGATAAAGGAATATTCAGGCTTGGTCTTGTGGGTCAGGGCTTTTATCATTTCATTGAAACCTTGACTAATACCCACACCTGTACTCTGACACAGTTGAGGCTGAAGTTTGGAAGGGAGTACTTGGGTTCTTGGAAGAAGGATTTTTCCCCCGATGAATAAGGATCTCGGTAAATTTTTCAGATGCTTTCTAAGGGAGGTAGATCTGTGAAGGTGGTTGTTTCGAGGCCCCCATATTATGGAACGTTGATAGGTTTTCCAAATTCTTATTCCCTTAGATCCTGTTGCATTTGGTCAACATTTGACAGCTGTCTGTGAGGTTGATATTTTGGCTCTTGAGTCTTGAATATCCTAGACGTTCTGTGTAATGATCACTGAATGTCTATTGATACCCTTTTTGTATTTTTGCCAGTTATGTGTCTCCTTTAAACAAGTTTCTTTTTTTTTTTTCCCCATCTTACTAAAAGAAGCCAGTAGTATAATTAGGAAGTCTTCTCCAATGGCCATTGGAAATAACTGGCAGTTGGGACGTGTGTGGAATGAGTGGACCTGTGAGAAGTCATAGGTGTGATGAGAATGTTATGCCTTGTTGCCTAGACTCACATCCTAAAGTTCAGAGAAAAATCTCAATCACACTTGTGCTAGGAGTAGTAATGATTTAATCCTGTTGTAGAAGTCAATGATTTACACATAAAAAACGGATGAACTAAGTGCATGTGCGGCCCTATGCCTTGCCTTTGTTCAAAAGCGGCCTTTGATCTCCCAGTTTCTGAAAAAGCTGTATTACTTTTTTTTTTTTTAATTTTTTTTAACGTTTATTTACTTTTGAGACAGAGACAGAGCATGAGCAGGGGAGGGGCAGAGGGAGAGGGAGACACAGAATCTGAAACAGGCTCCAGGCTCTGAGCTGTCAGCAAGCACAGAGCCCGACATGGGGCTCGATCTCACAAAACGTGAGATCATGACCTGAGCCAAAGTCAGACGCTTAACCGACCAAGCCACCCAGGCGCCCCAAGCTGTATTACTTTTTGATGTACATAATCATCTTGTGTATGTATCTCAACTTTTATTCACCTAAGTACTAATTTGTGGCCAACAAATGGTAGCCAAACTTCCCACTGTTGGCTATAGGAAGTTAGGCTGTAGTGTAGAAACTTTGTAAATTTTATTTTCACACAAAAGTGGTGAATACTTTGGCTGGAGTGCTTTGAACTAACCATGTGCCTTTGATCTCAGGGTCTTAGAGTCATCCTCCCTGTATTTTCTCATTTAGACACATGACTGCCTTAGGAGATGGAAGGAGTAGAGTGGCAGCCATCCTTTGTAGATAAGGACTTGGAATGTAGAAAATTTGAAACCATATGAAATAGCCTGGGAGAGACGGTAATGGAAAGTAGAATTCCTGCATAATGATGAGTAATGGCCTGGAATATTTTCTCTATACCAGGCAGAGAGGCTTCCTTTGGTTCCAGCACGCACTGAGGATCTCTTGGGTTGGCAAATATGTGAAGATTACTTCAGTCATTGATAAATGTTGAGTTAGGAACTCCTGAGCTCAGTTTCCTGCTGTTGCTCTAAATGTTGAGTTAGGAACTCCTGAAGTAGTTCACCTGCTGTTGCTCTCAATACCTTAATGACCTGAGTTTTTTCCGACCCCAAAACTATCCATGACAGATTTTTCCTTGGAGAGTCAGTACCAGTCAGGGTGATGCATACCTCCCCCATAGAATGATGATAACTTCCTCTAGAAACAAAAGTTAGTTTTTTTTGTTTCGTTTGTTTGTTTTAAATGCTTATTTATCTTTGAGGAGGTAGGGGAAGACACAGAAACTGATGTAGGCTCCAGACTGAGCTACCCAGGTGCTCCAAAAGTTTGGGTTTTTGACCACCTATCACTAATTGTCATTTTTCATCCTTGTATTGCTAACCTTTCACAGCAGTAAAATCCCCCTGGTGCCTTTTAGGAACCCTATTCAGTTACAGTTTAACTTTGTACATCTTACATATCTTCATAGTAGCCATTGTGCTGGCAAATACTGAAAACTAGCTCTCAGCAAAAATGTGCATGTTTATATACATATGCACAAGTTTTTGATACATCTTACTAATAACTAATGTAAATGATGTATCGCACACAGTTTACAAATAATGATAATCTTCATTGTAAATTCTTAGAGCCAATAGATTTGCATACAACCCTTTCATTCCTTTTTTTTTTTTTCCTTTTGGCTCAACTCTTGTTCCTGGTAAACAGTGATGGCAAATGAATGTAGTTCCAACATAAATGGTGGTTAATAATTTCATTGAGATTGATGAGTAAGGCACAGTGAAACAATGAAGGCGTGTTTCAGAATCAAGCTTATTTTTTAATGACATGACTGCTTTGCTGAATCAGATTGTGGTTTCAAACACCAAGAGAATATTTTCTCAAATCTTTCTTTGTGCTACTCAAAATGAAATGGATACAGACATGGCACACTTAGAAGTTTAATCTGAATTATTTTCTGCGTTAATTCTTTTAAGTCTAAATCAGGCTTTGGCAAAATTGTAAAGAATCAGGTGGTAAATATTTCAAACTTAGTGCCATATGATTTTGCTTGTAATTATTTAGCTCTGTCCTTATAGTGGAGCCATAGACCATACCACTTACTATTGGCCATATTCCAATAAAACTTTATTTGCAACAGCAGGTGACAAGTTGAAGATAGTTTGGCTAACCAAGTAACAAACTAATAAATTTAACCCTGATCTGTAGTGTTTTACTTTCCATAGTGTAAAAACTCAATTATGGCCAAGTTCAAGCTACCAAAGCAGTGTTTCTGAACGTGGAGCTGGTATAGGATGTGCAGTAACACCTCTCGTCATAATGCTTCAAACACACAGGTAAAATAGGTGGGAATGACCTGAGGACTATAGGTGATGACATGCAGTACAGTTATTTGAAATGAGGGGTTTTGAGTATGCATCACCTTTGGTTTTAAGATCCCTGCCTTAATGGTAAGCTCCTGTAGTGAGACATAAATTGAATAAAGGTTTCACAATCAGACGTCGAAATTTCTGGCAACTGTGCAATTGGTTCTTGTGAGCTGGTGTGAGCTATTGGCACCACACCTCTACTTTCCCTGGCACATTTCCTACAGCACTTCTATCGTTTCCTTCTCTCTTCACCATGGAACTGGGAAGCAGGACCAGTAAATGTATTGCATTAGCGGCCAATAGCGGTCCGCTATTGCATTAGCGGACACACAAGAGTGTGTCAGACACTCTCTTGTCCTTCTCTTGGCTCCCCTTTGTTACTTTAGATTGCATTTTCCTCAACTTTTGCTGTGACAAGCCTGAACTTTGGAACATGGGCCTTGTTTGGACTGCAGGACCACTCTATCACCATGTTATATTCATTGATAACTTGTTTCATAGCCCTCCTCGCTGGAGTCCCCCTGAGTGACTTCAGCTGCCCTGTGGATGATTCCCTTAACATTCCAAATCATTTCTTAAAGTCCTATGGCCGTTGCCTCTGTTGGAACAACCTACTTCCATACAGGTTTCCTGAACTTTAAATCTCCATGGATAGCTGAATATCTTGAACTGCCATACTTTACTTGGTGATTTAAACCATAAGTGGTATTAACTTTATAAATGTATGGCACCTAATTTTCAAGCATACTGAAATGTGAAGTGTTGGATGTTTTTTTGTTTTGTTTTTGTAATCAGCCTGTTATGATTCACTTTATTATTTTTCACATTATCATATATCTACCATACCTAAGTGAGAAAACCAAACATTTGAAGTGAGTCACAGGTAGATCCAGTACCCTGACTGAGACTCAAGGTGTGTGATAAACAGAAAGTTTAGGGTTTCCTTTCTGTGGCTCTTGAATTCTACTCAAGGAAGTAGACAGTGCCTTTTCCATTTTCTCTTCTCCCATTTTGGTAAATGCAGGCCAAGATTTTAGTCTCTGAATAAGAAAGGGGGGGGCAGTAAGTAGGTAATATAAAGAGACTAATGGTGATGAAGTACATTTTGAGAGGTCCTTGTAGTCGTAATGGTGTATATAAATTATAAAGCATCAGGGAGATTACTATATCAGCAAACAAGCTAGTATGTTAGCAAGGAGGTACTCCCATCAGGGAACAGAGATGACATGGGTGAAGCCTCTTGAGACAGGAAATTGTGCTAGGATTTCAAAATACTAATCTGTCTAGTGATGAAAAAGGGGGATTCTATAGGTAGAAAGTAGGCTGAGAGCAAATAGCAAAGATAATATAAATATACTATAGAACAAATAAGAAACAAAGGAGTATTATTTCAAAATTACTTCATGTGAGAGAAAGGGAACAACATTTTGCAGGCCCAAGGAATGAACGCTGTGCTAAAAATCAGGGAAATTGGGCAGTTGTAGCTGCAAAGAGGAAGCCATGGTATTAAGATAGATAGCAGAAAACTGAAAGTATGGACCAAGAGGAACACATCATCAGGATGAAATGCAAAATGAGATGACTGATAGGTAGAAATGAAGAAAATCCGATTTTTATTTTATTTTAAAAAATTTTTAATGTTTATTCATTTATGAGAGACAGAGCATGAGCAGGGAAGGGGCAGAGAGAGGGAGACACAGAATCTGAAACAGGCTCCAGGCTCTGAGCTGTTAGCACAGAGCCTGACGCGGGGCTTGAACTCACGAACTGCGAGATCCTGACCTGAGCCGAAGTCAGACGCTCAACCGACTGAGCCACCCAGGCACCCCATGAAAATCCGATTTTTAAATATGAAGGAAAACCTCCATGATATCCTAGAAGGAAAGGTCATTTAAGGGAAAAGGATGAGTGGGTGAGAATACGACTCAATTTACTTCTAACTTCTATTCCTGAAAGAACCCAAAATAGCAGAAACCAAGTATAGCCTAAGTTTTGAGCCTCAAGAAAAAGTATATTGTATAATATACAACATACAATATAAGA
This sequence comes from Acinonyx jubatus, assembly GCF_027475565.1. Taxonomy (NCBI): domain Eukaryota; kingdom Metazoa; phylum Chordata; class Mammalia; order Carnivora; family Felidae; genus Acinonyx; species Acinonyx jubatus. Next base: position 129,470,278 of record NC_069380.1, on the reverse strand, counting down.
TATAACTTCGTTTATTATATAATATCTTGTTTATTATATAATATAATAATAAAATTAATACATAATAAAGTATGTAATTTTTATCCAAATAAAAAATTTGTAAGTGTTTATGCAAGAGGGAAAAAACTTACCTAGAAAGGCAATCAGCGATCAGTCACCTAAAATGAAAGCAAAAATCAATAACACCCTTGCAGTGCAATCGTGTTTTTAAGTCCCCAAATACCCTTACCAGCACCCATCTCTATCCCTACTAAGTGGCTTTACCTAATATTTCCGTCCTTTGAAAACGTTATGAAGCCAACACTCTTAAAGACATAGTGAACCAAATGGAAATTAAAAACCAAAAGTAAATGAAGAATGGGAACCACATGATAGAAAAATAACTGGTGGTGAATGCGGACAAACAGGCATTGAGTTTATTCACTCTGCAGATGTTTATTGAGTGCCTTTTACTTGAGAACCACTGTTTTAAAAACTGACAGTGCCACAAATTACAAAAGACAAAGCTTCTGTCTCAGAAAAGAGATATTAAATACAATGTCAGGAGACTCTGTTTTAATGCCCTTGGGTAGGGGATACCTACATGGTACCAAGAAAACTTTAATACCTATAAAGGACATTTCAAAGTGATACAAAGGTGATGATTAAACTTGCCTTTGCTTTCTGGTTTTCTTTCAAAAAATGTTGAGTTTATTTTGAGAGAGAGAGCAAGCAGAGGAGGGGCAGAGAGAGAAGGACAGAGAGAATTCCAAGTAGGCTCCGCCAGCACAGAGCCCGATGCAGGGCTCAAAGTCACTGTGAGTTCATGATCTGAGCTGAAACCCACATGCCCCTGCCTTCTGATTTTCTTTTTAAGACTTTTTATGGCTTGTCTTTAGAGGGAAGACCTACCAGAAGCTGCAACAATTCCAATTTGGAATCCATTGTTTGCCAACAGGTTTACAAGGGTCAAAAACTCTGAATTTAGTCTCATTTCCTGACCAAGTTTATTTCTTAGGAGATATAAAACGGTCAGTGTAGTATTTTATAGGCCTCATGAATGAGTGGGGTAGAGAGAAAGTCGGGAAGTCTTAGAATCAGCTGAGTAGTCAGGAGTGATGTTCACTTGGTCATTTTCGGAAGTAGTTGAAATGCTTAAAAGGCTGTACATTCTAGGTGATTGCTCTTGGGAAATTACTTAACCTCTCAAATGTTAAATTTTATTTAAATTTTATTTGATTTTTTTTAACTTAAAGTAAGTGGTGCAGAGGGACAGAGGGAGACAGAATCTTTTTATTTATTTTTTTTAATTTTTACTTATCTGCTTTTGAGAGAGAGAAGAAGAGTGCAAGAAGGGTAGTGACAGAGAGAGATTCCCAATCAGGCTGTGTGCTCAGCACATAACCTGACGCCGTTGAACTCATGAACCGTGAGATCGTGACCTGAGCTGAAATCCAGAGTCATATGTTCAGCTGAGCCATCCAGGTGCTCCTAACCTCTCGTATTAGTCATTTAATTTCTAGACAGAAGAAAAGATTACATGTGATAATATAAGTATAATTGTTGGGATTATTTCTGTGGCATGAGTGTCCACATTGTATTTAAACTGTCCTTGTTTGAAACCACTGTCCACTCTTGATCTGATGGGTATAGAATTTCCTTGCCCAAATTGTGTTCGGACTTTTGTGGTTGCTTTTTGTAGCAAGAGAGATACATAGATAAAACTACATATGGAAAACCATTTTCATAATCAGGGAAGAAGGAATAAATAACCAGAATAAAATAACCAACCTAACAATTATTTTTTAATTTAGAGAGAGTGAGCAGAGTAGAGGGACAGAAGGAGGGAGAATCTTTTTTTTTTTTTTTTAATGTTTGTTTGTCTATTTTTGAGAGAGAGAGAGTGCAAGCAAGGTAGGGACAGAGAGAGATTCCTAAGCAGGCTCCATGCTGTCAGCACAGAGCCCAATGTGGAGGTTGAACTCATGATCCGTGAGATCGTGACCTGAGCTGAAATCGAGTCAGATGTTCAACTGAGCCATCCAGGTACTCCTAACATCTCATATTTGTCATTTACTTTATAGACAGAGGAGAAGATTACATGTGATAATATATGTATAATTGTTGGGATTATTTCTGTAACATGAGCATCCACATTTTTTTTAAACTGTCCTTGTTCGTAACCAGTGTCAACTCTTGATCTGATGGGTACAGAATTTCCTTGCCCAAATTGTGTTCGGTCTTTTGTGGTTGTAGATAAAACTACATATGGAAAACCATTTTCAAAATCAGTTAGGGAAGAAGGAATAAATAACCAGAATAAAATACACAACCAAACATGGTATTTACTGTTTGGAGAAAATTTACTCCTGTTACGATTTGTACTAACTGATGAGTGCTTACCAATTAATGAGAAGACTTATGTTAAGTTTTTCTGAGTTTTTATAATTGGGTAATTAACATGGTAGTTAAATATAAGTTGCTTTTTGTAGGAATGAATGCAATGAATTTTTTCTTGAAGGATTCTATGGCATGGATGTAGATTTTTTTCCCCCCCAAAGCAATCAAGTTCTGGGCAACTTGTTGTGTTCTCTGGAAGTTTTTATATTTCTGGTGTTAAACTGAAATTTAAAAGGATACGTGCATTTTTTTTCTCCCAAAAAAGCACCTTCATGTGTAAGATTCTAGTGTCTGGTGGAAAAACATGGCTATAGTTTAATCTTGTTTCACTCAAAATAAGAAAGAATAATTAAATCTAGGACTTAGGAGTACAATTATTTTCATGCTGTTTTAAGTTCATTTGCTTTGGAATGGAAAAGAGGTCTGATTGACATGATGGGTTTGTTTCCAAATGCATTTTTTCCTGACCTGGGTGAATAAAGATTTTTCATTTCCATGTGTTTCAAAGTAGACACTGAAACTAACTTTACCCTATTGATTGTGATGAGGATACATCTTAAAAATAGGTTTTTTTAAAGAGCCTGTGACCTAGAGTATAACAACTCTGTAAGTATGTATGTGGTGATATTTACTGGAGATCATGCCTATGATTTGCTTATCTTCTGTCCTTTTATTTTGTAGAAATAGTATGTCTAGTCAGAATACCACAGAGCATCCAGAGATGTTCAGAAGTGAATCCTTCCTTGAGAGCATGAGTTGGCAATTCATGGTCCGCAGGCCAAATCTGGACAGGTGTTTGGTTTGTTTACATAGTGCTTTTGGCTGCTTTGGTACTTCAGAGGCAGAATCCAGTGGCTATGAAAGAGATGGCACGACCTCTAAAGCCTAAAGCGTATACTATTTTGCTCTTGACAGGAAAAAGTTTGCTGATGTCTTCCTGAGACCCTCCTCCAGCTAGGGCAGAAGTTGGAATGAATAGTAATGAAAAGCATTGTCAGAGTAGGAAAGGCAGTGGGAAGAGAAGTTCAGGGCCCACATCACCTTCTGACCTCTGATCTCTCAAAGGGATGTCCACACAACAGAAGGATGCTGGGGAAAAGAATGAGCCACATGGGGGGCCTTGAGGAGGAGGTGTGAGGCCAGGAAGAATCTAACACCTGCTTTTCTATCTCCAGACATTGGCAGCTCTCCCTGGGCCTCCTATTTTTGCCAGGGTGATGACTGATGAGCACTCAGGACGGACTCAACTGGGTTCAACTTTAGAACAGGTAAGACCTACCTCAGTTCAAAGGCTTGAGCATCTCCGTTACCATCCTGAATCATTTTTGGCTCGATGTAGTCTGGGTCTCCTCCTTCTCTGTTTCATCTTTGGTTAGTCCCAGGTCCTCCCTTTCTCTTTACACACTCCTGTGTGACGTCATACCAGTGGGTAGCTTTATCTACCGCTTATGTGTTGCTCACTCTCAAGGCTGTACTGTTCTTCATCCAGTCTAAGTGCAGTAGGCTGCATTACTCTTCTCCCCTAAATAAGGTCTTCATCCCTGTCCCACTGACTTTGGCCAAAGGAATGTGAGTAGGTGTGATACATGCCATGTCTGAGTGGAAACTTTAAAATTATTAGTGTGATTTGGGTTGGCTGCTCGTGCTGGTGCTTTGTACCGCAAAAGTAGCATGTCTCAGAAGGGATCATTTGTTCTGCCAGTGTTCTGGAGAAGAGCTTTAGCCCATCTTGTAATATGTCTGACAACTGAATGTTTATTGTTGTGGGCCATTGGAACTTTATGGGGTGATAGTTAGACAACAGAGCTGGGAAATTAGCAAAACTTTGGCTCGATGGTTTTTCTTAGATGATTTTCAGCTGTGTCAAAGTCATAATTCCCTAGATTGAACTGACCCTACTTCAGGTCAACCACAAACTGTTTCTTCCTTCAGTGTTGTGTATCTTGGTGAAAGTGACCCTCACCATACAATTTCCCAGCCAAAATAGTTACTCTGTGTTTTCCATTTCATGATCAACAGTAAGGTATTTTTTAGATGTTGTTAAAAAAAAAAAAAAAAAAACTAAATGGAATAAATTTGAAGGTCTAATTGACTTGATTAAATCATGCATCAGCAGGATTCTACTTACCAAGTAGAGAGGAACTACTTGGAGGAAAAAAAAAAGTTTTTAAAGGTAGAAGGCATTAAAAAAGAATGGAGTTTATTGGCAAGAAGTACTTTGTTTATTCAAGGTTGCACTCCTAAAGGAAACAGAAATGGTTTACTAGGAAATTTCTTAGTATTCGCCAGGAAATTCCAGGTTGACTGGTTAAAGGTTACATTCCTGGTGGGTTGAAAATGCAGTTTGGTTAAGTATTAGGTCTTGGTTTACTGTTTGGACCCTAAACCTAAGGGATGGCACTTTGGGCCTGTAGTTTTCTTTTCAACGACATCTCCTTTGTTATAGGATCACTACTAGGCACCAAGGATAGTGCCAAATAAAAAAGACAAAGTTGCTAATTTCAGAGTACTGTGCATTTGTGGAGGCAAAGAGTAAAATTTTCCATGTACATATTTTAGGAACATATATAGGAAGATGTTGTATGAACTGTATAAAAATGAAGAAAATGCCAAATGCTAGAAAATGCATGGGTTAATGGGAAACCTATATGTAGGGACCTTGGGTCAATCCATGACTCGCATGAGGTCAAAACCTTTCAAGTCTGGTTGCCTTCCTGACACCTCCGTTACTGTTTGTTTCTTTGGGTCATGTCATTTTTAACTAAAATTACTGCAAGACTCCCCCTCACTTGAATTTCTTCCAACCCATTTCCTGTGTCGCTATGGATGACTTAGCTAAACCATCAATCCTATGACATCATTTCTATGATGAAATGTCTTCCCCTTTCCTTCCTGCTACTGGGCAAACAGTAGAGATCTTTGTGACCTCCTCCCTGCCCAGCTTGCACAGTTTGATCTTGGTCCATATCCTCCTCCACTGTGCTTTAATCCTGATGAACTGGTAATAGTTTTCTGGACAGACGTGACTGTCAGACACTTAAGTCATTTTGAACAAGAAAAGTCGGGAACATGCCTATCCAGTTCTTCACATGGTGAGTCCTTTAACTCATCTTTGATTATATAGATCACATGTCGTTTCCACTCACCATCTATCTGTAACTGTACACAGAAACTTCAGTCCTTGTCCCAGTTCTGCCAAAGTTGAGTTGGGGGTGACTGTCTCATAGGCTTCTGCTGTATCCTAGGTCTACCTCTATTCATGACACTGATCAGATGGGATAATGTTGTCTACAGGTGTTTGGGTCTTCTGGGCATTTTACTGTTCTCTTAGGCTCTTTCCCTTTCTCTGCCATCTTCCTTACATAACCTCTACACATAAGCGATCACTACAAACTGTTCTTTGAAAGCCACCCTGAAGTCCTCCTGGTGGATTTCACTTAGGTAAAAGGGGCAGAACTGGGTGAGGATAGATGAACATGAACGAAGGTCTTAAATTCCAGACCATTTTATATTCAATTATACCAACACTTTTAAAAAGCCATAGCTACAGTAATCTTTGAGATCATTCAGAGCCACTTTCGGATGCTGCTTGTAAAGGACATAGCTCCCATGTGAAGTATGAATCTGGTGTTAAGATGGTAGATGTTCTGTTAGCCAAAATCTTTTATGAAGATAATTCCCAAATATGTCATTTAAAAAGATAACCGGTATTATTAAATATATTATGGAAATGGATCCCTTAATATATTTGTGACAAACATAAGAATGAAAAATTTGGAAAGTACTTTGACTAATGAGAACTTGTGTGACTTTCTGTTCGGTAACTTTATTTTCAGAAAATGACCTTACATAAAACAATCAGTAACTGTATTAGTGCTAAACACTAAAAGATAGATTACTCCAATCCTATAATTACTGAGACTATTAATAACAATGATAATAGCAGACATTCCCTGTATGTTGTCCGATATTGGAGATCAAAAGAAATTCTGTATTAACATTATTCGTTAGAGTATATTAATGACAGGTAGATCAGTACCTACTACTGTAGGTATTTGGCATACAGTTACCCTGTTCTCAAATCAATGAATGCGAGAGAAGGTATTTCAAAAGGTATCTAGAATATTTTATTATGTAGTCAGAGGTAGAGAACCACTGACGAGTAGACTGTTCTTTGAAGCTGCACTGTTAGGATATCACAGCACAGTTAAGATGATGTTGGTATCCTTAGGTAGCTCTATTTATAGATATTTAAAAAGTATTATTACTAGTTTGGGGGCCATTAAGATAGGATGTTTTTACAGTGGTGTTATGATACCATGTTGTAACCACTCAATACTCAGAAGACCGGTGAGTAGAATACTGTGTTGCTCTAATCCTGTAATTACTCAGAGAATATCATTAATAACTATAGCAAACATAAATTGAACACTTACTCTTTGCTCAGCACTGTTCTAAGGTAATACATGGGTTGTCTCATGTAGGTCATCTAATGACCTAATTTTCCAGGTGTAGCAACTGAGACATAGGAACTTGAGATATTTCATCCAAGATAAAGCCTATTAAAGAGATGGGGCGAAGATTCACATATAGTCTAGATCCAGAAACTGTGGTGTTAATAACAATTCTAATTACCTTCAAAAGAAACTTCTCTTAGAGTAGAAGTTGCCCTTGTTCACTCATGAGTGATAAGAAGAAGGCTAAAGGATCCTGGGAAGAGCCCATTTAGAAGATGCATATTACTGGTGCAACTATAGGTCCACTCTTGTGTTTGTTTTCTTCCATGTTAGAAAACACAATTTTGAGTTTCTGTAGGTCTCAAGACAGGCAACATAGGGAACTGCCCTTTATCCTAAGATGACATTAATTTTGGTTGTGGTACCACCCCATTCAGTCCTACTGCAAAGCAGTAAATAAGAATAAGGGTACAAATAAATGACACTTATTGTGTACCAGGCACTGGGACAGGTACATGTATATACGCTTTCTGTTTCATACCATACCATTTTATTTTCTGTGTATATCTCCCCTTCAATTTTTGGTGAAATGTATTTTTCACTGAGTTTTCAGAAAAAGATGAAGAGGGTTATAAATCTGCAACAAAAATAGTGGGTGGGAACCATTTGTTAATGAGCTAGTTCTGACAAACATCTGTATGGTGGAAAGGTAGAAGGACCAGTGAAGACTGACCGAACAATGTGGGGTAAGCTCTAGGGAAGACAGCTGATTTACAGACAAGAGAGAAGTAGAGATAAGAACATATTCTTACCTCTTTGCCTTTCTATGGTGTATCCAGAAGAGCTGTTCATGAGCTTGGGTGGGGGAGAAGGGAAAGAAGACTTCTTCTGTTAGGGAATAGAACAAATACACCATTAAAAAAAAATTCATTACTTTGAGTGATGGTGCCCCCAAGTATAGCACTTTATATTCTGCAATATGTGATTGGAGACCCTGAAGTGTCAGCACGGACCTGCTGCTCTGAAAAGTGAGTTTACCAACTGATGACATATACAGTGCTATTACAAATTGTCCAATGGAGATGGAGAAAAATAGTCATCGCTCGCTATTAGATGAAATCTTGAAATAAGAAGGAAAATGAAAAATAAAAACTGAACCTGAAAGAAAGAACCCTCAAGGAACAGAGATGAGGATGTCCCACTTCTGGGAAGGGTAGATTAACAGGTGGCAGATCGTTGCTTCCATGAGCAACCAGAACAACCCAATACAATGAAAATTTCACCTATTTGAAGGCATCAGAGAGGTAATGAAGTAATAACTAGAGACACCAAAATTCTAGAACAGAAGAGCTAAGAAGTGCCCTGATAGTCCATAGCTAGCATTTTTCTGGGATCATTGTTGACTCTGGGCAATAGTCTGTGAATCCACATTCATAAATCAGACTTCAGAGACCTAAAAAATAAGACTAATCTTTTCTAAGCTACTAACAAAATCTCAGGCTGCATGGCAAGAGAATGGTACTGGTGGTGGCAGGATTGTGGGTGATGGATGTGAGATCCATCAATCACTGACAGGACCAAAAACAATTAAAAATGGTTATCATGGGGGTGTCTGGGTGGCTCAGGTCATGATCTCACAGTTCATGGGTTCCGGTACTGCATCAGGCTCTGCACTGACAGTGTGGAACCTGCTTGGGATTCTCTGACTTTTTCCCACTTGCGCTCTCTCTGTCTCTGTCTCTGTCTCTCAACAAACAAACATAAAAACATAAAAAGAAAGAAAGAAAATGATTATCATGGAAAAGCAAAATCTCAATGAACAGAAAACTTGAACAGACTTAAGTTAATTTGAAAGCTTAAGCATAAAAATAAATATTGAACACACACACAAACCTACAAAATAACAAGTCCATTTGTACAAGAAGTTTTTGCAACCTTTAAGTAAATCAATCCATAGAATATGTGATAGAAACAGAAAAATAATGAAACTGGCCCAATTCAATTAGTATGGCTTCTGTACTTTGGAGGCCAATGCCAGTTTAGGATAAGAGGAGAAAAAATGACTTATTCCTCACTTATAAACTTAGATGCAAATATCCTAGTCAGAATTAATGAACTAAAACAATTTAATAAAGTGCTGTGCTGTATAGATTTTAGTCCAAGTATGCTATGATAATAATCTTTTCATGTAATTTTCTACATTAAGTGGGGGGGGGGAAACTATGGTGGACTTTAGTCCCACCTTGCCAAGGAAAATGATGGTTTATTCACATTACTCCAACAGAATTACCAATAGTGCCTTCTTTAACAGTCAAAACTGTCTTGGTTTGGATGATAGAATAAATGTTCACCCTAAGAAAAACTATGTGATTATCTAAATTGTTGCATTAAAAGCATCTCATGAATTTTAACAGTCATTCCTAGTTAAAACTTAGCAGAGAGTAGACAATCTGACAATCTTATGTGTCATAAAGACAGACGGATTCTATTTAAACTCCGCAGCCAAACACAATTAGCTATACTAGCAATATTGACAAGTGTTGTTAAAATTGAGGCTGGAGTTAAAATACATATAGACACTAAAAAGGGAGGAAAAATGACTCTGATTTGCTTCATAAGATTGTTTAGTGGGAAATTCTAAGACTTGCTACAATTAGCACTGATAAAAGCATTCAGTAGGTTTGTGGAAGAAAGGTCAATGTTGAAAATCATTTGTACTGGTGTGTTCCAGTGACAGTTATCTATGGAGGCTCCAAGTCCCTGTTCCAGTCTCTCTTACTATGATGTTACCTCATTGGTCCTGGTTCAAGGAAACAGACTTTGGAGTGACAGAACTGGAGTGATGAGTGCAGGAGGCAATGTCCTCAAGGTCGGTTGGTATTGTGAGGCTAGTGACATCCTGTTCTTTGGCAGTTTGCTATGAACCAGGCTCTGTGGTCAGCCCCTAGCGTTACAGCTCCTTTGGGAAGAGTGGCTCCATCAGTGACAGAACTTGTCCTGTATGGGAGCTTGGTTCTCTGTCCCTCCTGCAAATTCTACAAGCTACCTAGTACTTTTGTAGAAATTTTTTTTTCTGAGAGAACAGTCTAGAGTGGATTTTGTTTTCCACAAATAAGATCCTTATCAAATACAGGTAACCAGCCATAAATTGAACAGAAGGTGCATAAGACTTAGTCAACTGATGAACCTTAGACGATCTAAATAAATTGGGAGACCTTGCTTATTCATGTATAAAGGTTATGCACTTCTTGTCAAAGGCACAGTAGGTGTTGTTATTGTTGTTTTTACAGATGTATCTTGACAAAGTAATTTAAAAAATGAGTTTGGATTAGTGAAATGCCAAAGTAGCACAGACACCTAGAAAGAATAAAGTGAGGAGTGCCTGGGTGGCTCAGTTGGTTAAGTGTTCGACTTCTGCTCAGGTCACGATCTCATGGTTTGTGGGTTCGAGCCCCCAGTTAGGCTCTGTGCTGACCAGTCAGAACCTTGAGCCTGCTTAGGATTCTGTGCCTCCTTCTCTCTCTACCCCTCCCCTGCTTGTGCTCTTTTTTTCAAAAATGAATAAACATTAAAAAAAAAAAGAATAAAGTGAGAGGTGGGCAGGATATTAATAGATATCAAGATATCCCTTAAGCCTATTAATTCCTGTAGTATAGTATTAGTGCCAGGACAGTTAATTGACTAAGGTTGTCAAGATTTTGGATAGGAGTTTAGTTTTACACAATTATTTTGTGATGTCATGTGGAGTTAAATATGTATAAATGTAAAAAAAAAATACAACCCAGCTATTCCACTAATTCTACTTGTATTTTCACCTGAATGCTCAAAGAGAAATCTCTAATCATGTTTGTTAGAGAAGTTACAGCAACATGTTAATACTTGGTAAAACCAAAGATGTTGGCAGTAAGTGGTTGTCTGTTATGTTTTCAGTTGGAATTATTTGAAGTTTTAAGTGAGTGGTTGCCTCTTAAAAGTGGAGCTGGACTCCTAACTGGAGAGAACAAACTGATGGTTCTCTCCAAGGGGAGGTGAGTGAGGGGATAGGGGAAATAGGTGATGCACATTAAGGAGTACACATGTGATGAGCACTGGGTGATGGTGTACTGAAATATTACATCACTGTATTGTCCATCTGAAACTCGTATTACACTGTATGTTAACTAACTGGAATTGGTTTAAGTTTTTACTGAAACAAAAACCAAACCGAAGAAAGATGGGTCTGGGCTGGGGGAGCCAGGGTATGAAAGATAACTTTCACTGTGGTATCGACACTTCTGTTTCATTTTTTCCCAAATATGTCCTTAGATTACTTTAGTACAATACTAAAATCTTTATAATTGCCATTTCTTCCCTCTTTCCTTCATACATTTTCATCGTTATTCAAGAAATGAACTAAATGACATTTTGACCAAGGGCTACCTTGGTCGGCTGCTTATGTGTGATAAATGACTTTATAAAAAGCATCCTTTTTTCCAACTTTATGGAGATATAAATGACAGGTAATAGTGTCTTCATTTAAGGTACATAACATGATTAAGTTAGATAAATATCATAAAATGCTTACCAGTGTAAGTTAACATTCATTACTTCACATAGTTAAAATGCTTTTTTGTGATGAAAATTACTTTATCTACCGTTTTAGTAAATTTGAAGCACACAATATAGTGTTTTAAATGATAGCATGGGTACCTACAGTATGAGCTACTGAGAAATACAGTGCATTTTCAGTGAAGGAGAGGCCCTAGGCCTCCATAGCACAATCTATAGCACATTGTTGTTTCTTAAATTAGAAATTACTACTTATGTTAAAAGAGAAGAAAAGAACTAATCTATGGTCAGTGTTTATTTGAGGTATAATTTTTAGCTCTAGGTGGAGCTATGACTGCAACAGTTATTAAAATTCAAAAGTTGACTGAGAGACTGAACAAAGTACCTATGACTTATGTGGGCAAAATAGCTAATAAATGAGAAGAAATTTGTCTCCACGTTGGGACCAGCTTGTTTGATCTACAACAATTAAGCAAAAATCCAGTTAAATGAAGGTAGTCTGACGCACCTTTTTAACAGAGATAAGAAGGTAGCAAAGTCACAGCTGGAATCTATCATGGAGGTTAAGAGTGTGGGCTCCACCTCTGGCTTCTCCCTGTACTGGCTACGTTTGGTGATGAGAAAGCCTCAAGATCGTGTCTCAAGGATTAAATTGAGAATAATGGGAATAAAGTACTGTGCAAAATGTGCTAAACTGTTCCATTTGTGAAAAACGATCTTTGAAAAGAAGACAAACATGTTGAACATGGACTCAGCTCGTGAACTCTACCATTTTAACTTTGTTCTGTAAGGCCTAAATGGTTTAAGAACTCTGACACCATGCTCTCCCCACATAGCTCAGCTTTCTCTTTTCATTTTAGAAGCACATAAGAAATTGCTTGTGAGAGATGGATTTGGTAAGGGCCACCTGACTATTCTCACAATCAGATTCTGAATGGTCTTTTGCTTTCAAGTGAATCCTCTTTGTTTCTCTCTTTCTCAAACTCAGAGCAAGTAGAATGGATGGGGAGCATTTTTCTCCCCCTCTCCATGTGATACTATCTGGTATAGAAACTTGAAACTGAAGGTGATGAATTGCATTCGTGTTGAGCATCCCTTGTGTTATTAGGACCTTTTTCTAGTGAGGTGTGGGTGACAGTCATTCACATATCTTGAGGCACTTAACCAAGGACCTGCCTTCTGGAGCTGGCCATGGTTCCAAAGCAAAGGGAGCAGAAGAACAAGCACAGTTTTCAGTTTGTTTTCTGTTTCAAAGCAACAAGTTGAAAGTTGTTGCAGGATAGTGGCTCACCAAGAGTTTGATTCACTACTCTGGCACTTGTCACGAGGATTGGACCATTTGCTCTGCCTCATTTTTCTCCTATCTTGTGGGCAAATTGAGATTTTGCTTCATTCTTTTGTTGTGTAGTTTTAATAAGTTAATATATGGAGAGGCAGGATGCCATGGGGATTTAGATGTGTGCTTCATGAGCCTTAATGTGTATGTGTATATGTGTGTGTGTGTGTATGTATGTATGTATGTATGTATATATGTATGTATATACATATATGTATATACATACATACACATCTATCTATCTACCTATCTATCTATCTATCTATCTATCTATCCCATGGGGATTTTGTACAAATTAAGATCTTGAACCAGTAGATCTGGGGTGGGACCTGAAGTTCTACCTTTGTAACAAGCTCCCATGGGTGTGTGGAAGCTGCCATTCCACAAACACATTTTGAGTAGCAGGGAGGTTAAATTGAATTCTGGTTCTGCCTCTTGGTAGCTGTGCGATTGTAAACAAATTACTCACTTTCTCTGTGCCTCAGTCATTTCGTTAAAAAGGAGATAACAGTGCCTACCTCATTCGGTTTTTTTGAGGATAAAATTAAGATTTGTAAAGAGTTTGGAGCAGTTATCAAATCACATGGTGGGAGCCCAAGACGCATTAGCTAGTGTTATTAGCTTTTATTAATTGAATGATGTGAGGTATCATCGTATGACCACATTTAAACAAAGAATATATTTATCAGAGCAGAGACAAGTTCAAGTTAATTGAAGCATTGTTCAGGAAGATAAGCTGACTTATATACCCTGACTACTCAGTGTATTTATATAGTGCTTTTATTAAAGAGCAGGCATAATTAGAAGTGCTTTAAATGTATTAATATACTAAAGAGAAAAGAGTGAGGGCTTTGGCACTATATACTGCCCACCGCATCAGACCCTGTAGTCCAGGAGGTAAATGTTTTTATTATCCTATGCTTTGTACGTATGAGCAAATGAAATGTGTTGTTGAAATAACATAATCGATTAGATCTAAATCAGGATTTGCAAGCATCAGTCTAGTTTCATAGTCCATGATGTTAACTATGTTAATTTTGGTTTGATTCTATTTATCATTCTATTTATCATTGTCCCTAATGTTATCATTGTCTTAACAATCTTGGTTTTGATTCCACATTTATATACAAATTATCGGATTAATATTTAGATCCACCCATGGAGATAAAATAAACTTATCAGGCCAAGTTGAGTGTTCTTAGTGTTTTTTTGGTTAGTTTTACACATAATGGCAGCTATACTTCTGCCTTGAGAAATACACATCGAACTTCTTAGGCATTTTTAACGTGTATTAATTTTTGAATAATGACCTATCTTGTAGGGAGCCATGAACATTGGCTTTTGGGTCCTACCAGGCATAGAGCCAAATCCTGAATGTGTTGAGATGTCAAGTAATGAGGTCTACCAGGAAATAAAGGCAAAGAGCTTCTCCTGCTGATGGCTTGAATATGCCTTTCTATCCAGTCTCCAGAAACATCACTAGTGATGGGCTTCCAAGGACCTCCTGCCAACCATTAAACTGGTGGAAATTCAGTTTTTCCAGGCTAGACTGAAGCAAAAGTTCCAAGGTAGGAAAGGTCAACAGAGGCAAAGCTTTTGAAAGCCGTGTGAGGTGAAGAAATGAAACTGCTCTGAAGACTTACTTTTTAAAAATGGATATGATTTCCTATTGCAATCTTTTATTAGAGATAATAGCACTTGTTGGTAGGAAGTCTTGAAGGGTTTACAGTACTTTTTTTCAGTAGGCATTAAAAATCAATCACCTGTCACAATACTTGGGTTACCGTATTTAACATGGGGTATTCATAACTGGGTCCACGGTCAGGCACTTTGAGGTATAAATCCTGATGTGCAGAAATTGACCGAGAGCAAGGGTCACTCTAGTGCATTCTGTTATCCTGACTTAGACTTTGATTTCAAATGTGTATTTCATTTCCCTTTGGATCAGGCCTGACCGCATGCAAACCTCAGAGGATATCTTTTATCCATTTAGTTTAAAATCTCCAGCTGACAGGCAATCTGAAGAGCCTACTCTTTCTCCTTTCTCTCTATTGGACCTAGCATTTTAACTTCAGGAGGGACAAATATATAAAAAGAAGCAAGGTTGTTCTTCCAGATCATCTGTAACCCCTTAATCTCCTTTCCAGGAGGGACCCACAAACCACAGAAGATGTCCTTGGGAATTGTATTCACTTTGTATTGCTGTTTACCAAATGACTACAAACTTGGCTTTAAAAAACACCTATTTGTTAGCTTAGACTTGTAGAATAAAAGTCTGGCCACAGTTTGACTTGGTTCTCTTCTCAGAGCCTCAGAGTTTACAGTCAAAATATCAGTTAGGCTTGGTTCTTGTCTGGAAGCTTGTGGCGGCGGGGGGAGGACTCTTTCCCAGCTCATTTGTAGCTGCCAGAATTCAGTTCCTTGAAACTGTGGAACTGATGCTCCATGTTTTGTGTGTGTGTTGGTGGGGGGAGGGGGGATAGTTGGGGATGTTTGGTGGCTAGGGGGTTCTCTAAGCTCCCAGATGCTGTCCACATCACTTGATATTTGGTCCTCTCCTTCTTCATGCCTAGGGTTGTCGCAAGAGTTTTGAGTCTTTTGCCAACAGTTACTTGGGCCCAAGTTCTCCTTCCTTTAGAAAGAAAGCATATGGACAGGGCAATGTTCATGACAACCTTAACTACATTGAATAATCCATGTTTTGTGAATTGTCCTATTTTGTGTTCCAAAAAAATGTTTCTTTATGGAATGTTTATTAAATGTCACAGTAAACTTGAACACCGTGGACAAATGGCTCTAAGAGGATATAATCTATGGAATCAAGCTATTTCTGTCACAAACTTGACAACCTAGGCCTCTCTGAATTTGCAGTATGAGCTTGCATTTTTGAAAAATGGCAACTCTGTCCTTCCCTAAACTTCATGTGCTGTCCCTTTGGGCTGTGTTAGGACTAATTATTCTTCACGGCTGTATTATTGTTTGATGCCTCTATCAAGCAACGTTAATTGAGTTTGAGCTCATCATCCGTTCTTCATTTTTATGTTGATTTGGTGGCAGTGAGTTACACATCTGAATTTTAGTTTTCGAAAACATTCAGTGAAAGGTTTTGCCTAGATTTTGACAAGATCTAATGTGGCACAGCTGCCAATCATATGTACTTGAGTTCTTGATACTTCTTTTCTCTGGAGAATGAGCAAATGGAGGAGACTGATGATGGGGTTATTACCAGGTGACAGTTACCTGCTGATGAAATCGTCTAGCATGCTGAGGGATGCCAAGTATTGTCTGACCTTTCTGCAACTCAACTGTCTAATGATTCTTAGTATAAATCCCTTGACTACTTCAATGGGATATTTAAATCCTACACACAGACTATCAGGGCATCTGTCAATGTGATCATGAATAATCATGAAGAGTCTATTTCTAGCACAAGTGGGTGTGGCAGAGGCCAATGAAATGGAGTGTACCAAGTGTTCAACTTTGTTGTCCGTACTCCACATGTTGACAGACACTTGTCGGAAAGGACAGTGCTTGAAGCCGTTTGATGTTTTGCAGGGGACAGTTACGCATGTTGATCTTCTGTCTGGACTTGAAGTTTTTCTTAGGAAAATGAAGATGAAGTATAAAAAAATCAAATTAATGAACAATGAGCAATAGACTATAAGTGATTTAAAAAACACAACGTTTCAGTACGAGTGTGGGCAGTAAACGTCCATGGGCATTTCCAAGGTCTTTTTGGCTTTGCTTTAGGCAATTTCACAGCATTTTATCTCACAGTTGGAACTATACACTTAGTGCAGCCATTTATTTAATATGTATCTCTAATGATAGACTAATAGCTCCATGAGGTGTATCTCTTATTCACCATTATATCCATCCCAGCAAACAGTGTCGGGTAATAGCAAGTGATGAACAAATATATTTTATTTGTATATAATATGTATGTTTGTTTGTATGTTTAAAGTATGTTTAAAAGTTAAATGGACATTTGAGAGATGAATAGTTGATTAAATATAGTAAGATCAAACATAAGCTGTGAAATATAAGTTAAAGTAAATATTTATTGCATTGGCAAAGGTAAAAAATGAACTACCATACATGTATCAAGGCTATAGTGAAAAAAATGGCATTCTCTTTCCCTCTGGGTCAATGTCAACAAATAATTTGAGCATAACTTAGTGGATAAGGACTCGGTGATGAGCAAAACAGTCTTTTCACAAGAAATATACTGCAAAATGCTAGGAAGAGCAATCAGGCCATTTTGTATCAAAAACAAAAAAAAATAATTGTATGAGAGACTCATAATTATAATTAGAGATTTTTCCCATAATCCTGAGAATGTGAATATTCATATTAAAAGCTCAAAACATGGCAACAATCAAAAATCTAAGGAAAAGATAATAGGTACATTACCACATACCTATGTGATGAAACCCTTTAACGTGCATATTTGAAGAATATTTAAGTACATGGGAAATTGTTGAAGATATATTTAGCAAGAAAATTAAGTGGATCCCAATGTAATATATATGTATTAAATATATATGACAGGAAGGATAAATATACATATAACTATATGCATTATGATTATTATATACACGATATGATACTGTTCAAGAGTTTTAGGAAGACTATAGGTGATTTTTAACTTTTGAAATTTAAAAAATTTTTGTTTTAAGTTTATTTAATTAGAGGGAGCGAGTGCAACCAGGGAGGGGCAGAAAGAGAGGGAGGGAATCCCAAGCAGTCTCCGTGCTGTCAGCACTGAGCCCAACAGGGGCATCAATCCCATGAACTGTGAGATCATGACCTGAGCTGAAATCAGGAGTTTGACACTTCACAGACTTAGCCACCCGGGCATAGAATCCCAGGAATGTAGGAAAGTAACAGCCAGAAGCTTAAAAAGCTGAGCTGAACTAGCAGCAGCCACTTGGTCTCAGAATTTGTAATAAAAATACTACTAAGTTAGGAGGACTTAGAGGAATACACCGCCATAATCAAACCTAACTTAAGAAAGGGATCTACCAGGGATTTCATTGCACACTAGATCATAACTCAATACTTTACAGAAGAATTATCTATACAGGTTATCTGTAACATATAGAATTTTTTGTGCACTTATCATGACAGTAAAGTAACTAAAAATAGACCCAGTGATGAGTGATAGGCTGGAGGTAGTCTATGCAAAATATGTTAAAAATAAAACACAGCAAAAGGTACACATAATGGGTAAATAAAATAGAAATTTAAAAATATATGAATACGAGGGGTACCTGGTGACTCAGTTGGTTAAGTGGCCGACTTTGGCTCAGGTCATGATCTTTTGTGAGTTTGAGCCCTGCATCAGGTTCTGTGCTGATAGCTCAGAGCCTGGAGCCTGCTTCAGATTCTCTGCCTCCCTCTCTCTCTCTGCCCCTCACCAGCTCATACCCTGTTTTCCTTTTTCCCTCCTTCCCTCTCTCTCCCTCTCTTTCTCTGTTTTCTCTCTCTCTCTCTCTGAAAAATAAACATTTAAAAATTTCATATGAATACTATTACAGTAAACTAAAAATTCTAGAACTGAAATATATAGTACCACAAATCAAGAAATTCATACTATGATGTTAAGAGTACATTGAACACAAGAGAAGAAAGAGTGGACTTGAAAATTAATCAAGAGAAGTTATCCAGACTGAAGCACAGAGAGAGTAAAATAATGACAAGCAATAAACAGCCTCAGAGACCTATGCGGCAGTATGAAGAGGAATAACATTTTGTTATTGTAGTCTTACTATGATAGAGACAACATGGCACTGGAAAATAAATCATAACAATAATTTATTTCCCCACATTTGATTTGAAAAATACTCTAGTTTGGGGCACCTATTTTGCTGAGTCAGTCAAGCATCAGATTTCGCATCAGGTCACGATCTCTCAGTTGGTGGTTTCTGTGCTAACAGCTTAGATTCTGTGCCTCCCTCACTCACCTTCTCTGTCTCTCAAAAAGGAAGAAACATTAAAAAAATTAAAAAATACTCTTGCTCAAGGAAACTTAGGAAAACTTAAGGAGAAGAAATCATAAGAAAATCACAAATAGGTTGAGTTCAGTAAAATTTCTGAATTCTAAGAGGAAAGAGAAAATCTTAAAAGCAGCCAGAGGAAAGAAAGCCACACACACACACACACACACACACACACACACACACACACACACACACACAGAAAGATAGAGCAAAGCAACTCTCAGAATGATAGCTGCCTTTGTGAAAGAAAGAATGAAAGATAGAGATGACAGGATTGCATATTTGAACTGTTGGGTAGAGGGACTGTCAACCAGCAAATGTATTTCTAGTGAAAAATTCCTTCAAAAAATAAGATGAAGTCAAAACAGTTTAAGATACATGAAAGCTGAAAGCATTTGTTAGCCCCAAACCCAGTGTAGAAAACATGATAATGATTAATGAAGTTCTTTAGATCAGATGGAAAAGCATATCTATAAAAAGTAATGAAGAATTCATAAAGTAAATATGTGCGTAAACATAAATATATGAAAATAAATGGCATAAAGAACAGTAAGTGGATAGATAAAACAGAAAGGTAAGGGTTACCTTTCATTATAGTGTCGTTAAGATTTTGTATTGCACCTGTAGTGTTATAATATTAATTCTAAGTAGATTGTGAGAAATTATGAAGCATCCCAAAACCTAATACAATGAGGTATAGCTGAAAGTTAGAATTCCCTATTAAAAAAATCTGATGAAACACTTCCCTGTCCCCACTCTCCAAGCTCACTTCCCAACCCTCAATCCAAAGCCACAGAAGGAGAAATAAAGATACAAAGAAGATACAGGTAAAATGGGAAGACAAACAATATAGCAACATGGTATATTTAAACACAATGTAAATAGCTGCATTAAATGAAAATGAATTATAATTCAAATAAAAGGCAGATAGAGTCCAATTGGATATAAAAGAAAGACACAACGATGTGCAATTTATAAGAGATTGGCTTTACGTATAAATGCAGACAGGTGAAAAGTAAAAGGTTGGACAAAGATGTACCATACAAACACTAAGCTTAGGAAAGATGGGTGACAATGTTAGGATCAGACGAAAGAGACATGATGTAGAAGGGTATTACAAGAGAGAAAGTGTGTCATTATATAATGATAAAGGGGTCAGTTCAGAATATATTTGCTATCTAATAACAGCTCCACAATAGAAGTAATAAAAATGGACAAATCTAAAATTAGGCTTGGAGACTTTAATTTCCTCCTGTTAGTAACTGACAGAACATGGAAGGAGAAAAATGAATAAGGGTATAGAAGAT
Organism: Acinonyx jubatus; assembly: GCF_027475565.1. Taxonomy (NCBI): domain Eukaryota; kingdom Metazoa; phylum Chordata; class Mammalia; order Carnivora; family Felidae; genus Acinonyx; species Acinonyx jubatus. The sequence continues at coordinate 129,450,249 of NC_069380.1, read as the reverse complement.
TTGAACAGCACTATCACCCAGTTTTATCTAACTGCAATGCTTACAAAACTATATTCAAAAACTTGTTTTCAAGTGCACGTGGCCCTTCTCAGCTAGATCAATAGAATAAGTTTTTATTTTTTTAAATTATAGTTGACGTAAAATGCTATGTTAGTTTCACATGTACAATATAGTGACAGAAATAAACATAAGGGAGAATAAATCTTTTCAAAATAGTGTCTTTGTTTTTGGGGGGTTAATACCCAGAGATAGAATTACTGGATCATGTGATAAATGATTTTTTTTATTATTTTAGGTTTCCGTACTGTTTTCCATACTGGCTCTACCAATTTACATTTCCACCAACAGTGCATGACGATTCCTTTTCTTACATCCTTGCCAACGCATGTTATTTCTTTTCGATACTAGGCATTCTTCCTGGTGATCTCTCATTGTGGTTTTGGTTGGCATTTTGCTGCTGCTGAGTGAAGTTGTACAGCTTTGTGTGTGTTTGCTGGCCTTGCCAGAAGGGCTGGAACTGAAGAGGACATAGGCCAGTTGGCCCCAGGATGCTACATTTATTAAAACAAATCTTAATGAACTTCAAAGTACTAAAATCATAAAAGTTTCAATGTCAACAATGGAATTACATTAGAAATCAGTAAAAGTAAGACATTTATTGTAAATATAGCCAAATACTTGAAAATTAGGTAGTACACTTACAAATACCAAATGGATCAAGAAATCACAGTGTAACTAGAAAATATTTTTAACTGATAATGAAATTAAAACTTCTCAGTTTTGGGATACATCTTAAGGAATAATGAAGGGGAAATTAATAGCTTTCAGTATTTATGTAAAAAAGAGGATAAATTGCTTCTTAAGACTAAAGGATAAGAAGCAATGTAAACCAAAATAAGCCAGGGATGCCTGGGTGGCTCAATCTAGTGTCGGGTTTTAGCTCAGGTCACCCTTCGGGATTTGTGAGTTCAAGCCCCATGTTGGGCTCTGCGCTGACAGCGCAGAGCCTGCTTGGGATTCTCTGTCCCTCTCTCTCTGCCCCTCCCCTGCTCTGTTGCTCTCTTAAAAATAAAAAAACTAAAAACTAAAAGAAAAAAAAAAGAAAACAAAAAAACCCAGATTACATCAAAGAAAGGAAATAACAAATTAAGAAAAACTAATATGAACAAAAGTTGTTTCAGTGAAATGTTGATAAAATAGATAATCCGCACCAAAATAAAAAAAAGCCCCACAAAAGATTAAGAAATACACGGGTTACCAAATGTCAGGAATTAAGGGATCTCCATGATCTATTATATTGAAACATGATGAGGGTATTTTGAGCAACTTTATGCCAATAAATTTAAAATCTTAGGTCATGTGTACAAATTACATGAAAAAAAAAACCATCAAAATAGTAGAGGAAGAGACAGCATACACAAAAGGCCATTTATTTCTCTAATTAATATTTACATTTTCCTACAAGGGGGCCTGGGTGGCTTAATCGATTAAGCATCTGACTCTTGATTTCAACTCAAGTCATGATCTCATGGTTTGTGAATTCGAGTCACGCATAGGGCTCTGTGCTGACAGTGTGGAGCCTCCTTGGGATTCTCTCTCTCTTCCTCTGTCTCTCAAAAATCAATAAACTTAAATTTTTTTACCCATAAAACTCACCAGATGCCCTCCCTGGTAAATTCAATCAAATAGGTAAAGAAAATACCAATCGTACGTAAACTCTTTTGTGAAATTAAGAGAATATTTCCCAACTTGTTTTGTTAAACTGGCATGACATTGATACCAAAGTCTGATCAGGACATCATAGATGAAAATTATAGACTGACATTTTTCATTAACCTAGACATGATAATCCATAGCAATATTCTTTTAAAAAGTTAATGCACTAGAACCAGTTGAAGGTTATCCAAAGAATGCGAGATTGATTTGACATTTCATAATCGGTGCAAAGGACTTACAGCTGATGTCATACTTACTGGTAATACTGGATGTTTTCTCACTACAGTCAAGAATAAGACCAAGGTGTCTTCTCTAATGACTTTGACTTAACATTGTAGTATAAGGCAATACACATACACACGTAGTTTGCATACCATGTGTCTATTGATGTGAAAAGTGCTTAATGTCATGATTCATCAGGTTAAAGCAAGTTAAAATAGCAGAACATTTGATAGATGATTTAGAGTTTCAAGTGGACATTTTGCAGATACAGTCTCTTTAAGATAATTTCAGTTCTGCTTTTCAGACATTACAACTTGTTCAGTTTATGAAATCTAAATGGAAAACTTTTTTCATCTTTGAAAATTGGAATATTTTCTTATCTAAGATTCTTTGCAACATTCTTTATGTATTTTTAATATTGAAAGAGGTAAAGAATTTCAATGTATTTTGTCAGACGGACCTGTTTGAGTTTCAGAACTTTATTCCTTTCATCATCTTGGTTTCCTACTGAAAAATATCCAATTCCTATATTGCTTTCTTAAGACTTCTTGGAGCTTTGTTAAAGAAATGTCCAAAGATTTCTAATTTTCTTTCCAACAATATATAAGGAACAATGCCTTCTATTAACCTCTTCTTAACAGGAAAAGAAAATCCATTATAAATTTCTGCAGCATTGCAGGTAAGTAAAGTGTGGGGGAAATATATCTTCTCTAAGTTCCAAATTTATTGGGTAGAGCATCTTGAACACAAAAGAAACAAATTAGCAATACTAAGCAGGAGCCAGTAGAGCATACTTGGAAGACTTGTCTACAACCTTGGCTTTCATATGGGACACAGTTATTAATTAATTCAGGAAGAATCTTGCTCAATGCAAGACACAGACTAACATCACCATTCAGGAAAAACTTAACACATACACCCCAATAAAGCCATAAGTACATTTAAAGAAAGAAAGCAAAATTGACGCTCAGGAATTTCTGAACAATTTCTCTGCCTTCAGCTTTTCAGTCTCAGGGAAAATGTAATTCTTTACAAGTTTAAACCAAGGTAAATGGAGCATTTTACTCAGCATTCTGGAGAAGCATGTAAGAGTTCTTCAAAATGCTCCGTTTGTCAGAAATCACTAACATTCTTTTCTAAGTAGAGAAGTTTTTTTTTTTTTTTGATCACTGCTATATCTCTAAACCCAATTTTATGCTGTATTGTAAGATAGAGTTACCTTGTCTCCTATGTAGCTCCCTCAGAGGTTTTAAGAAAAAAAAGTTTTCTATTCTACTCACTTCATACTCATGCTTATTGGAATGTTAGCTTTTAGTTGCCTGTGTTCCCTTTAGTTTTTATTAATTTTGTAACCTTGTGGGAAAACTTTGCCTGCCACCAAAATTAAGGACTAAGATAGGACATTGTGTGAATTGTAGTCTCATTGTAATTTCCTTAGTTGAGATTCAACAATGGACCTTCAGGTCATTTTGAAATGTGTTCTTCAAATTTAATTTCCTTTACTTGTGATAGCAGCATAAAACTAAGATACCCAGTTAAGTAATGTCATTTTATTAGTACACTTTATATATTTTTTCTTTGCAGGTATTTTGAGGTACTTTGCAGTGTTGTGAAATGTGGGTATCTTGAGTGCAGCCTGAGGACTTAGGTAGATAGGAAAAGCAGTGGTTTCTCAAGGGTAGCAGAGTGATAGAATCCTGGACTGAGCCTGACTTTAGTGATGGTTTTAATATTTTTTTTTCTGCAGTGCAAAAATGCAGTGCAGTGTGATAGATCTATCCTGACTAAAACTTATGAATATATTTTAATCCAGAAATACATTAGTGCCATTATTTTTACTCACGTGTCAACAGTGAATTATTGTATTTGGAACTTCAGAACAAAGGTATTCTATGTGCAAATATATTTGAGTTACTTCTGAACCTCTAATTAAAAATGAAGTAAAATAGTTTTTCTGAAAAGTTCTGGAATCCATAATAGTCATCTTTGAATCAATGATCATGCCATGACTAGAATTCTTGAATTAAAAAGAGTGTTTCTTCCCCTCACCAACGGAAACAAAATATTTCAACAATGTGGTCATGACAGCTGATGCGCATTTTGCTTTTCAATCCAAAAGGCTCTTCCTTTTAACGTAGTTTGCTGGATATTTATTTGTTAGAGCATAAGGAATTAGATCCCTGAAACATGGGGAAGAAGAGTTAAGCCAACACAACCCGCCTTGTCCTTGATGTCTTTGAAGCAAGGATTATTTAGCACCAAACCGAAAGCCATGGTATTTTTGCCTAGTGACCACCTACCTTTGTCTGGTTTCATTTTTAAATCAGGTTTCTCTTGGGGCGCCTGGGTGGTGCAGTCGGTTAAGCGTCCGACTTCAGCCAGGTCACGATCTCGCGGTCCGTGAGTTCGAGCCCCGCGTCAGGCTCTGGGCTGATGGCTCGGAGCCTGGAGCCTGTTTCCGATTCTGTGTCTCCCTCTCTCTCTGCCCCTCCCCCGTTCATGCTCTGTCTCTCTCTGTCCCAAAAATAAATAAATGTTAAAAAAAATTTTTTTTAAAAAATAAATAAATCAGGTTACTCTTCAGATGATGGCATGTTCCCGATGAAGTTGAAGTTGAGCCATCTCTTTGATATAGGTCAGATGACAGAGACATAGCAAACCACTTATTACTGCCTTAGACTGTATGTTATATACTCTGTAAGTCACCAGACAGGAAATCTAATTTCCTAATAATACTTGTGACCCAGCATTACATATTTGATATTCAGCAACTCTGCTTTACCTGATAGGAATTTCCAGGATTGTATTCAGATTCTTTGTTGATTCAGGTCCAGTGAGGAAACTCAATAGTAACAGATTTCTGTTGCCTGTATCTGAAGACAAACTTAGAATTCATTAGATTGTAGAATACAAAACAACAAAGACGAATTTATTCACATTTCGTGTATCCTCAGTGTGAACGTTTAAGTGAGATAACTTGTGAAGGAACATGCGGCCCCTGGACAAACTTCAGGTTAGTGCAGTTTCATGTAGACTCTTAATGAAGTGGATGCCTTTAACCTGCAGAATCAGACCTGAGCGCCACTATATTGTTTTTCCAAATGAATGAGGGGTTTCCCGCTAAAAGAGAGGTTGGACTTTGTTTTGCTTTAGGAGGTAGAAACACACACAGTGGTGGAAGCTGTTGGGATGCCGAGTTTAGCTTAATTTAATATTAAAAAATATCTGCATCATTAGAGGTAGAATATACGTCTGCATGGGAAAGCAGTGACTCTCTATTATTGGCTGCTCTGCCAGGGATGTTGGCAAAAAGACTTGATCTGGCAGGAATTTTCATTTGTCACTTTTACAGTTCATACAGACACCTGTTCTTTAACATTTACCCTTGGGTTTAACAGCACCTTGTTCTCTCTAATCTCTCATTTTCCTTTTGTTTACCATGGGATAATGCACAGAGTGGAGAGTGTGGAAGCTTAAATTGACCTCTTAATTACTAGTGCATGAATTTATTAATTAACTTTTATAAACATTTTTATCATACCACTCCTTTGCTGCTTTGGGGATCATTTCATTACTGTAATTCCCAGATTCTCACACTACATATTCATGTGGCTGTTCCTTAATCGTTTTCTTAGGTCATGTCTGTTTACTTTGGCTACCCTTCAGTCAACCTTACTTAGTGTAGCAATTAGTCATCTGAGCGTGTGAAGTTAGAAACTTGTTTCCCTTTATGTGAAAAAAAAAATCGCTTTTATGATGAAGCAGATTATGTTAGACTTCACAGGAGTCCCATCAGTGTGTTCAAATTCAAGGCAAAGGGATGAAGGTGGCTTATTTAAGGTTCAGCATTAAACGGGCCCAAGGAAGATGAGTGCACAATAGTTTCGCGTTGAATATATTCCTAACCTGGAACTTGTCAAAATAGGTATTCATGGTCCAATAAGTTGGAGAAATATTTATAACATTAATATTTATCATTTATTAAGCATGTACTAAGTGTATAGATTAGGTTTTGAGTTTTACATATCTTATATATATTTTTTTAATTCTCAATCTCCCTATGAGCCAAAAGTTATTACTGCTCCTTTATTTCATGGGTGGAGAATCTGAAAGCAAAGAGAAGTCAAGTAACTTGGAACCAGCTGGGTAGTAAATGGTAGTGCCAGAAATTCAGCCAAGCACATATAATCCTATGTCTCCACTACTTAGACACATACATGTACATTTATGGTTTATTCATCTTTGTAAGAGAAATATTGTATCAACTGTATTCCCAAGGTATTTGATCTCACGGCACTTTTATAGGACTTGATGGGAGACGAACATTTTGTTTCGTTTCAGAAACATTACCTCATATTATCTTCGAGCTGTATCACTAGTAATCTTTGTCTTTTTGATTAACAACAATTTTCTATAGAGGAAAAGAAGTTCTAATTAGAAGAACCCCCGTTGTGGGGCACCTGGGTGGCTCAGTCAGTTAAGCTTTGACTTCAGCTCAGGTCATGATCTCACGGCTCGCGCTGGGCTCTGTGTTGACAGCTCAAAGCCTGGATCCTGCTTTGGATTCTGTGTCTCGCTCTCTCTCTGCCCCTCCCCCACTCACGCTCACTCTCTCTCTCTCTCTCTCCCTCTCTCTCAAAAATAAACATTAAAAAATTTTAAAAAAGAAGAAGAGCCCCCGTGGTGATTTGCAGCAGGATGTTGTGAAATACTGTTTGAGATAATTTCTTATTATTTCAAGTTATCAAAAAGGGCAGACTTTTTGTTTTTTCTTTTCAGGGCAGATTTTATAGTGAAAATAGCAGTATGTTGAGACCAAAATTTTGTTTGATAACAAATGACTGTTGTTTCAGGATGAGTTTGGGGCTGGTTTGTATAGCAATACAGAGACTGTATGTCTGAGTTTTGTAGAGATTGGTAATAAAAGGGTGACAGAAAGGTTTTAGTGGATGTTTCCTGAGTGAAAGTTTTGATGACTTTATTCCAAGTCTCTGCTTCTATAGAAAGAGTTACAGTGAGAGCTTGCATGGTGATTTTGCTATACTGTGAGGGGACAAGAGTTACCTCTGCAGTTTCTGGATTTTTGAAAAATGTGGAAGATTGATCCTGTTTTCTCTTGGACCCAAAGTTGGGCTTTAGAAATAGGTGAACTTGGAGGCTACTGGAAACTGGCGCAGTGTGGACAAAAATGAGTTGCATGTGAGTACAGCAGCATCATACCTCATGGTGGAGGTTAAGTTGAATCTCGCATGGGTTGAAAAGTGTGACTGAGGGTGGCTTGGGACCGAGTAGCCCTGCAGACAGTGAGCTGAAGAGCTGATAGGCAATGTGAAGGGAACCACTATCTCACCACCATGTACATATGTGGGTAAACAACAGTAACACCTACAAAAAGGACCGGCAACTAAACATGGGTTGTTTGTCTTTCCCTCCTACAAACCAGAGAGGCAGGCCCAGGAAACAAAGAAGGGAGCTCTAAGAAGATTCCTATCACATTTGCCTTTATGTTAGCCCAAGTTCCCTAAACCAACAGGTAAACCATACCAATAAGCTGTTATTGTGGCCACATGGCTTTGCACCCAGTATGAAATTAAAATATTATCTGTACTAAGCTGTGTTAATAACTGACAATACCCAAAAAGTGATTAAAGGCGCCTCCGTTTACTGTTCATGAAGCTTACTGTACAAAGGTAAAAAAGAAAATTCCCAAAGCTCCATTGGTAGCAGTTACTGGAGAATAAAAGATGTCTGGTGGTTGTAGTTCGATAAATTGAGATTCCCCAGTCAAATTGATGAAAGCATTTTGATGAAATATATTTAGTTGTCGTAAATGGATCTGTACTTGAAATTATTCAGCATAGTTTGGGGGTTTGGGCAATGTGGTCTGGTTTCTTCCTTGAAAAGAGAAAATCAGTTTGGAAAAGCTGAGTCACATTAGATCAGTCACTGTCAGAAATACTGAGTAACCTCATTAAGAACAGCTGAGGTATGCAGGGTTCTTTCTTGTCATGAAGGAATAGACTGCCTAGTTGTAACCAAGTGTTCTTGTTCGAGCTCCTAGAACAATATATGAACTAATTGCCTTGGTTGAGGGGAACCTGCATCTAAGTGAAAATAGCAGATTTCATTATTACTTCCCAAAGAGCTAAATTGGAACTAGTAGGTGTTGATCAATGTATTTAACATTTCAGAGTAAATTGCAGTTACGTGGATAAAATATGGACAAAGGCCTGAGGCAACTTGGAGGGTCATAGCTGTTGCAACCAGGTAAAACGGAAGCTTTGGGTGTATTTGAAATTATTGTGAAACTTGGGGTTTGGTATAAGGTATAGCAACTTTTTGCATGTTTAAAAATATTTGGTTTCTTATTAAGAAAGATCGTAGTGGACTCGGGGAGCGGAATCACAACTGTGACAATAACAGGTATTGGGAGCAGAAAGAAGATGCAAATCACAGGTTTGAATGAATTGGAAGGGTGGTGTGGGAGGAAAATGGGGTCAGTACATTTTGAAAGTCAGAAGCACTTGCCATGATAGGAATCGTGAGATTAGGGACTAATGGGGCCTTCAAGCATTATGTGACTTCAAAATTGTTTCTAGTTCTTCTGACTGGGAAATCATTTTTCACAGGCCAATTTTATTTTATTTTATTTTTTAATTTTAACTTGTTTTATTTTTTATTTTTTTTAATTTACATCCAAATTAGTTAGCATGTAGTGCAACAATGATTTCAGGAGTAGATTCCTTAGTGCCCCTTACCCATTTAGCCCATTCCCCCTCCCACAACCCCTTCCGTAACCCTCAGTTTGTTCTCTATATTTATGAGTCTCTTCTGTTGTGTCCCTCTCCTTGTTTTTATATTATTTTTTTTTCCCTTCTCTTATGTTCACCTGTTTTGTCTCTTAAAGTCCTCATATAAATGAAGTCATATGATGTTTGTCTTTCTCTGACTAATTTCACTTGGCATAATACCCTCCAGTTCTATCCTCCCTGTAGTTGCATATGGCAAGCTTTCATCTTTTTGATGGCTGAGTAATACTCCATTGTGTATATATACCACATCTTCTTAATCCATTCATCCATTGATGGACATTTGGGCTCTTTCTATACTTTGGCTATTGTTGATAGTGCTGCTATAAACATGGGGGTGCATGTGTTTCCTTTGAAACAGCACAACTTTATCCCTTGGATAAATGCCTAGTAGTGCAATTGCTGGGTCATAGGGTAGTTCTATTTTCAATTTTTTGAGGAACCTCCATAATATTTTCCAGAGTGACTGCACCAGCTGGCTCACAGGCCAATTTTAAATGAATAATGAGACTGTTAAAGTTGTGATACAGTTTGAAGGAAGAGGACAAAAGATGGCCTGGCATTTTCTATCCCTCTCAGAATGCACAATATAGCAAATATTTAGCTACAAAGCTTCTAGACTAGATCTTGAAAATTATTTTCCTTTTTGTGGGGATTATTCTTATAAATCAAGACTTTTTCAGTCTTGTCTGTCAAAAGCTCACTTGTAGGTAGGGGCTTGCAAAATGAGAAAGATGATATGAGTCCTCAAGCATTGCCTTTATCATAGCATCGATAATAAATGTGATCACAGAATTATGTAGCCCACACCCCCAAATTAGGCTGACAGGTATAGCAGCTTATACTTCTCTCCTTGTAGTGAGCTCAGTCAGTTGGCTTACATGGAAACCTGAAATAGGACTGTAGTTAAACCTAGCGTTGGTATCTAAAACTTTGCATTATGTACAGGTTTTTGGTTTTTTTTTTTTTTTTTATCGTAAAGAAAAGCGCTCTTATAACTGAAAACCTGGTGTGTGTGTTCGGCTGTAATAGTGAGAAAGGCATTAGGTTAGTATTAGAGTCATTCCACAATGTGACTGTCTCCGTTGGGATTCCTTAGTTAAGAAGTAGAGTTTTTGAACGTTCAAAGTACACAGTTACAAAGGTATTTGAATGTAGGTCCATGAAATGATGAAAAATACCTCAAACAAGTTAGGGGGGAAAAAAAAGTAAACTAAGGAAATGTTCATTCTGTACTTGAGGAAATCATTATTTTAAGTCCTCTTAGTGTTATTAAGAGTTTTAGAATGCTCATACCCTAATATGTAAATACACTGTCAGGTAATATTAAATCAATCTAGTGATGTGAAAGGCAAAACAAAGAAATGATAGGTCCATATTCTCTGTCAACCTCGAAAAGAGATTGTGTGGTATATGACACACAATTGTGCCATAGTTGAAAAACCAAGAAAAACATTGACACCAATCAGTTGTGTAATCTTGGATAAGTTAATGAATCTAAATTTGTTTTCTCATAAATGAAGTAGTATGTATTACAAAGTCATTTGGAGTCTTCAAAAGCCCACAGGACAGCATGACTGACAGTTGTTAGCAAAAGCTTCTGTTCATGAAAGGTGTACCTTCTTCAAGGTCAAATGCTATTTCTTCCTTTACAAAATTAGATTCTCTGTGGGTCCGTTTTACCTGTAGTGACTTAAACACGTTCTTGAGGGGACTGGGGCCTAGTCTATGAACTCAAAGAGCTTAGACTGTATACAGAGCGAGAGATAATACACAGAAAAATAGACCATGGGAGTTAGAGAATGATAGCCAGTTCCACATAGACTATGGAACGAAAAGGATGCCAAGGAACTTCGTGGTGAACCGCAGTGTTCAGTGAAGCTTCACAAATGGATAGGCCTTAGGTTAGATGGTGAAGATTTCTCTAAGCAAAGAGAAAATTGAAGGGAAATACAGATGTATTAGTGTGTTGGGTTGCAATAATGGAAAACCATAAATGTAAGAGAAATCTGTTTTCTCGCAGTTGTAGAGACTGGAAGTCCAAGATCAAAGTGTCAGCAGGATTAGTTTTTTGGTGAGGACTCTCTTGATGATTTACAAACATGCTGTGTCCTTATATGGCCATTTCTCTGTGCTTGCACACTTGACTGTCTCTTCTTTTAATAACAACAGTGTATATAGATTAGGGCCCTATTCGTAGGACCTCATTTAACCTTAATTTCTTCCTTAAAGGCCCTATATCCAAATACAGTAACATTGGGAATGAGGACTTGAACTTAGTTTCAGATTTTGGGGGGACAAAATCAAGGCCATCGCAACTGTAAAATATAATACTTTAAGAGTGAGTTAGGACAAGATTATCAAGGAACTTGCCAAGGCAATATTTCCCATCCAGTTTTTACTGACTAAACATTCATAAACAATGATAGATAGATAGATAGATAGATAGATAGATAGATAGATAGATAGATAAAGCCAGGAGAGGGACAGAGAGACAGAGGGAGAGAGAATCTTAAGCAGACTCTAAGCTCAGACTGGGAGGCCTTTCCCATGATCCTGGGATCACAGTCTGAGCTGAAATCAAGAGTCAGGTGCTCAACTGACTGAGCCACCCAGGGACCCCTAGATCAATCATCTTGTAGAGATCAAGTTGTTTCTGCTTGAATTTACTTAAACCCAGTGATAGGGACAAAATATTAAAGCATTAATGTTTATAGGTATCTCTTTCCTGACTTGGCAAGGAACATTATGTGTTGTTGCAACCTGATGGTGCTATGATTTTGAGAGGAGGTAATGATTAGAAAACACTCAGAAGTCTACAGTAGATATTTGTTGGCTATCTTCTGTAGCTAGTTATTACTATTTGAGTGGCACATAACCTCCTTGTAGGCAAGTATGTCCATGTGGCTGACTTCTAGTTAGTGGAATTCAATCATAAGTAGTAAACACCACTTTAGATATGGATATATCATGGTCTCTTGTGCCAACTGACCTAAGTCTATAAAAAGGCAAAATTATCATATGGTGTTAGAAGTTCAGACTGAGATTGCCTTTGGGTCAGAGGCAAGAGGTAGTAATTGGGAGCAGCAAGGAAGAAGCTTCTTGATGCTATTTTTTGACCTGAATGATGGTTATAAGGGTGATAATTCACTTGTGCTTTATAAAGTTACCTATTTCTATATTACATCTCAATGGGAAAAATTAAAAGTATTCTTTGATGCCTTTTTCCTATGGTCTTTTTCCCTTTTGTCGAGCTGTGAAAAAAAGGATGTTCAGGGCCACCTTAAGAAGCACAAGTGGAAGATGGCAGAGCCTTCACCAGCCTGGATATCTGAGAACTGTCACACCTACCTATTCACTTACACACTCTAATAGATTTGAACCGTTTTTCATTTTTATTTGTCGGTTAGAGTCACATATTACCCTCATACGTTTTCCGACATCTGTTCTCCCTTCTCTGCTTTTAACAGTATCCTCATTTTCTTATATGAATTTACCTCCTCCCCTTTTTTGGCCATATGATTCCCTAGAATTCACCCTATCACCATTTCTAATCAAGGGTCCTCATTACTTGAAGCTAATTCACCTATCCTGTCCCACTGTCCACTGTGAAGGGCTGAACATAAAACTCAATGCATTGCGATTATAAAAAACTTGGTGGGATTTCCACAAATACAGGTTTGTTCGATTCTTAGAAGAGCTATAAGAAAAGACTTACTAACTCTAGATTTAGTGATGCTATGATTGAGGGCTTCGGGTGAAGGCAGTGTCCTGCCTTTCAGGATCCTGCTGTCCTCCCTAAGAGTGAAGCTGACACATAAAAAGTCAAAGTCAAAAATTGATAGAGCAATCCGGTTTGAGCTGTGCCTGAAATACAGGAGAGACTTTTTGTTTCCATAGTCCTCTAGGTCCACTAGGTGGATACATACCTTGATGAATTTGACTAAATATTGGTATTTATGTGTTTGTAAGTATTTTAATGTGACTTATGTGTTAATATGTTAACATCCTTAAACTTCAGTTGTTTGGATAACTTGGGTTATCCAAAGGCTAACGATGGACCCAGAAGATACCTTGTGAACCTTGCAAATTAGCTAAACAAAATTAATACTAAATTAGTGTTTTGGGTTTTTTTTTATTGGCTTTATATACCATGATGTTTCTGTCTAGTTATTGTAAGGTTATGCTCCATGTTTCCCTTTCTGCTTCTTGAACCCCAAGCATTTTACCTCCATTTTATCCCCTCATCTCTTCTTATAAAAAGTACACACCAATAATGCCAAACTAATTTTTTGTCACACCAGTGTTTTTTTAAGTGAGTTTTATCTGTCTTATTTATGCTGTCAGAAAAGATTTTGCAAAACTGTGGTTTAAAATTTAAACTTTTACTTTTCAAACGTTTCCTTCATTTTTTTTTTTTTTTTACACCAACCTAATTAAAATAGTTGCTTAATCACTGTGGTGTGATTGGTAGGAAGTTAATTCTTTCACGGTTATTATGTCATGTAGTCATGAAGCTTCAAGGTTCATCTCCTTTGGAGGAAAAGTAGAATTAGGAAAAATTTCACCTGTATTAGTGTTGCAAAGCTTGCCTTCTTAAGAGGGATTTTTAAAATATGACTTTTAGGTGTACTCTCTAAACTTCTCTGAATGAAGGAAAGACACAGTGTGATACAATGAAGAGAAATCAGGAGACTGCACACTACCCAACCTCAATGAGTAAACACAGGCAATTCCCTGATTTTAGTCTTGCTCATTGTAGCATTTGACAAGAAGACGTGTGTTTCTCAGGATAAAATGCAGGTTAGGAAGTAAGAAAGTTTGGTTAAATCAGAAGACCTAGATCAGTGTCCTAATTCTGCTCCTTGTGACTTTGGGCAACATAGGGCTTCTGGTTTTGAATTCAGGAAAAAACTAAAACCCAACCGAAACTCAATTCCCCATCTGAATACTTTGGTTATTCAGTGATAAAAATATAAATACGAAAGAACATAGCTCACTGTGTAACTGTGCTTAAGCCCATGGCAGAGACTTCAGTCTTGGGTATTGGCATATACAGATAGGAAAAAAAAATGGAATAAATCGCATGATGTTTTTCCACTCTAGGGCAGATACTCTATTCATAATTATTCTCTGGTGTCTATTCTTAAAATATCACTGACTCCATCAAATGACTAGTGCTTACCTTTCTCTAAGGCCAAGACCAGCTGTTTATCTCAGATACTTGAGTTTACTTTGAATATTTCTCTATATTCAGGAAGTATCTTTGTCAGGAAAAATCTATTCTTCTTAATGCCTCTGTCCATGATCAACATTGTTCAAAATCCCTTATAGATGTTCAACTGCAAGCAGAATTTCTTCCATTAAAGGATTTTTTATTTATTTTGGCAGCCTTTATTTTTCTTGAAATTTTAGGAGACACTAAAGGCCATTATTTTCAAATGATATTTTTGAAGGGTACAAATACATGAGTATTCCTATTGCTTCTGTTCACAAAAGAAAGCATTTTGTTAAATTACTGGGATTGTTCTTTTTATGCTAATTGGAGCACAGACCTACTGGAATGAATTTATCAGCCCTGGAACACCCACTGTGGGTTACCATAGGCCACTCCTGTAAATGAGATGTTGTAGCCCAGTGGAGTAAATATATTTCAAAATGAAAAGGAAAGTATTTAAACAATTTTTCTTACTTGACTCAAATGTTCTTGCTCACTAAATTCACTACTGTCTTAATATGGCAAAAGACCATTTAACGTTACAATAAATACCTTGCTTATTTATAAAAGAAATAGGATGAAAAAAACAACTATTAGAAATGTAATTGGGATAAGTTAGCCTGAACTTGGTGGGGTAAAACAAGAGGTTAAGAGGTGTATGTAGTGAAAAGTAATCTTCTAAAACTATAATTGTTGCTTTAAGTTGTTTATATGATACTGGTTGATATTTAAAAGATTTCAGGCCATTTAAAAAACAATATGTTTACTCTTTTACCCAGCAACAGCCTGGGAAATTTAATTGAAAACAGCTGATGCAGTGATAATGCCAGACCTTAGTATAAATGTCAACAGAGAAAAGGGAGTTGTTTGTTGGCATGCTTGTTTGCTTTCTTTGAGAGTGAGAAATTTGACTTCAAGAAAGGAAATCGCATCAAAGGAAGAACCAGAATAGATGGTGTTTCTCCTAAGACTTTCAGGGGACTAGCTTAGAAACTCTGATAAGCAAACAAGTAAGAAAACAGGTTAATTTGAGATACTATGCTTTAATACAATACATAGGAAAATTAAGTGATAATATCATTGAGACATAGAACATTGATTTTTAATTACCTAGACTAACATAAAATGCAAAAGCAGAATTTTTGTAATCATGTTGAATTGTACATCACATATTTGACTACATTTTACATGTGAATGCCTATATTAAATTCCGTGGGTACGAAAAGAAAGAAAATACACTCAGACTTCAAGAATCCTCTATAAAGAGGAGCACCTGGGTGGCTTAGTCAGTTGAGAGTAGACTTTGGCTCAGGTCATGATCTCGTGGTTTGGGGCTTCAGACCCTACATGAGGCTCTGTGCTGACAGCTCAGAGCCTGGAGCCTGCTTTGGATTCTGTGTCTCCCTCCCTCTCTGCCCCTTCCCCACTCACACTGTCTCTCTCTGTCTCAAAAATAAATCAACATTAAAAAAAAGAATCCTCCAAAAAGAAAGAGAAAATCAGAATGGTATTATATTTCTTCTTAACATCACTATATACTCAAAAAAAAAAAGTTATCTTCTCTAAGTTCCAAGAAAACATGATTTAAGCTGTCCACGATGATCCACGAATGGAGTACACCTCCTGGAATTTGAATCAGAATTGCAGAAGTGATGCTGCATGACTTCTGAGGCTACATCATAAGTAGTTTTGCAACTTCTGCCTTGGTTTCTTGAAACAGTCTGAGTGAAGCTAGGCAGACACATTTTAAGTATGATTTCTCCAAGGTGCTCATGATGTAAGGAAGCTCAAGTTTCTGGTGTGGAGAGGACACATAAAAAGAGACCAGTGATGAACATCTCCAAGCCATTGCACTATCCTACTCTAGCCTCCAGACAGGATAGTGAAGTGGCCACATTTCAACCCCAGTAAACACCAAATGGAGAAGAACCAGCAGCTCAGATATATAACTCTAATCAAGCCTTTTTAGAAATCTGCAACCATCTGAGCCAGCCTGGCTGAGGCAGCAAGCAAGCGATAGGGGGAGGGGCAGAATGAGAGGTAGAGAGAATCCCAAGCAGGCTCTGCACTGTCAGCACGGAGCCTCATGTGGGGCTCGAACTCACCAACCACGAGATCTAACCCTAGCTGAAATCAAGAGATGGTCGCTTTACTGAGTGAGCCACCCAGGTGACCCAGCAGCAAACGTTCTTATTTTGTTCCTGATTTGTATCAAGAGTATATGAGAGTTAGTATCCTGGCAGGAAGTTGAATTCATGCTGAATTCAATTAAAAGATCTCATATTTTTAAATCACTAAGTGCATTAAAGTATTCTAATTTGGTATGCTAATTTGAAAATATCTGAAAAAAAACAACAGTGTACAACTTGGTCATGTTTATTATTCAATTAATTCACTTTCCAATATTAACAAGGCTTTTAGAGTATTGAACTTCTTTTTATTAGTGGACTTAACCTGCAAATTTTATCTTTCATACTATACTTCTCTTGTATTGATATCAAATTTATACTAACCTCATATGCTGAATATGAGAGAACTTCTTTTTCTCTTTTATAAAAAAAAAATCTATAATGAATTAGAATTACCTGCCCCATGAAAACTTCTAATTTTTTTTTTTATTTGGAGTGAGTTGGTAGTGATTTTAAGATTAAATTTTTATACTGGTTATGGAAGCAGTTCATTTTCAATTTTCTTGAGACACAGTTTTATAATTTTCTATTTTTCTGTTGCCTAGCCATCTTACCTAAGTTTTCAAATATACTGTCATAAAATTTTTCTTGTGTTATTATGGGTTTAGTTCCTCCTGAATTTGTAGTTATGATCCTTTTTACATATATGATATTTTAAGGTTTATTTTTCCTTTTTTATTTATCAATCTTTTTAAAGTTAGTAGATCTTATCAATTATTTCAAAAAACCAAGTTTTGGATTTATTGAAAAGTCTTTTAGCTTTTTATTTGGTCTACTTTTCATTAAATTTTTAGCATTTATTGTTCTATTTTCTTTCAGTTTATTCTTTTTTTCCTCTTTTCTGCCTTCCCAAGCTAGATAATTAGCTCATTAATTTTTGATTACCAGAAGAGTCTGGAAGGTTTCCCAGGTGATGGGTCAGGCAGGATGCAATGAGCCATGCTAGTTGTTCTGAAGTAATTTTAATAGTGATGGCAATTCAGCTATGAGTTTTAGGTAGAGAGGAGATAAGTATAGATTTAATTTTAAGAAGTGACTTGGGATACAATGGAGAGGATAATTTGGATGAGGCAGAAATATATTTAAGAAAACTTTTCAGTGGAATGTTCCAGAAGCCTAGATAAGCCACAATGGAAACTCGGTATAGAAGGTGGTGCAAGTGAAGATGGATTTAAATAAATGGATTCAAGATACTTTTGTAACACAAAGTTGACTGAAATTCTTGATGGGTTAGATTAGTCAGTGTTCTGCTATTTCTCAGATACGGCATCTCCAGTAACAAAGATAACATGCTTCCATTGTTATTAGACTACTTAATATTTGTTGAATATATGAGTGGAAAGCTGCTGAGATAGAGAGATACCCAATGAGGAAAGTGCCTCACTCTGCCTTTTGGGATTTATTCTGCTCAATAAAGAAGAATGAAATGATGCATAAAAGAGCAGTATCATCTTATTGAGTGCCCCTATCAGTGCCCTCAATTTCTAATTATTTTGCTCAGTTTGATTTTAGTATTATGTTTAAAAATGAGATTGGGGACTGTTGTTGATTAGAAATATGGAAGTAAACTGTAGGGACAGTGTATCTCACTGGTAGATATTCATGAAGCCCTAGGATTTTATTCTACAGTGAAACATAAGGCAAATCATTATCTGATATTAAATAATTTTCATGACCAGTAAAATTCTCCATGACCTGTCACAATTAAAAATATTTAGTTGGAAGGGAAATGGAGAAAGGGAAATATTGTGAATGATTTTATTTAGCTGTTGTGAATTTACTCTTAAAGTTCTAATTTGATAATTTAACAGGTTATATGTCTATTTTAAAAGTAAATTTTAATCCATGCTCAGGTATTTGAAGGCATATTACATTTATTGGAAAAAAATCTTACTCTGAGACATTAGTTTTTTTATTTTACAGACTGTTTAGTACATTGATAAGGTTATGTTAAAGGTTTCCTTTATTTTCGTTGAATACTTGAAAGATGTTTTCACATTTGAAGCTAGGGGCTTTATTTATTTGTTTATTAATTACCTAATTTTGCATCTCACTACTCTCTAGAGTTGACAGTATAAAATGTAGATTAGAAAGTAATTCCATTTTTATTTTGGTTCACCTTGGTAGAAAGATTCTAGATGGAATGAGTAAAATTCGATGCAATCTTTATTAGAAAATAATACATTAATTGATTAGTAAATAATCAAGTTTGTTTTTATGTTTTTATTGAGATATAATAAACATAATGTACAAGTGTAAGGTGTACAGTGTGTTGACTTGATACATTTATTACTGCAATAACATAACCTCTAGAGTGTTAACTAGGACCTCCATCTATTACATAATTAGGAATTTTTGCGTGTTGTGAGAGCAATTTGGATCTAGTTTCTGTGGGGCACCTTGGTGGCTCAGTCAGTTGAGCATCTGACTCCTAATTTTGGCTTAGGTTATATCTCACTGTTGTGGGATCAAGCGCTACATCAGGCTCCACGCTGAGCATGGAAACTGTTTGAGATTCCCTATCTCTCTCTGTCCCTCTCCCCTTTCCAGTATGAATGCCTTTTATTTTCTTTGTTTTGCTTGATTTATATAGCTAAGACTTGGAGTACTATGTTAAGTGAGTGTCTTGTCCCTGATCTTGGAGGATAGCTTTCAGCATTTCACTATTGACTATAATGTTAGCTGTGGGTTTGTAATGTATGTCCTTTATTATGTTGTGGTATATTCATTTTATATGTAACTTTGTTGAGGGATTTTAGGATGAAAGGATGTTGTATTTTACCAGATCCTTTATTTATTTATTTTTTTGCATTTATTAAGATGATGTAACTTTTGTCTTTTATTATATTAATGTGGTTTTTGTATGATTGAGCCATCCTTGCAAGCCAGGAATAAATCCCACTCTGCAGATCATGTGTTTTTGAATTGTTTGCTAATATTTTGTTGAAAATGTTAGCATCTATATTCATAAGTGATATTGGCCTATAATTTTATTTCATTGTAAAATCCTTATCTCACTTGATTATCAGGGCAATGTTGAACTCATAAAATGAGTTTGGGAGTGTTCCCTCCTCTTCAACTTTTTGGGAAATAGTGAGAAAAATTGGCATTAATTCTTTAAGTGTTAGGTAGAATTCATCAGTAAAACCATCTGATCTTTAGCTTTTCTATGTTGGAAGATTTTTGATAATGATTCAAAATTCTTACTTGTTATTTGTCTTTTCAGATTGTTTCTTATGATTCAGTTGTGGTAGGTTATATGATTCTAAGAATTTATTCATTTCTCCTAGATTATATATTTTCTTACCATATATTTTTTTTATTTTTTTTAATATGAAATTTATTGTCAAACTGGTTTCCGTACAACACCCAGTGCTCATCCCACCAGGTGCCCTCTTCAATGCCCATCACCCATCCTCCCCTCCCTCCTAGCCCCCATCAACCTTCAGTTTATTCTCAGTTTTTAAGAGTCTCTTATGGTTTGGCTCCCTCCCTCTCTAACTTTTTTTTTTTTTTTCCTTCCCCTCCTCCATGGTCTTCTGTTAAAGTTTCTCAGGATCTTCATAAGAATAAAAACATATGGTATCTGTCTTTCTCTGTAAGACTTATTTCACTTAGCATAACACTCTCCAGTTCCATCCATGTTGCCACAAAAGGTCATATTTCATTCTTTCTCATTGCCAAGTAGTATTCCATTATGTATATAATTGTTTAGAATAATCTTTTATGATCCTATGCGTTTCTAGAATATTATTTGTAGTGTCTCCTCTTTCAGTTTCGATTTTATGTACTTGAGTCTTTTTTTTTTATTAGTCTAGGTAAAGATTTGTTAGTTATGTTGATATTTTCAAAAACCAGTTTTCAGTTAAATTGATTTTTTCTATTGTTTTCCTTTTTTACTGTTACCTTTGTTATTTCTTCCTTCTGAAAACTTTGAACTTAGTTTGTTCTTCCTTTTCTAGTTCCTTGAGATATAAATTTAGGTTGGTTGTTCAAGATCTATTTCCTTAATATATTTATTTGTTGCTCTACACTTCCCTCTAGGAACTTGTTTTGCATTATCTCAGAGGTTTTGGTGTATTGTGCTTCATTGTTCATTTGTTTAAAGATTTTTTTTTTAATTTCCCTTTTGTTTTCCTCATTGACCTATTGGTTGTTATGGAGTATGTTGTTTAGTTTCCATATATTTGTAAATTTTCCAGCTTTCCTCTTGGGGACTTCTAGTTTCATATCCTGTGTCCAGAAAAGATCTCGGTATGGTTTTAGTCTTCTCTAATTTGTTAAGAATTATTCTGTGGCCTAACGTGATCTATCCTAGTGAATGTTAAATTTTTATCTAATATATGCCAATGAGGGTTTAAATCTCTCCCTTGAATCATGGCTTTAGTCATGCTCCACATGTTTTGAGGGTTGAAAGTTTTTTTTAAGTGTTTGTTTATTTGAGACAGAGAGCACGCAGGGGAGGGGCAGAGAGAAGGAGAGAGAGAATCCTCCAAAAGCTCTGCACTGTCAGTGTGGAGTCTAATGGGGAAGCTACGAACAGTGACATCATGACCTGAGATGAAATCAAGAGTTCAGTGCTCAACCAGCTGAGCCACCCAGGTGCCCTGATAGTTGATATGTTGTATCTTCATTATCATTTATAATTTCTGTTAGTTTTCTGTTTAAATCTGTCATTTCCCAATTTTTCAATAGTTCTTTACTCTAATTTTCTGACTTCTTTAGAATTATTTTAAATCTATTTAATTACACTGTCTATTAGCTTGTTGTTCATTCTTTCTTTATTGGTAGAGTGGAGATCACAAAATAAATCCCAAGTTCTTAGTGTTTAATCAAAGGACCTTAGAGCACTTAATTCCAATTACTTCCTTTCAAATTTTTGTGTTATTTTAACACAATGTCGTGTTACTCGTTTTTTTCATAAACATTTAGTAAAATTTACCCATATATTTGTCTCTTTGTTATCTCCTGCATCTTTCTTACCCACCTAACTGGTGTTGTGTGTGTGTGTGTGTGTGTGTGTGTGTGTGTGTGTGTGTGTGTGTGTATGTGCATGCTCTATTTATCTGTCGTTTTTTCACAATGTAAAAAAAATTTATAAAGTATTTTTTAACGTTTATTTATTTTTGGGAGAGAGTGAGTGCACACCAGTCAGGGAGGGGCAGAGAGAGAGAGGGAGACAGAATCCCAAGCAGGCTCCATGCTGTCAGCTCAAAGCCCTACATGGGGCTTGAGCTCAGGAAACTTGAGACCATGACCTGAGCTGAAATCAAGAGTCAGATGCTCAACTGACTGAGCTATCCAGGTACCCCTCAAGTATTTTTATATCTCACTTTTATATGATACTTTGATGCATGTAGAAGTCTAAGTTTCCAGTTACTTTTTTCAACATTTTAAAATACCATTCTATATACAACTGGCTTTTTTTTTTTTTTTTATCCATGAAGTCAGCTGTAATTCTTATAGTTGGACTTTGGAGAAAAAACCAAATCGTTTGCCTCTAGCTACCTTTAAGATTTTCCCTTTGGTGTTAGTATCCAGTAATTTTATGATGATGCATGTAAATGTGGCTTTCTTTGTTTGCTTTTGGATTGGGCTTCATGGTCCATGTTGAATCTGTAGTGCTTTTTCTGCCATTACCTTCTGAACTATTATTTCTTCCCTTTCTGTTACCGCCTTCAGGGACTGCAGTTAAACCTTATGTGTGTATCCCCATTGTTTACCTTTGTCCCTTATGATCTTTGCTCATCCTTTTGTTTTTTTCATGCTACTTTGTATTTTGTTCTGACCTAACTTCCATGTCACTACCCTTCTCTTTAGCTGCTATGAAACTCATGTACTGGTTTATTAATTTTAATGAAATAATATTTTTTGGTTAGAAAATAGAAAATATCCATTTGATTGTTTTTTATAGGTTTAAGTTTTCTACTGAAATACTTCATTTCATCTAATCTCTTAAATATTTAATTTGCTATTTAATTTAAAATATGGGTCTGATAACTCCAATAACCGAAATCTCCTATGAGTCTTCCTCTTGTCTTTTGTTTTTCTCTTAATATTTGGTCCCTTCTTATCTTTTTACACTCTGATTTTTTACTAAGTGGTAGCCAGACCATTTATTGAAAACATTAGAGGAAATATGAGGCTTTGGATAATGTTATATTCCCCAGAGATCATTTATATATTTTTCCGAGGATATTTAAGAAAGGAGAAAAATCACTTTAATCCAAGTATTTCAAACGCAGATTTTTTTGAAGGTTTTACTTTTATTTCAGTTATTATAGAGTGTAAAATAGTTTCATTTGTACAATATAGTGATTCAACACTTAGATACAACACCTGGTGCTCAACACATAAGTGTACTCCTTAATCCCCATCACCTATTTCACCCTCCCCATCCACCCTCTGGTAATCATCCATTAGTTCTCTATAGTCAAGAGTCTGTTTTATGGTCAAACCCAGATTTAATTTTTATGTGAGCTCATGTAGATCAATATGCTTTGCGTGTACTATGCAGTTCTTTGGAAATCCCAATTTAAAGATTGCTTTTTAGAGAGCTTTTCTTTCTTGGTACATCCAGATATCCAATTTTTGTTTTCACAGTTCTGTGTGATTATTAAATGTTCTGTTGAATTTCTAAACAACTCAGGAGCCATTTTAGAATCAGTCTTCTGTTAAAGTTGCAACAAATGTTAATTCCAACTGTTTGCATTTCCCTTGTGTCTGGATTTCTAATACCTTCAAAATGTGTTTTATATCTTGCATTCATTTTTTCTAGTTCTTTTTGGTGGAAACATTGGTCTGATAAAAGCTAATGTATTATAGACAGAAATTGGCATATCAGGCTCAGTTTTAAGTCAGATGAAACTGAATTCCAACATATCTCCTTTTTTGTTAGCATTACATTACATAACATTTTTGTCTTCTATGCACAAAATTTCAATATTATACTATTCCTTAGAAATTATTTTTGTATTGATAATGTTTCTTTTTTTAGTCAATAACAAATCTTTTTATGAGTAACATTTCAGGTCCCAGTGATTTTCAAGATTGATCCAAGATACAAGTGTGTTCAATATAACCTAAATAGAATGCAAGGTTTATTTGCTTAAGCAGAACATAAAACAAATGTATTTTTGTTTGCAAAGAATTTTATATTTGCTTTTGAAGAGATCTAAATAGCTTTCAAAATTGGAAAGACTAATCACATATCAGATTCCTCCTTGTGGCCCTAGACCACCATTTTTTCTTGCTGTTTTTCTATACAAACTGTTCATTCCCAACAAAGTGATGCGGATGTTTACTATTGTGGAAGGGTACTTACATTTCTTAGATCCATGTTTGATTTAGGCCATTATTTCTTCGTGGAGTATATTTTATTTCTAACATCAGTTGAAATCTTTTTTTTAAATACAATTTATTGTCAAATTGGCTAACATACAGTGTGTAAAGTGTGCTCTTGGTTTTAGGGATAGATTCCCGTGGTTCATTGTTTACATATAACACCCAGTGCTCATCCCAACAAGTGCCCTCCTCAATGCCCATCACCCATTTTCTCCTCTCCTCTACCCCCCTCCCAACATTACTTGAAATCTTATACATTGGATAACAATCAGCTTAAATGGCATAACTCCAATGATAACTGTTAGAGTTATTTAAGCCCACTGTGAAAGAAAGAAAATGATCTATAATTCTATGTAATATGTATACATTTGTGCCTCATATGCGTAAGTATGAATAAATTTTATGGCATAATGTTTTGCCCCATAGTTACTGTGTGCCTTTTGTTACTTCACACATTATTGGAATCATCTTGATACAGGAGCCTGATGCTGTTTGCAATCCCCATCCTTGAATGCTTTCATATAATAGCTATTCACTTAAAGTAAAATCAGGAGAATTAGTTAAAATTAGATTCTGCAAATAGTGTGGTTACATTTACTATTTTTATTTTTTATATCTAACAGAATTACACAGGTTTTAAAAAATGGTTCATAAAGATGAAAAAATAATTCTACAACATCAAATATCTGAAACTGCTTGAGGCATAAAAATATGAACAGGAATATTTCAGCGCAGATCTCACAGGTTGATGAGTTCAAGCCCCACGTTGTGCTCCACACTGCCATTGTGGAGCCTGCTTCAGATTTTTTGTCGTTCTCTCTCTCAGTGCCTCCCCCACTCACTCTGTCTCTCTCAAAATAAATACAGTTTAAAAAAGTTTAAAAAAATGCAAACAGGAATATTGCACATGTTATGAACTCTGGGATTCCTAACATTTTGATGAAAATACTGTGATATTAACTCTCACTAGACTTGTGTTCATGATCAATTTTAAACCCATCTTCCAGGCGTGCCTGGATGGCTCAGTCGCTTAAGAATCTGACTCTTGATCTCAGCTCAGGTTTTGCTCTCAGGATTGTGTTTTCAATCTCGGCTCTGGGTATGAAGCCTACCTAAAAAATATAAATAAATAAAAGCCATATTTCTTTTTGGGGGTTGTTTTTGTTATTTCTCAATTCTCCCCACTTAGATCAATCGTTTGAAAAGTTATAAGGTAAAAACTTCACTGGATACCGCTGAAAGAACATCTCTGAGGCTGTAAAATCTGTTTGACATTTTACAAAAATAATAATTCAGAACCTCAAACTGTTATCTCTGAAAAATTACACTGTGTCTCAGAGGGGAGAAATAACCAAACGTCTATACCATTTTGGCTCAACAATTGTTTATTTTTTAATGATGACCCATTTATATTTTTGATAGTACTTATTTTTGTAAACAGAATGATCAGTCCTATCAAGGACATACCAAATACAAAAGATCTGTTCTCAGAAAGCTGGAAAACAGCATCCATGTTATGCCCATCATTTTCTATTGACATAATGGGTGGTGGAGTTTTGCTAAATATCACAGATCCCATTTTCTTTTTTTCAAGTTTCCCCACCTGTCAATACTCAGGCAGTCAGCATGATATTTGTTTAAACATTCTGTGTTCTTTGTACAACTTGTAGTGAAAACCAGTTATAGAAATTCAGTCCGATTTTAGCTGACAGTTTTTGCACTGAAACGTGGTGCACAAGGAAGCCCAGCGTGCTCTTCCCCAGGTGCATTTTCTCTGTCATGCCAAAAGGAGCAGAAAATAATATATGATTGTCAGTTAGGGAAGCAAATAGAATTCAGAGATACCGAGGAGGAAGAAAATGTTTACTGTGCAAGTAAGACTATTTTTATAGTTACATTTTTAACTATAAACATTCTTTAATGAAGGGAAGGAGAGCAGCTTGGGGAGTCGTTGGAATATCAAAATATAGATTTACCTACTGCATAAATAATAGAGTGGTTTATTAAAAACTGAGACCCTGTAATACAAGTAGCTTTAGGTAGGGTGAAGAAGAAATTTGCTTCTCCAGGTAATTTAAAAATCTTTAGAAAACTTTTATAAGGTAATTAAGCTCTTCTTGTTTATTTTAATTGTCAATATATTTGATGTCTTCTACACATACATAGCTTGATGACCTCATCTTTCTCTCTTGGTATTCTATAATTGTGTTGTTTCATATAAAATCCATAATTTCATTTACAAATATATATCCATGGACAGTAGCATTGAAATAAAATCTAACTTATTTCTTCTCTTTCCTAGAATTAAATTTATAGTAATAACTTTACATCAATTAATACTTACAAGCAACTATTTAAAGTATACAACTGAAGCGTGCCTGGGTAGCTCAGACTCTTGTGCATCCCACTTTGGCTCAGGTCATGATCTCACGTTTCATGAGTTCGAACCCCTGTTGGGCTCTGTGCTGACAGTTGGGAGCCTGGAGCCTGCTTCCAGTTCTGTCCTCATCTTTCTATGTCCCTCCCCCCACTCACACTCTGGTCTGTTTCTATCTATTTCTCAAAAATAAATAAATGTTTAAAAAATGTTGAGAAAAAATAAAGTGTACAATTGAACGAGTTTTGAGAATTGGGTAAGTGCTGAAGCCACAATCAAAATTAGGACAAAAAACGTTTCTGTCACCTTAAATAGTGTCTTTGTCCCCCTTTGCAGTCCATTCTCTGTTTTGCCCCAGGCAACTACCTACCTGCTTTATACATATAGATTAATTTTTATATTCTGGAATTTTGTATGAAAGGGATATACGGTATTTACTTTTACTGTGGTTTCTTTTAAATTAGTGTACGCAATTTGAGAATCAACCGTATGTTTTTGTGCATTAATCATTCATTGCTTTTTATTCCTAATTATCTTTTTATCATATTTTTGTTTATCCAGTCATCTGCTAATAGATATTTAAATAGTTTCTAATTTTTTTTGAGGGAAAAAGCACAGATGCACACAAGTGGGGAAGGAGCAGAGGGAAAGTTCTTAAACAGACCCACAGTGGAACCTGACTCAGGGCTTGATCTCATGACTGTGAGATCATGACCTGAGCCAAAATCAAGAGTTGGATGCTTAACCAACTAAGTCACCCAGATGCCCCTCTAAGTTTTTATTATTGTAAATAGGGCTGCTATGAATATCCATGCATGAGTCTTTGTATGTATGCTTTTATATCCCTCAAATAATATACAGGTATAGAATGCCAGAGTTAAATACCAAGTGTATATTTTTTGAAAAACTGCTCAATAGTTTTCCAAAGGGGTTATGACATTTTATATATCCTTCAGAAGTGTGTAAGAATTCCAGTTTCTCTACATCTTGACCAGAATTTAATAGTGTGAATGTTTTTTTTTTAAATTTAGCTACTCTACTGAGTAGTGTCCTTGTATGTTTAATGTGCATTTCCCTAATGACTAATGATGAGTATCTTGTCATACACTTAGTTGCCCTCTGTAGATTTCCTTTTCTGAACATCCATTCAAATAGCTTGTCCATTTTTATTGGGTTATTTGTCTTCTTATTAAGTGGTAAAAATTCTCAATCTATTCTGGAGAGAAGCCCATTTTCAGACATTTTCATTGGGCTTTCCTTGTAGTCTGTTTATAAAACCAAAGTTTTTCTAAACTCTCACTTAATTGAGGTTATCTTGCTTGAGAGAATGGAATTTAAAGATGTCTCCAAGTGTCTGAAAATTATATATGGAAAGTAGCACATAATTGAGGTACAGATTTGGACTTGTTTTAATAAGGCCTCCCTTTATCTTGTTCCCTAAATTGTTTCCTGATAATAATGACCTCCAAAGACAGCTTGTTATTTACCTCTGGTCACAATACTGGCATAAAATTCTACTTTGCTACTTTGCTTATCATGTTTCTTAAAGTATTCTTTCTGTTGTGTTGTCAACCAGTGCTAAAACTATAATCTCTTATTTCAAATGCTCAGAGATAGGAGAGGAAAAAAAGGTAGGTAATGCTTTGCCCCTTTAGAGTAGTATTTCAGCTGCACTGTTTGCCTCATAATCCAAACTAGTGTGTTAAGGAAGACTAGGCCAGTGCTTACCGCTTGGAAGGGGACTTTGGTGCCATTTGGAATGAAATGAAGTATCTCTTCAAGAATCTGTCACGATCCAGGTTATCTGAGACTGTCTTCATTCTTCTGAGAGAGAAGGATTTCATGTGGGTGGATACCAGTCTTGACCAAATATACTGCTTTTTTAGGAGCATCAATTCATAGAGAATGGGTCTCTTTATCTTCATTTTTTAAATGTAAGACATATGGATTTCTTAACAATGTGTTTCTAAGAATACACAATTTGGAGTCTTAGTATTTACTCTGTGTGTGTGTGTGTGTGTGTGTGTGTGTGTGTGTGTGTGTGAATTTTGCTATGGTGGCGCACAGTGGAAAGACCATAATGATAGCAGTGTCAGACTGATGAGTTTTATAGTGCATCGCTTTACCCAATACACAAAATGTTCACATGTTTCTGGAAAGCTAATTGTCATTCTCAGCCTAAACTAGTTCTCATTAAATCATTCTAAATATGTTTCAAATGTTAAAATTAAAAACAACCACTTATAAATGTTATTGTTGAGGGATATAGAGAAATATACCACAAATACTACCTTTGTTTCACATCATTTTTGAGCTAATGGGAATTCTCATTGTGGTTGATGACATAATTTTGAAATTACGACATTTGATTCGGTTCCTATTGAAGGGTTTTAGGGACTGAGTGCATAAATAAAACTATAGATCTTATAATGTTTTTTTTTTGGTCAGGAAAAATGATGAGACTCTTCTCTCTTGGCTATGTTTCTCATGAGTAAGTACCTCTTTATTTCCTTGATAAAGATCAGTATAATAACCCAGACTGGCATTCATATGCTGTACCACCTCTGATTTTGATTTTTATCTTTACAAGTGAAAAGAGACAAGTTGTTCAGAGAGCAGTGCTCCACAAATGCCACTGTATAGCTAGTTTCAATATAAATACGTAATGGATTCTTTTTCAGGTATTATTCCCATTAAAGTAGATCTTCCATGCACCTGTATTGCAAGATATTCTAAAGCAGTGATATTTAAAGTGATTCTAAGCCACATAAACACTTCTCTGCTAAGTGGTCTTTTTAAAGTGTCCAATTTTCTGAATGTGTCAGATTACCTGTTTTGCCTTGCTGTAGAGAATATATCTTGCAAAACATTTGTTTTTTATGTACTTCATCATTGTCTTCCTTATTTACCCTTAAATGGCCTGTAGGGTTAGGGGGGAAAAAAGGTTCCTAGAATGATCTATCCCCTGCCCTTTCCCTTCCAAAGCCCCACAGAGCAAACTGCAGAACCAGGAGGTTTCACTGGTAGGTTACACCAACATTAAATGAAGAAATAATTCCAGTATGTGAAAGTTGTCTAGACAATTGGAAAAGAAAGTAGTCTGACAACAAGGGATAAAAAAACGGTATGAGAAAAAAATACTACCAATTAGCCTCGTGTGTGAATATAGAGGCAAAGTCCTCAACAAAATAACAAACATGATCTAGCAATATTAATTACATCATAACCAACTTGGCTTTATCCCAGGAAAGTAAAATTTTTATCTGTTTCATATTAGAAAATGGATTATTTAGATTCATTACCTTCATAGATTAAAGGAGAACACTATAGAATGTTAATGAACCAAAAAAGCATTCACAAAATTCAACATAACTCATCAAAAAAACAAAAAAGACAAACCTCTTAGAAACCACTATGGAAAAAAGCAGTGATAATCATGAAGACAAAATCCTCCCTCTTTGTGTTTGGAAACATCGCAGTTTGCTTCTAGCAGGATGCAATTTCTCATTCCAGAAGCGCCTTTTCATAACTAGGAGGGGCTGGGAAACAGAGTGTAGATGTGCCATATTAAAGCATCTGAACTTTGGCCTGTCCACTACTTCCATTTGCACTGGGGATCAGAAGAAGCCGGCTCAAAGCTTAGAGCAGTGTTTCTCATACCTTACGTGCTTTGCAATCACTGGAAAAGAAGGCTGTGCCCCACTCCCTGCATATCCTATCTGATGTGTCTGGATCAAAGACTCCTATAGGGAAAGGATTCATTTCTTACAATTTCCCAGGTTATAATGATGCTTCTTGCTGGGATACCCAACTTGGAGAACCATCAGTCCTGAACAATGAGTTTGATGTTTGGGTTGGAGAGGCGAGGTAATGACCATGGTTATTATATTTATTTGCCACTGCACAAACGCTATGTAGACCTTTAAAATTCTAGTCTTTCTGAAACTTTTGGCTTACCCCCATTTTATTCATCTCAATTTCAAGAAATGGAACTCGAGGTAAAGGTATATTTGCTAACACTTTATTGGGAACCATATCCCAGTAAGTGGTGGAAGAATTGTACAGGGCAGGAGGGAGAGAAAACACAGGTAGTGTGTTATTAAGATTAATATCCAGGACAACTGGTTATTTAATTATATTGGGCTGTTTTCAGTATATTTCAGGGCTGTATTTGAAGGGGGAAGAATAGAGAAAATTGATCTGCCAGCTCCTGTGTCCCACTGTGAGCGAACTTTTTTCTTTCAGTGTGCATTGATTGTACAAGTATGCTCTGAAATTTCTCAGTAAATTGTGTCCTCAGGTAAGCCTTGGGATAATAGGTGAGAAGCACATGGTAGGACTACAAGGAAGGACCATAGGGTTATGTTCCCCTGAAGCCCACTGGAACTACACAGCAGTTGAATGTCAAGTGAGAACCAGAGAGTTCAAAGCAAACATAAGAAATAGGCGTTTTATATACACCGCCTTCATGTGCATTATAACTGGCTTCCCATTATAGTTGGCAATCATCATATGATATGCTATGTGGCTTCCATTGTGCCAAAACAAGATGCCCTCGTGTTTCATACAAGATCATCTCTTTAAGATGATGGCCATGTACAATCTGAAAAAATTATTTATTAAATCACCTATATTTAATTTCAGATTTGCTGGTTTCTCTCTTAGTATATTTCTTCTTGGTGTAAGGTGGAGTGACCTCTGGAACTTCTTGGGAACCATAATTAGGTTGGTGGGTTCCCAAATCTCACATAGGCAATACATTCTAATACATTTCCCTCTCCCTGAGCCTTTTGGCTTACCTAATATTATTCCATGCTAATTATAACATTTCTACCTTGTTTGCTATGAATTATTATCATATATAAGAGTCAAGAAGTGATTTTAGAAAACTATTAAAACTGGTCCTTTTTGTCCTTATCAGGATGTAAAGTATAATATCATGGGTAATTGATCAGTACTGATCGTCACCCAGAATTACATTTTACCTAGCTCATTACCACACCATCAAGATCCTTTTCTATATATGTTATCCTAGACCCTGACTAAATCTTAGCTAGGTCCTTATTGCTATGGGGAAAGGATAAGTTTGCAGCAACTCTGTTTCTCACCGTTTCTTCTTTTAAGCTTACCTACAACCAGGGGCAGGGGCAGGAGCTTCTGGAATAGCAGATGGACCCCTCTAGTTCCCATTAGGTCATTTGAATGACCATCTCCTTGAGTTTTCCCAAGTTTTACATTACTGTGTGCAATTTTGAGGGTAACCACTCTTTCGTTGCCTACTGGATCTCTTCTTTTAGCTTCTACGAATCACCAGCCAGCCCAGGATCAATTACAGAAGCAACAACCATACAGCACTGTTTAATCAACTCCCAAAAATTAAGTAAAGTCAAACCTCTACTTTAAATCCATATTCTCTATCCTTCCTACTGATTCTGTTTCTATCACTCTCTTTACCACCAAGTGATTTAAAAAAAAAAAAAAAAAAAAACTTCGTTCTGGAGATGATTCCAGTGGTTCCTGAGGTAGAAACTTTTAAAGATATCTCCTCTGAATTGATGATACTTTATCTGGAACTGATTCTCTGCTCTGATTAGATTTAAAGGTGTTAATGAACCCATTTCCAGTGGTAAAAGGAGCATTGATAATCCATGGCATACAATAGCAGATAGTTACTTTAATTATCATCAGTAGAAAACTATAGAGTGCATGGATAAGGCAAGGCTTTGGGGGACCAAGTATTTACTAACATAAAATACTGTAACGAAAGTAAGCAGTATGATAGATTTGATCATTGCCTTTGAAGTGCACTGGAAAGTTGGCTGATAGATAATCATGAGTTCAGGGCTTTAATTTTCCAGCTCAAGTCCCATGCGAGGAAAACTGTACAATTTGACTGATTTTCCCTCTTGTTTTTTCCAGTTCCCCTACCATTTAACGTAAGATGTCTTTATAGTATGTAACATATCTCAATGTTAACATTATAGGATATCAAAAGAATACATGGTTCAGTTAGGAAAGCAATGAATATCACTCAAAAATAGGTAAAGGGGTTTTGTTTCATTTTTTGAGGAGGTTAACTTATTTGTGGTTGTGTAGGATAGATAGCAGTGTTCAGTGAATGTACTTTCCCTTTTTCCATCATTTGGAAACTAAATACAGCAAAAAAAAAATAGGTGTATTTTTCCTTTCACACATGAATTTTTTAAAAGATTTTTAAAAACAATTCTAAGTTTTTGTTTTGATGATTTGGTTATTTTTTAGTTTTATTGGCTTACTCAGAGAATCCTTTCATGTCTACGTGAGGGATTTATTGACATTTTCTTTGTGACCTAATGGGTGATCATTTTTTATGAATGCCCCATGTTTACCTGAGAGGGTTATTCTCTATCATGAAAGTGTAGAGTTCAATATATCGTTATAAAATTGACTTTATCGTGTAATTTAGGTCATATAAATCCTTACCTTGTTTTTGTCCACTTGATATGTGTAGTAAATAGAAAAATATCATAGTCTTTCTCAGATTTTGCCATTAGTGAGCTCTATTACTGTACCCCTTTCAACTGGACTAATCTTATGACTTGGTTCGACCAATTGAATGTGGCAGAAATGATGTTATGGGACTTCTCACCTGATAGTATCTGAAAACTTCTAGTCCTAATCAAGGCACCATCTGGGTAGTGACAAGAACAATAACCATCTAATTAATGTACGCAACCTGAAAAATAATTAAGTTAAGCTTTGAGGTTATGCAGTAATAGGCAACTGCTTCATTCTGTTTGCATAGTGATGTGTTACGATCTCCTGTTAGTATTTTCTTACATGTTCTTTTTTTGATAAGGTTAATAATTTTATTTAAAATTAAAGAGTATGACTTGTTACATACATACTTGCCATGTAAGTTTCAAGGTAATTTTTTATCATAATTTTTAAACCAGTTTGTTTCTTGTGAGCGTGTTTCTGGGGGCTAGGAAAACTGGGATTTTATTTATTTATTTATTTATTTATTTATTTATTTATTTATTTATTTATATTTTCTTATTGTTTATTTAAATTCAAGTTAGTTGACATAGTTGTCATGGCTTCAGGACCAGAACCTAGTGATTGTTCTCTTATCTATGACACCCAGTACTCATCCCAAGAGTGCCCTCTTTAATGCCTATCACACATTTAACACCACCCCCCACCCCCATCAACCCTCAGTTCTCTGTTTTTAAGAATCTCTTATGGTTTGGCTCCCTCTGTATTTTTGTTATTTTTCCTTCCTTTCCCCTATGCTCATCTGTTGTGTTTCTCAAATTCCACACATGAGTGAGATTATATGATACCTGCCTTTCTGTGACTGATTATTTCACTTAGCATAATATGCTATAGTTAAATCTTCTATTGTAATTTCTCATTCATAAAGTTGGTTGTTGTGTTGATAATTGCATCTATATTATTAACTATTATATCTTCATTGTGAATTACTGCTTTAGCAACATAAATTGTCTTTGTGAAGAATTAATGTGTTTTGGAATGCTACTTTGCCAACATCTTATTTGTAACATAGAGCTAATTATGTGAACTAAATGAAAATATTTTTAAATATGTAATTTACCTTATTTATATTTTTTGAATCTCTATAACTTACTATATAATTTTATCAAATAATTTATAATGTTATAATTCCCATGTGTCTACCTCTTCATGACATTTTTTCTTTGCTCTCTTCTTTAGAAATCCTTTTAGTATTTAAGGGGTTTGCATTTTTAATTCCCTTATTACTCTTTGCTTATTTAGCCTTTAGTTGCTTTTTCTGTCAGTTTTAATGGTATCCTTTCACTCTGACCTTATTCCTAGATCACGTGGGATGGGTGGTTTCCTACTTTGCACTTTGTTTCTCGCTTCTCACATTTTTTTAAAAAAAATTTTTTTAACGTTTATTTATTTTTGAGACAGAGAGAGAGCATGAATGGGGGAGGGGCAGAGAGAGAGGGAGACACAGAACCGGAAGCAGGCTCCAGGCTCCGAGCCATCAGCCCAGAGCCCGACGCGGGGCTGGAACTCACAGACCGTGAGATGGTGACCTGAGCTGAAGTCGGACACTCAACCGACTGAGCCACCCAGGCGCCCCTCGCTTCTCACATTTTTAAAACTGCGTCAGTTTTACTTGACCAGAATGCAATTGGGCCAATTATAAAAATAAATTATTCTTCTACTCTCATACTTCCTTTATTTTAATTTTAGATCCATGATTAAGCATATATAATACTTCCCATAAGTCTTGTTGCCGAAGTGATTTCGGTCATCTCTTGGTTAAATAAAACTCTAGATTCTTCAAGAAGGACTCAAAAGAGCAGTATTTCTTGAATTCTTCTTAAAAAATTTTTTTATGGACTTAAATTTTTAAATGTTCTGACTCTTTGAAATTTTTTTATGTTTATTTTTTATTTTTGAGATAGAGGGAGAGGGAGAGAACAAGAGCACAAGCAGGGGAGGGACAGAGAGAGAGAGGGAGACACAGAATCTGAAACAGGCTCCAGGCTCTGAGCTGTCAGCAGAGAGCCCAAGGCGGGGTTTGGGGTTTGAACTTACAAACCGTGAGATCACCATCTGAGCTGAAATCACATGCTTAACTGACTGAGCCACCTAGGCACCCCTGTAGACTTCATTTTTAAGGATATTTGAGATGGATATAAAATCATTGGTTCACAGTTTAGATCTTGAATTTTTATGAATTTTTAAAAATTTCTTTAAGATTATTTATTTTTGAGAGAGAGTACAAGTTGGGTAGTGACAGAGAGAGAGAAGAGAGAGAGAGAGAGAGGCACGAAGACAAAGAATGTGATGCGGGCTCCAGGCTGCTCTGAGCTGTTAGTGCAGAGCCCAACATGGGGCTCGAACTCACCAACTGTGAGATCATGACCTGAACCAAAGTCAGACTCTTAACTGACTGAGCCACTGAGGTACTCCTAGATCTTGGAATTTTGGGGTAATGTTCCACTGTTGCCTTGCTGTATTAATTGTTTTGGGAAATAGGATGTCAACTTAATTCTCTTGATCTTGTAAGACTTTTTGTAAGCTTGCCAGAACCTCTGGGGTTTTTTCCTTTGTCTTTAAAGAATGTGCATATGCCACAAATCTGTCTAGGATATGTCTTGAAGTTGAGAATTCCTGGTCAAATTTTCTAGATACTTTGATAACCACTTATATAGAAAACTACTCTTTGATTTAAGCAAAGTTTCTCTAAATTATAGTTTAAATATTAACTTTATTGTTGTAGTTTTGTCTTCAAAGACTCGAATCATATGTATATTAGATTTTGCAGGGGCCAATCCTTCATTTTGATCACTTTCTCTAGACTGTCTTTATCTCATTTTCATTTCACTCTCATCAAAACACATACAATTTTAATTCATTGGACACTTTAGAAATTTAGTTTTTACTTTGGGAGTGATTTTTTTTCTTCCAATATTTTTCTATATCTTAAAGTGAATAAGATTCACCTTATTTCTTCCAATTTTTTGGTCCATTTGGTTGTTAGTTTCTGAATTTCAAATTCCAGTTTGCTCTTGTATTACTAAAAGCTCTTTGTGTGTCAGTGGGTGTGTACATAAATACGTAAGACTTTCTACCATGTATGGATTTTGTCCTTTATTTCAGTTTAGCTTTTATGTGACCCAAATACATCATTTTTAAATGTAATATGGAATTGTTTTCATACATCTCTATGTTGGATGTCACACTGACATCAGGGAGAAATGTTTTTGTTGTAATCAATAAAAGCAGCTAAATTATTTAACTTTAAATCATTTGCATTATCTTCATTATAGTATCAGCAGCTCTGGAAGTCACTTATATCAAAAAACCTTCCAATTTCATTATGAAAATTATCAATTATTCAGAAGAGACGAAGAATTCCATGATTAAACCCAAATATGTGCCACCTAGTTCTAAAAAACCATTGGGAAACTTTCCTTACCACATATTTATCCATCTATTTGTCCTATTCATCTTTCAACGTGTATCTTACTAATTTAATGCATGAAATGTCTTTTCATTCCCATTTTTGTTGATAATTGTTTTTGTTTGGAGTTGTTTTTGGAGGGAGTGACTGTTTAATTTATAGTTTTTAGCCCGTGAACAGTTGTACTAGTATCCTAGTGTAACTTTAATGAATGGTCATAAGTAATGAATTTAGTACTCATTTTGTAGCAGTGTTAAGTAGCTCTTTAAATGCTCATAGGAAACATTGCCTAGTGCAAAGCTCAGTCTGTACCATCAGATAAACATGATATTAATCCTTTCTGGCTTTTGCCAAGGTCCTTGAATTTTATATTCTCCGTTTTCTCATGCATACCGCCCTCTAAGTTTGCTTGAAAAATAGGATATTTCAAATAATAGGGTTGCTAGATATGAAGCTGAAATACAAATTCAGTCACTTTCCTCTATAGCAATAATGAGCACATGGACTTTGAAATTAAAACCACAATACCACTTATATCAGCACTCCTCTAAAATTAAACCCTTAGGCATAAATCTAACAAAATATGTACAAGATAGACATGAGAAAAAATTACAAAACTGTGAAGAATCAAATTAAAGAAGAACTAAACAAATGAAGATACAGCCCACTTTGATAGGTAGGAAGACTCAATATTGTCAAGATGCCAGTTGTTCCTAACTTGAACTATAGATTAAATGGAATCCTAATCAAAATGCCAGCAAGTTATTTTGTGGATATCAACATACTGATTCTAAAGTTTATGTGGAAAGATAAAAAGGCTAAGAATAGCCAACACAATATTGAAGGGGAAGACCAAAGCTGGAGGACCGATACTATCCTACTTAAAGATAGGTACAGTAATCAACATGGTGGTTCACAAAAGAATGGACAAATAGATCAATGGAACAGAAAGAGTCAAGAAATCAATTCACTACAAAAGCTGATCTTTGACAAAGGATCAAAGGCAATATTGTGGAGCAAACATACTCTAACAAGTAACACCATATTTGCTATAGTGATTGGCTTGCAAGTCTTAAACTGAAAGATATAAAGCACACATTTGAGTATTCACAACATAACCCTTTTATTCAATGGAAATTTTACTTTGAAAGAATTAAGTATTCAGAAAAGTGAAATCCAGCTTTCCATATTGTTGAAACATGACAAATCAACATAAAGGTGGTAATAAAAGTAGAATAAAACAGTAACAAGTTACAAGACTCTGTATGTGTATGTATATATGTATATGTGTGTGTATGTTTGTATGTGTATGTATATATATATACATATATACATACACATACTAACATACACACACATATACATACACACACACATATATATATATACACATACATACACACATACATACATAACTTCTGAAGCTAATATCACCCTTAGTTAAATTAACTGGGCTATTTGATGTGAATGAGGATGTTGGTAACAATGCAGTTTTCAGGCCAGGAGAGGAATAACATTCAGACTGACAGCTCTCAGAAGGACCCTAAAACCTAATGGACTGCCTCCCAACACCTTTATAAATCTTTGCAAACTTTTCCCAGAGTGGACGTTAAAGGTACAAAGAACAGATGAATTGAATGAGAAAATGAAGTAAGATAAATGGTGTAACATCAAGTCAATACACTATTTCAGGAAGTACCATTCCATATGGTATAGTCAGCCATGTTGGGCAAACAGCGTTATGTGATATTTCATGTCCATTAAAAATAATATTCAAGCGGTGGGTTAAATGGGATTTTATTTAGGTTTATTTTCTCTTCCTGGAAAATTAAAAAAAAAGTATTTTGGTCATCTTCAGAAAAGTTCATTAAACCAAAAGTATCAAAGATAATTTGAATTAACTATATTTGGAGTAATAAAAAGCCATAACTCTTCTTCATTTGAGTTTCTACACACCTGATTGATTTCTATGATAGCACTCACCTTCTATTCCGGGTAGATTTTTGTGTATATATATTTTCTCACTCTTTAAATTCCTGACATCAGATTTTCTTTATGATAACTCTTGCAATCTCCACTTCCAACACAATGAAAAGATACTAAATAAATGCACAAATGAATGCATGAATGGCTGAATTAATAAAAAAATACTTGTCCACCTACCCTAACTCTTTTTACTTTCTATCTCTAATGTCTAGTTTAGTCCTGCCTTGCTCATTCCACATTTGCATTTCAAATCAGTTCAAATCCAATACTTCTGTTGTTTCACTCATTCTGTCTGTCCTAAAATTTTGCATGTTATTTTAATCCCCTCTGGTAATTATTTCTTTGGAGAGTGGAAGGAAAGAAGAACATTTGTGCACACGTTTTGCTCATGTATCATAACAAATATCTGAAGAGAGTGCCTCGCAAATTTGAAAGTTCTTTTACTCGGGCAATTTGTACCTCAAAATTTACTATACTACAAAGGACAGGGAAAAAAATTCTGGCTGATAGAACTATCTGCTTAAGTAATTTAACATGGAAGTAGGGCGTAAATTACTTCTCTTCAAGAGAGTACAAAAGTGCTCCTCTTCTGCCATTTGGGAGAATAAATTCTAACTAGCACATGAAATAGAACAACTTAATTTTGTGCATTACAGTGTTTGGCAATTGAATGGATGGACATTCTTTCAGCTGCTGCCAAATGCTATTAACCTGAATCTAAGACTTGTTGGAAGATAAGGGCCGTGAGGGTCAATCCAATTTGATCTTTTAATTCCTGCATTAAGCAAAGTCTCTCTGGGACAGATACGATGAAGTTCTCTGTTACATGTGCTTCTGAACACAATTCCAAAAATAGCTTTCTGCTTAGCACAGAACCCAGTACTCTGATTCAGTGGCAGATAATGGGGAAAGGAGAATGTGTCTTTCCACCTTTTTTTCCCAAAGGACTAGAAGTTGTTGCAACTTCTTTAACCTTCTACTTAAGTAACAGCTCCCCTCCTCCCATCTTCTGGATTCTGTAAATAAGTTGTTTGACAATCTTATATTTCAGCATATTAAAGGTGATCCTTTTTTGTGCCTGTCTTTTAAAGTTTGGAAAGTTAGGAATCACTGACATTACTGCTGTTATTTGCTGTTTTTAACCCTAGATCTAAGGTTAAGGAATGACTGGACGTGCAGAAGTATGGTAGAGATATGAAAGTGAAACCACAGAACCACAAAAGGAAAAGCAGTTAAGAGGCTTTCTGCAATCGGATGGGAGAATGATGGGGGTCTGATGTAAAGCATATTAGTGGGACGGAAGGGTTTGGGTGTAATCTGTTTAGATTGACCAAT
The DNA here is from genome assembly GCF_027475565.1 of Acinonyx jubatus. Lineage (NCBI taxonomy): Eukaryota > Metazoa > Chordata > Mammalia > Carnivora > Felidae > Acinonyx > Acinonyx jubatus. Next base: position 129,411,107 of record NC_069380.1, on the reverse strand, counting down.
TTTTTCGAACAATTGGAGATAAAGATAGAAATTGAAGATTGTCAGTGATTTTTGTCATACAAAGCTGATACCATTAATTGCGAAGGGGAAGATAGATGAAGGAAGAGTTTAAGAAAAAAATCATTTGGGGCAAGATTGACAAACTCTGTATTCTTTAGGAGGGAGCTTTCTTTGGGAATTTAGAAATATGAAATTAGAGGTAAATGGAAGGTAATAAGATGAATCTTTATTTTAAAGGAGGAAACTCTGGAACAGAGGTTTTTTGTTTTGTTTTGTTTTTTTGTTTTTTGTTTTTTGTTTCCCCTAAGAATACCCTTAACACATGGTGAGTCTCCTTGAACTGCTATAAGAAAATACCATGGACTGGTGGACAAACATTTATTCCTCACAGTGGTGAAGGCTGGAAATAGAGCCTCCTTGAGCTCTGGTAAAAGCCTTCTTCCTGGCTTGTAGACGACCACCTCTCACTCTTTGCTGCCATACCTTTTCCTCAGTGAGTGCATATGGAGAGATAGAACTCTTTCTTTTCTTATAAGGCCTTCAATCTTAGTAAATTAGAACCCTGCCCTTATGACTTCACTTAACCTTAATTACTTCCTAAGAACAAATTCAAATACAGTCGCTTTGGGGTTAGGGCTTCAACATGAATTTTGGTAGGACCTGATGAACCAGCATAAGCAAAGTGTGGTGGTACTGAATGGAATAAACCTTAAATTAATTAGGAATACACAAATTTTGGATACATAATTCCTGTAGTACTATATATGTATACTATATATACTATATTATTATGCACAATATCAAATATAAATATATATAATCACAGTAGTATAATATATGCAATAGATATAAATATACATAACATGTATATCAATATAAAAAGAAAACAATGTTTCTTTGAAATATTTCTACTAAAAGCTACACAGTGCTTACAGGTATAAATCATCATCACTGATGCTTAAATTGTTCTTGTATTTTGACTCTGAAGACATTTTTTATTCTTTGAAGGAGGTACAGTGCGTCACAGAAATTGGAATCAGTTATCAACTCTTAGACAACAGAAAAAGTGCATCTTTTGGAAACATATCTATGTAGAGAGCCAAGGGACAAAGCCCTCCTTAAAGCCATGTGACTTACAGATATAATTACACATGGATGTTTACACTTTTACATAAACTTTTCACAATATCTTTTGTGTTTCAAACTATTTCTGTAGCATCTAACATGTAATTGCAATATAATAACTAGAAATATACATTCTGGAAATAGGCATTATCCAAACTGATTTTAATACTAGAGGTCAAGGAGAAAATTTTCTGTGGGGGAAAAAAATACAGATGATTGAATCCTAAGAGAGAAAAAAAATAATCGCAACATTTTATGTCTCACTTTTTTTGTTTGCCTTCTGATCAAATATCAGTGTGTAATTAGAATGTCATGTTTGTGACTTTTTAATATGGTCATTTACATTTGTCCCTAACTCACTCTAATATGTGACCTCGTGTTCACATTTCAGAAAAACAGTCATTACTCTTGCCCAGGCTTCAGCGTAGCTTTGTAGATAGGTTTCAAAATCATTAGTCTGTCAACAGCGTTGACAGGCCTATGAAATGTTGTGACCCTGTTTATAGTTATCCGTGTCATCCCATCTACTGCTTCCTTGGCCTTATGTTTTCCTCCTGACCCCTATGTCATTAGGACAAAAGGATGTATGTGAACCTTCCCCAAGTAATTGGGCTCCAAATATATTAGCCTAAAATAACAGGAACATAAGGGTGAATGATGAGCCAATGGCTACTTACTGAGCAATTAATATTTGACAGTCACTTTCACGTGGCTTTCCTTCTGTGTCCCATACCCAAGGACTTTGTTACTCTTAATACTTTGACCTTCGTGGAGCTGGGAAAACTGAGTCAGTTTAAGGGTTAAGGGCACTGACTTAACTAAAAGGCATGAACAGGTGTGAAACCTAGTTCTGATGCTTGATAGCTCTATGGCCCAGAAGGTTTTTTGTTTGTTTAACCTTTCAGTGTCTTATTTTGGTCTTCTGTAAAGCTAGAAGTGAAAGTATTACCCACCTCAACAGGGTAGTGGCTGGATAAAATGAGCTGCAATAGAGTGACATGATCATGCCAGTGGTTAGTACTTTTTTAGTCAAAAGTAATGAACCAGTGGTGGTTGTGGCATTAGAAATTCTGTAACTTGTCTAAGGCTATGTGGCAAGTAAAATTTGGAGTCAGGACTCAATAAGGTTCTCTAGTATTTCCATGCTTTTCTCCATGAGGTGCTTATAGCTAAGTATGATAAACACTTCAGATATGCCGTGTGTTGTTTTGTTGCATTGAATTTGTAGGTCATTATGTCTTTTCATGCTTGCTTTGGGATTTATCTAAAGTTAAATGCAGAGGGCTGATCTCAAATACAGGGGGAGGTGAAGTGGCAGTATATTTGGTTATAAATGGAGACATTCAGTGTCCTGTAACAAGTGCCGGGAGCCATAGACGTGGCCCAGGGAATCACAACCACTTATGTGACTGCACCATCCCTGTTTGTCTCTACCAAGAGACTCTTCCTGCACCTGTAGACATTCTGCTACTACTTGCGTCCTGAGCAGGAGGTGAATAGGTTTCTCCTATTGGAATTTTGGTATTATTTATTCAATTGTAAAAATATGGGTCTTAGGGACATAAATGTGGAAAGAATATTAACACCAAACACATATAATGCAGCCTTGTAACCTACAGAATACATTTTAATTGTTGATTATCCAATTCATTTTCTTGGATAAACCGTACATGGGGTGCCTGTGTGGCTCAGTTGTTTAAGCGTATGACTTTGGCTCAGGTCATGATCTTGGGTCTGTGAGTTCGAGCTCCGTGTCGTGCTCTGTGCTGACAGCTCAGAGCCTGAAGTCTGCTTCCGATTCTTTGTCTCCCTCTCTCTCTGCCTCTCCCCTACTCCCGCTCTGTCTCTCAAAAATGAATAAACATTAAAATTTTTTTAAATTAAAAAAGATGAACCATGCATAACAAAAATAGGTTTTATTAAACAACGTAGAAAAAATACTATCACTTCATACTCCACATATGTATTTCTTCTTTCTACACTCTCCATTGGGAATTTAACCATGTACAGTTATCAGTAAGTTGGTCATCTCATTCATGTTAGATATGAGTTGAACATTTGAAAAAGACCGCTTGAAAATATTAACATTTAATTATCTTGATTTTGGCCACTTAAAAAGAGAATTAGAACAACATGGGCTTCTTGACATCGGTGAGTAATGTAAGTGTAATGGAGAGGAAACAGAGTCCCCTGAGCTCATAAGGCTGCCACAATTACAGAAATGACAGGCCTGGGTGGAATAAGTGACTAAATGTCCCACAGAGAAGTCTCTCAGATCTATTCTTACGTGGTAAAATTACTCTGTGTTAACAGAAATGAAGTATTCTGTGGTAGTGGCTTTCTTAGGATAAAAGTTAGGGGAAGAAAAAAAAGAAGAAATAACTGTGCTTCAAACCTAGGGTTTATTAAAACAAACGAAAGTAGCTTTCCAAATTCAGTGAAGGTGCAAGAGGGAGATAGGAGGTAGTATTTATCTAAGGATGATCGTTCGGATGAGTTTTATCACGACCCTCTGCCTTTCTGCTTGTCCTGCAACTTAAAAACAATTCTGAAAAGTTGAGATGAGATAAAATTCACTTTTGCTCGTACCTCTCAAAATCTTGGTTTCTCACGATCTTAAAAATGAAGACATAGTATTTATTTTTTATACGTGTACTGCTGAAGAAATGTTAAGAAGAAGTTCTTCACATGCTATAGTAGTCTGGGTCCTCCAGAGAAACCAAACCAGTGCTATGTCTGGAAAGAGATTTATTGTAAAGCATTCATTCACGTGATTGCAGAGGCTGAGAAGTCCCATGATGCAGCATCCATGAGCTGCCGATCCAGAAAAGCAGACAGTAGTTACAAGGCCTGACAGCCAGTGATGTCGATTCCAGACTGAGTCTTAAGGCTCTGAGAACCAGAAGTGCTGAGGGCAGTACCATAGTGATGTCCCATCTAAAATAGGTCATAAGGGAAGTCATTGGGTTGGATGCATAGTATGTTTACTAATTTAAGTAACTTTGGTGGGAAAAAAGAAAGGAGTGTGACATTTGAAGCCCTGATTTATTTCCAACATCACTGTGGGCTTGCACAATAGATCTCTATGAGTCTGTCTGTAAATAAAATTTTGCATGTTTGGCAAAGTTTACAGTGAACTCCAGTCTCAAACCTTCTCAGTTTCCTGATGCCCTTAATATTGTATTCTAATGTTTTCCTTAATTATACATCCAAATATCTATTTTAATCATAGCACGCATTATATATTTTTTTAATTTAGGCATAATTCATGTATAACATTAGATTTAAGGTGTGTAATAGAATGATTTGCTACTTATATATGTTGTTTAATGATCACTACATTAAGTCTAGTCAACGTACTTCTATAGTTTGCATAATTTTTGTTCTAGTACTGAGACCTTAAAAGGTCTATTCTCTTAGCAACTTTCATGTAGGTAATACAGTTTTAGTAACTGTAGTCATCAGGCTGTATATTACATTCCTATGACTCACTTATAACAAAGGCTATACCTTTTAACCCCTTCACCCACTTCACCCACTCTCACCCCTGTGTCTCCACTAACCTGTTGACTCTATTTATGAACTTGGCTTTTAGGGTTTTGTTGTTGTTTTAGATTCCACATATAAATGGGATCATATAGTATTTGTCTTTCTCTGTCTGACGTACTTCAACTGGCATTTTGCCCTCAGGGTCCATCTATGTGTCACAAATGTCAAGATATCATTGTTTTTTTATAACTGAATATTAAGTCAAGATACACACACCACATCTTCCTTATCCACTCACTCATCCATCAGTGGACACTTAGCTTGTTTCTGGATCTTGGCTATTGTACATAATGCTGCAATAAACATGAAGGGAATACACATTTTTTTCAAAAATTTTTGTAATGTTTGTTTATTTTTGAGAGGCAGAGAGAAAAAGAGTGAGAGCAGGGGAGGGGCAGAGAGAGAGGGAAACACAGAATCTGAAGCAGGCTCCAGGCTCTGAGCTGTCAGCACAGAGCCCATCATGGAGCTAGAACTCATGAACCCTGAGATCATGACCTGAGCCCAAGTTGGATGCTTAACCAACTGAGCTACCCAGGTGTCCCCGAATATGCACATTTGAGTTAGTGTTTTAATTTTCTTTGGATAATGTCCAGAGGTCAAATTGCTGGATCATATGGTAGTTGTATTTTTAACTTTTTGAGGAACTGCTGTGCTCTTTCTATGGTGGCTGCACCAGTATATATTCCCACCAGTAGAGCATGAAGGTTCCATTTTTTTCTGGGTTTTCAGTGATGCTTCTTACTTCATCCTGTTGATAATAGCCATTCTAACAGGTGTGAGGTGATAATCTCATTGTAGTTTTGACTTGGATTTCCGTGGTTAGGAATGATGATCATCTTCTCATGTGTATGCTGGCTGTCTGTGCTTTTTGGAAAAATATTTATTTGGATTTTCTGCCCATTTTCAATTTATTTATTTTTTTTGCTATTGACGTGTATGAGTTCTTCATATATTTTGGATATCAATCTCTTATAAGCTATGATTTGTAAATATTTTCTATTATTCAATAGGTTGCTTTTTTATTCTGTTGATGGCTTCCTATGGTATTCAGAAGGTATTTAGTCTGATGTAGTCCCACTTGTTTATTTTTGCTTTTGGTGCTTTTGCTTTTGGTGTCATATACAAAAAATCATGACCAAGATTTATGTTAAGGAGCTTACAGTAAAAAACTGCAGTTTTTACATATGTTAGAAGATTCAACATGGAGTCGATTTACTTATTAGATGAAAGTTAAGCACATGCATGTGTGTGTGTGTGTATATATATATATATATGTATGTATATACATGTATGTATCTATGTATGTATACACATATATGTATATATGTATGTGTATATATATGTTTTACACATATACGTTATTTACATACAGATGTTTTACACATATAAATCTGTGAAAACATATACATACTATAAAATTTTATATTTTACATATTCATGCAACTTACATATCACACACTTAGAAAATTAATGAATGGTAAATGCCAAAAACGGTGGAGAAGAATTGGCAAGAAGAATTGGCAAGAAGAATGTTAGTGAAACTAACAGGATAAGTGAATTCTCCTAATCCCTATCCCCACCAATGGGGATCTTTATTCTCACAGCATATTTCTCTTCTCAGAGAATCTGGGCTAGTCACGTCACGATATATTTGTTCTTTTTTCTGAGAAGCATTTGATAGGTGGATGTATGTGTGTATAAGTTCCACTTTTGTACTTACCAGAAGAGAGTTACGTGCTGTAGCCCACCTTCCTGGTGAGAACTTTGAACCTTTTCATAGTGTCACAGAGTAAGTCTGTGCACTGAAACTATTGCCCAGAGGTGTGTATCTGTGTGTGTTATAAGCATTCTATATGAAGTAAACCTGAGCCCTAGGCATAGTTCCAAATCGCAGACTTGGGTTTTTATATATCTCCATCTATATCTGTATCTTTCTCTCTATCTATCCATCCATTCATCCCTCTGTCTGCTTGTCTGTCTATCCATTTATGTAAATACTGGAAGAGCTACACAAAGATAGTGCTGTATTTCTATTATGAGCAGATGGGGAGTCAGAGAGGCATGAGTGAAAAGCGAATTGCATATTCAATCAGAATAAGTTCAGAGGAAGTTTCCACTTTTTAATATTTGGTGAAGGCTTCCTAGAGAAGCCTAGAAGAAACCTTCTCTCTTTCCTAGAGAAGGAAGGGTTATTGGAGCATACTAAATTTTCTGCACTAGGTAAATTTCAGTAAAAGTTATGGGCCAAATGATTTAACCTTTATATGATGAAATTTTCAAATTCCTTTGCTGGGTCTTCGTGTTTGTTTTTTGCTTTATTGAATGCAGGTTCATGTTATTAGAGATAGTTAAAACTGCTTAATGCATAGCAGTAGCGCTGGAATAGAAAACTTAAGGTAGGCTTTATTGTTACCCATCCCTTCTCTTTTGAAAATTGCTGGACTAAACTTTTTCATCAGTTTTGTGCACTTTTTTTTGCTTACCTTCACTTAACTAGTTTAAAACACTAAAAAGATTGTATCAGTGCCCTGAAGCATTGTTTTAACTAACTCAGAGACGGATTACAGTGAGGTAAACAGACTATGGAATAAAATTTCCTGTCAGCATTTGTACTTAACTTTATTACTGAATTAGCTCCCTTTTACCATGTTCAACGTTGTGCTTTATTTTGTGAGAGCGAAAAATGAGAAATGGCTGCTAACATTCAGAAGACTCTAAAATTGTCTATAAATGAGATTATTGAGGGGACACCTTAGTGGCTCTGTTGGTTAAATGTCTGACTTCAGCTCAGGTCACGATCTCACAGTTTGTGAGTTCAAGCCCCACATCAGGCTCTGTGCTGACATCTCAGAGTCTGGAACCTGCTTCCTATTCTGTGTCTCCCTCTCTCTCTCTTCCCCTCCCCTGCTCAGGCTCTGCGCCTCTCTCTGTCTCTGTCTCTCTCTCTCTCTCAAAAATAAATAACCCATTGCTCATCCCATCAAGTGCCCTCCTCAATGCCCATCACCCATTTTCCCTTCCCCCCACCACCCACCTTGAGTGTGTTCTCTTTATTTGAGCCTCTCTGTATCTATTTTTCCCCTTTCCCTCCTCCATAGTCTTCTGTTAAGTTCCTCAAGATCCACATATGAGTGAAACCATATGATATCTGTCCTTCTCTGACTGACTTTTAAATGAAGTCATTAAGGAAGATAAAAGAGAAAGAGGTAAGAGTAAAAGTGAGTTAGTTTACACTAGGAAGGAGTGTGGAGAGAGTCAAGGGAAATTTTACAGAGGCTATAATGATTGAAACCTTTAACCATGGACTGAAGATTCAGTCAGATTGGGGAACAGGTGAAGAGATGACATTCCTGGAAAAAGAATTGAGTGAAATGTACTCCAGTTGGGCAAGAGCAGTAGAAGAAAATAATGCCTTAAACACCAGCTATTAGAATCTCTTGGGCAATGACACTACACAGTGTCAGAAAACCTACCATAATAGCATAGATATTTCATTGACATAACTCTTGAGATATTTTTAGCTACAGATGTAAATCATTGCTCCCATTCTCATTGTGGGTTGTGGCAAAATGTGGTTTAGTGTTCAACTCTACCCTGATTTTTAGTAAGTTGAAATATGCTAAAAAATGTTTTTTCTATACAGCATTAAGTTTCTTTGGAGAGAGATTTTCTTAATATTATGGCAGAGTTTTTCAGGATTTATATCTTCAGTGGAAAAAAAAAAGAGAAAACTTTATATCCATTGTATTCTTTGGTGGGTCAAAAACTCTAATCTGATCTTTGAGTTTTTTTTTTAAGAGTAATAACATGAAAAATAGGGTTAAGTCATAAAAGCCACAATTTGTTCTTTATGTTCTCTAGAAGTAGGAAAATAAATTGTATCCCATTTATCTTTAAAAAAAAAAGAAGAGGAAGAAGAGGAGGAGGAAAAAGAAAAAGAAAAAGAAAAAGAAGAAGAATGTGGTTGTGAACCATACTAGGGAAAAGTCCCTGATCAGCATTTAGAGATATGTGCTACTTCTTAGGGTATAAGATATGGCTCATTTGAGATGTGTTCATTTGCATCTTGATTTACTCAGGTACAGAGAGCAAAAAAATTGTTTTTGCATTTGTGGAATGGTGATGTAGTTCTTTTTAAATGGACATGCCTACGAGCACAAAGAAACTTTCCTCAATCCTCTCATACTGGTATTGAAAACTACAGTATGATGCCAAGGAAATAATGGCAACAGATAGAAGTTATTGAAATCTGGCCTCATTCCTCTACATAAATCTGGGAGGATAGTACTCCTAGCTGAATACAGCCACATACAGCATTTTGCTATAAATTCTGTATTATCTTCTTTAGTCTCCCAATACCATATGAGGTAAGCTCCATTGTTCATATTAGAGAGGTGAACTTGAAGCTTAGAGCAATAAGGCAGTTTTCCCAAGATCACCAAACTGGTGAGTGACAGACTTGATTTGAACTGAAATCCATCTCATTCCAAAGTCTACGCATTTAACCACTAAGCTCTATTGACATGTTTTGGACTGGAGATAACTTAGACCATCGACTCCTGATTTTAGAGAAATTCATGTAGTATGAATCTAAGAAAACAACCTAAAGATTCCATCTCTCTTTCTAATAGACTTGTCCTTACTACTTTTCAGACCATATGGTTCCCAAGAGTATTCACCCAGTTGTTTCTCTCATCACTCTTTTGCGGGGGCTGCAGCCTTATGATGAAACAATTTTTCAATTTTGTGTGATGGATGTCTAAATAAATAAAGTTACTGGGAGTGTTGCTCTGACATCTTTTCAAGTACTCTCTTAGGTTTTTGTAGTAATTCAAAGAGAAAATTTAGTAGAGTATGGCCTTTTAAGATAGCTCTAAATACATTTGGCCTGTTGAGACCAGTGAAGCATAGGTCTCTGATACAGCAAATACACCTCCTTTGCCCTCTCCTTGAAATATGTATTTACTTAGGCACTTTCCACAGTTTAAATAAGGTTTTAAATTCCAAGGCAATTACATTGTAATGAGGAAAAACAGAATAACTGAGAGCATCAAACATATGCAGTATATTTTAAGATAATTGTGGTTAATCATTTTCTAGTTGGAGTAAAGTCATTTCAGTTCAAACCCATTTAATTGAGGCAATCAACTACTCAAAAAAGACTGAAAACATCCTTGTTTCTGAGGTATTATTTAAATAGATTTATGATAAGTCAACAGGGATTTTTGTAGCTGTGTACTAATACATTAATGCCCTTTTTTTGGCCGATAACTTTGAAATTATTTAAAAGTTGTATAGTGCTTTTCCCCGATGATACATTGCTGAAGAAACAGGAATTACAGAATGAGGATAACATTTAAGTGATACACTATCATCTTCCATTAGTAATGTGCTTCCCTAAATCACCGAAACTAATAAAGTCATAACTACAGTTACTCTGTAGCAGGTACTATGTTGAGTGATTCACATATATTAATATATTTATTCTTTATAGCAATATTGGGTAGGATTGGGGTAAGTGTTAAGATTATTATTGCTTATTAGATTTAAATAAATGAAGATATTTGGAGCTTAGCAACTTGCCTACTAGCCTTTTGGCTAGAAATGAGCATAGATTTCAGATCCAAGGCTATCTCACTTCAAAGTTTACCCTCTTAACCAAGTTTTATAACTAAGCTAAAATAAAATATTAAGAATGCATGTTTCTATCAGTAGAATCTTTGTGGTATTGATATTCCCTTATACCCATAATACAATTTAAAAAACATATTGCTTTGTAGCTACAAGTGCAATCTTAATCTATTGACTTGATAGATGAGGAAAATGAGGACTACAAAGGATAAATGATAGTCTTAATGTTAATCTAGAAACATTTCAAGAAACAAAATGTTGACCATTAGATAAATGATGAAATTATATTCACTATTGCTTACTATTGAACCTACTTATTTACTCTTGTGATAAAAGAAAGGCAGAATTGTCAAAGAGGGAGGCCATTTGGTAACTCAAGCATGAATCCTCATAGAGACAATATATAAACTCCAGCCCATTGCTTTAACTCCTCAGATATCTTACATATAAAATAAAGGTAATATAACATCTAACTGCTGGTTAGATGGTACTGTAGTGGTTAAAAGGGAATATGTTTGAGTGCCTGGCATATAGTAGTACTCAATAAGTGATGGATGTTACTATGATACTACTTTATTAGGCTCTTTATATATATGTGTGTCAGGGTTTCAGCTTTGAAGATCCCGGAGGTTCAGTAAGTTCAGTGCCCCTCACAAATGATCTAGCAAATAAAAATTTAGGATGTTTTATCTTAGGGGTGGTGTTCTGATAAATGTGAAACAATTGGCTTTTCAAGGGGTTGAGTGAAGAGAGAAGTTATTTGTGTAATTTTCTGCATTTGATGTGTAAATTATTTTCTCCAGGTCAGGTTTGAGGCTACTAACATGTTAACTAATTTGCACAATTCTTGAAGCTTCAACAATAGGCTTTCTGAAGTAGGTATTAGCTACCTCCACCGTGCATCCTCTCTCTTGCCACTAGGTGTACATGCGTGTGTCTGTATAAATGGGGAGAGGTCAAATTAGAATCACAGATTACCTTATAGACATATTTTCAAAATGAAAATAGCTAATTATATATTGTGTCATGAACTATCATACCAAATCTTAGGTCCAAGACATCTCCTCCTTTGGATGGTGTTGGAGACACAGGGATAAGTTGTGCTCTTGGATGTAGGTCATTCTAGACCAGATTCATACCATTAATCTTCCTGCCCCCACACATAGTCCATGCCAGTGCAAACAGGTCCCCTGGAGATATCTCCCTTTCCTTGACTGTATTTGACTACTGCCAAATTAAACTTGGCATTTTATTCTTAGGCATTGTTCTTTTCCCACTATACATTGGGATCCTTTTAAACAAAGAGTATAGAATCCTAGAGAAAAAGTCCATATTTTGGGAGGTGATTTGTGTCACTTCATGGATATAAGGTAGCATTTGAGAGGGGTTTCAAAGTATGGGGACGAAAAGAATATACATAGAGAAAAGGCAATGTAGAGAGAGAGCACCATTAAAGCAGTTATGTCCAATTTATCATGTTCATAACATACTCTCAAATACTCAATTTTGAGCCTTATAGTTGCAGGGTTTAGATTAATCCACAGACTTTGCATCCACAAATCACCCGTTAGCACTTTGTTACGATTGAATAGAGCTTTCCATTATCCCCAATATGGTCTCCCATGAAATCGTTCTGTTATAATCCAGTAAGTGTATCATCTTGTGGTGATGCCATTTATTTACTTCATATTCTCAACTTCCTATATTCAACAGCACCAGATGTTCCATCTAACACACTTTGCTGAAAAGCACTTGTCCTCATTTGAGAAAAAATTAATTTTATGCATCAACCTTTTGTGGCACGCATTTGAAGATCTTCAGTTACCTCAGTGCACGATGACACAACTGTGGAGTACTGCTGGCATTAGGGAAAGCAATGAGGGAGGAAAACCACAGGGAAGTTTTGGTAATAATATCTGTCCCAACACAATAGAAGATCCATTAAGTGAAATACCGAGAAATAATAATTGAAAGGAAAAGCGTGACCACATAGCCAAAGTAAGTATCTCTTATTCTGTAGCTCAAATTAAACTTGTTAGACATCAAGGGTTCCACACTGGTACTTCAGAAATAACCTTGGTTCAAGTGGGAGGAATAGCAATTAAGACACTTTCGATCCTACTTCAAATGGAGTAGTCCAGGCTTTTTACTTTATGTTACTTTTTAAGAAATAGTGTTTTGGTTTAGAAAAAAGTTTTAAAAATAATTGTGCAGGCTATGAAGAATCATCGAAGGTTTTCAGGGAGGTGAATGACATAATTAGATTAGTTTTAAAAGATTTTTCTGGTGTCAGAATGTATCAGGAGTACAGAAGCTGTAAATAGGGAGATTTATTGGAGGATGATTACGTTGTCCAGGAAGAAATCAAGAAGGCTGCCTAGGATGAGGGTGGTGAGACCAGGAAGGAGGAGAAGGACAAAGAACCATTCTAGAAGTGGAATCAGTGGTCCTTAAAATCTTTTGGTTCAAGGGGTAAAAGAGAAAAAAAGCCAATGATCATTTCAAGTATTTAGGGCTTGCTTGCTGTAGAAGGTAATATGATCAGTACAGGTATAAGTAAGTTAAAAAGTTGAGAGGGCGAATGAGTTTTATTGTGACTGTGGTGTATTTCAAGTATGTACTGGATGTCTTGCTAGATACAACAGGCCACTTCAAACACACTTCTCTAACTTTGTAGGCCTTATGTAAGTATTTATGTAGATGTTAAGTCAAACTGGAAATAGCTCCCCCCCCCACCGCCCCCCAAAAAGGATTAGAGATAAAAGCTCACTGAATACAATACAGTCAGTTATGGATGGGCTTTGCAACTAGAGACTGCAAATTTTACAAGGTATGTTTCAAGCCCCATGTGGAACTAAATGGCAAGAATCTGGAATGACATAAAAAACAAACACAGAATGGGGTCTGCCAAGAAGGGCTGTGAAACCCAGAGAGTTTAACTGTATGCTTCTCCATATCCTCACCTCTTTATCATCCTCATTATGCTCCACTCTTGCTGTCCTACAGGCAGTGTGCTAGTTAAAATTGTGCTCACTGCTGAACTCATCCTGACAGTGGTAACAGATCCCTCTGGGACAGAGACTATGCTAGCAATTATCGACAAACCTGGTTCTATAGCTTCTTCCCCTGTAGGATTGCAGGTGTGGAATCAATAACCACATCATCAGTGTGTCCTGAAAGTTCAACATGACATTGAAAACATGAGCTCATATTATTTTCCCTTGTTTAGTGGTCTGTAATTTGTCCATTCAAGTGTCATATGTGCTAACACCTGTGGGAGTTCTACAAAATATTTGTGTATTATTTTTGTTCACAAAGAGCTTGCCCTCTCTTACAATGTCCCGTAATTTTATGGACACAGCTTTTCACTTGGCATGTCTTTGATCTGTTTCCGAATTTGTAATAAATCCATGCCACTGAGTTGCAGGTACTTTGAAAAGTAAATAATTAACAGTTTCCTGGATGAAATGAGAAACAAATATTTTGGGATTTGCACAATACTTGTCATGTCCATATAGAGTTCAAATTCATCTTTTTTTCAGCAGGTTTTATTCACAATTCCGTATTTGTGGCCAAATGTCAAGTAGATACCAAAATATTGATAGATATTTTTAATGTTTTTATTTATTTTTGAGAGAGAGTGCGCGAGTGGGAGAGGGGCAGAGAGAGAGAGTCACAGAAACTGAAGGAGGCTCCAGGCTCTGAACTGTTACCACAGATCCCAACATGGGACTCAAACTCATGAACCGTGAGATAACCACCTGAGCCAAAGTCAGATGGTGAACCAACTGAGCCACTCAAGCGCCCCCGAAGTATTGGTGTATTTCTTAAAACACTTCTCTGTTTCATTTTATTAATAAAGTCCTTCTTATAGATACATTTCCAGGGCATGAGTGTGCTAATAGGGATATTTTGTGATAAGATTTGTACAACTAAAGTCTCTTCCTCTCTATTGCCTATTGTGGTAGTCGTTTTGAGAGGTATCAGTGACTTAGCTAATGGTAGAATATGCAAACATTGACACCAAATACGTAGCTGTTGCTATTAATGTATTCATTGTAGCTCTGGACATTCTTACTTTTAAAAATTTCCTGCACACTTATTAATAGTCTATTCATTCTGAGCTGAGCAAGTAGCTGTGCCCTAATCTTTACTTTCCATGTGAACTGGGACCAACTGCTATTTCCCTTGTATCAGCTTAAGTCTTCACAACTCTTCTTTCATCACATCGTCTTTTTTTGGAAGAAACTCAGTTGCCTGCCTTACCTTCTCCCTTGACCTATTCCTTTGAACCACATCATCGCCTACCCTGTGCAGAATCCCATTCTGCCTTTAGTTTTGATGGTTACTTTGTTCTTTATTGTACACAGGACCCATGCTGCATTCTTGACCTCTTTGAGAAAAAAAAAAAGTGTTTCTATATATTTAAACAACGGGAAAGAAAACCATTGATGATGTTGCTTTGAGCAAGATACCCCACACTTGGCTACTATTGGAATAAGAATAATTTGGTAAATTGTATTAAAGATCCAGGCTTACATCCCTCCTTGTACTAATGTCTATTTGCTTCCAATTTGGTGATTTGAGCAGTAAATTAAGCCTTACTATCTGCTTGTCATATTTAGCCATGGTTATTGCCAACAGAAAGATATGCCTAGAATTGCCTACTCGCTCCAGGAGGAAAATGAGAGACATGTGGAATAGAGCTGCCCCAGCTAAGTTTCAGTAGCCAAGCCCAGCCTAAGCCAGACCCCAGCCCACCTGTAGGTGAATGACCCAACCAAACTGAAATCACTGGATCCACAACTAAGGCATAACTGAGTGAGCTATAAGAATACATTAGTGTGGTTTCATGCTACAGAGTCTGGGTTGGCCCTTATTAAGCAGCAATAATTAAGTGATACAGACGGTATATGGAAAAGTCAGTGCCTGAAGGCATACATGCTCTCAAAACACCCACAAGATACAAGTTTGTTTAGCTGGGACTTTAAAATGGCAGACTGTGGTAGTGGGAGTTGGTGTAGAGATATATTACCACTTCATCAAAGGCCTTAATATACATCTGTGGACATTATCATCAAAATAATCTTTACCTAACTCCATTCTCCTCTCCACGAGTTTCTCCGTAATCTCCTTTCTGTAAGAGCTTATTTTTCTTCCAGATTTGGCAAATAGTGTTTGCCAGCACCCTTCTTCCATCTCATGGCTGATATCTTTTCTCCATCAGCCGCTCTTTTTGCTGAGTCAAAAAAGTCTTCTAAACACAAATCTCTTAATTTTCTTGCTTTGAAGAGATCTCTCCATCTCAGTCTAAAATTCTGTTCACCAATGAGTGGCTCAAATGTTAGTACCTCATGGCTCTTTCTCTGATTTCTTCTACCAGATGCACCATTTCTCCTTGTTTAATCAGCTACGATGCTTTATTGATCAATCCTTGTAATACCACATAACATTTATTTGCTGTCCTTGTTTCATACTAAACCTAAGCTTTTTGAAGCTAAAGATCTGCCATGTTTTGTGAAACCTCTGTAGCATCTAGATTAGCACTTTGAATATATGAGATAACACATAAGTGTTTTCAGAAGCATGAATTAGAAACTTAAAAATGTTACACCTTTGGAAATGTGTCTGTTCATGTCTTCTGCCCATTTCTTCACTAGAGGGTATTATGCTAAGTGAAATAAGTCAGAGAAGTACAGATACATAATTTCACTCATATGTGGAGTTTGAGAAACACTACAGATGAAAATAGAGGAAGGGAAGGAAAACTAGTTAGAAACATGGAGGCAAACCAAAGAGACTTTGAAATACAGAGAACAAACTGAGGGTTGCTGGAGGAGTGGTGGGTCAGAGGATGGGCTAAATGGGTGATGGGCATCGAGGTCGACGTTTGTTGGGATGAGCACTGTGTGTCATATGTTAAGAGACGAATCACTGGGTTTTACTCCTGAAGCCAAGACTACACTTTGTGTTAACTAACTTGAATTTTTGTTTAAGAAAGGAGGGGAGCACACCTGGGTGGTTCAGTCCCTTAAGCATCTGACCTGAACTCAGATCCTGCTCTCAGAGTTGGTGAATTCAAGCCTTGCACCAGGCTCTGCAGCATCTGGCTGTGCGCTGACAGCTTGGAGCCTGCAGCCTCCTTTGGATTCTGTCTCCCTCTTTCTCTCTGCCCCTACCCCGCTTACGTGCTCAATCTCTCTCTCAAAATTAAACATTAAAAAAACAAGAACAACATTACAACTATTTCTTAACTCTTGCTTTTGTCAGTTTAAGTTTCTTTGTGATTAGTATGCAAATGCTTATGTTTAGATGTTTTCTAAAAGGTGTCTAATTTTTTTTTCTAATATGTACCTGACAAGAATATACAAGGAGACAGAAAGACCTGAGAAAGTTCTCTGTGTGCAACTTGAAAAAAAGATTGTTAGTCATTCCAGGTATGGATAGTTTTCTTCCGCTCTGGCCCAGAAACTGAAAGAAATTATTTTCCTTCCAGGTTTGGTGATTCATCCTCTTTTTATTTAAGACCCTAGAGATGCATTAGCTTAGAATTTTAAATGTTAATCTCCTATGCATTTGGTCATTTTTATTTGTTGGCTCAGATGAAAAAGCTTCAACCTCTCCTCTATCACAGTAATTCAGAATATTTTAGTAAGTCTGATTAGGAAGAGGAAAAATTCAACATTCATAATTAGAATACCCAGCACACTTGATAGAATGAATTAGATAGGGATCCTGAACTTTTGGGTAATAACTTCATTTGACTATCTTATGTACACAACAAAAAGGATTACATTTACATTAAAGAAAGCAAAGCAGAAAGGAAGAGGGAAGGAGGCAAGGAGGATAGAGAACGGAAAAGGGAGAGATAAAAGGAGGGAAAGAAGCTTCCTACTGGTGAGTGTTTTGTATATTTGAATGAGGCTGACTTTAAACTCTGATTTTGACTTTTTTTCCAATGATTCTCAACAATTCATTAGGTATCTGAGTTGCTTAAAATCAAGTCAACCCTAAGAATGACTCGGTTCTAGGGAAAAAAATATTTGTGATAAGAAATAGTGTTCTTCCTTTTAAGAATGATAGGTCTTCACTGACCATATACGTCCATGTGATAAAATATTCCCCTGTGACTTTTTAGGAATGTAATGGCAGTAAGTTCATACTTTCAAATATGTGATCATTGATATTAACAAAGTATTTTTATAAAGTCAGGAATATTTTGAAAGTCACATTAACTGTTTTATTGTTTGGTTATTAAAATAAATAATATTTCAATCTCTAAAGAAAGCAATGATGTTTCCCTTAGGAATAATTTACAAACTCAAAATATATGACAATGTATACCTCATTGCATATTTAAGCTTTTCTTTGTGTCATTTTGTCGTATTACAGAGATTACCTTATTACTGAGTAAACTGTCAAAACATTGACCAAAGCTTGTCACTGTTGTTTTCATCATATTATTCTTTAAGATGTCTCACAGAAATAATAGACTTGGATTTTGGCTTTGATTGGCATTTCACCTTGAACCTTCTTTCCTATCTAATTTTCAACTCGACGTATTAGTTGCTGTGGGAATTTTCAATTTTACCCAGTGAAAATTTTACATAAAGAATGAAGTACCTTTATACTCACTGAAGACTCTAATACTCGGAACGGTTTCCATGTGAAGGGGAGAAGCTAGTAGATTATAAAACAGGGCAAAAATCGTCTAGTTTCCAGACTTAATTCACCTTCCAGGAACTTTGGAGGCTTTTTTATTTATTAAGAATATTATTTTATTTGAGTATAGTTGACACATAATGTTACATTAGTTGCAGGTGTACAAAATTGTGATTCAACTTCTCTGTATGTTAGGCTGTGCTCACCACAAAGACAGCCACCGTCTCTCATCATTCAATGCTATTCCGATATTATTGGCCATATTCCCTGTGCTGTGACTTTTATTCCCATGACTTACTCATTCCATATCTGGAAGCTTGTATCTCCCATTCCCCTCCACAGTTTTGCCCTCCCCGCCCCCCCCCCCCACACTCTGTCAACTACCAGTTTCTTCTTAGTATTTATGGGTCTGATTCTGCTTTTTGTTTGTTCATTTTTTTTTAGATTCCACTTATGAGTGAAATCTTGTTTTTCTCTTTTTCATTCTGACTTATTTCACTTAGCATAATATCATCTAAGTTCGTGTTGTTACAAATGGCACAGTCACATTCTTTTTTGTGGCTGTGTAATTGTGTGTGTGTCTCTCTCACATATTCCTTATCCATCCTTCTATCAGTGGACATTTATGTTGCTTCCATATTTTGTTTGGCTCTTTTAGGGTGTTCGGTTCTTTTAGCTTCTTACCTAATTATGAGGGTCAAATACAACCAAAATAGAATGATTATTATAAGGAAAAGAGTATTTTTAAAAGCAGTATTGGCTGTTCCCTAGAGAAAGACCTCCTTATTTTGTCAGAATATATGTGATATAGTGATTAAGAGTAAGTCTCCTAGGTGCTTCCATTACAAAATGATGTGATTTTTGGCAAGTTAATTCACCTTTCATAGTTTTAATATTCTCACATGTAGTTGGGGATGATAATAACACCTACCTTGAGGGTTTTGTGAGGATTGAACAAGATGATACCTATGAAAAGCTTAACAGAGTGGTTGGCACATTGTAAACAGAAATTAGACTGAACACTTGCTAAAAATACTAAGGCAGACTTTATTCAAGACTACTGCAATAGGGGAGAGAGATTGAACTCAACAATGCCGAAGCATTTAAATGCTGGTTAGCTAATGGAACATAAGTTTTAATTCTTGGGTAGATATGTAGAAATGGGATAGCTGGCTGATACAATAACCGCATGTTAAATTTATAGGATTCTACCAAACTCTTGTTTTACTAAAATGGCATTATTGTTTGGCCTTCACATCAGCAAATGTTGAGAGTTACAGTTGCTATGCTTCTTGATATGATACTGCCATTTTTTTGTTGTTATTTTAGCTATGCTAATGGTTGTATTGTGGTACCTCATAGTGGTTTTGTCTATTTCTCTTTGCATTTCTATCAGGTGTGTCTTGTATTTTCATGTTCTGTTGTTAGGTGGATACATGTTAATGATTACTGTGTCTCTCTTGGAGAAATGACCACCACATCCTTGTTCCTAATTCTGAAGGCTGCTTTCTCTAAAATCAATACTGGTACTTTTGATTAATGTTAACATAGTACCCCTTTCTACATCCCTTCACTTTTTCTGTCTTTATATTTAAAGTGGATTTATGTACATAATTTATAGTTACGTCTCCTTTGATTTATTCTTTTATCTACTCTGAGAATATATGTTTTAATGTAAACCACATTTAAAGTGATTTATTTATTTTTATTTTTTTATTTTTTTTAATGTTTATTTATTATTGAGAGACAGAGAGACACAGAGTGTGAGTAGGGGAGGGGCAGAGAGAGGAAGAGACACAGAATCTGAAGCAGGCTCCAGGCTTTGAGCTGTCAGCACAGAGCCCAACACGGGGATCAAACTTACAGGCCACGAGATCATGACCTGAGCTGAAGTTGGACACTCAACCGACTGAGCCACCCAGGTGCCCCATAAAGTGATGATTTATATAATTGGATTTATATATACCATATTTTTAACTGCTTTTTATTTATTGAACTTGTTTTTGTTACTTATTTCTCTTCCCCTATTTTTATGTTTTCTCTGGTTTTGAGCATTTTGTATGAGTCCATTTTCTCACTTCTTTTTGCTTATCAGTTGTAGATCCTTTTAGTTTTCTTTTTAAGGTTGACTTTATTTACAACTAAATGCACCTTTTTTGAAGGAGGACCAAGTTGACTTATTAATCAACTACCATTGGTATGTGTTAGCTATTTGGTATATGTAATTTGATCTTCCTGGCAACAGCATTTTTACGGGTTGAATATTCTTTATTGAGTTACAACTGATCTACAAATACAATTGACTCTTACTGAATTCTTGCTACAATCTTCTGTTCATTTCTATATAAATAACCTACTTAAAATATTAATTGGGATTTCAAAATGCTCTCCTAGAGGACTGTAAGAGCTGTTGAAATA
Source organism: Acinonyx jubatus (assembly GCF_027475565.1). Classification (NCBI taxonomy): domain Eukaryota; kingdom Metazoa; phylum Chordata; class Mammalia; order Carnivora; family Felidae; genus Acinonyx; species Acinonyx jubatus. Next base: position 129,390,719 of record NC_069380.1, on the reverse strand, counting down.
ATTTTGTAAAAAGAAGCATGTTACATATTAGTTGATACTCTGTTATCCACCTAAATGTTCATCCACAGACCGAAAAACAGAAACCTGGAAAGATGAAGTGGGTCTCAACATTAATTCAGTTAGTGGCTAATGACTGTAAACTCCAGATCTCCTATTACAGAGTCCAGTGCATTTTTCTCAGTGTGGCCTTAAACTAAAAGGTTAGCTGACAAGTAAACACCACTTAGATATCCTTTTAGAGAATGGCAGACCTGTCATTTTACTTTGATGGTATACTGTAATATATGGGGTCTCCTAATTAAGAAGCTTATACCTATTCATAACATTGGGCTATAAATACATTGCCAAATAGCCTTGTTCTAGGGGGAAAAAAGATGCACCAAGAAAATAAACAATGAATATTACCAAGTATTCACATTGAATTCTAAGGTCAATGATAAAACCCTGGTTAATTTAATGTGTTTTACTTAGAAAAAGCCATAGCATAATTATAGTATATGCTGATATTAAAAATAAGAAAGCATAGCTCTGATAATCAATGATTAAACTTAAGAATTATTTTTTATATTCCTGGAAGCAAGAGCCTAAGAGAAATAGGCATTTAATTGTTGTAATGGATAGACCAGTTCCTTGAGGTTCTGTCTATAATCCTGAACCATCTAAACATTGTTGGAGTTAGCTGCTCCCCATTCCTCATTCCCTGTGAAAGGATATAAGCCTAGAACAGCACTTACAACCCTCTAATCAGTACTCCTCAAGGAGGAAGACTGAGCTTACTGACAGGAAGGCTTTGGTTGATGTTTCTCAGTTTGGTGCAGCTGATCTGATAAAAGGGTATAAATATTTAGTGTTCAATCTCTTCTCTTCCCTCTCTATATACTAAGTGACTGACTACAAAGCAGCAAATCTAAGTAATGCTTTCTCAAGTGGTCACATCCCAGGCAAAGTTGGAATGAGTGTTAGAAAGTCCATTTGCTTGCACAAAGAATATATATTACACAGAGTGCTTTATCATAATAGACGTTATGTGCTATCTCTGCTGTTGAGACTCATTCGTCTTTGTTAGTTCCGTATTGTGTGGTAAACAGTGAAGTGTTGTTCATTGACCTCTATTATTCCATCGTTTAATAATAGAGTAGGAACATTAAGGAATAGGGAAGGAATGGGATTTGGGGACTGAATGTGGAGAGAGTACAACTTCTGGAGAGGACAGATGTGTAATTCTTAGGCTTTTATGAGCAAGGTAATTTTGACTTTGGTGTGTCATAACAGGTGATGTGGGAAGCTGTTTACAGATGGAGACTATTTTTTAAATTTATTTATTTTTGAGAGAGAGAGAGAGAGAGAGAGAGAATGAGCGCACAAGCAGGGCTCACAAGCTGAGCTGTCAGCACAGAGCCTGATGCAGGGCTAGAACTCAAATGAGATAAGGACCTGAGCCAAAGTCAGACACTTAACCGACTGAGCCACCCAGGTGCCCCAGATGGAGACTATTTTTAAAAGCTGTATGCTTAACTACTGCTGGCTGTAGAGGCCAGGATGTTCATGCTGATGCAGCTTGACGTTAAAAGGTACTAGACAGTTGGCCTGTAATAACAGCAAGACTGAATTAGGGAATACATCTTTTTAGGTATTAATGAGCAAAAGAATATTTTCTGTCTTCACTATTTTTCCAGCCCAGTCTACATGCTAGGACTTTCAAAGGCAAGCCAGCTATGTTATGAGTGGTTTACAGAACATTAGAACAGTCCTTGTTTAAACAGACTGGGTCATGCCCTGCAGGCTGTGTTGGATCAGCTGGTCTAAATTCCATGTCATTTTTTTAATAGAAGAAAAAAAATTTATGTGACTGAGGCTCTAAAGAGCCAATGCTTCTTTTTCCCGTCACCGTGTAGCCTTCTCAACTCTGGCATTCATGTAATTACATAAGTACAAGCTGGACCTTCACTTAGTTATATCAGTACTGACTATAAAACATCCTGAATTGGGCAGGAAAATTTATTGACCACTTAAATATTTGTTGAGGGTGTAAATGAAATAATGAATAGAGTAGCAGGTATAGCTAATCTGTGCCCTATCCACAAGAGAAGACAAATGGCTAAGAAAATAATGTATTAACATATTCGATGAGTAGTAGAATTTGGCTTCTGTACGTGGTGAAGCAAAATACAAAGAGAAAACAGCATAGAACAAGACTATAGGAGATAACAGAGAAAATGGTTAGAACCATGCTGTATCATCAAGCTTATTTTAATTAACATTCCTGGTTTAGGTGTGACGAGAATATTTAGCAATCAAATAAAGGCTCTCCTTATGCATTGATCTCCAGAGTAACAAGCTTATCCCATATTGCTGAGAGAGTCACTAATTAACTAATTAAGTGGAATCAACTACATTCTGAGTTCTTTTCATCATCAAATCACAATCTGATGGAGAAAGGTAATGCTGAAGTCACCTAGTTTAAAGATAGAAAAGCAACCTCTGCCCTTGCTCATCTCTAGCCATGTATAGTCATAATATTTTTTTTGTTTTGTTTTCCTATCTCAATACAGGCAATGCCATACTTACTGAAACATGTAATCAAGAAAACATTTACAGATTAAGCACACTGAGATCCCGGTAGATAGGTGTGTAAATACTGTGAACAGTCCAATCATGGAAAAGCAAAATTCATTTGAATTTAAATATGTATGGAGAGTTTGTCAACTCTACCAGTAATAAAAAGTGCATCAGTCACAATGAGACACCAAGTTACCATCTGAGTAAAAATACCTTTATTTTTACATTCTACATTTTACAAATCCCAAGATGCATGTTTTTTACATCTTTATCTCTGTCAAATTGACATGTATGTTAACATCCTGGCATCTTAGATACAGGGAAATATTGTAGATGAAGTCTTTGGTTCGTGTTGCAATACTTAAATTGAAAATAGCCAATAGGTTTGTGAAACTGGCTATAATGTGATTAAAGAAATCGTCTTCTGTGTTTTTCCCACTGAGTTGATCAAGATGAATTAATTGTGCTGCACTAAGAAGCAGCCCCCAAATCTCAGTGCTGAACACAAGGGCTTATTTCTTTGTCATCCTTGTATTTTAATTGTAGGTCAGGAGGGATCTCTCTGTCTCCTGGGTTTGTAGGGACTCAGACTAATGCATGCCATCCTGGCAGGACTTGAATGATCACTTCAGCAGAGTGAGGAGTAAGAAATAAATCACACATTGGCTGTTCAAGCATTGGGCATAGGTCACATATGCTTAGAACCATTGGTTAAAGAAAATCACAGAATTGTGACTGGAAGTGGGAAACCCACCATGTCGCTCAAAGACAAGTGCCCTAGAATATTTGTGAGTCTCACCAACAACCTCCATAACCATCTCAACCCAGCTGTTTCTCACCTTACGCTGGATGTTTTGTTTGGCAGAGTCCTAAAACATCCTGTCTTCTGATTCACACATTCCAAAAAATAACAATGTGGCATCAGTCTTTTCTTAGAACAATTTTGAGCTAGAACATAGGTCACATTTATAACCCTTGTTGTGGGCTGAATTGTGTCCCCCCAAATTCAAAAGTCCTAACCCCAGTACTTGAGAAATGTGACTGTATTTAGAGATTTAGAGTCTTTTCAGTGGTAACTAACTTAAAGTGAGGTCAGGAGGTCAGAGCTTAATCTAGTATGACACCTTTAGAAGAGTTGATTAGGAGAGACCCACATGACAGGGAGAAGAGGACTAGTGTAGTCTAAGAAGAGGGACCTCAAAAGCCAGTCCTAGCCTCCAGAATACTGAGAACATAAATTTCTGTTTAAGCTACTCAGTCTGGGGAACATTTTATAGAAGACTGAGCAAACTAACCACCCCTTCCTCCCACCTTGATTATTCTGTTCGTTAAAATGATAAATGTCAGAAATAACATTTACGCACAGTTGTTTTTCTCAGGTAATAATTAGCCTCTTTTCCAAACAGAAGGGCTTGGAAAAAAAGAGTTATCATTCTTAATCGTGTTACCTAGGCTGAGGGCTTGGAAAAAAAGAGTTATCATTCTTAATCGTGTTACCTAGGTTGACTGATGCAAAGTTTGGTTAACTTCCAGGGGTCAAAAGATACATTTTACAACTTAGAATTCATGCACCAACTTTGAAAATTATCTTTTCTATCTTGCTAGGCTTTACCTTTAGACTCTTGGTAATATTTTGCCTATATCACTCTTAAGGGATTTAATTAAGGCTAAAAGAAAATGCTGGTTGAAAACTAGCCCTGGATCTTCAGAGGAATGAAAAAAAAGTTATCTTCACAGCTGAAAGATAATTATACTTAGGAAAGAAACTACCTTTGTTTAGAAAATAATTTAAAATGTTCCTTTTATTGGAGCTTGACACTTGAAGGAAGGATTTATTATGGTATAAAGAAAAAATGCTTTAAATAGAAGTGAATAGGAATTTGAGAGAAGAGCTGTATGACTAAAGAAACCATGGTTTGTGACCCAGAGATTAAAAGGTTCGTTGCCAAATTTAGGCCATTTGCTGTAATACAACATCAACTGTCCCTTTACATTGGTCTCCTTCCATAAATATGGTATATTTACATGGGTATCATATGTGCATGAACATACATAAGTATATTTGTGTGTGTGAGAGATTTAAAGAAGGGGGCTCAGTTGCACATTTGGGTCAATACTAGATTGATATGAAATAGGCTTGTAAACTCCTCTCTCTGTGATTCAGGGACTTACGGAAAAATAAGTGAAGCCTGCAGTATATACATAGGATAAGGAAGACAGGGTGATCTGGATAAAAGACACTTCCCTGGAAAGGAGCTTCCTGAAAATCAGCTGTAGTAGATTATTGCCTTGGGGAATAGGGGTTCAGTGAAGATATTTCTTGCTATTTTTTAAAATAATCCCAAGAGTTTGGCATTTCTGTAAAATCTCCTGATTTTTTAAACTGAAATAGAGTGGACACACAATGTTACCTTAGTTTCAGGTGTACAACATAGTGACTCAACAATTCCATGTACTATGCCATGCTCATCACAAGTGTAGCTACCATCTGTCACCACACAACACTGTTAAAATGACATTGACTATATTCCTTACACTGTGACTTTCATCACCTTGACTTCCATAACTGCAAGCTTGTACTTTCCACTCAGCCATTTTGCCCATCTCCCCACCCGCTCCTTCCTCCAGCACCACCAGTTTGTTCCCTGTATTTATAGATCTCTTCCGGCTTTGTTTGTTCATTTTGTTGTTTTAGATTGCAAATAGAAGTAAAATCATAAGGTGTTTTTCTTTCTCTGTCAGACTTACCTCACTTACCATTATACTCTCTAGGTCCATTCATGTTGTTGAAAATGGCAAGATTTCCTTTTTTTATTATGGCTAATATTCCATTGTGTAGTATATACTCATCTTCTTTATCCATTTGTTTATTGACAGATGCTTGTGGTGCTCCCATATCTTACCTATTGTAAATAATGCTGCAATAAACATAGTTTTAGGCATATCTTTTCAATTTAGTGTTTTTGGTTTCTTTTAGTAAATACCCAGTAGTAGAATTACTGGATCATATGGTATTTATATTTTTATTTTTTTGTGGAACCTCCATACTGTTTTCCATAGTGGCTGCACCAGTTTGCATTCCCACCAACAGCTCATGAGGGTTTCTTTTTCTCCACACCCTCACCAACACTTACTGTGTCTTGTCCTTTTGATGATAGCTATTCTGACATCTGTGAGGCGGTATCTCATTGTGGTTTTGGCTTCCACCTCCCTGATGATTAGTGATATTGAGCATCTTCTCAAGTGCATGATGGCCATCTTTATATCTTAATTGGAAGAATGTCTATTCAGGTCCTCTGCCTATTTTAAAAACAGATTTACTTATCTATTTTTTGTTTGGTGTTGAGTTTTACTCTTTATACATTTTGGGTATTAACCCCTTATCAGACAAGTTGTTTGCAAATATCTTTTCCCACTCACGAGGTTGCCTTTTTATTTTGTTGATGATTTCTTTTACTGTGAAAAAGTATTCTCTTTTGGAATAGTCCCGATAGATTAATTTTGCTCTTATATCCCTTTCTTAAGGAGACATACCTAAAAAGTGATGTTAAGACCAATGTTAAAGAGATAATTGCCTCTGTTTTCTTCTAGGAATTTTATGACTTCCGGTCTCACGTTTAGTTCTTAGTTCCATTTTGAGTTGATTTTTGTGTATGCTATAAGACAGTGGACCAGTTTCATTCTTTTTCGTGTAGCTATCCAGTTTTCCCTACATCATTTATTGAAAAGGCTGTCTTTTCCCCCATTGTATATGCTTGTCTCCTTTATCATAGATTAGTTGATCACATAGGTATTGGTTTATTCCTGGGCTATTTTTTTCCATTCATCTATGTGCCGATTTTTGTGCCAGTATCATATTGCTTTGATAACTGTAGCTTTGTGTGGTGTATCTTGACATCTGGGATAAAATTTCGTGATCGCTGTATGTTGACAACTAATTTACATAAAAGAGTGTCTGGACCGTATATAATGTTTATATGCCAAATTCAGTTTTGGGCTTGCAGCAAGACACAGAGAGGGGAAAGGGAATTCCGTGGAGACCAGAATTTGAACCAAGGAATGATCTTAAGACCTTAAGACCCCAGAGATGATCAGAAAAAGACACTGCATTAGACATTTTAGAAGGCATCCAATAGTATTTGAAACTAATCTTACCTTGATCATAAATTTAGAAAATGACCTCAAGACACATCTGGATTCACATCTAATGGTGTGTACCTTATTGTCATCTCTTTTTTGGTCTGATAAAAAGATTTTTATTAAAAAATTTTGTATAAGGCACTTAAGTGAGAATCGGGACCTGAAACAAAAGGCCTAGTCTACATAAAGTGTTGATGCATAATGGCAATTAGGGGCATATATTTGATCAATGAATAGATGAATGGGGGCATAGAATAAGTGCGCACTTTTTAATTGCACATGGATTTTATAATCTCAAAAACATATGTTAACTTTTGTTCATAAAAAACAATTGTGCATCCTTTTTTGACTTGTAATATCTTATGTTGCTAATATAAGTAATCACTTTATGCAACCTGTGACAGAAAACGTGAGGTTTCAATTTTCAACTTCAAAAAGATCAGATGTGAGTACATTAAAAGAATGTCTATAGTTTCTCAGGGAGCAAGATCATTATAAATCATATTTTTATTTTTTTTCCCAGAAACCATCAACATCACAGATGGAGGAGAGTCTAAAATGAAAGTCATTATAAATTTACCATTTTTTAGAAATATTTTCTGAGATAAGATTTACTTGAAAATTATAGTGATTTCTAGGACTTTCAGATAATATCTTTATATATGCTTAAAAGTTTTCACCTGCCAAGGATTTCAAATAAGCAGAAGCTCACCAATACTCCCATCATCATTTATCAACACACTGTTGTGTTTTGTTTTCTGAGAGTCCTTGCTTAACATGCCTTCACAGTGATGTGAGAAGAATTGCAATTGGACTGAAAAATATTTATCTTTCTTGAGATGTAGGAGATTTGAATGTGACCTATGTGGTTGTTTATCATCATCATTATTAATGCTACTACTGATAATTACAAATTTGTTTTATTCAGCCTTTGACCTTTCAATATCTATTATTCATTCTTCAGTAACCCATGTTTTCTGTTGTCTTCTTTGTTGGCCCCAGTCTACCTCTGAGGTTTTTGTATTCTTAGTAATTGAAGGTTGAGGACAGGAAATCCAGATGACGAATGTCGTTATTAAAACCCTGGTATGGAGTTGCAAATAAAGAACAAAATGACAAAAAAAATAGTCATCTTTGTATAACTATGTGGCAAAAAAAAAAAAAAAACACAAAACAAAGCAAAAAAACCAAAACACAAAATTCCAAGCTTAAATAAGAAATGAATGCTATTGTGTACATGCATATTCCACTTACGCAGAGAAACATAAGTAGTGTAATTTTTAATTTAATTGATATTGATAGGTTTATTTATGTGATGTTTTTAAATATGAAGAAGTGCTTTTTTGATGGTAGCTATTTGATATCATTATTGGGCTATTTGATGTTTTAATCAGTACTGGGTTAAAATATATAATCCTAAATAACACACACACTAAGTTGAGCCACGTGAAATTTCCAGTTGAACTCATTTTTTTTTTTTACTTGAAAAGGGGTCCCTTCATCTGGCTCAACCTGCTATGACAATAACCGTGAAATGAAAATTATTTCACTACTTTAACAGCCTGAGATCTGCTTAGCCATAGAAAGTCAACCATTTCTCAAATATGGAGTGAGGTCATTAAAAACTTGAAAAACTATGCTCTCCTTGGAAAAAGACTTCCAATTTTTTGAAATACTACAACTGTAGAATGTACTTTAGAAAAAAAAATGGGAGCGATTGTAAGAAGAAATTTTTTAAAAATTGATACTGGGAAAATGTGCGGTTGACTTTAAAATTCTTGGGAGTATTCATTTGAGATTGTTTTTGAAATATTACTCCATGGAAACTGCTTATTAGTTCACTTGGTCCCAGTTCAACACTGAATTGAAGGCAGTATCTCATTACTGTGCCGTCTGGTAACTTTTCAAAAGTTCCCTCTGAAGTCTTCTCTGAGAAGCATCATTAAAGATTCAATAGACAAATAAGTCATCTCATTTGTCCCCACGTGTAGTGTGTACATCTGCAATTCTGAATAAACTATAGTATGATAGTGCCTCAAAAGCAAATGTGAAAGGCATAGGACCAATGGGCCAATCTAAAAAATTCAGCTTTGGTTTAAAGAGATAAGAAAAAAACCAAATACTTTTCCTTCCTTCAAGTAATTCATCTTCAGATGGTGGTAATATGTATAGAGTATTTGCAAATAGAGACATTAAAGCATCCATCATTAAATCATCTTCTTTTTTTTTTTTTTTTCTTTTCAAAGGTGGTTTCTCATCCTTTATCTAGCCTTTTAAGTAAGTTGGTTATGGTAATTCCTATGTGTCCTTGTGGAATGCAGTGATGAGCTTGTGAATGCTTGTTCATAAAATTAGGGAGAAAAAAAGGGAATTGGAAAGTAAATATGAAATAGAAAAAATAACCCACAGAGAAATGAGGATAAGGAGAGGCTATACATACGCCAAATTAAAACACACACACACACACACACACACACACACACACACACACACTCCTTCTCAGCTGGTGGTGTTCAAAAACCACCATTGTAAATTGAAAATGAGTACAATATACACTGATGAAAAAGCTTTGGTTTGTGTGAAATGACTGCTGTGAATGTCAAACAGAATTTTGCTTACCACATCAAATGGAAAACTTTGGTGCTCTTGTGTGAATAATAGAGCCTAATATGTCTCACAGTCAGCCATATAATGGTCTTGGTTAGGCTAAACACTATGGCAGAAACATTGAGTTAGTAAGAAAAAAAGAAATGAGGTATCAACGATGAAAACTTATTTCAGAGAGTAAGAATTTGATGCTAAGCATTATAATGAACAAAGAGTGCAAACGCTTTTTTTTTTTAGGGGAATCTTATTTGGGTTTTCCCAAATTTTAAAGTCAAATCTAGGCGCACCTGAGTGGCTCAGTCGGTTAAGCATCAAGTTCAGCTCAGGTCATGATCTTGCCATTCCCAAGTTCGAGTCCCACGTCAGGCTGCGTGCTGACAGCTTGGAGCCTGGAGCCTGTTTCAAATTCTCTGTCTCCTTCTCTCTCTCTGCTCCTCCCCCACTTAGGCTCTGTCTCTCTCATAAAGAAACATTAAAAAAAAAGTCAAATCTATATGGCTCACCAGAAGCTAGAATTCAGTAAACATTTGTTGTAGTCATAATATATGATAGGTAAAGGATTGTTTACTAGTTTCTACCTTTAAGGACCACACTATCTAGAGAGGAGGCACATAAGCAAACCACTCATTACAATGCACTATAATAAACAACATAATAGAACTGCAATAAGTATAAAATGGGGCCTAATTAAAGCTTTTGAGATTGTGAGTTAGGGCAGACTCTTGGAGTAGTCACATTGGAAGTGAATCTTGAAATGTCCCCTGGAATGAGCCAAGTGGAAAGACGGTGAGAAAAGACAAAACAAAACAAACAACAACAACAACAACAAAACGCATATTCAAAGCCATGAAGTGAAAAAGCATGGAATGTTTGGTAAAGTACATGTAGTCTATATAGCTGGATTGCAGAGTACAGATGGAGGAGTAGAAGTGAGCCTCTTCTAGCTACCAACTGCCGCATAACCACCTTAGTTAGCATGTCATCCAGAACCCTGTCTCTTCTCCTTCTTTAAAGATGCCTGAATGGTCTCCGTTCTTTTCAAGCTCTAACACCCTGGGTCCTTGCCAAGGAGAAGTCACTCCTGTTCCACTTACCATCTGACAGGCTGGCAGGTAGACGTTTATAGTCCATTTATTGCTACATCCAAACAGTCTTCCCACCTTTCTAGGGAGAGGATCTACAAAAATCATTATCTTATGATCTCATTCTAATTCTTTTCCTTGTAGCCTATCCAAGAGCTTCATTAAATATATATGCTAAGTTTAGGGTGGTGAGAACAAGGGTGTGTAGGGCCAGTACAAGTTCTGGAATTTTTTATTCAGGGTGAGAACTAAGTAAGGTCTAAGTATTGACTTTGTGTACATCTTTATTGAAGTTCTAAAACTAAATGCAATTATTAGAAAATTAAGTTAGATAGGCTATGATTACCCTTGGATGAGCATGTGCGTATTGGAATGTCTATGAAAAAGCTGTACAATTTTGATAATGATTAGACTAATTTCTAGTTAGTTGAAATTTTATTGTGGGTATAAATCTGAAAATTAGTAAAGTTTTGTGAACTGAAACCTGATCAACTTGCATCCTTAATGAACCCTGAATTCTACCTTCCTATATAAAGAGCAGGTGAGAAAAATGAGGTAAGCTCCTATCAGAGGTTCATTTCAAGGATCAGGGTTCATGAGTGGTCAGTTACATTGTTTAGTCACTAAAGGTGTTTATATGTATATTTGCAGAGGGAAGTAAAGTTTATTATTGCTAATGAAGACTTTGATGGTTATGAAATTTTGGTTGTGAAAGGTTGTATTCTATTTAGTGTACTGTGTTTTTATGGCAGGAAGATAAAGGAGGGTGCTGTAGAAGTCTGAACTCTGTGTGTGTGGGTCTGTCTGTCCGTGTTCCTGAAGGCCGCCCAGTAACTGTTCTGCCGAAGTTGTTATTAGGTCACTTTTCTGTTTAATATAGCGTTTACTATATTCCACATATTACAAATATTAGCAAATTTAGTGCCCATAACACAAGGAGGTAAGTTTTATTAGTATGCTTGTTTTGGGAATGAGGCAACTGAGACCCAATGAGTTTGAGTAACCTGCCCCAAAACATAGGGCTGGCTAGAAAATGGCAAAGGTGGGATAGAAGCTCAGGAAGCCTGGCTGTAATTGATACTCTTGATACTCATGCGTATATTATGCAATAAGAGGGATGGATTTTGTACTGCAGTAGGTTCAAAAATACATTTCCAGGAAATACACCAAGAGGTGTTAGGCCGAGGGTATCAAATGAGGACAGCTTCTTGAATCTCTTAAGGTTTTCTCCATGGCTTACCAAACTGGAACCCCAAAATACCACACCTCAAAATCTCAGGGATGCTACTCACATGATTGATAATCGTGCCATTTGCGACTGACTCCTTTCTCTAATATTTGCACTCCAACTACAATTTTATGTTCCCGTTATCATTTTGCATTGTATACTTTCTTCATTAACTCTAAGATGTTATTTATTGTAAAATACTTTATGTACTACTGTAATGGAAGAAACACTGCCAATCAAATCATAATACGCTGGTATCTTATTTAGAATTTTTATATCGTACTTAGGAAAAAACTTGCATAGAAAGGTGTTTTAATCATATGCCACTTTTGTGCATATATAACACAGGACATAAAATAAACTGATTGAGATATTCCTAAAACTTCCCACATATTGTATTTGAATCCTTTGAGTTACCTTTCATTGGTAGAAGTTTTTATTTAAACTCCAGTTAGTTAACATACAGTGTAATATTAGTTTCAGGTACAGCATGGTGACTCAACACTTCTATACAACACCCGCTACTCATCACAAGTGTACTCCTTAATCCTCATCACCTATTTAACCCCCCACAGCACCTCCTCTTTGGAAACCATCCGTTTGTTCTCTGTGGTTAAGAGTCTGTTTCTTGGTTTGCCACTCTCCCTTGTTTTCCTTTGCTCATTTGTGTTATTTCTTAAATTCCACACATGAGTAAAATCACATGGTATTTGTCTTTCCCTGTGTTATTTCGCTTAGCATAATACCCTCTAGTTCCATCCATATTATGCAAAAGGCAAGATTTCATCCCTTTTGATGGCTGAATAATATCCCATTTTATATACATACCACATCTTCTTTATCCATTCATCAATGGATGCGCATTTGGACTGTTTCCATAATTTGGCTATTGTAGGTAATGCTGCTGTAAACATCAAAATGCATGTATCCCTTTGAAGTATTATTTTTGTTTTCTTACTACCTAGTAGTACAATTGCTGGATGATAGGGTAGTTCTATTTTAACTCTTTGAGGAACCTCCATACTGTTTTCCATAATGGCTGCGCCAGTTTGCATTTCCACCAACAGTGGAAGAAGCTTTCTCTTTTTCTGCCTCCTCACCGACACCTGTTGTTTCCTGTGTTAATTTTAGCTATTTCTGACTGGTGTGGGATGATATCTCATTGTAGTTTTGATTTGTATTTCCCTGATGATGAGTGATACTGAGCATCCTTTCATGTGTTATGGCTGATGTCAGAGCACTTACTGCCTTTGTTCTCTACTAAAATCTTTAAGGTTTCAGGTCTCACATTTAGGTTTTTCATCCATTTTGAATTTATTTTTGTGTATGCTGTAAGAAACTGGCCCCCTTTCTCTCTTTTGCATTTTGCTATCCGGTTTTCTCAACACCATTTCTTGATTGGATATTCTTTCCTACTTTGTCGAAGATTAGTTTACCATATAGTTGTGGGTTCATTTCTGGGTTGTCTAATTTGTTCCATGATCTATGTGTCTATTTTTGTGCCAGTATCATACTGTCTTGATCACTACAGCTTTGTTATGTAACTTGAAGTACAGAATTGTCACGCTTCCAGTTTTGTTTTTCCTTTTTCAAGGTTGCTTTGGCCATTCAGGGTATTTTGTGGTTCCATACAAATTTTAGGATTGTTTGTTCTAGCTCTGTGAAGGATGCTGGTGGTATTTTGATAGGGATTGCATTAAATGTGTAGATTGCTTTTGGTAGCATAGGCATGTTAATAATAATTATTCTTCCAATCTATGAGCATGGTGTTTTTTTCCATTTCTTTGTATCATCTTCATTTTCTTCCATCTGTGGTTTATAATGTTCAGTGTACATATGTTTGACCCCCTTGGTTAGGTTTATTCCAAGGTATCTTACTGTTTTTGGTACACTTGTAAGTGGAATTGATTCCTTGATTTCTTTCTGCTGCTCCATTAGTGGTGTATAGAAATGCAATAGATTTCTGTACATTGATTTTGTATCCTGTGACTTTACTGAATTCATATATCAGTTCTAGTAGGTTTTTTTTTTTTTTTTGGTGGAAACTTTCAGGTTTTCTGTATAGAGTATGATGGCAAATATCTGCAGGTGGTAAAAGTTTTACTTCTTCCTGGCCGATTTGGATACCTTTGATTTCTTTTTGTTGTCTGATTGCTGAGACTAGGAGTGCGAGTACCATGTTAAATAACAGTGGTAAAAAAGGACATCACTGTCTTCATCCTAAAAATTTGGGGAAAGCTCTCATTTCTTCCCCATTTAAGGTGATAGTGGCTGTGGGTTTTTCATATATGGCCTTTATGATGTTGATGTATGTTTCCTCTAAAGAATCTTTTGAGTTACTTTTCAATTCTAAGTCAACAATGACATTTTTTTTTTGTATGCAGAATCATCTTCTTTCCCATAAAGAATATTGGGGATTTAGCATTTTTATTATTTTTTTTTAATTTTTTTTTCAACGTTTATTTTTATTTTGGGGACAGAGAGAGACAGAGCATGAACGGGGGAGGGGCAGAGAGAGAGGGAGACACAGAATCGGAAACAGGCTCCAGGCTCTGAGCCATCAGCCCAGAGCCTGACGCGGGGCTCGAACTCACGGACCGCGAGATCGTGACCTGGCTGAAGTCGGACGCTCAACCGACTGCGCCACCCAGGCGCCCCATGATTTACCATTTTTAAAAGGTACCCCACTTGACTGTTGCCTGGCTGTCAAAACAAAACAAAACAAAACAACAACAAAACTGTCTTAAGATATATTCCAACTTGAGACACCAAAATGTGGGGTAAAATTAGTATCTTGGAATTGATGAAATACACCATATAGTACTGAATGAGTGTAGTGCATGAGAAATCCTGTAACAACTTGATAAAGATGACCAGGCTATGAGCATGTCCAATCAGCTGTCAAAGAGACTAGAAGGAATGGAACACAACCATCGAAGCCAAAGTCTACTTATCACAAGAATATTCCATGACACAGAGTAGATGCTGAATAAGTGGTCTTTGAATGAGTGAGCCCCACTTTTATAGTAGAGTTAAGCAGTATTTCATACTAATGTATTGAGAACTGTAATTATGTAACAACTCACATATTAACTGCAGAAAAGTTTTAATTACTCTGGATAAATATTTAACACTCTGAATTTTATTGAAGCAATGTCTTTGGCTTGGTTTTTCACAAACACTACAAGTTTGGGAGATGAAAACGTTTGAATACACAAAAACAATGGTGTTGGTCAAGTGAGCTTCTAAAATGTGCATAAGGCATGCAGTGATAGAGAATGGATGCTTGTGTGTGTTTGGTCAGACTAAATAAAAAGTAAAATAAATGAGATCTTGTGTTAAGCTCATAATACTAAATGAAGAATCTACTTGATTTCCTTTTTCCTTTTTTAGCACAGTTTATGTATTTCATCAGATAGAATGACAATCTTTTCATCATTAATCACAGAAATGTATGAAATTATTTCTTTTCCTTTGAATTGTATTGATTATCATAGCTTCTAAGACTATAGACTGGTAGGCAGCAGTAAATCTTAGACTATCTGCTAACATCTTTTTTATCAGTATGATTTGATTCCAAGCTCAATACCCATATACTGATTTGCTAAAGTAATAATTGTCAGAGCCCTGGCTTATCCCAACCATAGTGAACCTACCTTTTAAACAAGTGTGTTTGGAGGAGAAGTCATCAAACAGCTGCAGGCACAGAGCCAAGAGGATGTTTAGTTTTTAAAATAAAAGGCAAAGTGGAGAAGAGAGTATGTATTTCTAAAGTAATTTATAATGTACAGTATAGCCTACACTAATTTCTGATGACTTCAAGAAGTGGAACCAAAGGTGAAAAAAGGGTTAGGTTCAGAGTAAGGGCATATGTTCTGGTGGTTATTTCTACTCAAAGATGGAATAGCCTGTTTCTGGTATTATAAATTTCCAGTTACTTGAGATATCGAATCCTAGGTTGTACAACAGTTGTTAAGGATGACATCATGGTGACTCAGTCATCACCAGATAAACTAACTAGGGCACTCATAATATCCCTTCCAACCTTGAGCTTTTATGATACTCAGTAGACAAAAGGGGTGGTAACAGAAATATAATAAATGTAATACATCTTGGCTTACAGGCTGAAAATAAATAATGATATGTGAAAATACTTTGTGATATGTTTTAAGACAAAGTCCCTGAGAAGCCTTGTTCTTTTAAATATGTACTCTATACCCTTAATCTTTATTCTTTTTATCCTTTTCCATATTTCTGCATATTTCCATATTCTGCTTGAAAATCATAAGGCTTTTCACAGGGCAGTCTAAGTGGATTTTTGTCTCGTATTATCTGTATTGGTACCATCCCCAGTTGATTCATTTATGTCTTCACTATACTGCTATACTGTTTTATGCATAATTTGAGTAGCATAGTGAAATAATTTTTCTTTACTTTGTAAAAATTGCTAGTAACAAGTGAGTTCCTTAAATTTATTCATTCACAAATAACATTTTAACTCAGTGTATACCAGACATCTCAAGGATCTTGATAGTTGAGAGAAAGTTCTCCATGGATTTCTTGGGTTCCTACGTGTTCCAGGCCTTCTGAGTAAAGGACATGTTTGAATACAAAAAAGCACTGGAGACTGGAGATACTGTGTAGTACCGGGAGATGTAGAAACGTGTCTCTTCTTGTCAACGTCCCAAGGCAGAAAAGATAGGCCTTCTCCTTTGCCTCCATAGTGGCATTTGCTTACATTTCAATGTAATAAATCCAGAGACGTCTTCCCTTTCCCCTAAAGGAGTTTCCAATACTTCAGATTAATGACTTCTCTCTCCTTCAGGGGTGTCGACAAGCACTTGTACCAGTCGCCTCTGGAACTTTTTTTGAAGTTTCCTAAATTTGGGGCTGCTCTCTTAGGGTACATACTACTGCGCATGCAGACAAATAACTACCCCTCATTTCATTAACTGTGTTTTTGCTCTAACAAATGGTCTGTTTGACCCTGAGAAATAGGACTAAATATGATAAACCATGTCATACTAACCTAAACAGCTTGCAAGTAGGGTAAATCTCAGACTCTTTAAAACTTTTGGCTTAATACTGCTCTGCATCTATGCACACATGAGTATGTGCATGAATGCACACCCATGTTTATACAGGAGCAAAGGGAGGAAATAGGAAAGAGATGTATAATAAATAATTACCGGGGCGCCTGGGTGGCTCAGTCAGTTAAGCCTCCAACTCTTGATCTCAGCTCAGGTCTTGATCTCAAGGTCATGAGTTCAAGCCCAGTGTTGGGCTCTACACTGGGTGTGGAGTCTACCTTAAAAAATCATAAACAGGGGCGCCTGGGTGGCTCAGTCGGTTGAGTGTCTGACTTTGACTCAGGTCATGATCTCGCAGTCTGTGAGTTCGAGCCCCACGTCCGGCTCTGTGTGGACAGCTCAAAGCCTGGAACCTGCTTCGGATTCTGTGTGTGTGTCTCTCTCTCTGCCCCTCCTCTGCTCATGCTCTCTCTCTCTGTCAAAAATAAGCATTAAAAAATTTTTGTTAATCATAAACAAATATATGAATAAATAATAAAATAGAATAATTTCTGAAATAAAGCAAAGTGCTAAAGGAGCATAGAGGAGGAAACCAATTACAAGGCTAGTGAATATAGAGTATTTAAAAAGTGCTTTGTAAAATATCAGTTTAGTACAACTTGAGATTAGACACAGGAAGAGTTCTGTAATTAAATCTGTCCAATCACCTAGGAAGTTTATCTTCCAACAACATGAAATCACAGACTTCTTCTCTGCCTCTTGCTTTGTCTTTAGTGAAAGCTTTCTCCCAGTACCTTATTTCCAGGTCTTACCCGAATTACTTGGCTTATATCCTTGTGGACAGCAAGTCATTATCTCCCGTTTCTCACTCTTCTGGTTCCTTCCCAGATGACTGAGGGGTTCCTGCGACCCTGAGGCCTCCTTCAGGATTTGTATAAGAAGAGGATTGCACATTTTGCACTTTCCTCTGAGAACTATTCCTTTAAATGACAGATAACAGAGTTAGGAGAACAAATAGAAAAAACACATCAGAGCCGTATCACTTACATTTTGTAATGAAAGAGTCAGTTATCATTTTGCCCCATCACTGAGAACCTGCTGGGCATCTTACTTAGTTCCTAAAAGGGACAACTGTTCTGTGCTCATATGTAGCAAGAAGAATTATTTTAATCTTCCCTGTAACAGACCAGACTTATTAGATAATTTCAGTTGATTTAGTTCTCCTCCCTCTCTCTCTGTCTCTGTCTCTCTTTGTCCTGCAACACTGGCAAAAATCAATTTCCCAAATTGTTCCTTTTGTGTCTTCCCTTGTCTGGCAACACTGGGGCTAGTGTTGGAAGCCACATGTGTGCTCCAATGTAACCTTAGTCCCACTGTTCCCAGATAAGGGGAGACAGAGAAGTGGGGCTTTGTTGGGACCAAGCCTGCCATACTCTGGCAATCACCTCTGCTTCCTAGAGTATGGAAGGCTTGGTCTCTGCAGAGCCTCACTCCTGCTGTCCCTTCCCAGAGCCAACCTTAATGAACAGACATGTCTCCATTCCTATAAAGTGCTGTAGGAGGAATTTAACTTTGTGGGCAATACCCCAAGTTATTGGCCTCCTCCTACAGTGCATGGCCCAGCCATGCTAATCAGCTTAGATTTCAAGACCAGATTGGTCTCACAGCCCAGTCTCAATGTGAGTTTGAAGCTGAGAGGTGATGGTTCCATAATGACTTAGCACCCAAGAAAATTTCAGAAATACTAAATATTCCTTCATACTGACTAGCCTGGACACAACCATGGGATTAGCACTCCAGGTATATGCAAGTACAATAGTGACCGTTTTATACAGAGTCACCATTCCATACCCGGCAACTATTCTAGACACACTGACAGACTGAACAGACCATCCCAAAGAGACTGACTGTCCCTAACCACAGACTGTTCCCCACCTCCACCTGAGAGACACCTGCAATCTCACTCTCTTACCCATAGGGCTTTTAGTACATTGGACATAGAAAGCTATGATGGTCCTAAGGCCTCTGTGGAAACTTCCACTGTATGAAATGTTGTGGTATATTTTCTTAAAGTTCAGCCGAGCTTGGTTTCCAAAATGATGATTGCATCTAATGATCATCCACATGTGCAGTGATAATAATAGCTATCACTTGTTTAGTTCTTACTATTCAAAGAGTACTTTATATAATGAGTGCTGTACATATATATATACATATATCAAAAATATATATGTGTATATATATGTATACATTTAATAGATGAGAAAAGAGAAACCATGAAGAATTAAATATCTTACACACACACACACACACACACACACACACACACACATAGAGGGGGGGGAGGAGGGTACGAGCGCACTAGTACTTGGAGAGTCAGGTAGTAATCCTGTGCAATTGGACGAGAGCTCTCATTCTTAACCAGTATTTCCAACTAAATGTCTGATTTTTCATATATTGACAGTAATAGGTTGCAGGATAAGTGACTTTTCTATAAAAATTCTCTGTTGCTGAATGTTCAGTTAACATTTTTGTTTGAATTTATCTTTCATTTAACAGTTAGCATGTGTTTCTTTAATACAGTGTTTAAAAAGGATATAATACCACATTCCATTATAGGAATAGACTTTTGAATGAATTTGATAATTTCTTTCCAAACTTCTAAAATGTCAAAAGACCATAATAATTTTTCTGTAAAAAACATAACATCCAGTTGATGACAAAACTTTCTGGTCTACCTCCCTGAAATAGGAGTTAGGGCTGGTGCAGTCTTCTCACTCTTCTAGAATCAAAGAAGTCTCATAGGCACAGGGTTGAACCTGATGCAATAATCCATAGACACACACATTATATGTACATTTCCATACATAACACATTATAGCATCATTAGTATCATCATCAGATGCTTGCTTTTCATTGACTTTAAAGCCCTGTAAAGCTCAGCTGCATCTTAGGAAAATACAGGATTTCACAAGAGAGAGTATAAGAAATACTATTTGGGCTAGGGAATAAAGGGATAGCAGAAGAATCCTATGCCTGTTCTGGAGGCTCTCTTCATCCTGAAATTGCTACCTTCTTGTTTATTTTCAAAGTAATCAAAATATCAAGTTTAAAAATCAGAAATTATCCCGTGATGGTAGCAAGTAGGTGAAACAAATCCCCAAGTGAAACCTCCATGTGTGAAAGTTGGGCACTCTCTACACTGACCCTTTTGCCTCTAAGGTATTAAGATAAATCAAGTTTACTGAAGTCTACTAGAGAAGAGAAGAGTAATCATACGGAAGCCAATATTTATAGAAAGTTGGCATGAATTATTCAGACGGGTAGGAAAACTTTCTGAAATACCCTGGTGTCTAACAAAGATTTGACATTATCTCCCAAAGATAAAATGTTTGCCTAGGACTTGTTCTGTGTTCCTTCCGTTATCCTAATCACTTTAGAGAACTGTTTTTTAGCTTTGAATGTACGTTTTCACTTGGCGGGATTTAAACTTACACTTACCTGGGCCAGAGCTTCTGATTTAATTGAGTTGAAATGTGGCCTGGGCATGGAGATTTGGAAAAGTTCCCAGGTAACTGTATGTGCAGCCAAAGTTTAAAACCGCTGCTTTAGTGTAAGTCTGTCCTATCTTCACTTCTGTTCCCAGAACAGCTGCTCTGTGCTCCCTCTCCCCTTCCTGTGCACATTTCTCTCCTCTTGTCTGAACCAGGAAGAACTGAGAGGTGTACAGACTGCAGACAGTTGCTCTTACCCATGAGATGTTAATTCATGCTACTTGCCTGATAACTGTTTAGCTCTGAATAGTGGTAGAAATAGTATACATATTGCAGAACCACAGAGTTTTTAGTGTATAATAAATCCAGATTATGACTGTGTGATCAACCAATCTGAGGATGTTTTGAATGATATTTTAAGAAAATTCCAGAAAGAATAAAAATTTTTGTTATTGACATAACAGAGAGGAGCAAACTTATATTCTAGGGCTTGTTATATTTGTGAGAATAAGACTTCATGGTCATAAAAATTTGGCAAACCCTGGGTAAAAAGGAAGCTAAGCAGTTTTTCCCCTGTAGGATTCTTTGAATACTTAATTTACTACTATGCATGGGCCTATTTAAGAGTACTTATTATTCAGCATTAACAAACTTATTTGGACCTTTTAAATATTAATTGGGGAAATGAATTTTTTAGAACACTGTTTCCCTTCTCCTGGGTTTTTTTTTTTTTTTTTTTTGCTTTCTCTTCCTCCTGCTTGAAGCCAAGAAGCTTAAAAAACTTTTTTTTAAAAAAAGAGAATTTCATGTATTAGGGAGCTAAAAGAACAATAGAGTATTGGGTGGACAAATAGATGCATGCAGTTTATCAAATGCCATGAGGGCACATGTAGTACCAGATGTTAATTTAATAAGTCCAGTATGTGGTGCATAGAAGAACTACTGATACTGAATATTGTTCATATATGAATTCTTTCATGTATTCTTAGAGGTATTTGTTAAGACTTTACAGATGACCTTACTAGGTTTAGAACTTTCAGATAGTTAGATAGCTTTCATATAGACACATTTCATGTAGTTGGGAAACGACATGTATTTTTCTCTCATGCTAGGATTTTTTTGTGTGGTATCCTCAGGAGATTGAAAAATAGTAGCAGTGTTGATAAATGTAATATTGTTTTATTATTTTGACAGTTGAAACAAAGCACTACCCCTTAAATCAGTGGCTTGTGGAATTAGTAGCCAGTATGGAAAACCACGAGATAGTTCTCGAAGAAGTTAAACACAGAATTCCCATATGGCCTAGCAATTCCACTCCTAGGTATTTACTGAAAAGAATTGAAAACCGGGACTAAAACAGGTACTTTTACACCAATGCTAATTGAAACATTATTCCCAGTAACCAAAAAGTGGAAACAACCTAAGTGACCATCAACAGATAGGCAGATAAACACAATGTAGTGTGTGTGTGTGTGTGTGTGTGTGTATGTGTGTGTGTGTATACATGTATATAGTATATTTATGTGTATAATGGAATGTTATTCAGCCATAAAAAGAAATAAGGTTTGATATATGCTACAACATAGGTGAACCTTGAAAACACTATGTTACGTAAAATAAGCCAGATGCAAAAGAACAGATATTGTGTGAATCTTTAAAGTATCTAGAATAAGCCAATCCATGGAGATAGAAAGTAGATTAGTGGTTACCAGGGGCTATAGAGAGGGTGAAATGAGAGGAATTACTAAAGGGGTTTGGGATTGCTATTTGGTGCAGTCACAAAGATTTTTGAATAGATCCTAGTTAGGAATGCACACACTTGCAAGCACAATAAATGCCACTGAGTTGTACACTTAAAAATGGTTAAAATAGCCATTTTTATTATGTGGATTATACCATGATAAAAACATGTGAAATTAATTTAGTGGTTTAAAATACAATTCTTAGATGTGCTCAGGATTCTGACAGTTGAGGATTCCACTTGTTTAGTTAGGGGCTTTGGGTTCATGTAGTGCCTGCTGGGGCTTCTCCCATGTCAGTTGGCGGCTGTGACTCCAACATCCTAACTGGCTTCAGTTCTATACCTGGAAGATTATACTGGCTTTCAGCAAGGAGCTCAGCTGAGGTCTTAGCCAGCAGCTTTGCTTATCCTCCTTGCCAGTATCTTGACATAGCTACTTGGGCTTCCTCACCACATGGTGGTTCCGTTCCAAGAAGAAGATTCCAAAATTTAAAGGCGGCATTTGCTTTTCTTTTAAGGCCAGATCAAAGGTCAACTCCTTCACTCCTGGTGCATTCTATTTGTCAAAGTAGGCCATAAAACCAGCCAAGATTCAAGCGGAAGAAACAGACTTTCTCTCTTGATTATTAACTGGAAAGTTCACATGGATAAGGTCATGTGAATTGGGTGTTATCGTTGCAGCCATTTTTGGAAACAAAGGATAGTAGAGTGTTGTATCTATTATGAAAGTTAGGGTACGTTCCTTATTGACCTTCACCCATGGAAAATGGCCTGAGCGTGACAATAATTCTAAACCTCTTTTACCATCTGGGGGGAAAGGATACAAGTACAAAAGTGGCCTCTACATGAAAGAGTGTATATGATGATGACACTAGAAATCTGTACTCCTCCTTCATACCATTGCCTCAGTTTTCATTTGTTTTCTGAATGTTTGTTCATCCCATCCTTGTACCCATACTATTTTTGTCCTTGTCTATACAAACAAATGTCACTTTTGGTATTCTGGCTGCAGTGGAATATAAAATCAGTTCCTCATAATGGTGTAAATGAAAACATGTGTAGTAAGAGAAAAAACTCAGAACCACAGATTTATGAAAATCCAAGGTAACCAACACATGCACGACACAAGCAAGGGATACAATTATCACTGTATTGTCCATAACCTAATATTTTAATTTTATATGTACACTGTTTCAGTTCCCTAAAGAGACTTGAATATTCGCTGGGCTTGTTCTTTAACATCTCAATTCCTTATCAAAAGCATCCATATACACACAGACACGTAGAGTTCTGTGTTTTGAAGCTCTGCAATATTTACAAGTTAAACAGACAGGATGCTTGCCCTCTAGCAATTTTTATTAAAGCTGATAACATTTTCTTAGCACAAGTATTTGATATCTCTAAAAGCTCCCCCATCCCTATATACCTAACTTCATTTTATAGTAATATGGGGTGCTTTTTCTCCTTTTTATCATAATTTCTTTGGGTGAGTATTCACTCTATGGCACAATATGTGAGATGGGAGAATCACTATTTACATGATTCTGTCATAGTCTTTAACTGTTTAAATAAAGAGCCAGAGGTCTCATTTGTTTGGCTGCTAAAGAGCAGGTCCAACTCTGGCCTCAAGCTTTTATTTGTAACAATAAAAACAAAACAGCATTAGCAAACAAACAAACTAAAGCAAACACTTACTGAATATTCCATATGTGCCAGGCGCTCAAGTACCTTACAAGCATTCTATCATGTGATGCTCAAAATAGCCCTACAAGTTAAGTACCATTATGTCCCTGTTTGACAGATAGGGACACTGAGGCTTGTCACCTCTCTGAAGTCATCCAGCATGTAAGAGCCAAGAACTCAAACTGGACCTGATGACTCTGGAGCTTATGCTCTTAATTGCTATTATGCCTCATCCCAGAAGTTTCCAGTGTGTACTCGTGGCCTCATTCTCCTGTTCTCGTTCTGTTAAGACAATTTCAGGAGGGCCCTATTTTAGAGCTGCTGTGTAGGGAACATTTGAATCAGCTAATCCATTTTTGCTGAAAACAAAACAACATTTCCACCACCGTCTCCACAGTGAATGGGGTATATTATATTAAGCAATCAGAATGTAAGACAATAACAATAAAGTATCTGTGGCAGGAAGCAAGTCAGGACTCGACTCTACAAGCTCTCCTCAAATGATCCTTCCCAAGTCTGGAGGTGATCCTAGGACAAATCAGGACCAATCTCTTCAATCATATTCTGTGTAGCATTAGCCAAGCCTCTCATTATTGGGCCAGAATGCACAGCTTTACTCCAAACTGTAATGGCCCTTACACTGTTTTCATGATTATTAAAATAGGAGCACCAATCTATTCCTTCAGGAATAAAATCATTGATTGAGTTTACATACTTGATCAGCCTTACTGATGGCAAAGTAGAACCAATATGCAACAGAAAGATTCACAGGCCAGCATGGGCACTGAGGGCATCCAGAAGACATGGGATTTTTTAGACACAGAAAAGGGAAGGTGCTTTTACAGTGTACACAAATGTCACACTTCTACATAATGAGAAGTTTGAATATTCACTGGGCTTGTTCTTCCTTGTCTACATGTGTTTTATTTTATGTTATTTTTTATTTTTTAGACAGAGAAAGAGTGCAAGTGTGGGAGAGGGGCAGAGGAGCAGAGGTGGGTGGAGGGAAGAGAGGGAGGGAGGGAGGGAGAATCTTAAGCAGGCTCCATGGTCAGTACAGAGCCAGATGGGGGGCTTGATCCCACAATCTGGGATCATGATCTGAGCTGAAGTCAAGAGTCAGATGGTCAACCCACTGAGCCATTCAGTCACCACATTCATGTAATTTTACATAAATAAGTGTCTTATTCACTTGAGAAGTGTCAGTTGAGCATCAGCTGGGAAGCAAACACTGGGAAGCATTGGGAAACAGACTTGAATTACTCTGGAAAATAATGTGAACATACTATAATGATACAAGCTTTAATGGAGAACTTGTAAGTCCATATAAAGATACAATGAGAAATTCTTAGAAGTTTGTTTTTGACAGCTGATTCCTTTTGAAGGACAAGTTCAATTTCATTCTAAACAGGTAACAGAACATATAAATTTAGTTATACAGATTAGTAAAATAAAGGTTGTTGGATTTTTGTACTGGTGGATGTCAATAAAATTCTTTCCCCTGCATTTATAGTAAACATAAGTGGTACATAAAAAATTCCAAGTAACTTGAATGAAAGTTGAGGGCACTTTTTGTGAGATGAAGGGTGGGGCTAATTTGAGGAAAACATCCATAAAATATCCCTCATGACTGTAGGAATATAGTAAATGAAGCTTTCTCTTTCAATGGCTAGGTCTTACTGCGTAGACCTTAAATAAGTTTTGGCTTCATGTCCAATGCGAATGAGAAATTTTCCGAAAATCTGGGTGTACCTAAAGTTTTCCCTTAGGATTTCAAAAAGGTATGTGAAGAAAGGAAACGTGTACAATTATGGCAGTGAAAGTGATGAAAACAAGGAAACTAAATCTCAGAGAAAACCAAGGTTAAATCCTGTTACACTGTATGTCTGTTGAGGGTTTTAGAGAGTTGTGTGCGAACTCATGCTAATTTCAGGGCCCTAACAGAGCAACCACTCTCTGGGGCCCTGCGCATTGCTTTCACAGTAGAATGTCATGTGGCCACAGCTGAATGCAGAAAGGTGGTTAATTACAATACTATCATGTGACTGAAAGATGAGAGAGAATCCACTATTTGTTAACCACTCCAGTGGCTAATACAACATATTTGACACAAAGGTTGCATTTACCTAACACGAGTCGTGGTCTTAAAAATTAAACAAAAAAAAAGACATGACATGCAATGGTTGGTCAATATCACCTTTCCAACCTACCATCATCTTGTTGGCTCAGGAAAAGCAGAAATGTCATTATTCCTCATTTTTGCTACAACGGACCTTTAACACAAGTCCCGCTGGGTAGTCTTAGATGGAAGCAAATACTTAGCAGATATTTTCACACTAGCACCCAAAGCAAGTGTGCTTTAGAACTCGCTTTGTGTATTGTACACAGTAAAAAACAGTGAGGAATAAGACATCCTTTAGTGATATCAAGGAATGGAAAATTGGATGTAAGAAGAAAAAGTGTAAAAATTGTAAGTGATCATAGCACTCCACTGAAGAAGAAAGTAACATGTATCTACCAGTGGGCATGGTGGCAAGCATGGAGGGGACGAGAACAAAAGCTTATCTTGAGGTCTGTAAAAGCAGTTTCTCTGTCCCTGTCCCTGGTACTCACCTGTCAAGTAGCAATCAGGATATTCCTCTTACATAGAGCAATCAGCATTGCACAGCCTTGGGATTTAAAAAGAAAGAAAATAACCTCCTACATTTCCCTGACTTGCATGTCAATTATCCTATTTTGCCAAAGCATAACAAAGTGTGACTCATATCTAGATTTAGTGTGGTAAAAACTCGCTGAATGATAGGAATACAGAAATAATATTTAGGATGGAGAGAAAAAAAGAGATGTTCTCAGCTCTCCAGGGTGATCCTTGAAACCAGACCTGAGAAAACAGAGCAGATTAACTATTCTGCATGTCAACACATCCAAAGATGGCTTGCAGAGTATGCAGGCTTTCTATCCTAAGCCTTCTGGGGCCAAATCACGTGAAGAACACTTTGCATGTGTTTATAGGGGAGGAGGGTTGGGGGTGAAAGTGGAAGCGGAGTTCAGACAAAGACAAATAATAAATTTTTTATCAGTGTATGAAAATTAACATATGGGCATTTATACTGACCTTTCTCTGTAGTTAAATTACAGCAAATTAATCTTGTTACAAAAAAATGTAACTGTGTAAATTTGAAGATCTAATTGGCTTTATTCAATGTTTCATGCATTGGGCCAGCAGCCCATCTTGCAAGCAGAAGGGAGCTTCAAGGAGTTTTACAAAATGGAAGGTTTTTAAAAAAAGGAGTGTGGGGCAGGGAAGTTACTAGCAAGGAAAAGCATTGTTCCAGGCAAGATTGCTTTCCTTTACAGGGGAGAGCAGAGGTTCTTAACGTGCAGATTATGTGATCTTTCTCCAGGAAATAGACAGGGCCCATATGGCACCTAACTTCAGGTGGTGACGGTCAGAAATCTCCTCACCGACCTGTTAAAACTACATTTCTAGGGGAGGTTGAAGCTATAATTAGATAAGTTATTAAACCCCAGTTTGGGGGTTCAGCCTAAGTGATGTCATTTTGGGCCTGTGGTTTTCTTCTTAACAGTCCCTATACAGCCACTCTTTAGGTTTGGTACTGCTTCCTATTGTAATGTTTTGAATCCACATTTGTTTATTAAGTCCAACCAGGTTTCTTAAGGAGCATCATCAGTAGAACAGTCCACACGACACCAAAGAAGGCTCAATGGGTATGATGCAGAGCATTTGCCAAGTGCTAAAACTCCAAGCAGTGAATAAAGAAACAGGAAGAGTAATTCCCAAACTCTTTAAGATACTCTTGGTTTTACAAAATAAAACAAAAAATATTTTAACCCTTAAAACCCTTTAGACAGGTGTGCCTGGGTGGCTCAGTCGGTTGAGCATTTGACTTTGGCTCAGGTCATGATCGCACAGTTCGTGGGTTCTAGCCCCACATCGAGCTTTGCACTGACAGTGCTTCGGATTCTCTGTCTCCTTCTCTCTCTGCCCCTTCCCCACTAGCATTCTCTGTCTCTCTCAAATGTAAATAATCATTTAAAAAGTTTTTAAAAATCATTTAGACATCGAAACTGGATTTTTAATAGCAAACAACTCAACAGAATCGTTGGGTCCAGGCTACAAGACGGCTTTGAAAAGAAACATTAAAAATACTCATTGAATTTAAATGTAAAGTTGTGTTTATCTTGTATTAATTAAAAGAGATTTGTAATGATTCTTGCCACATGCTTGTGAGCCTCTGGCTTTTGTAGGAGACCAGCTAAGAACTGAACAATAGAGGTGATTGATTTGAAGTCAGGAAGCCAGGGGATAATGCAATCTCAGCAAGCACTCACCATCTAATTTTGGGTCCAGACTTTTTTCCGCTAAGCTAAACTTCCATTCTCTCTGATACCTAATACCAGATATTAATGCTCCTCCATTTTAAAATTTTAAATTCTCTCTTTATGCAGTTTTTCCTGGGAGTAAAGTCACTCATATTGACAAGGGTAAAGGGGAGATAACTGTTCACTGTGCTGTAATCTGATTTTTCTTGTTGAACATAGTTCTGACTTCAGAGGACATTGAACTAATGAATGTCTTATTGTCAACTAAATACATTTTAAAAGCAAAAAATCTCATTGCATCAGAGCCTCAGGATATAGAAACCTATGAAGGAAAAAAATAGTAAAATTTCCTTCGAATTTGCCAATGATTAGGTCATTGGACAGATATCTTTTGAGTGCCTGCTGTGAGCTGCCATTTGGGAATGGGGGAATAAAAATAGAATCTCTGGGCTCAGAAGAGACAGAGATCCCTCTGGCAATCTAGTAACTGATAATTATTTATTGATTCCACAAACATTTGTTGTTTACCATGTGAAAGATGATAAGGTAAACATGATCTGAGAAATGGCACTCTGTCCTGATCACCCATATCAGCTTATTTATTCTTCAAAACCAATAAATTTACTACAGGAATGTACAACTTATAGCATGCTTTGTTAAAACAATTTTGTTAATATAGTTTGTGCAAAAAAAGCTACTCTCAGTAAAGTACACACATGGTATTTGATCCCTTCCTGTGATTTCAGGAGCAGCCAAAACTATTCCATGAAGCCAGAATAGTGGTTACTATTCATGAGAAGACTATTTACTAGAAAACATGAGGGATCTTTCTTGGGTGATGGGAAGTTCTCTATTTTGATGTGAGTGGTGGGTACATAAATTTATGTGTGCACATGTAAAAAGACATTTAACTACTCAATCAGGATTTGTGCATTTTGCTCTTCATGAAATGTACATCACTAAAGATCACAATGTTCCAACAAACAAAACAAAGTCTTGATTCTCATAATTGGTATCCTCAAAGATAAGCTAGTCAGTGATTACTAAGAAGTTGACTTATATTGAGACTTATACAGTCCTAAAACTATTTTTTAAATGAACTATCCTTTGTTTTCCTTTGACCTATGAATCTATTTCTATGCCAGCATCATACTATTTTTTTTTTACTATAACAGTGTCATAGGAATCTTGACAGAGCATGCATTGAATCTATAAATGGATTTGTGTAGTGTGGTCATTTTAAGAACGATTCTTTCAATCCTGGAACACATGATTTCTTTTTCATTTATTTGTGTCTTCAATTTCTTTGGCCAGTGTTTTATACTTTTTAGTGTATAGATATTTCACCTCCTTTGCTAAATTTGTTACTATTGTTTTCAGCTATTGTAAATGGGATTATTTCTTTATATTCTTCAGATATTTGTTAGCATGTAGACATACAGCTGATTTTTGTATGTTGGTGTTATATCCTGCAACTTGATTGACATTGTTTATTCTAACAGTTTTTTGTGGTGTATTTAGGAATAAACATATATATATATATATATATATATAATTATTGTATTACAAATAGATACAGTTTTACTTTTTCATTTCTAATCTGGATGGCTTTTGTTTCTTTGCTTTGACGAATTGCAATGAAACAGAATTGTAAGCCTAGAAATAAACCCATGCACATACAAATTCATCTTTGACAAGTAGATGAGAATACACAATGGGGAAAGGATAGTCTCTACAATAAATAGTAATGGGAAAATAATAGTCACATGCAAAACTGGATGTTGGAATTATATCACTCATAAAAAATTAAATAGAAATGTATTAAAGACATAAATGTAAGACCTGAAACTCAAAACTCCTTAAAGAATACATAGGGGAAAAGTTGCTTGACATTGATGTTGATAATAATTATTTTAGATATGACATTAAAAGCATAAACAATTAAAAGAAAAATAAAGTTTAAATCAAAATAAAACCTTCCACATAGCAAAAGAAATGATAAAATGCAAAGGCAACCTAAAGAATGGGAGATAATATTCATAAACCACATACCTGATAATATACTTGGGTTAATATCCAAATTATGTGAAAAATTCGTACAATTCTATAGCAAAAGAGCTCATTAAAATGTTGATACAGGACCTGAATAAACATTTTTCCAAAGATACTCAAATGGCCAATAGGTACATGAAAAGGTACTGAACATCAGTATTCATCAGGGGAATGCATATTAAAACCAGAATGAAGCATCATCTCAGCTGTTAGAATGTCTGTGACAAGAAAAACAAAAAATAGTGCTGACAAGGATCTGTGCACTGGTAGCACATTGCTGGTAGCAATGTTAATTGGTACAGCCTCTAAGGAAAACAATCTAAGGAGTCCTTAAATCACTATCTTAAAGACATATCTGCATCTCCATGTTGAAAGCATTATTTATACTAGCCAAGACGTGAAAACAATCGAAGTGTCCATCAATGGATGACTTGATAAATAAACAATGGTATATATGTGCAATGGAATATTATGCAGCTATAAAGAAGTAGAAAATCCAGGGCACCTGGGTGGCTTAGTCATTTAAGCCTCTGACTCTTGATTTCAGTTGAGGTTATGATCTCATGGTTCATGAGGTTGAGCCCCACATCAGTCATTGTGGAGCCTCCTTGGGATTCTTTCTCCTCTTCTCTCTCTTCCACTCCCCTGTTCTCTCTCAAAAATAGATAAAATATGTGTGTGTGTGTGTGTGTGTGTGTGTGTATACATGTATGTATACATATATATGTGAAAATATGTATATATACATATATATACACACATGACAATATGTATATATTCATATAAATTTTCATATATATATACAAAAATATATATATATTTATATGAAAATCCTGCTTGCAACAGCATAAATGAATCTGAAGAGCATTATACCAAGTGAAATGAGTTAGAGACAAGTGTTTTTTAGAATACTTATGATACCACTTATAGATGGAATTTCAAAAAACCAAACTCCTAGAAACATTGAATGAATTGGTGATTCTCAGGGACAGGGGAAGGGTGGGGGAAATCAGTGAAGGTAGTCAAAGGATAAAAAGTTTGAGCTTTAAGATAAATAAGATTTTGGGATATAAGGTACAGAATGATGATTATAGTTAATCGTAGTGTAGTGCATATTTGAATGTTGCTAACAGAGTAAATCTTAAAAGTTCTCAGCAAACACAAAAAGTTGTAACTATGTGAGGTGATGGATGTGTTACCTGATCTTATTGTGGTAAATTTTGCAATATTTATGTATATCAAGTCATCACATTGTGTACCTTAAACTTATACAATGTTATATGTCAATTACAATTCAAGCTAAAAAATAAAAATAAGATTTTGAAAAATGAATTTGCTAATTCTATTAAGTAAATGTATGTGTATATTATCTTACCGTAAGCCTATGTATCCAGCTGTAAATTGACGACCTATTTTTTCCGGTGCCTTTGTAGCCTACATCTTACACGGGAATGTTTCTTTGGGCTTGGTGAGGACAAAATTCTTTTTGGCTGTCGGCATCACTTGCTGATTGGAGTCCTAGTTGAAAACAAATCCTAACTAGCCAGAAAGATGGATACTCTGACATTTCCTGTGTAGAAGAAATGTTTAAAAAGTCTATCTGATGTCAGCATTGTTGAAATAATTTTTTTGTGTTTAACTTAAATGGTAAGCTAAAATTAGCTGAAAAGACCTAAGATAGTATTATTACAAATAAATTTTTGGAATACAGTCCTTTCTATAGGAATTTACAGAAGAATACCTTATAGTCAAATTCGGCTTAGAATATGTTCCCATATATTTCATTTTGTTTACCTAATTCTCAGAATAACTTTGAACTAAGATGGGCAAAACCACTTTCTTTAGTGACCTTCTTGCTGATTACTGTGAAAGAATTACCAACCTGTATTATTCCTTTATTCAGTTTAGGAATACAAGGTAAATTTTTTAGTAAAATCCAACACTAGGAGAGGTAATACGCATTATTAACTTTATGCAATTAGTGGTAATTTTATCAAGAAATATAGTTTAACTCCATAAAATTCAGTTTGTGGACAGTGCCTTGCAAGTCAAAACACTTCAAAATAAAACTCCACTCTAATATGGTTTAATTTGTTTTGATCCTTCAGAATTGAAAGGGATGCAAAAGCAAAAATCAAAAGAATGGATTTCAAATCATCTGGATGAAATGGTCTTGAATTTTTCTAGTGATTTGCAAACATTTGAAATGAAAATGAATGTGGTAAACAAAGTCTTAAAAAAACTGAGGATATGTGATATTGTAAGAAGTGTGTTGTAAAAAAAGGAGAATAAGATCAAGTATCTGTTATTGCACAAAAATGAAACGGGGTATTACTTTGTAAATAATGGAAGAAAAAAATATTTGATGACTAGAAAGTCTTTTAATAATTAAAAATCTCCTTTGCAGTGTTCCTTTTTGGGAAACAGGACAGTATTGAAATGCATGATGTACTAGGCATTAAAAGGTAGATAATAACAATGAAATCTGTGATATGAAAAAAATTACATTTTGTTTTGTTCTTATGCTGCTGTGAAATCTCCAAGTTGAAAACACCTAGTTAATAGTCTTTATTTTTCCATTCACAGTCTAATATTTGGCACTAAATAAAAAGCACACATAATTGGATTTGTTAAAGCTATGACTTGAAGAGTGCCAACATTTTTTAAATTAGAAAAATTTTCAAGTTTACCCAAGAAATACAATGTTCTGTCTGTCAGAGTAAAAATATATCCATTTATATTTAAGGTCTATTTCAAAGGCAACTGCCCTCGTAGGAAGTTGATCGTGTTGCTTCAGATATTTGAACTTTTGCTTTCTAAATTAGACTACAGCTTGAAAATCTGTCAGTTTATGATTTACTTGAAGTAAGGCTCCAAGTATCATTATCTCTCCCAAGGTCAGACCCTTATTAACATAAAAGTATAATAAAAGAGTCAGAGACTTATCAGCAATAGGCCGTTTTATATAATTCTATGTAATTTTTTTTTAATTTGGTTTTGTCTTAATTAAAATCTAAGCTTACGGAGATCAGGAATTACATTGCACCTAGTTCCTAACATATTGTTAAGGGCATAAATAATATCCAAAGTATTTACTGAAAGGATTGGTAATCTTTTAGAGAAAGCTACATTAGTTTTATTGCTATTGTTGTTGGATTTTCTTTGAGCACTTAATTTACATATTTTTAAAACTATTTTCACTTTTATTTTTTGTGATAAGAGCACAACATGGGATCTATTCTTAAACTATTTTTACCGAAGTACAGTTGAGATAAAATGTTAACATTTCAGGTGTGCAGCATACTGATGGACAAGTCTGTACATTATGTTATGCTCATCGTAAATGTAGCTACCATCTGTCACCATACAGCAATATTATAATACATTGACTATGTTCCCTTTGCTGTACCTTTTATCTCTATCACTTAATCATTGCATAACTGGAAGCCAGTACCTATCACTCCCCGTCTAGTGTGCAATAGATTATTGTTGAGTATAGGCACACTGTTTTACAGCAGATCTCTAGAACTTATTTATCTGCTATAAATGAAACTTCATACCTGTTGAACAAACTCCCCCCCGCCCCCACCCTTTCTCATAACCCTGGCAACCATACCATTTCACTCTTTTTCCATGAGTTAGACTTTAACCTCATATAAGTAGAATCATGCAGTATTTGTCCTTCTGTGCCTGCCCTTTTTCACATAGAATACTGTTGTCGGGATTCATCCCCATTGTTACATATTGCATAATTGGCTCATTTTTAAAGGCTGAATAATAATCTAATGTATATGTGTAAGGTGATTTTTCTATCCATTCTTCTGTTGATGGATATTTTGGTTGTTGTCATTTTTGGCTATTTTGAGTAATGCTGCAACAAACACAGGACTTCATATATCTCTTCACGATCTTGACATCTATTCTTTTAGATATATACCCAGGAGTGGAATTGTGAGATCATATGCTAATTCTGTTTTTAATTTTTTCAAGAATGTCTATACTGGTTTGCATAACAGGTACACCAATACGTTCCAGCAGCAGTGTGCAAGAGTCCCCATTTCTTCACATCCTCATCAACACTTGTATTTTTTAATAATAGTCATGTTAACAGATGTGGAGTGGTATCTCATTGTGATTTTGCTTTGCATTTCCTGATGATTAGTGTTGTTGAAAATCTTTTTATATGCTTCTTGGCCATTTGTATACCTTCTTTGGAGAAAAGTCTATCATATCTTTTGCTCATTTTAAAGTCACATTATTAAATTCTTCTCTATTGAGTTGTATGAGTTCTGTATGCATTTTGGATATTAAACGTTTATTACATGTATGGTTTGCAAATATTCTCTCCCATTCCATAGGTTGCTTTTTCACTCTGTTGATTATTTTCTTTGCTATGCAGACGCTGCTTAGTTTGCTGTAGTCCCTCTTGTTTGTTTGAGTTTGGTTGCTTGTGCATTTGGTGTCATATTAAAGATATTATTGCAAAGCTCAGTGTCATGAGGATTTTGTCTTCTGTTATCTTAGAGAAATGTTATGATTCCAAAATGTTATGTTTAAGTGTTTAATCCATTTCTGTTTTCAGTTAATTTTTGTGTATAGCATCTGTTAAGGGCCTTTTACATGTGGATGTCCAGTTTTCCAAACACCATTTACTGAACAGACTGTCTTGTCCCTCTTATGTATTTTTGGCATACTCATTGTAGATTGAATGAACTCTTGTGCTTAGGTTTATTTCTGGGCTCCTATTCTGTTCATTTGGGCTATATGTCTGTATTTATTGCTAGCACCATACTATTTTGATTACTGTGGCTTTTAAAGGCATTCTGAAATCAAGAAGTAAATATCTCCAATTTTGTTCTTCTCATTTAGGATTGTTTTGGCAGTTCTAAATCTTTTGTCATTCCATAGGAATTTGGGTATTTTTTTCCTATTTTTGTGAAAAATGACATTAGAATTTCTATAAAGATTGCATCAATCTAAATCTTGCAGATCACATTGGGTAGTATGAGTATTTTAATAAAATTAATTCTTTAATCTGTGTACTTGGAATATCTTTCCATTTGTCTTCTTGAATTTTTTTCATTGATGTTTTATAATTTTTATAGTACAAGTCTTTCACCTCATTAAGATTGTCCCTAAAGGTTTTGTAATTTTTGATGCTATTATAAATGAGATTGTTTTCCTCATTTCCTTTTCAGATAGTTTATTGTTAGTGTATAGAAATGTGACTGACATTTGCATGTTGAATTGCACCCTTCAGCTTTACTGAATTTTCTGATGATTTTTGTGGCTTCTTTAGTGTTCTATATATAAGTCATGTCATTGGCAAAGAGATAATTGTACTTTTCTGGTTCGTAAGGTATTTTTTTCTTTTTCTTGCCTAATTGCTTTGGGTAGAACTTCGAGTACTATGTTGAAAAGAAGTGGTGAAAGTGGGCATCCATGTCTTGTTCTTGACGCTAAAGGAAAACTAAGTTCTTCACCATTGAATATGATGTTAGGGCTTTTCATATATGACCTTTACTATGTTAAGTTCGTTTCCTTTTGTTGAGATTTTGTCATGGAAGGATGTTGAATGTTATCAAATACCCATTTTTTGCATCTTTCAAGATGACTATATGATTTTAATTCATGTTGTGACACATTACTTGATTTGTGCATGTTGAATGATCTTTGCCTCACAAGTATAAATTCCACTTTGGTCATGGTGTATGATAATTTTAACATACTGTTGAAATAATATTGCTAATCTTTTGTTGAAGATTTTTGGGTCTTTGTTCATCAGAGATGTTGGAAATTTTAAACCAGACATTTATTCTCCTCCAGTCAAAAAAATACACCATTTATTCATTCACTAAACATATATTAAATCCCAGTAATATTCCTTAATTTAAAATGACCCTAATTAATCCACTGGTTCACTTCTGATTAATAGCCTTCTTAATAATGCAAGTAAGGGTACCTGGCTGGCTCAGTCAGTTGAGAGTCTGACTCTTGATTTTGGCTCAGGTCATAATCTCAGGGTGGTCTGATCAAGCCCTGTGTCAGATTCCACACTTGAGCATGAAGGCTGCTTAAGATTCTCTCTTTCCCTTTGCCCCTCTCCCCTGCTCATGTTCGTTCATTCTCTCTCTCTCTCTCCCTCTCTCTCTCTCTCTCTCTCTCAAAAAAAAAAAAAAAACAATGCAAATAGAAACCTTAATTTTTTGCTTTGCCTTCTTGTCTTCCACAATCCTAAAATAAGGTATGAAAATCAGTCATCATATTTTTTTCCACTAACATTTTTACCATAAACAGTTATTTACTAACTACATTGATTTTAAAGTGATTTTGATATGTATGGGTCTGTATTGCTATAAACTATCATTTTAGAACTACTTTTGTTAGAGTTCCTAGATATTGGTATGTTGTATTTGTTTTATTTTATTTTTTTAATTTCTCCTTTGATTTCTTCTGTGACCCAGTAGTTGTTGAGTAACATGCTGTCTAACCTCCACATGTTTGTAGTTTTTCTAGTTTTGTCCTTACAATTGATTTCTAGTTTCAAACTATTGTGGTAAGAAAAAATACTTGATAAGATTTCATATATCTTGAATTTACTGAGACTTGCTTTGTGGCCTAACATGTGATCTATCCTGGAGAATGTTCCATATGTATTTAAGAAGAATATATTTTGTGTTGCTTTTGGATGAAACGTTATGTATTTATCTGTTAAATTCATCTGGTCTCATGTGTTGTTTAAGGCTAATGTTTCCTTGATTTTCTGTCTGGATGACCTGTTCATTGATGTAAGTGGGGTGTTAAAGTCACCTGCTATTATTGTATTACTTTCAGTTCTCCCTTTAGTTTTCTTAGTATTTCCTTTACGTGTCTTGGTGCTTGTATGTTTGGTGCATGTATATTGATAAATGTTGTATCTTCTTGCTGGATTGACCTCTTTATCATTATAAAATTTCCCTCTTTGTCTTACTACAGCCCTCATTTTGAAGTCTTTTTTTGTCTAATATGAGTCGAGCTACACCAGCTTTTTTATAATTTTCATTTGCATGGAATATC
This sequence comes from Acinonyx jubatus, assembly GCF_027475565.1. NCBI lineage: Eukaryota > Metazoa > Chordata > Mammalia > Carnivora > Felidae > Acinonyx > Acinonyx jubatus. Next base: position 129,353,703 of record NC_069380.1, on the reverse strand, counting down.
TTTTCCCATCCTTTCATTTTCAGTCTCTGTGTGTCAGTATTTCTGAAGTGAATCTCTTGTAGACTGCAGGTATATGAGCCTTGTTATTTGATCTGCTTAGCCAGTCTCTGTTATTTGATTGGAGAATTTAGTCAATTTACATTTAAAGTAATTATTGATAGGTGTGTAGCTATTGTTATTTTGCTAATTATTATCTGGCTATTTGGTAGATCCTGTCTATTCCTTGATTTTTCTCTTTATTCCCTTGCAGTTCGGTGACTTACTTTAATATTTTGCTTGGATTCCTATTTCATTTTCTTTAGTGTATTACCATTAATTTTTTTTTTTGTGATCACATGAGGTTCACATATATCATCTTCAGTATATCACAGTCTGTTTTATTTTATTTTTTAATTTTTTTTATTATTATCTTTACTTAATTTGAGAGAGAGAGGGAGAGACAAAGTGTGAGCAGGGGAGGGGCAGAGAGAGAAGGAGACACAGAATCTAAAGCAGGCTCCAGGCTCTGAGCTGTCAGCACAGAGCACAATGAGAGGCTCAAATCCACAAACCTCAAGATCATGACCTGAGCCAAAGTCGGATGGTTAACTGACTGAGCCACCTAGGTCCCCCTGTAAGAGTCAATTTTAAATTTATAGCGACTGAAATGTGAACATAATCCAAAACTATATTTTTACTCCCATATGTTTTGTTTTTGATGTCACATTTTATGTATTTTTATTTTGATTTCCCTAAACTGATTATTGTGTTTTAATTTTACCACTTTTGTGTTTAAACCATTTCCATAGATTTATAATAATTAATCTACTACTTAACTGTATATTTACCTTTTCCAATGAGATTTTTACTTTTACATATTTTCTTCTTATTAGTGATACTTCTCAACTTAATTAAGTCCTTTTAATGTTTCTTGTAAGGTTGACTTATGTAATGAGTCTGGAAAACTTGTTATCTCTCTTTCAATTCTGAATGATAACCTTGCTGGGTAGAGTATTCTTTGCTGGAACTTTTTTCCTGTCAGCAATTGAATATGTTATGCCACTTCCTTTGGATTTAAAAAGATCCTGCTGAGAAATATGCTCATAACATAATGGGTTTCTCTTATGCTTCATCTTTGTATTCATCTTAGTGTGACTGTCTTGGCTTCTTGGACCTGGATATCTGTTTCATTCCCCAGGTTAGGGAAGTTTTTAGTCATTATTCAAGTTTTATACCTCTTTCTTCTCTTTCTAGGACCCCTTGAGTGGAAACAGTATTCCACTTGATGTTGTCCAATAAGTCCTTTAAGTCATATTCACTTAATTTTTTTGTTTTCTTTTTGCTTCTCTGGGTGAGTTCCATTGCTTAGTCTTCCAGCTTGCTGCTTCATTTTTTCCACATCATCTAGTCTCCTACATTTTTCAGTTCTTCATCTCTGTAACTTATGTTTGGTACTCTTTTATATTTTTTTGTCTCTTTGTTGAAGTTCTTATTGTGTTCATTCTGCATTGAGCATCTTTATAATAATTACTTTGAATGCTTTGTCCAGTAGATTATTTACTTCTGTATCATTAAGGTTTTTTTTTCATTCAGAATACATTTCTCTGTCCTCATTTTGCTTGACTCTGCATTTGTTTCTGTGTATTAGGTGAACATGCTACCTAATTCAGTCTTAAATGAGTGGCCTTGTGTAGGTTGGAACTTCTTGTTCAAAGTGCCCTAGCTCTTCATTGTCTTTCAAAACTTTTTAATGATGTAAATAGCCTGATTTATTCTTGATAAGTCCCCATTGTACAGGGTGTATGCCAAGATCCATCTTTATTTGATCGTTTTGCCCTTTGTTATGGAGAAATCCGCTCATCTAATTTTCACATCTTTTTCAGAGAGAAGTGATCTAGAATGTAGCTGTGGATTTGTTGCATACATGGGAGAAGCTGAGTTCAGGATTTTCCTATACCATCACCTTATAGAAATCCATGCCAAGATAACATTTTGAAATATCCTTCATGGTTCACTAACAGCCGTGATTTGGTGTATGATTGAACATCAGGCTCATGAAAGACACTAGGCTTCACCAAGTACCACATTACTTAGTTTATAGAAAGGATACAGGGCAAGCAGCAACACGGCATGCTTTTACACAATAGAACTATGCTCCTGCCTTCTCAGTCACCTGAACCACAAGTGGTCACCAAAGATGAAGCTGAGTGAGAAAATACTTCCTCAGCTCAGATAAGTCTTTAGCTCTAGAATCACTTCACTTTTATACCTACAAGAATATACAGCTCTCTCCCGTGTATGTCATGACCATCTAAGCCTGTATCCACCTCAGAATTTTGTTAATGTGTTACAGCTACATCCCATAAATATTATTTACTCATTACCTAATATATAAACTCAATGGTTACATATACAGGTTTTTGGTCCAGTTTACAGTCCATAATTAAATTGTCATTTATTGTGGTCTTATATAATTTTTTTTTATAACAGCCCTTTGGTTAATGTTGTAAAAAGGATTTAATCAAGATTTAAATACCGAGCATTTCCTGAATGTAGAAAAGAGTCATAGAACAAGATGTTAACCTTTTCTTTTAATACTTTTAAACAGTGGAGAATGGGAAGATTTTTTCATGTATTGTAAAAATATCTAAATTTGTAATGTTTCTAAGACTGTGAGTAGAAACTATACTTTTTAAAATAAGCTTTTAAGCCATCAGTACTATTTAATGTTTGAAAATCTAGTATTTGTAATAGCTATAAAATGTTTTAAATTATTTAACCTGAAGTATAAGGCTAATGCCCCCACATTTTTTAATAAGAGAAAGAGCTTGAGAAAATGTAGAGAGTTATGAGAACAAAAATTGACATAAACCTGTTTAATATACTTTAAAACAGTAAGAATTAAACTATATTTGATAGTTACTGTGAAGTTATTAATCAAATAGACATCTTTATGTTCAGTTATGACTAAAAACTCATATATAATGATGAGGATACATTTTTCCAGATGGACTGAATATTGATTTAAAAGCCATTGATAACAAAAAGAACACTGAAATTGAAATGATAATAACAAGGAAAAGAGAATCTCTGAAGGGATTTATAAAATGAGTTGAACTAGTAGAATTCCAGTAGGAAGGATTTCTTCACTTTTTATCAGGAAAGTAAAATTAAACGATCATAACTGGATTTGATCTACAATCTTTCTCCAATATGCTATTTTCAATAATTCATCTTAGGAGTTAGCAAGTTTAGGAAGGTATATTTTCCTCTGAGAACCTTCATTTTATTGCTCTGCATTAATGTGATGATAACCAGTTAAACTTAAAAAGTCCAGCCCTTTTTTTTTTCTTAAAAAAGCACGTACATGTTTTCTGTATGGTCTGTTGCAAGGAAGACATTAATAAAAACAGAGAATGAATGCTGTCCTCCATAGTAGATGCCTATGCTGCACCCATCTACCCTTTACTGTCCTGAATTTGTGACTGAAAAGAAGGCTTTTGTCATAATAGTTTGTCTTATTGATAACAATATAGAGAGACAAAAAAAAAGACATGATGAGCTATTGTCAAGGAAGTATCATTTAGAAAGGAGTTTATAGTGAAGACCAACCATATCAATGCACTTATCTTCCTTAAAAAATTATTTGGGCAAAATTTCACCTGGAACAAATAAAATTTCCTAGACAGTCAACAGGCATTACTGTTGGTGAACCAAAGGGGAGGCCAATTCCAGAAATTAAAAAAAAAATTATTCTAGCATGTTTTCATGTCTTAAAGAAAGCCAAAGGGATTTTCTTACTGAATACTATCAAAAAAATGTCCTAATTCATGATACAACCAAATATAACAATATAAATGAAATAATTATATCTGAGAATTACATGTGAAAGATTTCAGCCTTTGGGGAAAAAAGGATGGCTGCCCAAATTGCCTTCCGTTTATTAACAACAAAGTTATACTAATAATCACAAGAGGTATTTTTTAATGTTTGTTTATTTTGAGAGAGAGCATGAGTGAGAGAGGGGCAAAAAGAGATAAAAAGAGAGAAACCCAAGCAGGCTCCACACTGCGAGCAGATCCCAAAATGGGGCTCAATCCCCTGATTTTGGGATTAAGACCTGAGTCAGAATCAAAAGCAAGATGCTTAATTGACTGAGGCACCCAGGCACCCCAAATGTTATTATATACTCGATACATACTCTTTACTACAAACAGTATTAGGAACTTTGTAGACCTGTATTAATTAACTCTTAGGAAACTTTTATGAAATCTAAGAGTATCTCAATTTTATAGATGAGAATATAAAACAGAACCTAAGTAACATGCTCAAAAACCACGTGATTAGAAAGTGATAGGTTCAGAATTTGTTAGAATGGTGTGTGATTCCAAGACTTAATGCTTTCTCTACTGTTTGAAACAAGCTTCTTGCTCTCAGAGAATCAATAGAGGTATTTCTTTAAGGCATAAAGTTTCAAACTCAGTATTTCAATTTACCCTTTGTGTTTTTTACATCTATTCTTATCAGAGACATAATGAACTATTCTTAAGGTATTATTTAGTTGAAAACCAACTATATCACTGCAATTTTCTTCTTTAAAGAGGGGAGGCATTTGCTTTGAGACTATTGAGGGAGAGGCAAACGTTCCTACCTCTTTGGCTTATTTGGTATAAATCATTGTCACAAACCTTTGGAGTATGTTTTAAAGAACTAGATTTATCCTCTAACCTGAAATAAATAACAAAGAGATGGGGCACCTGGGTGGCTCAGTTGGTTACACATCTGACTTTGGCTCAGGTCATGATCTCAAGGCTTGTGAGTTCAGGCCCTGCATCAAGCTCTGTGCTGACAGCTCAGAGCCTGGAGCCTGCTTCGGATTCTGTGTCTCCCTCTTTCTCTGCCTACCCCCCACTCTTCCTCTCTTTCTCTCTCTCTCTCTCTCTCTCTCTCAAAAATAAACATTAAAGAATAAATTTTAAAAGAAGAGATGATACATGAAAGCAGCAGATATAAGACAGATATTAGACAATACATAGTGGTTGCTAGGAGACCAAAAGTAAACAGTTAGCACTAACACTATCTCAGACTAATATTTTCCAAGTTTAGTGTGTGAAGAAAGTGCTAATCTTAGAGCAGGGAAGAGGAACCCACATAGAATCCAGAGATCCCCCTCAGTCAGTAGAGTGGGGAGTATGGGAGGTCAAAGCAGATAGAATTCATAGAACAGAGTGCCAGGGCAGAGAGGCTTGCACAGAGAGAGAACTCTAGAGAGTACAAATCGTAGTCCCTCACTTTTTCATATGAGTTTTGATCAACATATGCATTTGAAGAAACTACCTAAACCTGAGTATATAATACGTAAAAGGACTGACGGGAAGGATCCCTTAAGCCCAGGTATAATGCTTGTGCCTACCAGCAAGACACAGAAAATCTCATACTATACAGGGTACTGAGTAAAGTACTCAGTAAAGTACTGAGAAGGGTTTTGTCTCAAAGGTAGCCTATGAACAAATGCAGCTCTGGTTTTGTTTAAAGCATGTTATTTTATTTTTTTAAAGTTTATTTATTTTGGAGAGAGAGCACATGAGCATGACCATGCACATGGGGGAGAAGAGGGAGAGACAGAGAGAGAGAGAGAGAGAGAGAGAGAATCCCAAGCAGGCTCCCCACTGTCAGCAAAGAGCCCAAAATGGGGCTCGAACTCACGAACCATGAGATCGTGACCTGAGCTGAAATAAAGAGTCTGACTCTTAACTGAGCTCCCCAGGTACCACTAAAGCATTTTAAAAGCAAGACTTGAAAGGATGGAACTGTTTCCATATAATAGTATTTTAGAATGAACCTCAAGAATACTTAAAGAAACAGGAGACATCTAGGACCCAACAAATTAACAATCTATAACCTCAAATTTAATAAAACGATAAGACATGTAAAGGAGCAGGAAAACATCACCCAAATAGCAAGAAAAATCAATTGAATATGATAATGACATAGATAATAGCATTTGTAGACATTGAAACATTTGAATAAATTAAGTAAACATGTTAAAGATACTTTGAAAAGACCAAAAATAAGCCACTAGAGATGAAAACTACAGTGTCTATGGTAGATTAACAATAAATTTCCACATAAGAAAATATTACTGGGTTTGAAAACCGCAGTAGAAAGCCTTCAAAAAGAAATATGGAGAAAAAAAATTTAAAAAATTAAAGTGACTCTTGGTATAACTTCCAAAAAAGGAATGTTAGTGTTATTAAAATTCTCAAAGGAAAAAGGGGAGAGAAGAAATTTTGAAGTAACAGTGGCAAAAAGTTTTCCATATTTGATGCAACCTGTAAAGCTGTAGATCCAAAAAGCTCAGCAAACCCCAGCCAAAAGAAATGCGAGTAAAAATTTACTAAGATATAGGAAAATTCCTTAAATCTAGAGTAATAAGAGAAATCTTGAAAGGAGACAATGAGATAATAGCATTTCTCTCATCTTAATGTCAACTAGAAGAGAGTGGAACAACATCTTAAAGAGTGGGGAGAAAGAAATTGTCTTCTTAGAATCTTTTCTGTGCGATGAACTCTTAAAATAAAAGTACAAAGTATGTTCTCTTATCATAATGGACCCAAACTAGAAATCAATAATAGAAATATAATAGTAAAATCTGCAAACACATGGAGAGTGAAAAACATCTTTCTAAATAATTTATGGGACAAAAAGAATGTCCCAAAGGTAATAAAATATACATGTAACTGAATAAAAAAGAAAATGCAAAATTTCAAAGTCCATGTCCAAAGTCCAAAGTCCAAAGTAGAGCAATACTTAATGAGAAAAGTATTGCCCTTAATTCTTAGACTAAAATTAAAAAGAAATGATCAAATCAACAATCTAAGCTCCCATCTCAAGAAACTTGAAAAATTAGAAGATTAACTGAAAGCATGTATAAATCATATTAGAGGAAGTATCAATTGTATTCAAGACAGAAAAAGGTATAGAAAATCAAGTCAGAAGCCATTCTTTAAAGAAATCCATAGGGGCACCTGGGTGGCTCAGTTGGTTAAGCATCAGACTCAATTTCAGCTCAGGTCATGATCTTACTGTAGTTCATGATCAAGCCCATGAGATCGAGTCCCATGTAAGGCTCTGCACTGGCAGCACGGATCCTGCTTGAGATTCTCTCTCTTCTCTCTGTGCACCCCCCCTCTCTCTTTCAATAAATAAATAAAATAAAAAAACTTGAAAGAAATTTATAGAATTGACAAAACTGTAGCAATCTTACAAGAGAGATGGAAGGATGGAGAGGGAGTGAGAGAGAAACCAATTACCAATATCCAGTAACAGCAAGCATCAAGGAAGGCTTATCACTACAGACCCTAAAGACCCTAAAAAGATAAGTGAATATGACTAATATCTTAAGTTCTTAAGTCCAGTAACTTAAATGAAATGAATACATTTCTTGAAAGACAGAAACTCCAAAACCCACTTAAGAAGAATTAGATAATGTGAATAGTCCTATATGAATTAAATACATTGATTTTATATTTAAATATTTTGCATAAACTCTACTGAAAACACAGATGGTTTTACTGGGGCATTGTACCAAACTTCAAAGAAATAATACTCATGTAAAAACTATCACAGAAAATTTAAAATCACAAAGGAAGACAGCAAGAGAGGAAAAAAGGAATAAAAGAACTTCAAAACAGCCAGAAAACAATTTTTAAAATGGTAACAGTAAATTTTTAGTTATCAGTAATTAGATGGATTCACTTCTGCAATAGAAAGAGTAATTGAGTGGACTAAAAATAATAAGACCAACTATAAGCTGCTTATAAGAGACTCCATAAAGTGTTAAGGCTTGCAAGTGAAGGGACTTGTAGTCCATACAAGTGGAAATCAAAACAGCAAGAACAGCTACATTCATGTCACAGACAAATTTTAAATAAAAAACTGTGACAAGAGACAAATTCATCCGACACAGGAAAATCTAAATATATACAGCAAATATTAACAGATCTGAATGAAGAAATAAATAGCATTACAATAATAGTGGGGGTTCTTAATATCTCACTGTTAACAGTGAGTAGATCATCCATACAGAAAATGAAGGAAACATTTTACTTGAACTCCACTTTAGACCAAATGGAACTAATGCATTGATACAGAATTTTCCATTGAACAACACCAGAACACACATTTTTATCAAGTGCATGTGAAGCATTTTCCAGTATAGATTGTATGGTAGGCTACAAAGCAAGCCTTAACAAAGTTAATATTAAAATCCTATCAAACATCTTTTCTGACTATAGTGTTGGGAAATTAGAAGTCAGTTAACAGGAGGAGAGCTAGGATAGTGAAAGACAGCACACACCTGATTTCAATGAAGAAATCAAAACATAGGAGACAAATGAAAATGGAAACACAATACCCACACTTAGGGATGCAGCCAAACCAGTTCCAAGAGGGAAGTTTATAGTGATAAATGCCTACATTAATAAAAAGAGAGAAAGATGTCAAATAAGTAATCCAACTTTGCACCTTAAAGAATTAGAAAAAGCTGAATAAACTATACCCAATGTCAGCATAAGGAAGGAAATAACAATGATGAGAGCAGAAATAAATAGGGGGAAGAGAAAGAATAGAAAAGATGAATTAGGCTAAGAGCTGACATTTCACAAAGATAACACTGACAAACGTTTAGCTACACTAAGATAAAAGACTCAAATCAGAACTAAAATAACAGACATTACAACCGATAACCCAGAAATAAAAAGAATTATAAAACACTGCTTTGAATACTTACACACCAGTACACAGGATAGCCTAGAAGAAATCAGTGAATTTCTAAAAACATACAACGTACCAATGAATTTACTGATTAAATGATGAAGAAATAGAAAAGGTAAGCAGACCATAATAATTAAGGAGATTGAATCAATAATCAAATACCTCCCCAAAAAGAAAAGCCCAGCACCAGATGGCTTCACAGGTGAATTTTACCAAACATTTAAGGAAAAATACCAATCCTTCTCAAACTCTTCAAAAAATTCAAAAGGCAGGACTACTTCCAAACTCATTTTATGAGACTAGGATTGGTCTGATCCCAAAACCAGGTAAAAATACTATGAGAAAAGAAAATTACAGGCCATTATCTTTGAAGAACATATAGGTAAAAGTCCTCAACAAAATACTAGCAAACCAAGGAGATGAGATATCTATATACTGAACACTATAAAGTATTGATAAAAGAAATTAAGACACAAATAATGACAAAGATACTTCATGTTCATGGATTGGAAGAATTAATATTGTAAAATGACCATATTTTGCCAAGCCATTGACAGATTGTGTGCAATCCCCATCAAAATTCCAAAAATATCTTTAACAAAATTAGGAAAAAAAATCCTAAAACTTGCATGGGACCACAAATAGCCACATAATCTTGAGCAAGAATAACAAAGTTGGCAGAATCACACTTCTTGATTTCAAAGTATGTTGCACAGTTACAGTAATAAAAACAGTATTGTTCTAGCATAGACACAAACAGACCAATGGAACAGAATGAGAGCCCAGAACTAAACCCCTGCCTATACAGTCCTACTAGTCAACAGAGATGCCAAGAATACATAGCAGAGTCAGGATACGCTATGCGGAAAGGACACCCAAAACGGTGTTGAGAAATAAGTGATGGAATTAGATCCTTACCTTAACCATACCCAAAAAGCAACTGCAAATGAGCTAAAGACTTAAACATGACAACGCCAAACCATAGAAGTCTGATAAGAAAGTATAGAGGGCACGTTTGGCAATGATTTTTCAGAAATCGGACAGAAAAGATAGTGTCTGTTGTGAATTTACCTACCCTTTTGTTGCTTTGCCTTGCTTGGTTTCGTCATGTTTTGTTAAAACCAGAAATGTTGAGTGTTATAATGTGGTGGATCTGGAAATCACACTCCCTCTCCTCGGGGTATGTTTTGTAGGTTGCTGTGTGTCGTAGTTTATTTTGTCACTTTTCTAGATTTTTTTTTTTATGAAGTCTGTAGTTTTTGTCACGTGAGAACTTTGAAATCCTCACTTCTTCAGTTGTCCAAAAGAAAAGAAGGAGGAAAAGAGGGAAGGGAATGCGGTGGCAGAAGGGGAAGGGGGGGTTCTGTAACACATCGCCAGGCTCCTTAAGAGCTCTGACGCAGCCTTCATTTCTTTCTCCGGGTGTGTACCTAGAATCAGAGGTAAAAGCTGAAGGGTTTTTCATGCCTTTTCTGAACAGGCCTCTTGCACTTAAAATTCGTTTGTCTTTCTAAATTCTTCCATATGTGGGCGTTTTTTACTGACCTCATTTCCCAAAGAAACTCTCTGCAACTTCCCCCCCCAGGCTTTCAGCATGTCTGTTGTTTGCCTCAACTTGATTCTCTGGCCTCAAGCAACAGCAGGTTGTTGGTGGACATTGAAGTATTTTCACAGAATGCCCTCTGCATAGCCCCCACTCTGCTGAGAGAGTCCCTTTCTTTGATTTTGTTTTAAATTCCAGTACAGTTAACATACAGTGTCTGTTAGGTGTACAACATAGTGATTGAACAATTTGATACAGCACGCGCTGCTGATCACGACAAGTATATTCCTTAGTCCCCACCACCTATTTCAACCTCCACCCTCTTGCCTCGCTAGGGAGTGTAATGCTAAGGGAACTAAGTCAGAGAATTGTGACTCAGGCAAAACAAAGGCAAGCGCCTTGGATCAGTCCTTTGGGTAGGCTCCCAATAGGGCAAAGCAGACAGACAAGTTCTTGCAGAATAAAACCTTTTCAGCTCTCTCTGGACCTCGAAGCAGGGTTTGACCCTGGGAGTGGAGAGTCTAGTCTTCCTCACCACTGCCTTGCCAGTGAGGGGGGAGGGCCAAAGATGAGTGAAAATGTGTAAAGGCTTCCTATCAGTTTCAAGTGAGTTTTTTCTTGATTCAACATTTGTTTGGTATTGCTAAAGCTTTGACTATTTTGTGGAGTTAAAACAGTTTATTCTGACAATTTTGACATTTTTCAGTGTCTATGGAGTTGGGAACTCTTGGAACTACCTAATATACCATTTTCACAGGCAGGATTCCCCTTTTCTTCTTTTTAATCTTGTATTCACATTGCTTGCTTGCTTGCTTGCTTGTTTGTTTGTTTGCAAGTTAGAGGTTTTTTCTGCTAATGATCTTTAGTTATCTATTCATTTTTTTAATTTTTTTAAACGTTTATTTATTTTTGAGACAGAGAGAGACAGAGCATGAATGGGGGAGGGTCAGAGAGAGAGAGGGAGACACAGAATCAGAAACAGGCTCCAGGCTCTGAGCAGTCAGCACAGAGCCTGACGCGGGGCTTGAACTCACGGACCGCGAGATCATGACCTGAGCCGAAGTCAGATGCTTAACCGACAGAGCCACCCAGGTGCCCCTATCTATTCATTTTTAAAAGTGGGAAAATAAAAATCTTATTGGAAACACTATGCTGATGGGTAGGGATTGTCATATGCAGGTTTGGGTGTCAGAGCATTATCTTTTGTGTCATTGTATTAGGGACCTCCTGTTGTATGTTTAGTTGTTTCACCTTTACCTGGACCATTTGCTACAGGAAAATTTTCCAGTCATCTGAGAGGATAGGTTTGGCTACTGGCATCTTGAGGCACATGTAAAAGAAGGGTGTTGAAGTGTTTCAACATTCAGTAAGTAAATATTTACTAAACCTTCTTGCACTTGAATGCACATGGGACCTCCCATTACAGAGCCCTCCCTGTTTTCTTGGCTGGGGAATGGGTGCTTCAGTCCCTTAACTTCGAGGAATCATTAGTCAATCCTTCCGGTATTAGCTTCATCTTTACCCTTACTTTCAGAAGCACAGTGTGAATCATTTGGAAGTTCTTCACTGTTGGCTAAAGATGGAGATTTCTTGTGCCTGCTGTCAGTTACCACCATTCATCTGCTTTCCTTCTGAAAGTTTCCGTGGTTTCTTATTTTCTCTGTTCTTGTGGCTTACTTTTTTTAAAATGACGATTATTTCAGCGGGATTTATTGGTGGAGAAGACCTGTGTTTTTAAACCATCTTTACTCTGAAGTCTGTTTGTAGGATTTCTCACTAACCCCTTTTTCTTTATTTCTTGAATCTGATTTTAAGAACTATTGTCTAGGATTCAAGCTTTATAAACATAAAGAGCATCTTTAGGATAAATCGTAGAAAGAAAGAAGACAAAATATCCAGAGGAATTTTTCTATTTTTTTTAAATGAACAGTCTTGAACGTCACAAATCTTGAACATCATCATACAATTTTACTTTAAAATACTATCTTAATTCCTTAATACTTTAAGTCTTTTGTTGAATGTAATGTGTTACAGAGGTTAAAGACAGACTAGGACCTAATTATAGAAAGCATTTGACAGCAATTAAAGGCTTCCACAGGAAAAGCATCCTGTCAAACAGCTTATTCAACGGAAGTTTATTTGATTCTTTCTCAAAAACATTTTGTCACTTCATTGCTTTCTTTTCATTTCCACATCATATTATCTATGGGCTTAATCTTTAGATTTCTTGTATTCATTAATCCATTGAGTCATATAAAGCCATCAAGTTGTAGGAAAATAAAACACTTAAAGGCATTGGAATATTTGGTGGCTGAGTTATATTCCAACTTTATCATTATTACACTCTTGAGTTTTTAACATTATGGGAAGTTGATTGCTACTTTATGGTCAAAATTGCAAGGTTATTTCATTTCACTATTGCTTGTAGAGAAATGTTTGAAAATCCTTCTTAAAATGGGCATTCTTCTTATGGTTCATTCTATTTTTCAAGGTTAAATTCTTTAAATAAATGTATTTAAAAGATCAGTGAAATGGAAAATTGGAGTGACTCATTCAAGCAAAGAGTAATTCAGTGTTTGAGTCATTACTGTTGGTGACAAATATAAAAACTAATAAAATTAAATGGTGCCAAAATCAACACAAAGTAAAACATTAAACACAAAAGTGAAGACCGAGATCAAACAAATAAATAGGTTGTTAAAAAGTTGTACATTAGTGACTACCACAATCTCAAGTAGCTATGGTGACTACATTAAAATTATAGGGATATATGGGATGGGTGATCAAAATGGTAATTATTTTCTGTAGCAAGCAAAAGACAATTAGGGACGTAGATAAGACATCTCAATGCCATGTCTCCAGGTTTCTGAGAAATACTCTAAATGATGCCTCTTCTGTGTACAGTTGAGGACTTTTTATTTTTTCAATTTGTCCAAGCTCTTCTCCAGTCTTGACTTGACAGTTTGCTTTCCTTTTCGTTCCATAACTTAGTCTTAATTTATATATATATATATATATATATATATATATATATATATATATATATATATTTTTTTTTTTTTTTTTTAACTTCCTACTTTGGCAGAGTGACACTGACAGAATCTGCTTCTTAGCCAAATTTCTGGCAGGTCTATAACTGGGTCCTCATCAGTTTGGTCAGGCACATCCTAGTGCACTGGGCTTTGATTTTAGAAAAATATGAGCTTAAGAATGGTATGTAAGCTCAGAGGCTCTTCAAAATGGAGAAGTTGAGGTCTTACAGTAGCAACCTGATGTAACCTGATTACAGTAGCAATCCAGATGTAACGGAAGCACAGTTAAAATGGATGTTCCACGTTATTGCCATGAAACCAGTATCAGGGATAGCTTTATTTCTGTGCCTCTAAAGCGAACATTAAATGCACATGTAAGCACGGGATATAGTTAGGAGTCTGAGAAGTTAGGCTCTGGACTCAGACATCTGAGACTCAGTCTACCTTTCCTAATATTACTAGATGTGTCATCTTACCCAAGTTAATTTTCTCCACATTGCCAATTCCTGATTTGTTCAATATGTTTAAAAAGACTACCTAGCTCACAAAATACAATGATGTGATAAAGTATAAAATGACATCATTTGAGTCAGTAACTTCAAAAGTTTCTCACTGTGCTAAGTCCAGATGCCCAAGCATCACCTGACATTACCAATACAGGAAAATTAATACTATTATATATTAATTATTTTGTTATGGTTCCTATTTAAGTGTAAGATATATAAAAGAGGACAGCCTCATTAAGAGCTCACATTAAAAATGATCCACTCCAAAGTTGGTGTCTAAACAGAAGTCTCCTGAAGAAATACTGAAAGAGAATTTTAATGGCAGTGACTACATAAATGCCTACTAAATTCTCTTTACCCACTTACCATGCCAAAGTTCTTATGATCCCACTATAGACCCTCTTCTCTTACCCCTTTCTGTTGCCTTGATACATTAAAAGGCTGATATATTTATGGTTGAGTGTCTTGATTTTTTTCAGTATTTTAGTGGCATTATGGGAATTAACAGTACATTTGTAGAAAATTCATAGCACTCTCTACTTGATTCTTCATTTAATTTCAAAATAAATATTTTGTGATAGGTTTTTTATGTCCCTGAAAACTTCAAAGGTGAGCCCTGAGCGAACTTCGTAATGGCTGAAGGCAATCTTCCAGCATACATAGTAACTCCATTTTATGTAAAGATCACTTATCCTAAATCTTTACATTTCCATACATTTCAAATACTCTTTGGACCTTAATGTTCTTATTGTTAGGGAGTGAAACAAACCTCTTAATCTCTTATTGTGAGAGTGGGGAATGTATTTTCTAAAACCTTTTCTTTAAAAAAAAAATCTTTAATGTGTATTTAGTTTTGAGACTGAGAAGACAGAGCATGAACGGGGGAGGGTCAGAGAGAGGGAGACACAGAATGTGAAGCAGGCTCCAGGCTCCAAGCTGTCAGCACAGAGCCCGACGCGGGGCTTGAACTCACGGACTGTGAGATCATGACCTGAGCCGAAGTTGGATGCTTAACCGACTGAGGCGCCCCTGTAAAAGCTTTTCCTTGTGCGTGAACCAGACTCCTGCTCTTGATAGAGCCAGAATACTAGTCAGGGTTTCATAACCTCTTAATGTTGTTCACTTGCAGAACTTTTAAATCATTTTCACTGAGTGTATAGGCAACATTTTAGTGCCTTACAGTAAGATGGCTAGCAAGCAGAAACAGCATGAGATTTCCTCTTTCCCTCTGTAAGAACCAACTACATATTAGCATCTGATATTATTTGCCTAAAATATATCACAAGGAATAATATCCAACATGCTATGCTTCTATGAATGCTTCATTGTCATGTATGTTAATATAAATAATCCTTTATTTTAGACAAATAAACAAAATTGAACTAATTTAATTACAAATGATTGTGGATATCCATTCCAAGATAAAATTTAGCTGTAATACAATTACACTTTTCTGAATAAGAACAAAAATGATCATCAATGGTATGAACTATCTTGTATTTGAAAATTCCTAAGTCTCAAGAGAAACTTAACTGATTTCTAGTTTAGGTAAAAAACAAAAAAAAAACCACACATATATTTTTATTGAAGCACCTGTCATTGCTCTGTTACCTTCTATCGATGTCATTCTTCCCTATATTCATTATCAAGGATTAGCCAGAGACCTATTGCTGTAAATCCTGAACTAAGCCAAAGATGGTAAGGAATCTTTACAGATAATGAAGAAGAAACTGGGGACTTAGAGTAGTATCCTCACCACCCTCAGTGAAAACTAAAACCCTCATTTCATTCCTGGAGGGAGGGATGAGCCCAGTATTATTAATTGGTTTTCTAATCATCATTGCTCCTAACTTTTCCTTTGCTTACAGAACCCTGATATTTATAGGAATGCAGTGTGTTTAACCATAGAACAAGTGTCATGGTTTGGGGTCTTCAGTTCAAGTTAGTCTCATTTTAATTTCTGTGTTCCCCAGATTCCTTTGTAGCAAGTGTCCTGAATAACAATTCCTCACGTGGATACATGTTTCTTTGTTGTGTTCCTAGCACTGTTGTGGCCTGTGTTGCTGTATTCCCAGAAGTCTTGATTTTCTGGTTCTGGCTTCCAATCACTGGATCACACCTCAGGTCAGTGTCCCTAATCTCAGCAGTTAACATTAATATCCTCGTCTGTCCCCAGTTTCTTACCTGTGGCTTCACCATAGCTTTTGTGTGTAAATTCAGCTACGTAGTTGTAGGAATCACCTGGGTTCAGATTAGAACTCCTCTAGTCTTGCCTGTAATTTGGTAAGCTTCTAATTCTTATGTTAAATGCTTTTCTGCTTAAAATACTTACAAAGACTTTTATTTCTGACACTGAAGTTGACTGATATGGCCATAAACTTGTTTTTGCAGGTAAGGTTGGCTATGTGACTCAATAGTTGCCACAATTATTGGAGTTTTGTTAAATGTCTTCTGGTAAAGATTGTTTTCTGGTTAAAGATATAAGGCTATGAAATGAAGTAGTTGGACTGTTCCCTCTTTCTCCTTCATTTCCCCCCTTTAAACTTAATATTGGAGCAGCTATCTTGGAACCATGTGATTACTAGATGGATGAGGACTAAGGCTACTATGTTAGAGATAGTGGAGAAGGATGGGAATAACCTGGGTCTTTGATGATCTCATTAGTCTGCTGAAGAAGATCTGGAATGCTTACTGAATTTGTGCATTTCTAGGCTACTTGTTACACACTAAAGAAATAATTTCTCATGGGTAAGATACTATTATTTACTGACCTCCTCAGGCATTGATTAAAAGTAAAGGAATACTGAACTTCTCTAATGGAGCAGATGTTGTCAGCGAGGCATGTTCCTCAGACTTTATTGTTCCAGTGTAGGCTAGCCAACCCCACATGGCCAGAATTAGTATCTCTGTGCTTGAGAACTTTTCTTGGACATTCAGAAGGCCTGTTTCCCACTCCTACAGCAAGGGGAATGTGCCAAGGAATTAATGTCCCTCAGATATCCCCCAACCAGTGACTCTCAGAAATTGCAGTATAAATATACTGGTCCCTTGGGCAAGAAAATTCTGAGGCATGTGTTTTGTTTTGTTTTACTGTTTACTCATTTTTTGAGAGAGAGAGAAAGCCTGAGCAGTGGAGGGGCAGAGAGAGGGTGGCAGAGGATCCAAAGCAGGCTCTGCAATGATCATAGCGAGCCTGATGCAGGGCTCGAACTCATGAACCGTGATATCATGAACTGAGCTGAAGTCGGACACTCCACTGACTGAGCCACCTAGGCACCTGAGGCATGTGTTTTTACACAGTTCCCAGACTTTCACAGCACACTATGTTAGTTTAATAACTTGTCCTTGGGTCACTTGGGTGGCTCTGTCACTTAAGTATTCAGTTCTGGATTTCACCTCAGGTCATGATCTCATGGTTCATGAGTTGGATCCCTACATGGGGCTCTGTGCTGACCACATGGAGTCTACTTGGGATTCTTTCTGTCCCTCTCTGTGCCTCTCCCTGCCTCTTGTAAAGGAAAGGAAGGGAAAGGGAAGGAAAGGAGAGAAGGAAGTTCAAGAGAATAGGGACACCTGGGTGGCTCAGTCATTTTTAGGCATCTGACTCTTGATTTCGGCTCAGGTCATGATCTCACAGTCCGTGGGATTGAGCCCTGCATCTGGCTCTGTGCTAACAGTGCAGAGCGTGCTTGGGATTCTTTCTCTCTATCCTGTGATTCTCTCTCTATCCCTCTCTCTCTACCCCTCCCTTGGTTGCACTCTCTCTTTAAAAAAAGAAATAAATTACTGAACCTTTATTGCTTGTCTTACATATCCCCTAGGTATAGGTTGTACCTCCTAAATCAAATAACTGCACTTGATTTCTTGTCTCTTCTGTGCTTCTGAGAGAATCAAAGCTAAGATACCTAAGCTAAACTCAAATTAGATATATTAGACCGCAAGCAAATAGGAGGCCCTGATGCTTCATTCAGTGGTCAGTGCACAAAGCCCTATGGAAGCCATCTGTGGGTGACTACAGCTTTTCAAATACTGGGTCTTTTTGATTTTGATATGTTATTTCAGTGATAACTGCAACTTGACTATTGCCATATGTAAATCCTGTTGGATACCATTACATCGGCTTTATCACTAGCTGTCATCAATACAATTTGCGATTAATCCACTGACTTACTCTACTACTGCTTGTAAAGACAACTTATTTTAATTCAATTAGAAGACTATTTTCCCATTTGTTAAGTGACTTAAACTGCAAATAGAATTTTGAGTTCTTAATCAAGGATCTGCTATTTCCACAAGCTCAAACCACATGATTTTTACATCCATATGTGCAGACAATATGAGAAGATTTTATTGTGGAGTTAAAAAAAAAAGTCCCTGTTGACATGAAAATACTTTGCTTCTTTGCTAAAGTACTAGAAATTGTCTAGCTGAGAGAGGTTTCTTAAGGCAACAGGCCACTGTAACAGAATTAAAATACTTTGCTTCCAAGGGAGAAAAAATAATGAGTTAACTGATGCCTCACTGAGGATGTGCTCATTTAAAATATTACCACCCCTAGTCACCCATCATATAGAAATGACCCTACTGAAGTTACATCTTAAAAGAGAGAGGAAAAAGGAAAGGTCTGATGAATGATATGTCACTCGGGTCAATTATTAAGTATCAAAGAGTACATTGGGGAGAACAAGGGGCCCAAGAGGAAGATCACAAAATGAGAGTCAAGCAAAATCTGATATCTACTGAGCGACTCTGCCAAAGGGTTACCCTTTGTACTAGATTACATGAAAAATAAAATATAAGGAAACAAAATCATAAGTTAGAGTTGAACTTTGCCTTAATTCCCAATTTCCACTTCACAGCACTTATGAATTATAGGATCAGCATAAAACATATTGTTTTTATAAGAAAAACAATTTCTGACAGAAAGGCCTTAGGTAAAAAGTAAATTTAAAAATCCAATTTAGAGGGGGAAAAATGCAGGGAACTGTTTTATTTTATGTTGGTGGAAACGCTTTCAGATACAACTGACTTCTCTTGCATGAATCTTTTATCAAAGCAAGGACAGTCAATCTAGTTAGCTTATAACAGAGCAGTTTTTTCACAAAACAATTTTATTTTGGTGAATTTTAGTTGAGGACAAACATGTTTGAATATCTACTAGGAAAATTTTCAAGGAGCTCCCCTGAAGTTAGAGGGAGAAAGGGGTAATGTGTTTTAGGAAATAAATTTTGGGGGAGAAGGTATCTTTCAACTATCTATTAGCTGAGTATTGTCAGGAATGTGTTCTATACAACTCATTGTAAGAAAAATTACAAAGAAAAAAAGAGTTCGCCAAATTGCGAGTTTATTGAGAATAAAGACCTTAATTTAGTCATCTGAAGATCCCAACTACCCATAACAATACTTTGTAATTACTAGGTTGTCAATAAATATTTATTGAATAAACAAATGTTAAGTAAGTTTTGGCTTATGTTCTCCAAGAATTAACAGTCTGGTTGACTTAGGGAGGCATGCTGTTATAAACTGGCCAAAACTCCTCTACCTATGCACAAGCAGTGGGCTCTTTTGGTAACTATTAATAGCTGTCAACAGTTTGAAACAAGCAAAGGTAATTCCCAGCAGTAAAAGCAAGTCTCAGAACATTTGATCACAGATGCCAATATGTATTAGGAATCAAGTATATGATGTGTCTTAAAATTTTGATGAAGTTCCAGTTAAAAAAAATAACTTACAGGACAGATGTACTTCAGGCAAATGGGACAACATTCCATTGTTCGATCAGGCTAAACTTACTAAGTCAGGTCATCAAGAAATATTTAAGAATGAAGCCTAGGATGTCATGCTCAAATGGATAGATGAAGGATGCAGTCTTTTCTATACCCTTATCCCTGTTCATGCAAGGTCTGGGATTATTCCTAAAATATTTCAGTCCATTTCCACATCTTCAAGATCACCAGTGAGGTTTCATCACCAGTGACCACTTTGTTATTTAACAGAATTTCTCCAACACAGTTATAATTGTAACATATTATTCTAATGAGCTAACTTTGATGGTAACGATGACCAGAAAAAAGGTAACTGAAGTGTCTATAGTAGCTGTTGGAAGAATATGGCTAGTTCATCCTCTGCTGAATTCCTGATGAGGGCAAATAAATGTTCCTAGAGTGTGTTTTTCACACTCAGATAATAGCTGATTGTCTATACTGAAGTACTTCAAATAAATGTCGTATCGTATATGACATGAGTGGAGATCAGTAAAAATAACTAACACACATTGAATGCTTCCTGTGTGTGGAGGGAGGTTTCTAAATACTTCACATGAGTCATCTCAAATAATCCCATAGCAACACTATTATTTCATTGTCTGTAAAAAGAAAAATTGAGATGCTGAGTAGGGTTGCTTGCTAAGGGAAGAAGCTGACAGGTGGCAATTTATGATTTAAATGTCGACAATTATTTCTAAAATCCATGCCCTTAACCACAAGGCAGTACTGACTCTCAAAAAACTAGAGAATGATAGAACTAAGGGCTGAATTTTACAGGCTACTGGGGCTTAGAGCCCAACCTGATCATACATGGGGAAGGACTGGATAGAATACTGTTTCTCCTGGATTCAAGATCTGCTCAGTAGAGAAATACAGTCGGTCACAGGTGAACTGAGATTACCTATACAGTAGGTACTCTATCACGTGTCTGTATTCCATCTATATCATTTATTCAAATTCATAGCAGGAGGGCAATTATCTTCATCACATAATCAGACTTGGCCTATAAACCCAGCTTCCCAGGACCTAACTAGCTGTGTAGCCCATCTGGATAAGTATCATGATCTCAGCAATTTAAACCCCTGGATTCATATTACAAGGGTGAGCTTCAAGGGGTATGGATGATTTTAGTGATAGTGGAATATGATTATATGGTGAAAAATGTAATCTAAAAATAACTGCTTCAGTGGAACAACCAATTTACCTTCTGAATAAATTTTTTTATTTAAGCGTAATTGACATACAATGTTATATTAGTTTCATGTGTACAACATACTAATTTGACAATTCTGTCATTACTCAATGCTCACGACTGTTAGGCTAGTTACCATATGTCATACGGTGTTCTTACAATATGAATAACTATATTCCCCATGCTGCGCCTTTCATTTCTGTGACTTAATTATTTTATAAATGGAAGTTGTACCTCTTAACTCCTTTATCTGTTTTGCCCACCTTCCCATCCACCTCCTCCTGTCTGGCAAATACTAGTTTGTTCACTGTATTTAAGAGTGTGTTTTCTGTTTGTTTGTTTTTTGAATTTCACATGTAAGTGAAGTCATATGGTATTAATTTTTCTCTCTCTGATTTCACTTATCATAATACCTTCTAGGTGCATTTATGTGGTCCCAAGTAGCAAGATTGATCTCTCTCCCTCTCTCTGACTCTCTTTGGCTAAGCAGTGTTCCATTATGTGTGTGTGTGTGGCACATCTTCTTTATCCGTTCTTCTATTGATGGACAATTGATTTCTTTCCATACCTTGGCTACAGTAAATAAAGCCACACTAAACTTAGGGATGTGTGTATCCTTTCAAATTAGTGTTTTGTTTTTTTTTTTTCAATTTGGGTAAATACACAGTATTGGAATTACTGGGTCATATGATATTTCTATTTTTAATTTTTGGAGGAATCTCCATACTCTTTTCTATAGTGGTTGCACGAATTTACATTCCCACCAGCAGCACATAAATGTTCCCTTTCTACGCAGCCTAACGAATATTTGCTATTTCTTATCTTTGTATACTAGTCTTTCTGAGTGGTTTGATACCTCATTGTGGTTTTGATTTGCATTTCCCTGATGATTGAATACCTCTTCATGTGCCTGTTGACATTGTCTGTGTCTTCTTTAGAAAAATGTCTGTTTGGGTCCTCTGCCCATTTTTAATCAGGTTTTATTTTTTGTGTTAAATTGTAAAAGTTTTTATATACTTTGTATGTGAACCCCTACCTTGTATATCACTTTGTAAATATCTTTTCCCATTCAGTAGGTTGTCCTTTCATTTTATTGATGGTTTCCTTCACTGTGAAAAATTGTTTTATTTTGATGTAGTCCTATTTATTTTTACTTTTGTTTGCCTTACCTGAGAAAACATACCCATATATATGTTGCCAGGGTTGGTGTCCAAGAGAGTACTGCCTACGTTTTCTTTTAGGAGTTTTATGGTTTTCAGTATCACATTTAAGTCTTTAATCCACTTTGAGTTTATTTTTGTGTTTGGTATAAGAACATGGTACAGTTTCATTCTTCTGCATTTATCTGTCCCGTTTTTCCAATACCATTTATTGAAGAGACTGTCTTTTCTCCCATCATATGTTGTTTCCTCCTTGGTTGCAGGTTAATTGACCATATACGTGTGGGTTTATTTCTGGGCTCTCTATCCTGTCCATTGATCTATGTATGTATTTTGGGGCCAGTACCAAACTCTTTGAATTATCACAGATTTGTAGTATATTTTGTAATCTGGGATTGTGATACCTTCAGCTTTGTTCTTCTTTCTCAAGGTTGCTTTGGCTATTGGGGGTCTTCTGTGGTTTCATACAAATTTTAGGATTATATGTTCTAGTTCTGTGAAAAATGCTGTTGGTATATTTATAGGAATTGCATTTAATCTATAGATTGCTTTGGATAGTTGGGGCATTTTTACAATATTATAATTCTTCCAATAAGTGAGTATGTTATATTTCCCATGTATTTATGTTATCGTCAATTTCTTTCATTAATATCTTACAGTTTTCAAAGTACAGGTCTTTTTGCATTGTGATGCAAATATAAATGAGATAATTTCTCTTTCTGATACTTGGTTATTAGTGTGTAGA
Organism: Acinonyx jubatus; assembly: GCF_027475565.1. Lineage (NCBI taxonomy): Eukaryota > Metazoa > Chordata > Mammalia > Carnivora > Felidae > Acinonyx > Acinonyx jubatus. Next base: position 129,331,006 of record NC_069380.1, on the reverse strand, counting down.
AATATAGCTGATTTCTTTATATTAAGACATATCCTTTAACTTTACTGAACTCATTTATGAATTATAATACCTTTGGTGGAATCTTTAGGGTTCTGTTTATAAAGTATCACGTCATCATCTACATATAGTGACAGTTTTTCCTCTTCCTTATCAAGTTGAATGCCTTTTATTTCTCGTCTAATTCCTACAGCTAGGACTTCCAGGACTGTGCTGAATTACTGTGTTGAGAATGGGCATCCTTGTCTTGTTTCTATTCTTGGAGGAAAAGCTTTCAGTTTTTCATCATACAGTATGTTGTTAGCTATAAATGTTTCATATGTGGCTTTAATTATGTTGAAGTTTGTACCCTCTAAACCCATTTTGCTGAGGCTTTTTATCATAAAAAATGTTTTATTTTGTCAAATGCTTCTTCTGTATCTACTGAAATGATCATATATTTTTTATCCTTTATCTTGTTAATGTAATATCACACTGATTGTTGAATATTGAACCAGGTTTGCCTCCCTGGAATAATCCCACTTGATTGTAGCAAATGATTTTTTTAATGTATTGTTGAAATTGGTTTGTTACTATTTGGTTGAATATTTTTGAATACGTGTTCATCAAAGATAATGGCTGTAGTTTCCTGTTTTGGCATTTGTCTTCTTTTGGTATCAGGGTAACGCTGGCCTCCTAGAATGAATTTGGAAGTTGTCACTCCTTTTTTAATCTTTTGCAATAGTGTGAGAATAGATACAATTTCTTCACTACATGTTTGTTAGAATTCACCTGTGACGCCTTCTGGTCCTAGACTTTTGTTTGTTGAGTTCTCTGATTATCAAATCAATTTTGTTACTAGTAATATGTCTGTTCAAATTTTCTATTTCTTACCAATTAAGTTTTGGAAAATTTTAGGTTTCTAGGAATTTTTTTAAATTTCTTCTAGACTGTCCAATTTGTTGGCATAAAGTTTTTCATAATATTCTCATAATTCTTTATATTTCTCCTTTATTTCTGATTTCATTTATTTGAGTACCCACTCTTTTTTCTTGAGAAGTCTGGCTAAAGGTTTATTAATTTTGTTTAGCTTTTCAAAGAATCAACTCTTGGTTTCATTGATCTTTTCTACTGCTTTGTCATAGTCTCTAATTTATTTCCACTCTAATCTTTATTTCCTTCTGCTGCTGCTTTAGGGTTTATTCTCTTGTTCTAACTTCTTTAGGTATAAGTTAAGTTGTTTATTTGAGACTTTTCCTGTTTTTTGGCAAAGGCCTGTATTGCTATAAACTTCCTTCTTAGAACTGCTATTATGTCTCAAAGACTTGGAATATTGTGTTTTCATTTCCATTCATCTTTATGTATTTTTTTATTTCCACTTTGATTGCTTTATGGAGCCATTGGTTGTTTAGTAGCATGTTGTTTCACCTCCATATATTACGGTTTTTTTTTTCCGGTTGTTTTCTTAAAATTCATTTTTAGCTTCATACCATTGCGGCTGGAAAAAATGCTTGCTATGATTTGAGTCTTGTTAAATTTACTAAGACTCGTTTCATCCTAACATGATCTATACTGGAGAATATTGCATGTACACTTAAAAAGAATGTATATTCTGGTTTGGGATGGAGTGTTCTGTATATATCTGTTAGGTAAATCTAGTCATATAAAATTGCAGTTTCCTTGTTGCTTTTCTGTCCGCATGATGTATACGCTGATGTAACTGGGATGTTAAAGTGCCCTACTATTAGCGCATTATTGTCAATTTCTCCCTTTATGTCTGTTAATATTTGCTTTATGTATTCAGGTACCCTTCTATTGTGTGCACAGAGATTTACAATTGTATATCCTCTTGTTAGATTATTTCTTTTATCATTACATAGTGCCCTTCTTTGTCTCTTTCTATAGTCTTTGTTTTAAACTATTTTGTATAAGTATTTCTATCCCTGTTTTTTAATTAATTATTGTATTATCTTTTCCATTTGCTTGATGGATTTTTTTTTTATCTCTTCACTTTAAGCCTGTATGTGTCTTTAGGACTGAAGTGAGTCTCTTGTCAGCAGCATAGATGGGTCTTGTTTTTTTGTTTGTTTTTAAATACATTCATTCTCCTTATGTCTTTTAATTAGAACATTTATTCCATTTACAGTTAAATTATTTATAATTAGGTATTTATTGCCATTTTGTGAATTATTTACTGGTTGTTTTTGTAGTTCTTCTTTGTCTTTTCTTACTCTCTTCTATTGTGGTTTGATTACTGTCTTTAGTATTATGCTTAAATTTCTTTATTTTTTGTATATCAATTTTAGGGTTTGATTTGTGGTTACCATTAGGTTCGTATATAACATCTTACATTATAGTCTACCTTGAGTTGATGGTCACTTAATTTTTAACACATTGTAAAAGCATTACATTTTTATTCCTCCCTACATGTTTTATTTATGTGTCTCATTTTACATCTTTTTATCTTGTGTATCCCTCAACTAATGTTTGTTAGATATAATTTACTTAGTGTTTGTGTTTTAACTTCCCTACTGGCTTTATAAGTGATTAATTAATCAACTATCTTTATGTTTACTTACACCTGTAAATTTGTTTCCTTTAAGAAATTTCTTCTAGTTATGGCTCTTTCCCTTTAATGACATCCCTTTAACATTAGTAATAGGACTGATTTATTTGTGAGGAACTCCTTCCACTCTTGTTTGTCTGAGAAACTCTTTATCTTCTCTATTCTGGTGATAGCCTTGCTGGGTAGAGTATTCTTGGCTGTAGGGTTTTTTTCTTCTTGCACTTTGAATATATCATGCCATTCCCTCTGGCCTATAGAATTTCTGCTAAAACCATCTGATAGCTTTATGGGATTTCCCTTGTGTGTGACTGTTTTCTTTTCTCTTGCTTTTAAAATTTTCCCTTTATCATTCCTTGCTGTCTTTTTAGTGTCTTGGTGTGAACCCCCTTGGGCTTCCCTTTTAGGGACTTGGAGTTCCTACAACCTGAGAGTCTAGAAATAATAGAAGGTAACTTTCAGAAATCTAGAATGATCTCTTTACATATACATGAAGGAACCAAGGCCTAGAGAGGTCAACTGACTTTCACAAATGTGAAAATTGCCAGGAGGTATCAAAAGCTTTAATAGTCTTGTAATATATTATGTTAAAAAATAAACTAGAAAAAAAACGGTTTATGTCAACTCCCTGAGGAAAAATAAGACATATGAATTTCTTTGTTAAAGTATATCATATCTGACAGTTTGATGATTTAAGTTTTGGTACAAAAGTCAGCAGGGTAACCTTGGTTTTCCAGCATAAAAATCTATATTACCCCATATCTTCAAAAACTTTAGATTTAGTTTATTGTCCTAGGGTAAAACAGTTGAACTACCACAACAGTCAGATTATCATGGTGCTATCAACCTTGTTTCAACATTTATACTGATAATAGTGAGTAGTTAATTGAGGTGGATAAAAAGTTTTCTCCTTTTACCTTTTTGTCTCCTTAAAAACAAATGCAAACAAACAGTATTGGATTGTTGATGGCAGCTTTTTACCTCTGTGGAAAGAACTGTATTTTGATTAAGTATACTGTACTATTGACAATGTTTATGGGTGTGTGTGTGTGTGTGTGCGCACATGTTTGTGTTTTCATGTTCACTGTAACAGTTTTGGTAATGTCAAAATGTTTCTCTTCTTTATTATATGCTGATTATATGCCAGTTCTGTTATTCTTGATTATACACCAATGCATGTGTACTGTCTTAGAGTTGTAACCTCCATCACATTAGTAAACATGTATTATTTGTTAAAATTGTGTTTTGGTTACTTACGGTACTCCTCTAAGCTTTGACTGACAAGATAACTTCTACTGGAAGGGAGTAGATCATTTGGATTCACAAATAAAATTGACACATCTAAAATAAAATGAAAACACTTTAAAACCTTACTGTTGGAGAGCAAATGGAAAACTTTGTAATCACTTCACTTATGACAGAAGTAGTCCCTACCAATATCTTCTTTCCTTTGGAAAATTTAAATGGATAAATAAAAGTAACAGCCTTAAATGGATCCCTTATATGAAGAGAAATCAACATTTCTGGCTTTTGATCAAGTAAAGTTTCTATATTTCATGGTCTGGTTTTATTGTGTTTCTTTTGGGTAGCACTGCTAGGAATTTACCCAAGGGATACAGGAGTGTTGATGCAGAGGGGCACTTGTACCTCAATGTTTATAGCAGCACTTTCAACAATAACCAAATTATGGAAAAAGACTAAATGTTTATCAACTGACGAATGGGTAAAGACGATGTGGTTTATATATACAATGGAATACTACTTGGCAATGAGAAAGAATGCAATCTGGCTATTTGCAGCAACATGGATGGTACTGGAGGGTATTATGCTAAGTGAAATAAGTCAGGCGGAGAAAGACAGATACCATATGTTTTCACTCTTATGTGGATCTTGAGAAACTTAACAGAAGACCATGAGGGAGGGGGAGCGGGGAAAGAAAAGTTACAGAGAGGGAAGGAAGCAAACCATAAGAGACTCTTAAGGACTGAGAACAAACTGAGAGTTGATGAGGGTTGGGAGAGAGGGGAAAGTGGATGATAGGCATGGAGGAAGACACTTGTTGCGATGAGCACTGGGTGTTGTATGGAAACCAATCTGACAATAAATTATATTAAAAAAATTAACTAGGTTTTTGGTATTACCTAGTCACAATATTTAGTGAAAATTTGGTTTGCTTTTCTGAGCAGCCTCTCTTGTTTGATGGTGATGGTGATTTTTTTTTCCCAGTTTCCTTTGAGTTTGCATTAAAGCTTGATGATGGTGAAGCTATAATCAAGTCAAATTTCCTCCTGTTAGTAAGAACAGGATAAGCTCTTAGCTTATCCTGTATCTTTTGTGTTTTCCTCATTAGTGTTAATTCTCAAGACATTGCCTGAGGAATACTGACAGAGAAAGTTTCTTAGTATTTTCCATGCCTGAAACATATTTGTCTTCACATATGAATAGTAATTTTGCTTGGCAAAAAATCCAGATTGAAAATAATTTTCTCCAGGTACTATGAAGATGTTTTCACTTGCCTTCTAACGTTCAGTTTTGGCGATGATAAACATGATGTTTGTCTGATTCTCATTCTTTTTGATTGTGTTGTGTTTTTGGTTTTTTTTTCTTTTTGGAAGTTACTGGATCTTTTTAATCCATGGGATTGTAAAATATTATGTTAATATGTTTAGGATAGGTCTTTCTTTGATCATCTTATTTGTAATTTACTGGGGAATTTCAGTATGAAGGCTCATGTTTTTAACAGCTATAGAATATCATTAAACTATTTCATGAAACATTTTTCTGTGTTTCTGTTCTCTGTATTTAAGACTGTCTTACGGTCTGTCAACCTCTCTGTGTTTATATCATTTTTGCTTCCCTTCCCTTATATTCATCTGTTTTGTTTCTTAAATTCCACATACAAGTGAAATCATTGATATTTGTCTTTCTCTGCCTAATTTCGCTTAGCATAATACACTCTAGTTCTATGCACATTGTTGCAAATGGCATTTTTTCATTCTTTTTGATCACTGAGTGATAGTCCATTGCGTGTGTGTGTGTGTGTGTGTGTGTGTGTGTGTACATACACTTTTTTTTTATCCCTTCATCAGTTGATGGACATTTGAACTTTTTGCATACTTTGGCTATTATCAATAGTGCTGCTATAAACATTGGGATGCATGTGCCCCTTTGGATAAATACCTAGTAGTGCAGTTGCTGGGTCAAAGGGTAGTTCTATTTTTAATTTTTTGAGGAACATCCATGCTGTTTTCCAGAGTGGCTGTACCAGTTTGCAATACCACCAGCAATGCATAAGGGTTCCTCTTTCTCAGCGTCCTTGCCAATATCTTTTGGTGCCTGAGTTGTTAATGTTAGCCACTCTTACAGGTGTGAGGTGGTACTTTATTGTGGTTTTGATTTGTATTTCCCTGACGGTGAGTGATGTTGAGCATTTTTTTCATGTATCGGTTAGCCATTTGGATATCTTCTTTGGGAAAGTGTTTATTCATGTCTTTTCCCCATTTTTTTCACTGGATTATTTGTTTTTTGAGTGTTGAGTTTGAGGAGTTCTTTATAAATTTTTGATATTAACCCTTTTTCGGGTATGTCATTTGCAAATATCTTCTCCCATTTTGTAGGTTGCCTTTTAGTTTTGCTGATTGTTTCCTTCGCTGTGCAGAAGCTTTTTATCTTGATGAGGTTTCTATAGTTCATTTTTTATTTTTTCCCTTGCCTCTATCAATTGGTAAAGTTGATTGAATATAGGTTTAGTTGAGAACAAAGTCAACACAGTAAGCATTACGGATAACATTTCCCTTACAGAATTGGTTGAAAGTAAGCAACTTGAGGTGTGGAGGTAGATAAGAAAGAAATGGCTTCCTAAGTGATGATGAGTAGTCCAAGAAAAGCAGAGAAATCGCAAAGTAGGAGCAAGAAGCCATCAAGAAAATGGTAAGCACTGCCAATGCATACGTTGTGTTCTGCTTCCCTGGGTGTCTGTCAGACAAAGAGAGACCACAATGAGAGACAGATCTCAGCACCCTCTCCTGAAGAATGCTCTGCAATTGATGGAGTTGTACCTGAAAATTGGATCCTTGGAGGAGAGCAAATATCCCCTTTCTGGTGAAGCTCAGATGGAAAGTTGAAGTCAAAATTTTCTGACCTCAGTCTAACCTGCTGCCTAGCAACAATAGTCTTTGATTCACTTTTTTCTTTGACTTATTTCCCTGGCAGATACAATTTGCTTTAATACTTACTGATTGTATTTTGTATTGATCTCTGGAGACACTGTCTCTGAAACTGTCGCTTGGGGTCACTCATTCATTATAAAGATTCTGTAAAGGATGGCTTGGTTTCCATGTTTCATGACAGAGTGCATCACCACACTTTTTGCCAGTTTGAATCAGATCTCCAGTACCATTTCTTATTTTCTCTTAGAGAAAATTTTAAAATAAATATATTATTTTATGAAGAACTTGCTCAAAGTAAATATTATATTGAACTCTTTTTTTATCCAGGAAGTACAGGTCTTATTTATTGATCAGTTCCATGATTATTTATTTTTTTCTCGAGAATAAAAAGTGACTTTGGCATTTGAGTGTCCTAAAGAATGATTTATACATTTTTGCTTGAGGCAGACAAAACACAGGTAGGTTTAGTGCAATTTCTGATTAAAGCTTTGTTATCACATTTTAATTAAAACCAAAAAATGGCCAGAAAAGAAAAAGATTAATTTCTTCAATTTCTGGGCACCTCTGTATCAGAGGAGAGAAATCATGTAAAATTAGAAAATTATTTTGTTTATTTTTTAAAATATAATTTATTGTCAGGGTAGCTAACATACAGTGTATACAGTGTGCTCTTGACTTCGGGAGTAGATTGCCATGACTCATTGCTTTCATACAATACCCAGTGCTCATCCCAATAAGCGCCTTCCTCAATGCCCATCACCCATTTTCCCCTCTCCCCGCAAGTAGCTGGATGAAATTGATTAGTGTGTTCATTATCAAATTTATCTCCATGCTTTAAAATATCATGTTTTCCATAGGTTGAGAATCTGAGGCAATTTTAATGTATGTGGGCTGTTTAGATAAAACCTTCAATAAAAACATTGCTTCTTAGCTGTACTTTTGGTGTTGAACTTCTTTCAGAGAATAGTTATGATGAACTAATTTTATGTCACAGGTTGGTCTCCAATGCTGTTGTAGAATCCATTCTAAAGGAAAAATTGAAGTCTAACATCAAGAGGTTCTAGGTGAACATCAGGCTGTCCATTTTCTAAACTTTGTCCCATTCACTTCCAGTCATCTAAGGACAGGAGTTGCAAATATCTCTTTCATCTGAGAACATGGTGTTGAGACTTGAGTGCATTAAACATGATTTTATACCAAAGCAGTTGTCTTAAAAGCTAATTTTGGTTAGAGAGGAAGAGAGAAATAGGGGGAGAAAGGAAAGAGGGCAGGGAGAGAGAGATATAGGAAGATGGAGATTTTCCAGATGAGCTGACAATCGTAGCACTCACACAGAAATCAAAGGCAACACAGAAGAGGAAAAGGTCATAATGGGGATTCTTTTCTTCCACCAAAATCGTTCAATCACATATTATCCCCAAAACAATTCATATGTCTTCTTAGAGATGATCTGAGGGGGTTTGCAAACAATTTGTGAAAATGCACATCTTACTTAAAAGAACAGAACAATTAACCTAAAGGACTGTATAGGTGACTGTTGGACTGAGTTTACTAACTGATACTAAGATTTATATTTTTTCTTCCTTACCCCATTCCCACGAGCAGGTACAGGTTTATGAGCTCAGAATTAGACACTGCTTTTAAAACTATCTTTTCTTTGTATGTCTCAATATGGTGGGTGTCATTTTGCAAAGCTGACTCACCGTCAACATTTGGTTAGTGTTTTTATTTTCTGTTATTGTAGTGTGACCTACCAGACACTGTAAGCTAGGCTTTAAAAGTACTTTTTATCAGGGGCACCTGGGTGGCTCACTCAGTTCAGTGGCCAATTCTTGGTTTCAACTTGGGTCATGATCTCACTGTCCCTGGGATTGAGCTCTGCCTTGAGCTATGTGCTGACAGCGCAGAACTTGCTTGGGATTCTCTCTCTCCCTCTCTCTCTGCCCGTCCCTTGCTCACATGCTTGCTCCCTTACTCTCTCTCAAAATTAATAAAATAAATGCAAAAAAAAGTACTTTCTAACGATATGATTTTTTCTTTGTACATATTCTGAGTGATAATTCAGTTAAGTGAATCCCTTCCAAATCACGTGAATGTGTGCCAGCGTGAAGCCAAGGCGCATCTATTCTCAACTATTTGCAAAGGATGATTAGTCTGTCTCCTGAGTAGAGTATCTCCATTGAGTTGTCAGGAGATGGTAAAGCCATTTCCAATAAAGCACAAATTACAACTATAGAATATAGATGAGTAAGAGTTACGTGAAGTTACTCTCTTATTTTCAGTTATAAAATAAAAGTTACAGAACAAACAGCTTGAATTTTGCTCTTGTTAACTGAACTCAGTTTATAAGCAGGTTTGCAGTGGATCACATGGTCAGAGTTATATTAAAAAGCATTAGAGCAGAGAAGTCAGATTGTGGTACTTATGAATTCATGCATTTTTCAAGTGCCAATGATTATACTTTAAGATAGGACTGTAATTAATTGTGCACGGTCATTCAGGCTCAAAGTGTCAATAATACCTGGGGTCATGTTGTCTCAATATCTACCTGCGTAGGTATTTTAGTCTAAGCAGTGGAAATCAGGGTTCCAAACTGTTTTTAGAATACAGAAACAAAGTATCTAATAGCAGGAGAATTAGAGCAAGTGGTAGGACTCTAAATTCCAGATTGGGATTCAGAAGCATTAATGTAGGAAGTGAGCAGGAGGCCATAGTGTTGAAAAAATTCAGATAAGAGGCAAATAGATAAGGCACAGAGAAACCAAGAGAATTCATATTTTCTAACTAGCACATAAAGTGAAGCCTAGTAATTACAAATGAGAAACAAAATGACTTAAAATTTTAGCTCAGCTATTATGCTTAAATATCTCCATCTTAAGGTCAGGCTCAGTCCAAAATACCAGGTTGAATTGGGTTTTCAGTGGAAACTTAAGCAGAAAGATACATTTGGGGGAAGAAGAATGTTTTCATGTGTTCAACATCCTGGTGCACAGATGGTTGACTAATTCTCTGTCTTGTACATTTCTCCTCATTTCTTTGTCATTTCTTTGGGAATTATCTCAGTTTGATTACATACAGCATTCTACCATTTTAAAAATTAATTTTAAATATTATCTCATTGGTAACCTATTCTCAATCCTTGGGATGTATATATACCTGGCACCTTCTATACGTTTAGATCTTCTTCTGCTGATAGGTTGCATTTAAAACTTGGCCTGAAAGTCTGATTTCTTTAAGGGCCCAGAAAAAAAGTATATATAAATTTGCCACATTGTTCTCCACTATTGGGCATTATTGTTCTAAAAACTTTAAAAATTTTATTATAGGTAAAATTACATTTAGTTACTGTAACTTTCATATCTTTGATAAGTACAAGTGAACATTCATTGTATTTATGTATTGATGGGTATACTCTTAAACTCTGTTCCAATCATTTGTCCATTTAGCTCCTGAGGTACTGTGTTTTCCCTATGAATTTATTATTTTACCGACGTAAAACTAATTCCTGTTTATTCATCCCTTGGATTTGTATCAGATTGATTAAATATTTAGTGAAAGATTATAGAATTGATTGAAATTAATAAAACCTGGAAATGTACTCGGATTCCATTTCACAACATTCTGAGCTTAACACCTTTGTGTTTCAGCAGTTCATCTGAAGATGAACACAGTTGACTGACTTCAACACTCTTTACTTCTGATCTTTAACCACTTTATACCAAGGAAACCAAGACCTTTCACTTAAAGAATAAGACTAATAAAAATCTGGAAATTGTGCGGAAATGGCTTTTTTTTGCTTTATGTGACTGTTCTCATAAAACAGATTAATGACAAGTTGTACTAACAAGAAAATGAACACATACTCCTGGCATGACAAAAAAGAAAGTAGATCATATATGTAATATAGTACCAATTACAAAATGTCTGAAAGGAAATCTTGAAATGTTATACATTATCTCTAAATAGTGGAATCACATGTGATTGTAGAATAGTCTTCTTTACATTTTTACATTTTCCAAAACTTTTACAATGACCACTTACTATATGGGCATATATAAAAATGATAGCCATGGCAAATGTCAATTTACAAAATTAGAAATTCATGCCTTCATTGTTTCATTATTTTTATAATAATTGCTCCGATTTATCCTACTTACCTTTGTGGATATGCAAATCTAAATCTGTTTAGGCTGAGAATCCAAACTCCCTTGAAACTACCAAGAAGACAGATTTTCTCTACTTTTTCTGTGACTGTAAGGATAGTGCCAGAGTATATTTGTTTACATTCATTTGTCAGTATTTATAGTGACTGTCATGAGGAGGCTGATGATATTGGGATGTGGAAACAGGAAATAGTCAATTACAGTTATAGTTTTCTTAACTATATGTATTTTTCTTTTTTTGATTTTTTAACATTTATTTGTTTGTTTATTTATTTAATGTTTGTTTATTTTTGAGGGAGAGAGAGACAGAGCATGAGCAGGGGAGGGTCAGAGAGAGAGGGAGACACAGAATCGGAAACAGGCTCCAGGCTCTGAGCTGTCAGCACAGAGCCTGACGCGGTGCTCGAACTCATGGACCACAAGATCATGAGCCGAAGTCGGACACTTAACCGACTGAGCCACCCAGGCACCCCATGCATTATTTTTTTAAGTATATGAATTATTTGTGTTGTTAGTATAATGGAATTTGAGGCAAAAGTAATGAGTCTCTACAAAAGTATTCTTGGTAATCTTATTCTTCATTAATAAATTTTTCTTGAAGCACAAAAATGTGAGTGTCACTTAAATACAGAATAGCTTTTCAATAATGCTATCATCGTTTTACTATCTTCTGCATTTTGATGTAGCCTGGCTGAGTTCTGACACAGAATTTTCATTAGGGAATTTATACTTGAACAAAGTTTAATATTGCTACACCTAATCACTTCTGAGAAAAATAACTTGTAGAGACTTTAAATAATGTAGATTTGAAATGAATGTGATTAACTTTTCAGTAACTGTTACCTGGATATTTGAAATTCCTCTCATGTCACAAAGTAGGAATATTAAGCTTTTATGTATCTAGTTTTGGTCCATAGTGTATTTTTCAATGATTCATCAGGTTGTGGAGTTTTAGATTTAACCGAGCCCAGAATAGTAAAATAACCAGCTAAATGTACTACAGTATCTTCTTTTCAGGCATTGATTTGTAGTGACAATTGTGAATCAGCTCTTCAACCGGACACAAATGAGAATCTAACAATAGCTACTGTCTGTATGAGTCCTTCTTGCTGGAGTTTTTCCTTCCCTACTTACTTGAACCTCCTAAAATTACACATTTTAGCCACAGATCTTCAGTTAAGTCAGCATTTCTCTTGCTTTTGGGTTGTATACACTTTAGAAAATAGGAAGCTTATAGATCACAGGAAAATGTGACAATTATAAATGAAAAATAGAATAGCCTTAGGCACACATATAAACAAATCCCCAGTAAAGGTAGATCGTATTTGTTTGGCATGGGAATTGCACCGGAGTCCAATTTGGATGTCACAAAAGACGTTTATCTTTCAGGTTTATGAAAACTGCTTCTTTCACCAATTCTCTTAAGGCTGCAGAAACAATTATAGAATGCGTAGGGGAAGAAGTATAAGAATAAGAAAAAGTAAGACTTAGATTCATTTACAGGTTTTATTTTCATATTCCTGCTTTCAGAAAACTGTCATTTTACTTTATTTTTGCCATTTGAAATGGAAATTTCCAAAGATTATTATTTGACTATTTACCTGAAACATTAACAATATTAAGGCAGCAAATGACAGAAAACCAAGTTCATCGCGAATGATGACAACATCTATATATCTCTATGCTCTGTTCCTAATGCTAGCTCATCTCACATTTGCGACAATTCATGAAATCTACAGTTGCAACTCTATTATTCCTCATTCCACCTACAACTCCAATCTCTCATCCTTATTGATACCTCTCTTAGGCTTAGGTATCTAAACAGGGAAATTAATATTTTTAAAACTAAGCTCATTAACTGTTGTTCTGGCCAGCCACCTCTCCGTAATTTCCTTACCGCTGCCGTATGTTATTAACATCTTCCAATTTTTTCCATAATCACCACTATTCTATGAGTGTTCACCTCTTTGGCCAAGATTATTCTCTTTGGAATGGTGGTCTCTGGGCAATATACTCTGCCTTTTAAGAGAACATGATGTTTGTGAGACCGTGACTGGAATGTGGAGATCATATGTGTAGTTTAATAAAGTATTTCTCATGTCCCTCTCCCCCAAAAAGAACTTGAGAATTTCCTTTCAGTAAGTTTTTCTACAGTATAGCTAGCTACCAGACAGGGGAATTGGTGACAGGTGTTGCTTCAACAAGTGTTTTACTTCCCTATGTGTGCCAGGGGCTTGGTTAGTTCTAGGTTGTAATAAAAGACAGAGGGTAAATTCAAGTTCTGTCCCTCTTAGAATGTCAACTGTTTGACTCCTATCCATCGTAAAATTATTTCCACTTGTCACTGCTGAAGCAGTTTCTCCGGGCCATTAAATCATATTGTACAACATTTTCTTCACTTCCTGATAATGGATTTTCTTCTCCTTCTTCTTTCTTCTTTCTTCTTTCTTCTCTCCTCTTTCCTCTTTCTTCTTTTTGATAATGGATTTCTTTCTTGTTGCTAAAGCTGGGCTTAGAATAGCAACTTGGATTTCAAGGTGTATATATGTGAGTACAGGAGTACTAAATGCTTCATGTAGGTATAATTGAAGACATGTTGAGTGTCAACAGCAGATGATCCTGGATTTGTAAAATAGTTTTTATTGGTAAGAAGATTGAGATACCTTGATAGCTAAAAGAATTTTTTTGTATGTAAAGATGTTGCTAATTACCATATGCTAATTTAGCACTAACACAAAGAGAATTTGATAGGATATTTCAGAAATCACACCAAGTGGAGGCAAAATTAAAATCTGGATGAGATGCCAGTGTGACAGCATTTTTCCTGCAAGTTTATGTGACCTTCTTTATGGCATGGGGTCTTAGGTTTTTTTATTCATAAAGTAGCAATAATATATTCTGTAGCTATATCCTAGGGTTGGTGGCAGACTTAATAAAATATTGAATGTAAATTAACTTTAAAGTTAGAAACAACTAGATAAACCAAAACTAAAAGCATGATGATAAGTAGACATTAGGCTGTAAAGCCAAGTGTTCATTCATACAAACAAATAGATAAAAATCATGCAGAGCACATTTTCTGAGCACACGGTGGAATTAAACTAAAAATCACTGGCAATAAGTAGCAATTAAAGTTACCAATAATGACTGAAATTTAAGTAATTCATTCATAAATTAAATAATAAGAGATACAACCTAAGTGGTCCTTAGTGGGAAACACACAACTTACGTTAGAAAAGAAGAGAGGAAACCAGTGACCTAAGGCTCCATCTTAAAAGCTATAAAGACAAAGCAATGTACATCTAAAGTCGGTAGGAGTAATAAGTAGGTGCAGAAATCATCACCAGCAACAAAAAGCTACCAGGCAATTTTTACCAAAGGCAAAAAATTAATGAAATTGGTAACTGTGTAGCTAGATTGATTATGAAGATAAGAAAAGGGAAGCTACCAATAACAGGCATACAAAAGGATTTATCACCACAGATTCTACAGAGATTGAAAGGGTAATAATAGATTGCACTTAAGAATTCATAACAAACATGACACCTTAGATAAAACGAAAAAACTTTATTGAAGAATACGACTTGCAAAATTAACACAAGAAGCTGCTACAATCTGAATAGTCCTGGTTCAATGAAAGAAATGGAACTTGTTACCAATTCCTCTTCCAAAATACATATAAATAAGAAATAACATCAATCTAAAAAAGAAGAAGAAAAAGAAATAACGCCAATCTTACGCAAAAATAAGGAGATTACTGCCCTTCTTGTTTGAGTCCACCACAACGTGACAACATTATTACAAAAAAAAAAATGAGGGCCAAAATTTCTCATGAATATAGACAAAAGGTTCCTTAATGAATTGTCAGTATTTGAAATCCAAGTATATCATGACCAAGCAGGATTTATCTTATGAATATAGGAGTGATTTAATCGTTTAAAATTACTCAGCGTAAGTTACCATATTAATAGATTGAAGGAGAAAAAATGATCATTTCAACAAAATGTAAACAGATAATTCAAATAATTATTCAAGTAATGCAAAAAATAATTCAAATAATTCAAAACAATATTCATTGTTAAAATGCTTAGCACATTAATAATAGGAGTTTTTTGTTAAAAAAAAATTGAGCTCCTTCCAGCTTGCAGCTCAGCTAATAAGGAACTTGCACGTTGTCACTGACTTGTAACAACAGGTAAAAAGCTGTTATGGGGGGTTGTTTGTGTTTTGTTTTTCACGAACAAACTGAAAATCAGAAGTGCTTCTTAGGTCTGTCAGAGACGTCAGGTCACCAGGCAAACTTCAGTTGTCAAAATTTAAGAGATGGATGGGAGCACAAGAATCAAAATTTACAGGAGCAGAAACCTATTAACAGAAACCTACAGGGGAACGGTACTAAGGCAGGACAACCTTAAACGATTTTTGCCCAATTGCTGAAGACTCAGTCTGTGCATCACTGAGAGTTAAAACCTCTAAGGGGGCCCAGTCATACAGGGACCACCACTTATTTTGTGAGTTTCACTTCCTGAGGCTTGTCAGGGTTTTTTACAGTGAAGACCAAAAAAAAGAAAAAAAAAAAAAAAAACGGAAAAGAAAAGAAAAAAATTTCCTTCTGCTTCTGGCATGGAGAGGGGAAGAGTAACTGTTTTGAAATAGATGAAATAGTCTGTCCTTCTAAACAAGGCCTGCCTTCAAGAGAAATTTATTTACCAGAGTCTAACCAACCTGGGGGAAGAGAAATAACAAACTCCAACCCATTTTAGTCATATGCATTATGAATTAAACATCACAGCCCAGGGACACAGGATCACACAATGACTCAGTTTTAATCATGGGGCTATAGAATGCTTCCCTCCCACACACCCCTTACTAGCACACCACTAAAAACCTATTTACTTCAGTTCTTTTTACTGAGTACATAATGTTTTACTTCCAACCAAAATATACAAGGCATACTAAAAGGCAAACAATAGTTTGTAGAGACAAATAAAGTGAACTAGACCCAGATATGACAGAGATATTGGAATTAACTGCCAATGTGAGCAGAGAATTGTCTGAAATAAATTTTGAAAATTTTGGAGATCAAAAACAGTGTAACAAAAATGAAGAATGCCTTTGATGACCTCGTAGACTGGACATGGCTGAGGAAAAAATATGTAATCTTGAGAATATGTCCACTGAAACTTCCAAAACAAAAAAGTAAAGAGAAGAGAGACTGAAAAAAACAAACCCAGAATGTTCAAGAATTGTAGGACAACTATAAAAGGTGCAACATGTATAAATAGAATACCAGATGGAAAAAGAAATAGAAAAAAAATACATGTGAAGAAATAATGATTGAGAATTTCCCAAAATGAAAGACACCAGACCAAAGATTTAGATGTGTATAAAACACCAATCAGGATAAATGCCAAAAACAAAACCACCAAACTAAACCTAAACATATACTCAAAATGCAGAAGATCAATGAGAAATTTAAAAACTTGAGTGGTGCCTTGGTTGGACATCCAACTCTTGATTTTGGCGCAGGTCCTTATTTTATTGTTTGTGGGATCAGGATTGAGCCCCACATCGGGCTCCACACTGAGTATGGAACCTGCTTGGGATTCTCTCTCCCCATCTCTTTCTTTTGCTCCCCGAAGTACACTTTCTCTCTCTCAAAATAAATAAATATTCTTTAAAAAACTGGAAATAAGATAGAATAAACACATTATCAATAGAACAACAAGAATTATGTAGCACTTTTCCTCAGTAAACCACACAACGAAGAAGAGAATAGAATGAAATTTTTAGTGTTGGGGAAAAACAGCAACATGAAATCTTGTCTTGCAAATTATACTTTAATACTAAAAAAGAAGTAAAGACAAACAGAAATGTGGGGATTTGTTGCCAGTAAATTTGTTGCCATTTCTGCCTTGCAAGAAATGTTTAAAGAAGTTCCTAAAAGAGAAAGAAAATGTGAAGGTGAATTAAAAATATTTATTTTTAATCTAACAGATAAAAGTTTAATAACAGCAATAATGTATTTGATTATGAGAGCTTATTTATAATTTGAAGGAAAGACTGCAATGACACAAAGGAAGGGAGGGAGGGATTGGGAATACTTTGTTATTTTAAGTCACTTGCATTACCTGTGGAGTCATATGATGTTCTTTGAAAGTGGATTCAGATTAGTTGTAAATGTGTATTGCAAATTCTAGGACAGCAATTAACAAAACTGAAAAAAATCATTTTTTCAGTTTTGTCAAGGAGAGAAAATGTAATCACTTAAAATGCTCAGTGGAAACCAGAAAAGGCAGGGGTACCTTGGTGGCTCAGTAAGTTCAGTATCATGATCTCATGCTTTGTGGGTTTGGGCCCCATGTTGGACTCTGGGCTGACAGCTCCCAGTCTGGACCCTGCTTCGGATTCTGTGACTCCCTTCCTCTCTGCCCCTCCCCTTCCTGTGCATGCTGTTTCTAGTGCGCACTCTCTCAAAAATACATAAACATTAAAAAAAAAAAACAGAAAAGGCAGAAAAGAGTGACAGAAAAAAGATTAAAAAAGAACAACATGATAAATAAAATACAATAACAAATATGATAGATATGAATCCAGACATTTCAATCTTTACTTCAAACGCCAATTATAAGACAGATTTTCAGAGTGGATTAAAACTATGACCCAACTCTTTGTTTTTCACAAGAAACCCACTTTCAATATA
Organism: Acinonyx jubatus; assembly: GCF_027475565.1. Classification (NCBI taxonomy): domain Eukaryota; kingdom Metazoa; phylum Chordata; class Mammalia; order Carnivora; family Felidae; genus Acinonyx; species Acinonyx jubatus. The sequence continues at coordinate 129,313,432 of NC_069380.1, read as the reverse complement.
AAGACAGATGTAGATTAAAACTAAAAGAATGGAGAAAGATTTACCATTGCTAACACTAATCCAAAGAAAACTGGAATAGCTATATTATAGAGAGCAGGGGCACCTGGATGGCTCAGTCATTTGGGCGTCTGACTCTTGTTTTTGGCACAGATCATGATCTCAGTGTTCATGAGATCAAGCTCCACATTAGGCTCTGCACTGACAGCCTGGAATCTGCTTGGGATTCTCTCTCCTCTGTCTCCCCTTCTCTGCTTGTGTGCTCTCTCTCAAAATAAATAAATAAACTTAAAAAAAATTTACACGTAGCAAATTTTAGAGCAAAGAAAATTATCGAGAGTAAAGAAAGACATTACATACTGATAAATGAGTCAATTTTCCAAAAAGATACAGTCGTTAATACCAATAAACCTAGCAACAGAGTCAAAATACATAAGGCAAAAGTTGGAAGAACTGTAAGATGAGATAGATGAATTTATTATTGTATTTGGAAACTTCAGCTTGCACCACCTTATGAGTAATTGACAGATCCAGAAAACAGAGTATCAGTAGGGACATAGTTAAACTCAACAACACCATCAATCAATGAATATAAATGATAGGTATGGAAGACTTCATTAAAAATAGTAGACTGCTCATTCTTCTCAGGTGCATATGGAATGTTCACCAAGATAGACCATGTTCTAGGCCATAAAACACATTTTAAATAATTTAAAGGGCTAGAGATTATGCAATGTATACTTTCCGACCACGATTAGAGAACAACCTTTCTCCCCTTCTCTCAGTTCTTCCTATTCTCTTGGTTGGGACCTGAATAATACTAGTAGATCTTTGATCTGGTTTTCCAGGGTAGTGTTCCCACCATTTTTGTCCCTTTTTATGCTTGAATCCAGATTTTTCACAAAACTTGTAGAACTGTTCAGTGTTACTTGCCTCTGTCAACAGTGACTTTACCAAGTGGGTACTTTTTTGTACAGTTTTCATATCAACCTGTTTTGTCAGGAGGAGTAAAAGCAAAAAAACAGGATTTATTTTGTTGACAAATTATTTTAATAGACTTGACATACTGGTTGATAAGTCATTGAACCAGAAGTTATCTTTTATATGTAACCTTTCAATTTCTTTTCTAGACTGCAATGCAAATGGTCTAGAAGGTGGTGTTAAGAGGCATTAGATTTGATGGGAAATTTGCTTCACATTTAGGCGATTTTTCCTTTACTTTAATTTAATTTTACAGTCCCGTTAAACGTTAAATTTGTTTTCAAGTTCTATTAAGGGGGAAATGGGAAGAAGCTTGGTGAAGTCATTTAACTTTCGCAAAGATGGAAATGATAAACTTTTTTTTATGTCAACCTTAAGGAAGTTGCGTCTAGCTTAGCAATTTTGAGGGCAGTTAACAACCTGTTTGCCAACAATATGACTAATAGTTCTGACTGGGTCAATTAGATTTTCCCAAGGGCTATTTAGAAAACATTTTGCAACTCCATTTTAGCTTCAGGAGGGAGTGAAAATGTATTGCTTATTTAATAAGTACTCTTGGCTGTAGTAGCAATTAATGGAACAAGATTAGGGAGGCATTTTAAAAAGGCAGAAAAATGATCCTTATTGAAGTGTTCTTTTGTACTCTTGAACCATGAAGAAAAAGCATTTTTCAATTTGGTCATGAGGCAGTACTGAATATTTATGGCTTCCTGTTCTAGCATGTGTCCAACAAACAACTAAGTGTTAAATGATAATGCAGAAGGCAGGGTAGTTCAAGGAGAATGATGCTGCCCTATGAATCCAACCAAGGTCCATCTGGTCTATTCTCAAAATATCTTGATAATTAGTTTCTTCAGCTTTTTGTGAATGACCCAGTTGAGCATCTTACATTCCTTCTAAGGGATAGAGTTTCTCTTATAGTACCATTATTAGGGACAAGAGGTGGTAAGTTTCATTTTTTAGAGCAACTAAAGTTCAAAAAAGAGATGTTACCAACATATAAATCAGTCCTCACCACAATGTATGCCAAATTCAGGTATAATTACCCCAAATCACAGGGTCAAAAGTTTGAAATTTTTACCAATTTTTATTTGCTTATGTCCTTTAAACTCACTCACTAGATATTTATTGATATTCTAAATCTGTAATCTTGGTTCAGTGATTATTGATAAGGAGCTGGTGTTACATAGAAGGAATTTTACACAGATACATATCAAGGATGATGTGAATTCCTTGAAATTGGACATGGAACTTTACCCACGTATATAGGAAGAAATCATGATGTTCATAAAGATTCTCAGGGGATCTAAATATGTTCAAGAATCATAGATTTAACTGATGATATGTTTTACACCCTTGTTTTAGACATCATCTAAGAATAGACTTCTATACATAATTAACTTTTTGCTGTATTAAATCATATTAGAAATAGACAAAAATACAGGAATGGCTACATTTTTATCTATTGTCATTCATTACCTGGGCATGAGTGGCATAGACATTTAATTACCTGATGTTTCTAGGAGACCATCCTGGTTGACTGTGAGGCTACCTACAGTCTCTTGTCGTGTTGGAAGTTACTGAATTTCAAATTGGCAGTAAAATCAGTTACTGAATCCTGTTGATTTTTCTCTAATAGATCTCTCTAAGCTACTCAGGCTTTGATTTCTTATTGTCCTACCTCAGATTTTCTTACCTCTTAATTACGTTTCTCAAATAATAACTTTGTCTTCCTTTTTTTCATCACAATGTAGGTAAAGTGATATTTTTAAACGTCAGCTTACTGCTTAAAACTTTTATTATTTCCTCATTGCTCTTAGTGTAAGAAAATTCTATATTTTTCAACACCGCCCATTTTACTTTGTAAGACATGACCTGTTTTTCATTATGCAAATTTTTATTTTGTGACGTATTTATCCTTCAACTTTTCCATTCTAACAGTCTTGACTCTGCTGTGATTTCTCAAAACAGCCAAAACCCTTTATAGCTTTCAAGTTGTCCCAAGCTCTCCCAGTGATTCAGATGTGTACTGAAGCTGGAGAACCATTCTTAAAAGTGAGTTTGCTGCCCTCTTTTGCCCTGGTAAACCCTACACAGTCTGCTAAGATCTTACTTTGAAGAAATTTCTATTACTTTCCAAGTTTCTTAGTGATTCCTCTATTGTCTGCAAAATTAATGCGATCCATGTGTCATTGTGCCTGTAGATTTCTAGACCCATGGAAAAATCCTGATTCAGTGATTTGGCTGGAGGATAGAAATAAGAATATTGAAACACACGTACAACTTTCCTGGATGATCCTGTTGATAATTCAAGTTTAAAATTACTCAACTATGTGGTTTTCTCAAGAAGATAAGCTTTGAAAGGGGATCAGAGAAAAGGGGATGTCAATTGCAGGGGGAGAATGATTGGACTATGGGAGAAAATGTTTCTGTTGTTGGCTTCTTTGTTTTACAATGAGAGATAGATGAGTATGTTCATATTCTGAGGCGTAAGAACTAGCAGAGATGTATAGGGTCAGGGTACAGAAGAAAAAGTGATATATTCACTTCTTAGGGGGAAAAATTTGGTACAGAAAAGTAATGAAGTGTAAAGAAGTAGGGATGCATTCCGCTTTTTAGGGCCAGAAAGGTAGCAGATAGGGCAGAACATTCAATGTTTACTGCCAGAATTAAGCTTAAAGAGTCTTACCTTCCTTTAAAAAACAAACAAGCAAGCAAAAAAGCATAACAAAAACAAAACAAAAAACTGGATTCTAGCCTTCCAGAATGAATACTGCTTTCCCACCTTTTCTTTAAGTGAATGTTTCAATATATCATGATATTATTTTCCATAACAACTTCGAATGCTTCTGCAACTAGATTCTCAAAGAAACAAGCAAATACAGAAAGAAAGGAAGGAAGGAAATGACAAGTTGACTCAATATATCTGAACAAAATTAAAGGTTCCTGTATGAGTTACTCTCAAAGAAAAAGTAAAAGTGGGATTCAGGAAAAAGAGCAATAGATTAGACTAGAAAGCAGTCCTTAAAAGTTGTACATCAAAAACACTTCATTTAATTTAAAATGTAAGTGATAAATTAGGAAAGGATGTTTTTCTACATGAGGGGCAGATAAAGAGTTGTTAGCCTTAATATGTAGTATACTTTTAGCTATCACTAAGAAATAATCATACTCCTCAGTGGTGTCCTTCAAACAGATTTGGAATACCATATTTAATATATATAAAATTATTCCACATTTTATGAGGCTTTACTTTTATCTACTTTTTGATTCTTCTGTTTTTCCAATCTATTCTTTTCTCAGTACCATGGGGTTGTTGCAATTTAATATTTGTTAGAGAAATACCTACTTTATTTCTTCTCTTAGCACAATTCTCTAGAAGATTTTTCACAATTATTGTTCCATGTTAATTTAGGAATACTTTTTATTTAAAAATTGATTCAAATTTTAATTGATGGAATTTGGATTTAAATGATTATGAATCTCTGTTTAATCTGTGATAATTGATATATTAACATTATTCAACCTTTTAATCTATTCAACTTTGTCTCCCTAAATGAAATTTTACTTGGGTCTTTATTTAGATAGCTATAGTTTCCTAGGCATTTCCTTCTATTTTCCTATTGATTGCTTTTTTCAGTTACAGTGATTGACCTGTAAGAAGTATATAGATTCTGGTACAAAGTCTTGTTAGTAACCGCTGCATTCTATGCTTGTAAAAGTTCTCATAGTAGTTTTAATTATAATCTGAAAGTTTTCCTAGTAATAATTCTTAGAGTAATTTAATGGTGCTCGGGTTTACTCTGTTGATTATCAAGTTCTGTAATCATATATGATGCTAGTTTAGTTGCCTCTTTGCTTCTTCCGTGTAACAAACTAAACTTCTGTGGGTCCTATCAGTAAAAGGAAGCGGCAAATGAACAAGGAGACAATTAGCAGTATCTAGCACACATCTCTATTGTTTCATCATTAAATATGATTTTTGTTCTTGGCTTCACACACAAAAAAACCATTTTTTTTCTAAGACCATATTTCTATTTCCAGGCGTTCCCTGTGCCCCAGGAAAATCCAGCATTTTTTCCCCTTATTCATATACTGTTTTTTAAAAAGTATAGTTGACCCATAATATTATAGTAGTTTCAGGTGTACAACATAGTCATAGTCACTCAACTTTTATATACACCGTGAATTGATCACCGCAATAAAGTTACCGTTTGTCACCATACAAAGTTATTACGATATTACTGATTATATTCTCTAAGTTATACTTTTCATCCCTATGATTTACATATGTTCTATCTGAAAATCTGAATTTATTAATCCTCTTTGCCTGCTTTGTCCATTCCTCTTTTGCCCCTCCCCTCTGGCAATCACCAGTTTGTTCTCTGTATTTGTGAGTCTTCTTGGTTTCGTTTGTTTAGGTGTTTTGTAGGTGTTGATAATTAAAACCAGTCAGTATTTGTCCTTCTTCTGACATTTCGCTTACCATAATAGCCTCTGTGTCAGCCCATGTTGTTACAAATGTCAAGATTTTATTCTTTTTCATGGCTTAGTAGTATCAGTGTGTGTGTGTGTGTGTGTGTGTATTTTACATACGTATGTATCTCACATCTTTTTTATCCACTTATCTATCCATGGACACTTAGGTTGCTTCCACATCTTAGCTATTGTGAATAATGCCGCAGTGGACATAGGGGGGCATATATATTTTGAAAATAATGGATTTTATTTTCTTATTTAATTTTTTGAGGAGCCACCATACTATTTCCATATTAAATTGGTGTCTACACCAATTTACATTGGAATCAGCAGTACCCAAGGGTTCTCTTTTCTTGACAACTCCACAAACACATTATTTTTTGTCTTTTTGATACTAGCCATTCTGACAGTTGTGAGGTGGTATTGTGATTTTGACTTGCATTTCCCTGATAAGTGGTGATGCTGAACATCTTCTCATGTGCATTATGGCCATCTGTATGTCTTCCTTGGAAAATTTTCCAATTAGGTTTCAGAATTTTTTTAGCCATCTGTAATAAATGCTGAGTTTTATCCAGTAGTTTCTGAGCATCAATTGAGATGGTAACTTAAAAAAATAAAGAATGTGTACCAATAAAGTGCTGAATATTTTTTTTGTTTAGATTTTCTATAGATTGTCATGACCCTGACTGAATACATTGGTATTTTATGGCCATAATATATTAGCTTTCATGTGCAATGGCATGTGATCTTCTAAAATTTGGGATTGTTACAGGGTATGGAGATCTTGAAGGAATTTAATACATAGTATCACTGGTTTTTGTGCATTTTTTTACAAAGAAATGAAAATGATACTGATAAAAAGTCTAACCTATAGTATATCAAATTATGTAGCTTAATGAACTTCCATCATTAAATAATTTACTAATATCTTTAAAAGTTTTATTATCTTGGGGAGCCTGGGTGGCTCAGTCGGTTAAGTGTCCGACTTCAGCTCAGGTCATGACCTCGAAGTTCATGATTTCAAGCCCCGCATCAGGCTCTGTGCTGATAGCTCGGAGCCTGGAGCCTGCTTCAGATTCTGTGTCTCCCTCTCTCTCTGCCCCTCCCCATCTTGCACTCTGGCTCTCTCTCTCTCTCTCTCTCTCTCTCTCAAAAATAAATAAACATTAAAACAATTTTTTTAATAAAAAAAATTTAATAAAAGTTTTATTATCTTGATAAGTAGGCTTATCTCCTTATTTGTGTTTTTTCATTTTGGGTGAGATGAAACATTTTTCCTATGTTTCTTAGCAATTTACATTTCCACTTGAGTCCATTGCATTGAAAAAATTATTTAGCTTGAATTCTAAACACTCCAGTCAGTAGTTCTGTGGCTCAGGTGACTGGCAGTTCATTCATTTTGCAGAATGGCATATTTTACTTATGTGACATAGGAAAAAAAACAGAATAAACTCTTTGAACACCTCCATATGACATTACATTAAATGTGTAATCATGCAGTTTTGTCTTCAGCCTGGACTTTTGACAAAATATTTGGAAACTCCCAACTCTGCCACCGTCTGGGCAAAGTTACATCTATCCCAGCAAATGGTTAGTTCTAAACAGGGCTTCTCTCATTGTCTATACTCCGACCCCCCTGTTCTTGTTAGAGGTAAGGTATTACCTTGTTCTTGCAAGGTAATAGCTGATTACCTACTCTGATGTGACCGTTGGCCTCCTTGTGTATGTAGGTTAAGCCCACTGGCAAATGAAGCCAATCAAAGTTTATGAGGCTTGAATTTTGTTCGAGCGAAATTAAAATTTGAAAGACTATTAAACATGTGGATTTATTGAATTTGGACCATATGTGAGGTATTCAGCAGATTGGGAGAGTGTTAGTGTTTCTTGCTCGAATTCATTCTTACATGCTATGTGTGACATTTTGGTATATAATGAAAACTGTTTCTTCCTCTGATTTCCTCCATTTCTCCCCAGTTGAAAGGACTGTGCCTTGCCAGTTTTGGCCGAGGATAAACATCTTATTTCTACTTCCTTCACAGAAGAAGGGACTCTGCCTCTGCTTCCCCATGCTCAAAGTGACATACAGTCTCTCACCTTAATGGAGGGTTGATGTGCTTTTTGCTGACTGTGATCAAGCTGTGGCAGGATTTTGGATAAGGAGAGTCTGTCTCCACATTGCATATCTGTGTGACTTTGGCCACGTTGCATAAAACTCTATGTATCTCAACAGCCCCATCTATAAAACGGTGATAGAGTTGATACTATGCCGAGAGGAATTTTAAGTTTATGTATATTCAGATAAATAAACATAATGTCTTCTTACAACAGTGTCCAGGAATTCATAAGCATAATGCGAATGTTAGTTTCTAGACTTAGTGTTCATACCATTTGGATATGAACAAATCAGTGAAGCAATCCCAGGAACCCCATTCTTGTCTCCTTTAGAGGGCTTAGTATAGACCCATGAGTGGTTCTGGGAGAATCTCCTCTTCAGAGTCATCTCAGATGATTTTATGGTATACAAATCCAGATGCATAAATTCCGTAGTCCTGGAGCTATGCAATATGCTTGTCCTACTTTTCTCCCCCAAATCCTGACTAGTTGCTCTTTTTTTTTTTTTTTACTTCATCTTTATTTGACTTCTTGGAGTCAGTACCACACCGGCTGCTTGTTTAGAAAAACAGCTTGCTTTTCCCTGCCTGAATTGACCTGCATGAGTTGTCACATGGAAGAAAAAGTTTTATGCCCTAATTGAGGAGAAGAAACTTTGATTACGATGTCATGTGGAAGAGTAGAAATCAGGGAGGCCAGGACCCAGGGACTGAGGTTTGAATCCCGTTTTGGCGAATCTGTTTGCTGACTTTAGTCTCATCACTTAATCTCATCTCAAAATTTGGGTGCTTATAGGCAACTCTTGAGTTCTTATAAAAAGAAAATGAAATTAGAATTTACATTTATAAAATAAGGATAAATTGTCTACAGTGGAGATTTTATAAAAATTAGGAGTGACTATATTTGAAACTTTACGAGTGAGTTGGGGAGGGGCAGAGAGAGAGAGAGAGAGAGAGAGACAGAGACAGAGACAGGATCCAAAGCAGGCCTCAGGCTCCAGCTGTCAGCACAGAGCCCAACACACGGTTCAAAGTCACAAACCGTGAGATCATGACCTGAGCTAAAATAAGGTGCTTAACCAACCGAGCCCCCCAGGTGCCCCTAGATTTGAAACTTTAATGCAATATCTTGTGGAAAGGAAATGCTCAACTATTGATAGCAATGTTTTATTATGATGGGGAAAGGTATATGGCCCAAATGACAGTAAGTGATAAACAACTAATCTCCACAGTACTTTACAAAACTGAGGTAAGGGTGCATTTTGGCCTGCTTAGATAAAAGGATGTAAAAGTGGAGAGAACATTGTAGGACTGTGCCCTACTACCATGAAGTGACAATAGGAGGGCCGCAATGGAGCATGATCATTAAGTATCTTATTGCAGATCCTGTGTCTATAATAGAATTCCTGTCAATTTTTTTAATGTTTATTTATTTTTGAGAGAGAGAGAGACAGAACATGAGTGGGGAGGGGCAGGGAGGGAATTTGAAGCAGTCTCCAGGCTCTGTACTGCCCGGCCCTGCGCTTGAACCCATGAACCACGAGATCATGACCTGAGCCAAAGTCGGACACTTAACCAACTGAGCCACTCGGGCCACCCCTGTGATAGAATATTTAAAATGTTAGAACTTGCTGTAAGCATTTTTACAGTTGAAACATGATGGTCTATACAAGTAGAACATTTATTCCAAATAAGTAGCAGAACCAAGAGGTCCTCTAAATGTAGTATGGTATATATAGCCTGTCCTCACCAGACTCCCGCCTAGCTGACCATATGATGTAGACGTTGATTTTCCCATATCTGCCCCTATGCACTTTCACATGGTCACACACAAATATACACACCCCACGCATGCACACAGTACTTCCCTCCTTGGTCAAGTTAAGATCTATGCGTCTAGGATAGTGGGTGTTCTCTGGCAACGGATTTCACAATATTTTGACTGATCCACAACAGGAAATGCATTTCATGCTGGAGGCGTAGCAGAGATATGCAGGGGTGTGCACAAGTATGTATAGAATTAGATAGATTATATCTAAATGGATCGCCCATAAAAAAATATTGTTAAATTTTCTTAAATAGTAAATGCTCTTTCTGTGGGTAATACATTAAAATATAGCCTGTCTTCTCTACATTCTCTTTATTCTTCTATTTTTTTTAAATGCTGTTTGAACGGCACCATTTTTAGATTTCCTAATCCACTAACATGTCTTGACCTACAGTTTGGAAAATGCTGTTTTAGAAAGTGGGTACTGAGTATTCAAGTGAATCTTGCATCAAAATGTTGCTTTGTATTATGTTCTGTAAAGCAACTTGGACTTCAGCCTTGAAAAAGCATGTAGCCTTTTGACCAAACTCTGCATGTAGTAAATTCAAGTTATGAGTAAAGATTCTGCTGTCTGGAAGTGGGTCAGTTCTTTCCTCTCCCCTGTACACTTGTCCTAATTGCTGTATTTTCCAATCAGTGCCTTATATGCTCAGAGTTTAGTTTTTAGCTCAAAATAGATTGCTCAAGAATGACAGGTAAAGTATTAAAGAACCTACTTTGAAGTGCCTATGACTGCCAGCAACAGCATAAAAATGATTTGCACATTTTCTGTAATGTAACTCTGAGGCACCCTCAGCTCTCATGTGTGGAACTGTTTTCTTTTTTGTTTTTTTAATTTTTGAGAACTTTAAAATAAAACTGCTAAGTAGCTAAAATAAAACTGCTAAGTAGTCACAGATTATTTCTCTTTCAGTCTTCATTTACTACACGCCCGCAGTTTTCTGCTCTATTCACATGATCTAGCCACATAAAGACCTGTATTTAATTACTTGCTAGATTTCAGTGAATTTCTGTAAGCATCCAAGTAGTCAAGGCTAAAGTTGTACGTGTCATCAGGAGTTTTTAGTTTTATGAGTTCTTTACAAGTGTGCCAATCTCAAAAAATCCTCTACTAACCGAACACAAAAGTCATTTTTCCTTTATTTTCCTCTACATTTTGTTTGCTGCATTACTCTTTAATTTCTTCTAGTATATATGTTGGCATGTTGAAAAGCAGAGAGTGTGAATTGACCCTTCTTCCAAGAAAAGCGTAATAGTTTCCCAAATGTAATATTTTTAATACATCACTCTTTTCTAAATGAATTATGATATCTATCGCATGTTAAAATTTTGTGTTATACTAGTGTTATAAAGCTATTCATTCCGTTGCTCTCTTTTTGTACTAATATTAAATCATGTTAATTATCGAAAATATGTTTATATACTTGATAGGCGAGTGCCTTTCTGGTTCTTTATTTTTGGTATACTAATGTTTATAGGAGGGAAAAAAACTTGAAACCAACCAATTTTTCTTAATTTCTTACTCATCAACAAAAATTGCCATTGGCCACAATTTTATATTTCATTTGTTCTGATATAAAGTGTCTCTAAATTATAAATAATAGAAGCACACATAAGGTATTCAGTACATGTATGCTGTTAAATAACGAGCACCATGAATCCCAGGTATAGTAGTACTATGTGAATACCCGAAAATACTTTTTGAGCGCATAAATACATTGACATCAGTACACTAAATGGTCAAAGTTCAGAAAAATAAAATAAAGAGCATTATTGGCTATATAGGGGTAACCTTTAGATTGGATCCTACATAGATCGAAACACATCTTTGGCAGCAAAGATAGTCTCAAAAATAGACATTTAATGGCAAAGAAATAATGCCTATAGAAGAAAAAAGGCTTTACCTAATATGCTAATTCTGTAGTTCGTGCTGGCACAAATAATACTCTAGAAGAATTTGTGATGTCTGTTTTCGACCACAGAATTAACATACAGTTAAGATTCATGGCATAAAGGCCTGCAAGTAGAAGTGGCAAAAGAGAGGAAAAGCGGAGAAAAGAAAAAAAAAATTGTCAGAGATGTGCGGTGGCAGTAATCGATCATTGGAACCGTTTATAAATGTGTAGTGCAGTGACATTGGGTACATTCACATAGCTGTGCTACGCCATGCCACCATCCATCTTGAGAACTTTTTTTTTTTTTTTATCTTGGATAACTGAACTCTGTACCCACTAAACAATAACTTTTCTTTCCCCGGTCCCTGACAACAACCATTCAACTTTTTGTCTATAAATGTGACTAATCTAGGTTGCTCATAGAGGAGGAATCATACAGTATTTGCTCTCTTGCGACTGGCTCATTTCACTTAGCGTAATGCCTTTAGGTCTCATCCATGTTGCAGCATGTGTCTGAATTTACTGGGGTTTTTTAGCTAAATAACGTTCCATTGTATTATATACTGTAGTCTGTTGATTGATTCATCTATTGATCCTCTACCTATGCTTAACATATCTTTTTGAAGGACATAAACTTACCACACTTAGGAAGAACCATGTTTGTTGAGTTAAATGTTTTATTTCCAATGTCTTTCCCAGTGCTCACAAATAGATTCTCGATAAGTAATTTGAGTACATGAATATAATAAATTTAAGCACAGAAGTATGTGAAATCATGTAGGGAAGAAATGGGCAAAGCCGTGGTAGGTGGGGATTAATGGCCATTACTTGACTGTAGCAAGCTCTTTCCTGAGGAGAGAGGTCTATGGAAGAGCTAGGTTTGTTTTCATAAAGGAAGAATCAGGGAGCCCTTGGGTGGCTCAATAGGTTCAGTGTCCGAATTTGGCTCAGATCATGATCTTAAAGTTTGTGAGTTCAAGCCCCACATCGAGCTCTGTGCTGACTGCTCAGAGCCTGGACCCTGCTTCTCTCCCTCTGCCCCTACCTCTCTTGCACTCTTTCTATCTCTCTCAAAAATAAATAAACACGGGGCCCTGGGTGGCTCAGTCAGCTAAGGCACAGACTTCGGCTCAGGTCGTGATCTCACAGTTCATGAGTTCGAGCCCTACCTCAAGCTCTGTGCTGACACCTTGGAGCCTGGAGCCTGCTTCAGATTCTTGTCTCCATCTCTCTCTGCCCCTTCCCCATTCATGCATTGTCTCTCTCTCTCAAAAATAAACATTTGGGATGGGCTAAATGGGTGAGGGGCACTAAGGAATCTACTCCTGAAATCATTGTTGCACTATATGCTAATTTGGATGTAAATTTTAAAAAATAAAAAATAAAATTTAGAAATAAATAAACATTAAAAAATTAAAAATAAATAAAAATTTAAAAACATGAAACAAATTTTTAAAAAAGAATGGCAAATTTATAATGTCTAGGATTATTTCTGCCATCTCTATTTTTGCAAGTCAAAATAAAGAGGAAAAGGTGTAGCCTCACGGTATGATGCTGTGTTTTGTTGTAAGTTGTAAGACCCTCCCAACGTTTTACGAATTCCAGTTAAATAATGTCCACGCTGATGTATAAGTCTTTAAAGGCCAGTGCACAAACTGATTACTTTATTCCAGCCAAATCATAATTATTGCATCAGTCCAAAGAGGAAAAAGTCAATATTTTAAAAAATGGAGAAATAGATCACCATCTCTTCACTCTGCATGTTTTCAAAGTCATAGAAACTTCCACTGTTTAACCTGCATTGCATCAAGAAAATTTCCATAACCCAAAGTGCTTTTATAAAAATACAGGAATCAATCTTTATTTCTAAAGGTCCAAAATAAAAGCACACAGTGAAATCAAGCAATTCCCTCAACTCTGACGCTTCGTTTGAGAGTCTAAAAAAACATTACTGCAGGGCCACCTGGGTGGGTCAGTTGGTTGAGCGTCCAACTTTTGATTTCGGCTCAGGTCACGATTCCAGTGTACCGGGACAGAGTCCTGCTTTGGGCCCTATGATGAGCATGGAGCCTGCTTGGGATTCTCTCTCCCTGTTCCCCTCTTCTCCACTCACGCATGCTCTCTCTCTCGCTCGCTCTCTCTCTAAAAATAAAAAGATATTTACTGCAAAAATAAAAAGATAATTACTGCAAAAATGTCTTTTAAAACCATCAAAAATATCAATTTGATTTCAATATCAAAATTTTAAATATCAAATTTCAAATATCAAATTTTCTAATAAAATGAAAGGTACTAATTTTCAACTAATTTCCCACACTATCATACTGCATACTGTAGCCTTCTCAGATTTTTTTTTTCACTTAGAAATAAGCATTTAAAATTCACCCATGGTGTTGTGTGGATTCATACCTCCTTCATTTGGAGCACAATGGTATGAATGTACCACAGTTTATCCATTCACCTGTTGAAGGTCATGTGGGTTGCTTTCAGTTTTTGGTAATTATGAAAAAAGTTGCTATACACTTGTGCATGCATGTTTTTGGGCAGACGTAAATTTTCACCAGTTGAGTCAATATCTAGGATTATGTTTGCTGGGTCAGATGGTAAGTCTAGGTTTTAACTTTATAGGAAACTGCCAATCTGTCTGCGAAGCGCCTCTATCTTTTTATATTCACAATACCAGTGAATACTTCTTTTATTGTTCCACATCCTCACCTGTGCTTGATATCGCCAGTTTTTCATTTCAGTCCTTATAATGATAGCTTGTTGTTTTCATTTGCTTTCCCCTAATTAGAAATTATGTTGAGTGTGTTGTCATGTGCTTTTCTACTATTTGTGTATCTTCTCTGGAGAGAGATCTGTTCTGATTTTTTGGCCACTTATAATTAGAGTATTTATTTTCATACTCCTAGGTTTGAGAGTTTGCATTTTCCGGGTATATGTTATTGATCAGATATGTGATTTGCAAATATTTTCTCCCATCCTGGCATTTCTCTTTTCTTTCTCTTAATAGGGTCATTTGCAAAGCAACGTTTTTGAATTTAATAAAATTGAAATTACTTTTTTCTTTCACAAATTTTGCCCTTGACATTTTATGTAACATCTCATCACCGAACCCAAAGTCATGCCTATTTTCTCCTACTTTTGTTTTCAAGAAATTTTATACTTTTGCATTTTTATTTGGGTCACTGATCAATTTTGAGTTAAATTTTATGTTAGTTGCAGGATGTGTGTTAAGGTTTATTTTTTGCATGTGTATGCTTGTACTTCTTTGCCAAAAATAAGTTGGACATGTTTGTATGAGTCTTCATGAACTTTCTGTTCAATTCCATTTGTGTGTCCCCAATGTCAGGTTATTTGAATTACTGTACCAGGTATGTGTGTGTGTGTATGTGTATATATATATATATTTTTTCTTCATTCATCTAAATGTTTATCATTTGAATCGATTTTTTCAAAGATCAAGTTTTTGCCTTGACTTTATTGTTTTACTGCTTTTATAGGATGTTTACTGTTTTTCTTGGGATGGAAACTTAGATTATTCATTTGAGAAGTTTTTATATTTTGTAACATCAACATTTAATGCTATATATCTCCTGCTAAGGCCTATATTTTGCTATATCTCACCCATTTTGATACGCTTTATAATGCTTCTTATTCATTTGAAAATGTTTTAATTTCCTTTAAGCCAATGGGTTTTTAAAAAATGTGTTGCTTAATTTTGAAATGTTCAGCAATTTCTCATATCTCTAGCTGATATTGATTTTATTTTCATTCCATTGTGACCAGAAAAAAAATATATGATTTCTCTTCCCGTACATCAGCTCTGTACCATAAGAGAGACTTCTCTAGTACTCTACCAAATTTTCTGTGAATTCTAGATGAGGTTGGTAGAGAAAAAGCCTATAACAGGATATGAACTTGACCTAGTTTTCTTTCCCAAGGAACTCACTATCTCTCACCAGAGAATACTCAATTTCCACTAATTTTCCAATCACCTAGCTGAACACTTCTTACTGGCCCGGCTCTTTCTTTACCCAGTAAGCCAGTAATCATGTCTTATCACAAGCTGCAGTCTCTTGTCCCCTATTTTGGGCTAGCTGAATCCTCTTAAGTCTTCAGCACTATGATGGAGGTCAAGAAAATTTGTGAACTGGCTGTTTGTGTGGCTTTTGTAGTCTTTACACATCATTAAGAGTTGCAAGGTTTTCTCTCCTAGTTTGGTTCAAAATACACTATATTTTTTCATTCTCATATCACTCTGTATTATTTCCACAAGCATTAGGAGGATTCAAAACTAAGTTGTCTCTATATTTCTCTCAGTCTGACTTTTCAGTGGAATTAAAAAAAAATCCTTTTTCATTGCAGAACATTTTTCTATTATCTCTTAAAAGTTTTTCGCTTCAGGTAGATTCACATTACATTGTCATTTCTTTTTCTCATGCTTCTTGTCTTTTTCTGTATTGGATTTACAAAAGCTTAGTATTTTTATTGCATTTCCTAAAGAGCAATAATGTCAATAAAGTAGACAAGACTCACATTAATATGTGAAAATTGGTTAACATATTTTGGATTATAGGTTAACTATGATACAGTAATTTCAGAAAAATATTTGGAATCACTTCTAGAGGATGTGTTTATTAAGTGTTGTATGTCTCATATACCAGTTTCTTTCTCCTCCAGAACCTGGAGAAATGGTTGGGAAAGGACATTTTAAAACATCATAAAAATGTAAACTACACAGTTTCTTTGCACATTTCTTTCTCTTAAAGTATTTTCTAATTTCTAAGCCAAGGTAGAAGCCTAGATTATAAAAATGAAGCAAACAAAAAATATTTGTTGGGAGAAAATTTAATATGTCATGACATCATTATCTTTTTAGTTTCCATTAGTACCTGATTATAGCACAATTAAAATACTTTGCTGTTACACCTTGTTATTTAGTGTTCTGATTTAAAATTCCTTCGTTTCAGGAAGAGTTGGTTACAGTTTCTAGATATGACACCAGCTTGTCACATTAGTTACTGATAAAGGAGTATTGAAGTTTCCAACTATGATAGTGGATTAATCTATTTCTCCCTGAAGCTTTATCAGTTTTTGTGTACATATTTTGATAATTTGTTGTTAGGTACATACACATTAATGATTATTATGATTTATTGGAGGATTGTCCTTTTTAATCTTGAAGTAGTGCCCCTCTTTATCCCTGATAATTTCCTGGCTCTGCAATCTGCTTTGTATCAAATTAATATACCTACTCCAGCTTTTTTTTATTATTATTGTCATGCTGTATCTTTCTCTGTCACCTGACGTTTCATCTATCTTTGTCTTTTTATTTGACTAGGGCTTTTTGTAGAAAAATAATCTAACATTTCTTCCACGTACGAGTCTAGTTTTGATGTGGAAAGTAGCAAAACTAGAAAGTATGAGTCTGTGTGTCTCCCCTGCTGCCTTTGAGTTTCCTTAGAGACTTCTTCTCAAATAAGGTCTGAGATGAATGGTTCTTTCAGTAGCATCCCATTATTATTATACAGGAGCCCTACTGATGTGGTAATACTGGAGAAAAAAGAGAAAGTGTTCTATAGTCCCATTATGAACTGAATGTTTGTGTCCCCCCAAATTTATTGTTGAAATTATAATCCTCAACATGATGTTAGTAGGAGGCGAGGTCTTTGGGAAGCGATTAGATCTTGAGGGTGGAGTCATTGTGAATATTAGAGCTCTTATAACAGGGATTCCACAGAGTTCTCTCACTCCTTCACCCATGTGAGAATACAAAAGACAGCCATCTGTGAACCAGGAAGTGGACCTTCATTAGACAGCCAATCTGCCAACACCTTTATCTTGGGCTTCCTAGTCTCTACAACTATAGAAATAAATTTCAGTTGTTTATAAGCTGTTCAGTCTGCGATATTTTTGTTATAGTAGCTAAACTGAGACATTCTATCATCTGACGATAAGGTATCCGTTTTTAAGTGAGTCAGTGACCCAGAGCTTTGACTTTTCCCAAATGCTTCCTGACATCTCCCTACTTCCACAGATGAGACAGGAAGACTAGAGTTGGCTACGGTTACATCTTTCCCTCCACATGCAAAACTAGAAAGGGGCTACTGTTGGCCATTTCCCTTCCCCTGGATGAGTTAGGTGCCAGTAAAACCCCAGTATCTTAGGCTCTAATAAAATGTGTTTTTTGAGAGCAGGCTTCGGTAAGAAGGTCAGAATGCTCCAGGAGTATGGCAAATGGCTTCTTTTTTCCTCTGCCTGCCAAAATTACAAAAGATTTTCCCCTGATGTTCAATGTGAGAAAATGGTGAGTCTCCTAGAGGTAAAATTGCAAAAGTGTGGGGGTTTCCCTAAGGCTGGAGACTACCCCCTGGAGTTCAATTCTCAAGCTTATCCACACGAAGCCTCCAGTACTTAATTATAGTTTAGGTTTCCCTACCCTGGTATTGGCTCCTGTGGTGGTTTCTGCTCCTAGTCTTCCACTCCAGTGACTTATTATCTTTCTCTCTCTGTCTGCATGTTTGTCTAATTCTGGGGGTAGTGATGTGCCCTGTGACCTCATTTCTCTGATGGATCTAAGACAAGTTGTTGGTTTTCAGTTTGTTCAGCTTATTTTTCTTGTTGGGAGTACTGAAGTACCAACTTCTAAGATCTTTACATGCTGGACCAGATAACAGCATTGTATCTCTGGTGCCTCAATGTTTTACTACTTTCCCAAGCATTATGATTTTTAATTTAGGTTTAAATAGCAGGTGATAGGTTTGACAAACTTTGGTTGATATGTTGAAGATTCTAATTCCCTTTTATTTCATAATCTGAGGGAGATTGTTGTTCAGAATGCATGGAGATGTCTCTGACTTGAGGCCCATATCTTGGTCGTCATCTGCTATCAGGAATATTCAAGTTCATATGAAAAAGATTTAATTTCTGATGCTAGTGATTTGAGTCTTTGAGAAAAAAAAATCATGATCTTCAAACATTGTGTTACCTGTTTTTTTTTGTAGTATCAAATGATTGCTGACCTTTTATTTTACCCAGTTTAAGAGGCAAAGGGGAGTCATTCTCCCAAATCACTAGTGAATTATTCATGCCCATTGATACAATGGTAAAGGGATTTTGAAGAGTTGGTTTCAGTCAGCACCATTCAATATGTTGCCCAAGGGCTAGAAAAGAATATTAAATAAAATAAGCTCAGATTATGTGAATAAATTTAATGGGACCATTTTGGGGGTTCATATTGCATCAGACAAAATAGTTATAAAAGATAAAACAGTAGTCATTTGGGGACAAAAATAAAAATAAGAACAACAGAAAATGAAAGAGCGAAGGAAATGATGAGGGAGAATGGTCATGTTCACTACATACTAAACATGATAAGCTGTCAAGTTTCTTCCCCCCAAGAAACTGTTTTAATCAGTCTAACAATCAAAGATAAATGACGTACTAGAGAAAGAAAATATGAAGATAAATTTTTAGAGTTCACAATACCTATATTCATGTCACTTCTTTGCAGATATACCTTACCACCTTTTCCATCTATCACCAGTTTGGTGGCACTTATTTCTGCCTTGCTTTGGCTAGGTTCATTTGGAAGAGTGATGTCTATGCGATGGGAATTTAGACTCTCAGCACATACTTAATATTTACATTGATATCCAACTGTATAAATTCTTCAGATGTCTCCTTTAGCATTAAAAACACTTAGGCTAAAGGGATTTATATTGAGTTTTACTTTTTAAAAAAGTGGTAGAAACCATGCTATATGTTTTGCAAGCCATTTTCATTTTTCTTGAAACACAAGAAGGCTGTATTTACTGGCCTCCCTTGTATTTAGACCAGGGCCATGTGACTGCTCTGGATAGTGTAGTCAATGGATATTATGCTGAACAATTGTATATGCCACTTTCAGCCCTGTGAAACCCCATGTTCTACCATTCATGTATGTGTTTTCTCTTCTTTCTCTCTCTCTTTCTCTCTCTCCCTCTCCCCCTCCATCCCTTCCTTCCATTATTGTGGTTGGAATCAGAGTTCCCCAGGATGACAGAACAGCTACACTTTGGGTATACCAAGGAGAGCCACTAATGTTCATTGGGTTATGGTGTGAGTGAAAAATAAACCTATATTGTACTGAGCCACTAAGAGTTGGGATTGTATTTTAGAATAGCTCGTGAGCATTACTCTGACTAAAACAGAACTGTCAACTCTTTAAGTTCAGAAAGCTGAAAACTATAGGCTGTGTTTTATCCCCAAAGGAATATTCCACCAATTTAAGATCATGGAAAACTTGAGAGTGCCTATGGCCATTATAATCCCCACTTACTAGCAAATTGCCTACACCTTGGTGAAGTGAAAATTGTGGTGTTGTAGCACCAGAGAAAATGGTGGCTCAAGACATTCTCAGTTATTTAGCAAGCTAGGAAATAGATTAGCTAAGACAAGGAGTGATTTTCCTCTCCTTACTTTGGTTTCTGCAGAATATTTCTTCACATTGCTATCCTTAGTATCCATCTTCTGCTTTTGAGAGCCAAAATTAGCAGGCAGGCTCAAGTTCCATTATTTCCTATGTGAGCAACACTGAATCCTTGTTCACACACGTAAAAATCAATCACATAATGCTGTTACCAAATACACCTGCACATCAAAGGAGACTGGGGCCCAAAATTGTTTTTACTGTTTTTTAATGATACAGCATTAATAGTTCTCACAAAATGGTTTACTGTCAATATCTCCTTTTGTCCTATTTTAAAATTCTAAAGCTTATTTTCAGATGCAATTCTGAAATGACTGCAAATCTTAAGGATTGCATCGCCCTATATGATTTAGTAAGGTCCCTGACTGTGCAGTTATAGTAGGTGTTAATGACATATTCTATCAGCATTACTGGAACCACTGTGGTTAAGTTTGTCAGCAGTTTTTTGTTTTGTTTTGTTTTTCCAAACTTCTGAACTCCAAGGCTTATCATTCATCCAATTTTTTTTCCTCCTTCAGTGACTTGCAAAGCATGGTTCCTTTAATAGATGACATTTTATTATCATCATTGGCAAGAAAACAGTTTCTTTAACCGAAGTGCTCTTAAACTGAAGACAATAACTCATTACCAAACACTGAGGTTTAAACATTACCATCTTTTACTTGGAAAAAAAAGTGATATTTGTTTTTTTTTAAATCATGACGTTCCAAAAACATTAATAGTGAAATTGCAGTTAATGGATCATTCTGAAACTGAAGCCACAAAGCCAAGGATCTGTGAATTTTCAGTAACTTCCGCCTATTATTTTTTCTTCGTGTTTATAATAGACTGAACATTTTGCATAAGGTTTAACTATTGCTCTGTCATCAAGTGTTTCTTTGGAAATAACAGATTTGGGAAAGATAAAAACTAAACCAAATAGTATACTGTGAAGTTTGCTTATACTAAGCTTTAAAAAGACAGTATTACTCTGCATTTCATTCAAAATTAAATTTCTATCACACCAATTTTTTTTTCAGTCTTACCACTTTGGTCATGAAAATGAATTGTTAAACTCAGTACCCTAAAGAACTTTGGTTCAAATATGATTCTCCCAAGAATCAAACAGGAGAAGTGTTTAATTTTAATATCCTTGAAACACTGCTTTTTCTCATAGGGATAAAAAAGAATATTTATTAAGAAATACATGGGATAGAAGGAAAAGTCAGTGGAGATTATTTAAAGAAGATTTTTTGGGGGAATGTAGATACTATTTTCAAGATACAAGTGATAAACTTCATATAGCAGAAATACATGAATTCTTATTTCATTGATTTTTATTTCACAAGTCTGTGTCACCAAAGAATATATTTTGTGTGGGGGAGAATCACAGCTGGTGACTATCCTTTATATTGAGACCTTGCTTGCTGAGTTTTCTTTTCGTTTTTTTTTTTTTTTTCATTTAATCGCTACTAATGCACAATCTTGAACTTGATTGCTTTTATCTGGCCTTTGAAAAAAGTAACCTTTAAGTTCTTCAGCTTCTTTATTTTCATTTTTGTTTTCTCTCAGTCTGTTGGTTGTGATTTATCGGGATTAATGTAGTAATGCAAACTGCATTTTCATTTGCTGAGGTCTCACCCTTGTAGAAATCCTATTAGCTTTCTAAATGTGAGTGTTCAACTAAGAGGGAATGTAATTACCATAAACGTAGCAAAATAATTCAGCCTCCTTTCCTGGGCAAGGCTGCTCCTCTCCTTATATTAAACCACAGCTTACTTGTTATTCTTTGGAAATTAGAAAACCTTTCCCAGAAACAATATTATATTGATCGTAGGGACTTCCCTCCTAAATTCTTCTCTCAGTTTCTTACAGCTCTCTGGACTTGAATGGCTATGGTAACACGGTCTCAAATGCAGTATGTTTAAAACCAGTCCTCTTTGTTTTCTGCCCCATCTGTGCCCACCAAACCAGCTGTTGTGTTTCCTTTCAGAACCTTGCTGTTCATTCTGTCTGCAGGCATGATTTTGGATTCCTTCATATCCTTCGCTATTCATATTCAATCTCTTCAGAATCTTTCCAATTTTTTTCCTCCTATGCAACCTCCAGGAGAATGCTTTTACTTAGCTCCTTATCATTTGTCACTTGAACTATAAACTCTCTGTGCCTCATGTCTCATTTCTGCCACGTTCCTTCTAATCTATTCTTCACAGTGCCACAAGAGTGGGATTTATTACACATCAAAATTTCATCATACTGTTTTACTGCTGAAAAGCCTTTAGTGTTCCTTCATCTTCAGTCCCCAAAACATACCTTCTTCCAACACACCAAATCTGTAATTGCAGTATTGATGCCTTCCTTCCCTTACACCTTTTTGCATGTTCTTTCCATACTGGGAATGCCTTTCCCCTTTATCCAGATGACATCATTTAACACTTCTTCAAGACTCAGCTCAAGTTCCCAGCCTGGTCGTTAACCTCCCTTTCCTCTGTATTTCTGGAATTATGTATACAAAACAGTTAGTAGTAAGGTCCACAAGGAGCAAGGGTAATACCCCTAAAAATCATTTTTAACCTCAATCATTTCTTTTGCCTTTGTGCTTACGTGGGAATACTACCAAAATTTGAGTAACTAACATGAAATAATAATACAGAGCCTGACGAATATTAAAATGGATATGTGTCTAGTAGAAGCCGCTCATTTGTAAATGAACTTAAGAATGCGTACCTTCAGAGAAACTACAGGATTGCTCACTTTTTTTTCCCTGAAAAACCTGACATTGCTCCTTCATTTTTAAGAGAGTTAAGATTATATTACTGTGACAAATGTATGAAATAAATATGCATGGAGAAGACAAGAAGTTTTAAATTGCCTGGATTGAAAATAACAAGATACCCTTGTTTAATATATTTTCACACTAATACACTGACATGAGCCCTTCTATAGAATACATCAATCCACACTTCTCATTATTATTTTCCTCTTAAAAGTGAGAATTAGGGATATTAAAAATTGTGAATGGAAGTTATTCCCAACTATCCCTTCCGGAGCCTGGGAGTTGGTGATCCATCTGTCTTTTTCAGAATTTCCTGAGGTATTTGCCAGTAAGAGGGATGATACCTGGGTCTTACCCTATTCCTATTCAGTGCATCTCTGGGGGTGGCATGGTTTGACCCTGTATTTAACCAGCCATCTAAATAATGCCAATGTACTTGACAGTTTCAAAGCAATGCAGATAGCCCACTTGTTTAGTGTATGTCTCTTGGTTTTCTCTTGAAGACTTCCAGTGGTGAAGAACTCTGAATTGCTGAAAGTAGCCCATTTATTTTTTTTAAATGATAGTGTAATTTACATACGATAAAATTCACATTTTTTTTTAATGTAGAGTGTTCATTTTTCACAGTCACATACACCCATGGAAACATCACCCAAAGATACAGGACGTTTCCACCATCCCAGAACAATTACTCCTAGCACTTTCCGCGCAATCCTCCTTCCAGAAACAGCCCCTTTATATATTCCAACAGCACAGGTCAATCTTAACTATTACAGACAGAACTTTATATAAATGGCATTTCAAAGTATTCTCTTAAATCCAGCTTCTGTTGCTCACTTCAATAGTTCTTGTAAGATTCAGCTGTAGTTTTGAATGTATCCGCATTCCATATTTTGTTCTGGATAACATTCCCTTGTATGAAAATAACAAAATTTCTTTCTGTTCACTTATTGATGGACATTTGGACTGTTACCATTTTTTTAGTTTATTATGCATAAACCTGTTAGAATATTTTTATGAAACTCTGTGTAGGTATGTTTTCATTATTTTGGATTATTACATAAGTTTGGAATTTCTGGATGATCTCTGTTTAACCTCATAAGAAACTACAAACATTTCTGTAAAGTGATTGTACCATTTTACATTGCCACCAAGAATGTGTCATTGTTGTAGCTGTTACTCTAATATTTGGTGTTACTGAGTTTTATTTTAATCATTCTACTGAGTAAGAAATAGTGTCTCGCTGAGCTTTAAATTTGAATTATCGTGATCCTAAAAGTATTCAGTATGTCTACATATATTTTCTGGTTTTTCCTGTATGTGTGTGTGTGTGTGTGTGTGTGTGTGTGTGTGTGTAATACATATTTATGTCTTTTTCCCATTTTAGAGTGGTCTTCTCATTTTTTGATTTCTAAATCCATTTGCATTTTAATTAAAAAAAACCTCAACTTTCAATTTTGAGAGACTTGAATGTTGTACATCAGTAATACATGACATGTTGATATTTTTAAAAATTGTTTTGGGAGCACCTGACTGGCTCCATTGGTACAAAATGTGATTCTCTATCTCAGGGTCATGAGTTCAAGCTTCATGTTGGATGTGGAGCCTTTTTGAGAAAACAAAAAAGAATCTGTTAAAATTATTTTGATGATTTTTTTGTGTTTATTCTTTATCTTGGGTGATAAAAATTTATAATTTTACTTAATGGATAAAGAAATTAAAGTAAAACATTCAGTACCATTTTGTAAAACAAAAGTGGACAAAGAATATGATTATCTCAAAAGCAAATACTTTAGAATCTGTTTCAGTCTTATGATGTACTGTCTCAAAAGAATGTATATATTCCCATCTCAGCCCAACAAACAACAATTTTAAAAATCCTAATCAACAGTCATTTGTACTGCATTGCCTGAATTTGATCATTTTGGTTTGTCTATTTACAAAATAGCCTTGTGAGATTAAAACCAAGTTATCTTTGTTTTGCAAAAGGAGGAGGACACTTTTAGAGATGCTTGGGTCTTACAGTAAAATTCTAAGTGACAGTGTTTATGCAGCTGACATTTTTTATTGTGAAATCTTGGAGCACAAGTACCTTTCTTCCAAAGTTGGTGACACATGGAGTTGTTGGAGTCATTGTTCCTGTCCGATATGAAACTTGGTAGTAGTTCTTTGCCGCCGGAAAGAAATGACTTATAGTGTGAACATCCACTTGGCTAATTTGGGGCATCAGTTCTAGATCATTATTTTCTTCACCTTTTGTATGTGTAATTCCCAGGGCATGTTTTCCTGGTATATATTCAAGTACTATCTTAAACTCACCCAAATGCACCAAAGTGTACTTAACCCTGGGCCCTCACATTGAATTTACTGCTCTTAATTATCTTCAACAAACATGTTTCAGTTTGCATTTGTTGAATATCTATTTTGTACACAGTACTCTGGAGAGCATTAATTTCCCAGATGTCATTCTGGTGTAACATCTCGCAGAGCACTATGTATATCCAGAAAATTAGTGTTCATGTGGACCTGTTTAAACTGAGGTTCATGGGTTCTTGGTTCTAAAAGTACAGCAGCCTGGGTACCCTGAAATGCTTTAGTACAACCTCATAAAAATGTTGGCTGGAAAAAATAATGATTGTAAATACTTTTCAATATATTACTGGACTCACTGAAAAGAGAGAAAAATGCCCAGGTGTCAGAAACTAGAAAGAACCAGTAATCATAGCTGCCAGTTTAAAAATGACACTTAATCGGCTGCCACAGTGGTAGTGACAGGTGTTATGGTGGTTGGTCCTGGTAACCAGAGTCTTAGCAAGACCCAGGCATGGGAGAGGAGGCCAGGCGTCCGTAGGATGTGAGAAGCAAGAACAGAAAACTACATGAAGTCTGGATTCTTAAAGAATGGCACCCTTGTCAAAGAGTGGGCTGGGAAAATTTTATTGCATTAGCATAGGAATAATAATAAAACTTGATTTTCCCTTACTGCAGGTACAGGAGGCCTAAAACAAAACAAAAAAGAATCAATGCAATGAAGTACTAAACATATGAAATCATAAAATCAACTATACACAGTAAGATATACTATAAATATACAATAGCACTGAAGGTCATTATTAAGCATTAAGAGCATTTGCAGATAGTTGTTGAGTTGAGAATAGTTTACCTTTGGCTTTACGGCATATATCTAGTGGTTGACAGTCACTTCCTTACCTACCCAAGCAATCAGTTGTCTTGCCAGTGTTGGAACAGCTTCGAACAATATTCCTAATGCCTGGTATGCTGATTCACACAGCTTCATGGCTAAAAGGTGCAGGACCAGAGGCAGCATAGGGACACAAAAGCATTCTATTGCACATGTCCCAAAAATATATGGGCAAAGAAAGGGAAATAATGTTCGAAATGTATGAAGCCAGAAATTCTGTGTAAAATTCTTGCAATGAATAGCTGTATCAAACTATAAAAAGAGGAATCAGATTCCATTGAGCTAGCTAACAGAGTCATTCTCTCTTACCAAGAATGCATACACTCCAATTACATGTATAGAAACATACCAGACTTTTCCCCTCTTTATTATTGAGAATCCTGTGAAATAGAATCTGTTAGTATTTTGCTATTTATAGAATACAAACCAGTAACAATACTACAAAAGTGTCTAGTGCGTCTTCCTATATGGAGAGCAGCATGCTTTATGCATCCCTACTTGTGGATTTCATCTTAGCACATTTGGTGCATTTCATTCTGAAGAATTACGAAATTTCCTGATAAAATAGCATCTGAAAATAGCATCCTGATAAAATAGCACGGCATTAACCCAGGACTCTTTGCTCTGTCAAAGGTGTGTCAGGGGCAACACTTTTACACATATTTATCAATAAATCAAGGTATGTAGGATAAAAGGGATCTGATTACAAAAACAACATGGGGCTCGATCCCATGAACCTGTGAGATCATGACCTGAACCAAAATCAAGAGTCAAATGTTCACCCAAATAACCCACCGAGGCACCCCTGGAGCAGTAATTTTGAAATACACCTGACCTACTTTTGTGGGATAATTTCTGGTTAATTTCGTATGTCAGTAGTGATTTAATCAGGGAAGAAGAACCACTATGCATATTGAGGAATATAGAATTTATGACAGGTATTACAACTTGCTTAACTATTGCAGATATGGGTGAAATAAAAGTCCAAAAATGAAAATTAAAAGATCAGAAAAATGTTACCCACCAGTCTTGGCACAAGTGAACAAATCTGAAAATGAGGCACACAGAGTTCCTATAGTGAGATTCTTAAGGCTGATGAAAAGATTTTTAGTTCTTTGTGACCACCACTGTTCTAAGTTCACAGTTAAGTATCAGGTGGAGGTTTTGAGGTTGCTCAACAGGACCACATGTAAAGAGAGCTGGGCTTGGCATCTGGAAGAGTGATGACGAAGTAGAACCTGCCTATACCTCTATATCTGTCTTTCACAGGCTCTGAACAATGATGACCTCAGATAATAATGACTGATAGTTCATTTATGCCTCTCAAATTTTGCCTACCTTCCCTTGTGGCGTTGTCAAATCCTGAACCAGACAGAGAAGGAGATTCTGGGCAAAAATAGATCTCACTATAGGGGCATCTAGGTGCCTCAGTCAGTTAAGTGTCTGACTTTGACTCGGGTCATAATCTCACAGTTCATGAGTTTGAGCCTCACACTGGGCTCACTGTTGTCAGTGCAGAGCCCACGTGGGACCCTCTGTCTCCCTATGTCTCTTCCCTCTCAAAAATAAACATAAAAAATGTTTGTTTATTAAAAAAATAGCTTTCACTGTAACCAACTTGACATTAAAATCCTCCCCAAAACTTTATATGCTCTTCCAGAATTTTTAGTCATAACAGACTTTATGTATTGAATAAAATTCGTATATTAAAGTAGAAACCAAAAAAGGAAACAAAACCAAAAATCTGATGGTTGAAATCATGAGGATAAGAAAAAGAGTTAAAATTTCTAAGGAAGTATGGATAATAAAAATGACAACAGAAGGAATAAAGATTTAAAAAAATCAGAACCCTTGAAAACAGGACACACACACAAAATGAAGGGACATACAAGAAATAATTTAGAACCCCACAATTTTTACAGACAAGTGGATGCAAAAATGGTTTGCAGCAGCTTCGTTGTAATGAATTATCTGACTTCTCTTAGCTCTGAACATTTTCCCAATGGCTTGTCAGGAGGAGAAATGATTTTATTGAAGGAAAACAATTTGGTTTTTCATGACACAGGACTCATAATAGGACTCTCTGGAGAGGGCATGGACAGTAAAGATGAGTTACTGAACAAGAAAATGTGAAGTGTCCCAAGACCTTATGTCTTGTCTCTAAAAGAAAGTGATAGAGATTTCTTCAAATTTTACAACAATCTTAGCACCAAATGACATTTCCAATTATACGTTGTAAAACTGAGAGAAACCACTCTAAATTTCAGTAATTAAAAAAAAATGTTTAATGCCACCAGAAAAAGTTTTAACTAACTTAAATTTTTTTCCATGGTGTTTAAAAATTGCTGTCAGATGAAGAGCTGATTGAAAAATAAACAGCCAAAAGTGGAAGAATGTAAGTATTATAGAAGTACATGAGGCGCTACATAATAAAACATATTTATATTGTGCTATCTTGCGGTGTTTATGATATTTGCCAACTTTTAAACACTGTGATTGGCTATTATTTGCTGTTTTAGGCTCAGTAAGTATTCACATTGTTACCCCATTTTGTATTTTAATTGTTCTAATCCTTTTTCTTGGTGAGTATTTCTGGAACTACAGATAGTACAAGAAGGAAAATAAATACATAGCGATAGAAAGTGGTAAATAAGTAGCAAAAAATAAATAAATAATAAATGGTAAAAAAAATAAATAGTAAAAGAATAACTAAATATAAACATAGCTTTTTAAAATCTCTTACACTTACATGGAGACATAGGATTTGATAGGCTTTCAATTCCTTCTTTTTTTTAATCTAAAGTAATTCCGCTTCTCTTTGCTTTTTGCCCACTGAAGTAGTGCCTATCCCCAGCTCACAAACTTGCATGGTATTTGGATGCAGTTACCTTTCTTCCCAAGATACACTCATAATCCGTGGACATCTCTTTTTTTCAGGTCTGAGCTGTGTTCATGGGAAGGGTAGATACATAGAGATACATATCTCTGTGTTGTGTTCTGCTAGCTGTGAATGCCAGGTATTGAATAACACACCATCCCTCCGTAGGTTCTCTGGTGAATTTGTTGTGTAGAACCCTTAAAAGTTGAGGTGACATCCTCTCCCTTATTCAAGACTGAATTCGTTGTCTAGTGTTGCCTTAACAAAGTAATAAAACTAGGTGGCTTACACAATAGAAATGTACTATCTCGAATTAGGGAGGGTGGGGTGGGAGAGCAAGATAGTGGCAGAGTTGCTTCCTCCTGAAGGTTGTGAGAGAGAATTGTTTCATGCATCTCACCTACCTTCCTGTGGTTTGCTTGACAAATTTTGTCATTTTTTGCTTGTAGAAGTATCTCCCTGATCTCTGCTTTCATTCTTATATGATATTCTCTCCGTGTGCATGCCTGTGTCCACATTTCCCCCGTTTTATAAGAATACTAATCATATCCAATTAAGGGCCCATCCTACAAAAGTATGAGCTCATCTTAACTCATTATCTCTGAATTGATTAGATTTCCTAAAGAGGTCACTTTAGGAGGAACTGAGGCCTAGAACTTCAATATATTAGGGGCAGGGCATCATTGAACCCTAACAAGGTGTGAGTCATATTATATAGAAGCAGAAAGCAAAGAAAAAAGAAAAACAGTTGGACAAAACGACGTTTTCTGCCTGAAAGATGGAAGCGTGGGAGACCTTCTTTCCTAAGAGTTTAGGTCCTGTTCTTAAATGAGCCAATGTAGGCTGCAGGACTACAAAAAATGGACACATGACTTAGTCAATGTTGGTGGAAGGGAGTTAGAAACATACTGAGTGGATTTAAATAATTTCAGAAATGAGACTTTGCTTGTACTGCACATGATTATAAAGAAGGCATGAAAGTTGAATATAGTGCATAAGTCACAGTTCATCCAGAGAAGTAAAATAACAGGGGAGTGGACAGAGCATTGTCTAAGTCCCTGGTTGGTAGTTTGGGCAGAAACATTGCAGCCTGGAAAGCCTATCTATTTCTGGAGTGAGTGTCTATTCCAGTAAGAGCAAAGTGCTGCTCCTTCCATCAGGAAGTGGTCCAGTGTAATCAACCTGCCATCATGTAGGTAGGTATTCAACTCAAGAAATGGTGCCAGATCAGTGTTGGTGCTCAGAGTTGGGGCACTTGGCACTGGCTACAGTCAGGTAGTGCACTCAATGAGTGCAAGTCGTGGTCGGTGAGCCCATGCCTGACTCATCCCTTGCACGTGGCCACTGTGTTCTTGAGCCTATTGGACACTGAGAGAAGAGGCTGGGAAAGGGTCTTAGTGGTAGCCACGGAACACATCATTCTAGCCACTTGATAACGTAGATCTTTCTCTGACTATATCAACCTGTGGTAAACATTCAAATGGGGCAGAAATATCTTTACATTCTGTGTGTATACAGAGAGGTACCCTTCTGCTCCCTCCCCATATCTCCTTGTCATCAGTTTTCTTTCAAAGTCCCTGACTATCAAGCCAAATCATTGGCAAAAATCCATAAATCAATATAGATTCATACTTCTGGCCATCTCTCAAACACAATGAAAAACCTCATGCACTACCTGATTTCTACCCACTACAAGGATCTCCCTCTACTTCCTTTTTGGGTTGTCCCACAGTGGCGCTTTACTGCTACAGATGTTTGCTTTTGTATAGTGCCTCCATTTCATGCAGAGCTTCTGTGAGACATACATGAGTTTTTCTTCCTTAGTCAGTTGATTGGAGGGGGTCCAATCCATGGACTTTCTAGGAGTCCATAGGTCTGGTCTGAGAAAGAGAAGGAAGTACAACAAGGTTGTGGGCATTTAGGCCACATCTTCATGCAAATTATTTATGTCTCAGTGAAATTAGACAAATTTTCAGGTCATTAATGTGGAACTAAAGCTGGGAATTTGAAGCCCTAAGCTCAGCATTTTCTTCCCTGATTTCTCCAGCACCCAAAGCACCCAACAAATACCATTATACTCCTTATTTTGACAAAAATATTCTAAAATAGAAAATGTTTGTTCAATGTCTCATTGCTATAGGTGTAAACTTTGACTTCTTTACCAGTAGAAAAAAAAAGGTTGCTTTTTCTTTAAATCACATCAGATAAGAACACCACTTCCAGAAAACTCACAATCAATTCAGAGAAATCATTCTTAAGACTCTTTTTCCCTACAACCGCTTTCAACACCAAATTCTAGATCAGTCAGGGTTCATCCAAGCAAGCAGATTCAGTAGGAGAAATAGGTAACAGAGATATAGATGAATATTAAAATAAACATAGAATAATACAGATACAAATATAAAGGATTTATTAAAAGGTGTTAATTTACGCAATTGTGGGTGCTAAATAAACTAACTAAGTCTGAAGTCCTTAAGTCAGGCGATCAGGAAGAAAAGATTGTAACTCATTTAGAATCCCAAACACAATCTGAAGCTTGTCCAGTGGGGGAATCTCTCCCTTTGGGAAATGTTTAAAGGCCTCCAGCTGGTTAAGTAAAACCTGCCCAGGACAATGTCCCTTTTAAGTATACTGATTAGAGGCTTTAATCAAATCTTCAAAATCATTTCACAGAAGCCCCTAGATTAGTGTTTGATGGAAAAACTGAGAGAAGGTATGTATATGTAACACAATGTTCTTACCTCTCTTTTATTTTCCATCTGTATTGGAAGAGAATATCCTCTGTAGCTCTCTCCAACTGGAAATGTAGTAAAAGAGAATTCTGAGACTTAGTTCACTTTAACTGAGTTGACACATCCAAAGTCATCATATATGATATAATAGGGTTATATCATTATTGAGTGGAAAGATATTTTTCTTAGTGTTTTTCTGTAGTATCTTGTTTTTGAAATATACACATTTAGTACAAATTTCAAAAACTGGAAACTAGTTTTGAAATGGCCAAGAGACAGTTAAATGTTAATTCTTACTATTGGTTATAGAATTACAAAAATACAAATAAAACTATAAATGCCATTTTCATTTTTTCTCTTTATAAAGAAAGTATCATTCAAGAAATAAAGCTGTTTTGGAAATAATGAGGAAATAGTAACTTGTTCCTTTTATCATAGACCCCTGGAAAGAGTATATATTGCGTAATATTTCTGGAAAGATGTGTGTATGAATCAACACTCAGGAAAAATGAGATATTATTCCTCTTTTAAGTGAAATCAGAAATCAGTTTTCAATTTTCAGTATTATCTGAGCAGAAACCATTGAAATACCTATCAAATTATACTGAATAGTTATCTTTGAAAATGGTAAGTTATTATCCATATTTAAAATGTCAAAAAATGATATTGGTAAACTCCCTTATTACTATATTTTCCTTAAGTGATATATAGGAAAGAGTCCCATCATTACATAGGCTAAGAACAATTCACAGAATAGAAGCAGTTTCAAAAAAAGTATCTTTTTAAAATAATAATATAAATGAGTTTTTCAGTTCCTCTCTTTGACTGAACTGTCTGGAAACAAATTCCTTTCATGTGAATTTATAAATATTCTGATGCGAAAACAGAAAAAAATTACTACCTGAGAGATAAGTATGTATTAGATCAATAAAAACTAATGTCTTCCAGAATATGTAAACATGAATCCTGACTAGAATATTAAAAATAAATAATTTAGGTGCTGTTAAAAGGAAGGCCATATTATCATGGGGAAATTGGAGTTAAACAAAAAATAAACCAGAGGAAATAAAAAATATGTTATCAGTTCTCTAATCAAAGGTTTCTGTTTCTTATTGTTACATAACCATCCCAAAATTTAGTAGTTTACAACACTTTATTATTACTTGTGGTTCTTTGGGTTGACTAGGATCAGCTGCATGGTTCTTGCCTAAGGTCTGTCACATCATTGCAGTAAAATATTTTTTGGGGCACAGTCTTCTAGGTTCACATGGAATGGGTATATAAAATGGTGCATTCACAAGGCCGGTAGTTGATGCTGGCTTTCAGCTGGGAGATCAGCTCTGGCGGTTGACTGATGTGCCTACACACAATGTTTTCACATGACTTAGAGTTTTCATATGAAGGTCAAGTTCTGATAGAGTACTCTAAAAAGGAATGTTGAAAAAACTCCAGGGCATGCCTTCCATCTAAATTTATTATTCATCCAAATCACTAAGACAGCCCACATTAAAGGAGAGGGAATTAGGTCCCATGTCTTGATTAAGGAATGACAAGGTCACGATTCAGAATGATGTGTGGGATGAGAGGTATTGTTTTGGTTATTTTCATAAAATACCATCTTCTGCACATCTTTGTTTCCTCAAAATTACATAATCAAAATCATTTTTGTGTGACATATTTTATATAGTATCAGTTATTGCCATCTTTTGAGTTAATTCAGTACTAATCAAGGGCTATATAATATTTTCCCATATAATTAGTAGCAGATATTGGGTTCCTGTATTAGGAGCTAAGTCTGTATTTCTAGTTCTAAGATTTTTAGAAACTATTTGGATTTTGTTCTTCATTCCATTCACTTTCTAACTAATTATGACAAAGCTGTTGGTGTCATTAGATTAAAATAATCCCCTTGCTTACTAAATTAGTTCCTCATTGACACTTTGATTTAACAGAATCATTAACAAGGATCCCAAATCACGTGACAAGGATCTAAATCAGACATTTAATCCATATTTTAAGTGGAATTTTACAAATATCAACAGTTGAGAGTTGTCTTTTGTCAAATACTTCCTTAACAAATACCTCCAGTAACTATATTGTTGTCCTTCAAGAGATGCCATTATTACTTAATTGTCCTGTGCTAAGGGACATGGAGAGTGCCAGAGGTTGAGCAGAGGCAGAATTCCATGCTTTTGAGGGAGCTCACTGACAAGACAGAGAACCGTCAGAAATAATCAATGATAGCTTTTCATCTGCATGAGAAACATAAATTGTAGCCATTTCTATTGTGATTAAATTATTTAAATTTTTTTTTCAACGTTTATTTATTTTTGGGACAGAGAGAGACAGAGCATGAACGGGGGAGGGGCAGAGAGAGAGGGAGACACAGAATCGGAAACAGGCTCCAGGCTCTGAGCCATCAGCCCAGAGCCTGACGCGGGGCTCGAACTCACGGACCGCGAGATCGTGACCTGGCTGAAGTCGGACGCTTAACCGACTGCGCCACCCAGGCGCCCCTGTGATTAAATTATTTAAATGGAAGCATTTATATTACCGTTTTGGGGACTACCTTGTTACATCATTCTGTCACCCATATAATAAAATAATTCATTGTGTTTTTTGTAACTACCAGCTAATCTGTGAAAATATAAAGATAGTTATTCAGTGATTCTGGATGTGAATATATCTTAAGTTTGTCAAAAAATACATCAGCAAAGGGACACCTGGGTGGCTCTGCCAGTTGAGCGTCTACCTCTTGATTTCGGCTCTGGTCATGATCCTGGGGTTCTGAGTGAGAGCCCTGTGTTGGGCTCTGGGCTGAGCATGGAACCTGCTTAAGACTCTCTCTATCTCTCCCTCTGCCCAGCTTATGCTCACTCTTAAAAAAAAAAATCAGCAAAATATAAAAATAGAAAGAATTTTGATGGGTTTACTAATACTAAAAGATGTCACTCTAGGGAGTCCCCAACCCCTTGGATTTAAGTAATAAACTCAGGTGACACGTAACAACCCCTGAAGTTCAGTGTTGCCTCTTATACTGGTGGCTGAAGATTCATTGCCCTTTTGTGTATTCATGTTTATGTCACAGAGATGACATATACCATTGCATTAGTGGCTTCTAATATGTCTAAAGGTGTCAAAAGCAGAGTAGAACAGAGAAGAAATAGCAGTTGGAGATGGTTTCTAGTTGTTGTGAAGTCAGAAAAGTGAAGAAATAGCCTTTTGGTTTCTTTAACCTCATTGTTTGTTTGTTTACTTTTCTGCTCATCAAATCTTGTTTCTTCATTTACTTTTCATTTATTTCTGATGCTAGACGTGTTCTTTAGCACCTATATAGATATTCTGAATACACACAAATTGTGGATTCCAGCTGGAGCAACTTACTTTGTGGGTATGTTTGTTGTTTGTGTGGTAGAGAGGTGGTGAAGGAAGAGAAAATCTGTATTTCATTGTATTCTTCTAAGTTTTCACACCTCAAGAAAGTTGCAGCAGCCAAGTTAGGGACCATCCAGAAAAGAACAGTAACAAAGATAAAAGAGATGAAAAGAACCACTAAGGAAAGAGCAGAGGAGTGAGGAGCCATCATCAAAAACAATAAAACTTGAAAGGGATATGATCAATAGCAGAAAATTAAAGGAATTAAACAGTAGAGCAAACATGTGCTCATTCTGGAAATACTAGAACGTGAGAGGAAGAGCATGATGACCCAGCCATAATTTATCGTGCCAGATCTTACACTTCCTAAATTCCCACAGGCCCATGGCAAACTCTGCAAGTAAGTTCTTTCAAACCCCTCTTTCCCTGGGTACCAGGTGACAGAACAGCATGTGGCCGTCCATCCTTTTCAGGGCGGGGTCGGGCTGGAAGGCAAGAATGCACAGAATATCAACATTTCTCTCCAAAGAATTCTTCCCCTCTTCCATTAGTCATCTATTAACTTCTCCAGGTTAATGAAGAGCTGAAGGTCACAAAACCTGTCTTGACCAGTCTTCTGTGTAAGTTCTAACCAGGTAGTCATACACCTTGCTTCCAAATGTGGGAAGAGCTGATACTTACTGTTTTGTGGTTAGCTTTTGATGCTTCAACCAAAACAGGAGGGAAAGAGTAATAATTTACCATCCCACTATATAAATACTGCTCTCTGTATTTTAATGATGATTAAACCTAGGTTTAGGGGCATTAAGGTAATATTTTTAAAGTCACACAGCAATTAGGGAAAGAGTTGGTATTCCAATCATGCCTGTTTGATACTAAAACACATATTTTAAAAATTCATAATGTGGGGCACCTGGTTGGCTCAGTTGGTTAAGCATCTGACTTCTGCTCAGGTCATGATCTTGCTGTTTGTGAGTTCGAGCCGCGCATTGGACTCTGCACTGGTGGTCTGGAGCCTGCTTGGGATTCTGTCTCTCTCTCTCTCTCTCTCTCTCTCTCTGCTCCTTCCCCACTTGCACTCTTTCTCTCTCAAAATAATAAACCTAAATAAATTTGAAAATAAAAAATAAATTTAAAAATCATAATGTAACATTGAAAATTGAAGAAAAAGATTGAGTTTTAAAAGAATCTCTTCTCGGAGCGCCTGGGTGGTGCAGTCGGTTAAGCGTCCGACTTCAGCCAGGTAACGATCTCGCGGTCCGTGAGTTCGAGCCCCGCGTCAGGCTCTGGGCTGATGGCTCGGAGCCTGGAGCCTGTTTCCGATTCTGTGTCTCCCTCTCTCTCTGCCCCTTCCCCGTTCATGCTCTGTCTCTCTCTGTCCCAAAAATAAATAAAAAACGTTGAAAAAAAATTAAAAAAAAAAGAATCTCTTCTCATTTCCAACTGTATTGCATATTCTCCATTTTGCATTTCCATGTGTATTCCCTGCTAGTCTCTATCCTGATTTGTGCTTAAGAAGATGACCATAATAGGGGTGCCTGGGTGGCTCAGTCAGTTAAGCGTGTGGCTCAGGTCATGATCTCATGGTTTGTGAGTTCGTGAGTTCGAGCCCTGCATCTGGCTCTCGGCTGACCGCTCAGAGCCTGGATGGACCCTGCTTCAGATTCTGTGTTTCCCTCTCTCTCTGCTCCTCCCCTGCTCATGCTCTGTCTCTCTCTCAAAAATAAATAAACATCAAAAAAAATTTTTTTTGGAAAAAAAAAAAAGGTGACCAGAAGGTGACCATAATAGAAAGTATCAGTCACCTATAGGTACCAGAACCTTTGTCTCTGGATTTTGGTTGGCCTTTGCCAATCGCAGGGCACCAGCAGAAAATGAGGGAGAAGAGGAGATTAATGAGATAAGGGTATTCATTCCTCTGGTTCCCTCACTCTCAGACCTATGACTTGGAAGTAATCTCATTTCCCTTCAGGAAAAAACCCAACTCCTATCTGATGACCTTCACATATGCTAAAGTCTTTTTGAGGATTCCAGTGACTGTGGTCTCCTCTTGCATTGCCATATCTACTCATAATAATGGCTGTTGCTAGACTCTGCATACTAGAGCATCCTTTGTTGGTTTCCCTGAATACTTTCCACAGCTTTGTAAATAGAGCTTTATTAAACTCTTCTGAACTACCCACGTGAGGATGCCATTTGTTTCCTATTTGGACTGTGGAAAAGACACCTCCACATTGGTTGGCCAGTGTATTCCTGTCATGTTTGTACAAAGATAGACATTGCTTTTCCACTTCTCCATTTAATTATTAGAACCAGGGTGAAGGTGGTGATTTAGGGAAGGGACAGACCTTACCTAGGTAAGTGAAATTCCATACAAGATGGAACATAAAAATGGTGATAATACATCTTGTCACCCTTAAAATGTTATTATATAGAGGACTTGCAAATACTGTTATTTATATATATATATATATATATATATATATATATATATACACACACACACACACACACACATACATACACACACACACACACACATATATATACACACACGTATATATATGTGCATATATATGTATATATATAATACATACATTTATATACATGTAAATGTAGTTCTTATATAGCAAAATCCTCATCCTTATTAAGTACAACTGAATTTGCCAATTAAAAATATATCAGACTTTGACAGTAGGTATTTCAGGTTTTTCCAAATGAGACATTTAAACATTTACTTAATTTAGTTTTATCAAGATTCATTTATATAGTCTCATTTCAATCCCTCAGCTGATTGAAATAAATTCTCTAGTTGTCCGTTTTGCCTTCCCGCTGAGTGATATGTGGGTGTATAGCAGACTAGCCATGTCATAATGTGAGCCAGAATAAAAGAAGCCCTAGACTCTGTAAAAAATCAAAACCTAAGAACTTGAGCAACTTCTTAAATTTGAGGAGAGGTTGTAGAGAGAAGTGAGTAATTTAATAGCAGTGCTCTCTGCTGGTAGCAACGCATGAAGACATTTTCCCAGTGTATTCATTCAAAGCGTACTGTAACTGTATGACTATCTGAGTAAACACATTGAATCTTATTAACTCAGACCATGATGACTTATGGATAAACATAATTGGTCTCTCAAGAAAACCACAATGAAATAAAACTGTGATTATTCATCTGTTATTTTATAACACATTGCTTCTATTTTTATAATAGATTTAATTGGATATCTGAATTCCTTAGGAAAATCTTTTGCATGAATTTCACGGAAACTTGTGAAAGGCTATCCCACTATCAGTATTTCCTTCTTTATTAGCTCGAAGAGAAATTTGTCAAGAAAGACTTAAGATTGTTTGGAGCTTTTATTGATTTTCTTTTTCCTTAGCCTTTGTGGAAAGGACACATTATGTTGAAGTTCTAGTAAATAATCTTTGAACTTGGAATCTTAACACTAATCTCAGAGTTGAAGTTCAGTGAGAAGTCCCTACTTTCCAACCAGATGATAATTCAGAGTGATATAAAGTATGCTTTAAAATTTGTGTCTATGTTCATTTTTTATATATATCCAACTGGTTCACAAATGTATCTACCTCCCTTCTCTCCTTGGTATACACATATTTTTTGAGAGAGAAAACAATAAAGCACATGAGATAACATGTAAACATTCTGAAACCTGGACAAATGGCATTTAGTTTTTCTGAAACTATTCTTGAAATATTTCTGTGATTTTTAAATTATATTAAAATAAAAAGTGGCAAAATATTTAGCTTATATCCTTAAAATTAAATCATAAATTTTAGTGAAGTGGTGATAGTATATTTTAATTAGTTGATTCTAAAAAGATAATTTAAGAAATACAGTTCTTTAAAACTTGCATTCTTATTTCAGTGCACTGATACAGTTGCACCTGTTTAGGAATAATATTTTGAATATATTGAATAATAATCCTTTTTCCATGGCCCTAGTCATATAAAGTAACCCCTGCACTAAAAAAAAAAAAAAGGCCAACCAAAATTAGCTAGAACAAATTCCATGAGATAAAAACTGAAGGTCTTGCTTGTCTTTGTTGAGATCATACTTTATGCATAAATACAGATTTATACATAAAATACATAATTTTTGTGTCATTTTTAATATACCAAGGACATTTTCCCATGTCATTAAAAGTGTTCTGTGAATGTTACAATAAATATGTGGGTACATCTCATTATGTGGTTAAAATATGCTTTTAAAAACATCCTTCCATTTTTTGATTATTTGGTGGTTTATGTCAATGTCTCTTTGAATTCCTATGTCTTGGACTTGTAAGTTGTCATGCTCATAATTTTTGGTATAAAAATCATTTTATACCTGAGAGTGAATGATGTCTTCTATCACAATAAAGTGTTTCATTTCATGTAAGTAGTCAACATTATTTGTGTAATGTCCATAATATTCCACTCTTAACATTTTAATAACTGTAATAACTTTAATGACACCTCCTTTTTTGTTGCTGATATTAATAATTTGTATCTGACCTTTTTTTTTATCAGTCTAGTTAGACTTAAGTTTTTAAAAATGTTTTCAAAGGTTCAGGATTTGATGTCATCGGTTTTCTTTAGTGTTTATTTGTTTCTATTTTATTGATTGCTGTTCTTATTTTATTTTTTCCTTTTTACCAATGCTAGCTATACTTTTATTTTTCTTTAATAATTTTAAAATGGAAGCATGATCATTTAATTTTAAATTCTTCTAATGTAATCAGTATATAAAGGCATCAGTTTACCTCTATGTACTTCTTTGGCTACATTACTTAAAATTTGGCATGTCTTGTTATCATTATCATAGAGCTTAATATATTTTCTAATATACCTTAGTATTTTAAAACTTCTATTTTAATTTCCAAATATTAGTTCATTTTTAATTTTTTATTGATTTTAAGTCAGAGAGTCTGTATTATTTTATTCCCTTTAAATTTATCTAGGCTCATTTTATGGCAGAGAATATTGTTTATCTCTGTGAATATTCCTTGTGCAATTTACTCCAAGCTCTCCTTCCCAATTTACTCCAAACTCCAATTTCCGTGTTCTCAAATAAGCTAACTTCTGTTTGAGTACCCATGCCCTTTTGTTCTACCTTCCACCAAGTACATCCAAAAAGAGAGCTAGGAAGATCATAGGACTTACCTTACTTGTTTCTATTGTCTCAGTGATGTCACTCCTGCACTTGCTTTTGAACATTATCTGAAAATAATTATCGTATAGATTTTGTTCCCAGTGACTGTTTAGAGAGGGAAAGTAAGACCTTGACCGTTTATTTTGAGACAGCCAGAGACATAAGGCGATCTATTGTTTTTTCCAAGGAGCTTCAAAATAATTATTTTGCTATAGTGAAATAATAACCTAATATTTTTCCATAAATCTGTTTTACAAACTATTTTATTAGAATTGATTTACAGGTATGATCTTAGGGAATATAGGACAGATAATTAGGCATATAATGAATGTCTTTTAATAACTTGATGAAATTATCTTTTCCTTCATTTAAAAATATTATAAACTTACTTGAGAACAGAATTATTTCTACCCATACACAATATAACAAATCATTATTCTTCTATTTCTCAGATGCGGTATTATTTGATCAACAGATATTTTTAAAAGCATGGTGTGTTTTTCTCTAGCCTGAGTGATGATAGGAAGTTTAGAACCTTAGACAAGAGAGAATTCACTGCAAACTGGTAAAAAAAATTGAATGTGACCCAGTCTGCAAACATGGAAAGAATTCAAAACTGTATTAAAGGTAATTCTGTGTTTGAATTATAGGCCAAGTGTAGTTGGCAATTTTGTCAAGTTACTGAATCTCTTCTAAAGACTCCTAACCTTACATAGTGGTGCTTTTGTTAGGTTGCATAATAGTGAATACTAGAGTTAACATGAGAAAATACATGAAATATTTAGCTCAATGTCTGACATATAAGAGAAATACCCTACATAGCAACTATACTTGGTTAGGTAAATGCTAAATTATGGAAAACACAAAAGTTTTGATTATGGCATACAATAAAAGTTAAACTAAATATTAACATTTTATTATATGTATAACACTATATTTTGTTCAACCCATTTTATATTTTTAGGAGTAAACAGTTTAATAAAGTGCTACTTTTGTATAAATCTTGTAAAAATAGTGATTATGCAACAAGAAATTATTTACTTCATGTTTTTTTTAACTTAATAGTATATAAACAAAATATTTTAGTGTTATCAATTTCCCTATGGTCCTATATCAATATATTGGTAAATTATTCTACTGAAGTACCTATTGAGTTATTATTTTTGTTGTTTATTTGTTGTAAGCATATTGGAATCTGTTCAAATTTACATATCCTCATTTGCTAAGTCCTACTTTATTCACATAATTCTCTAACATCATTTTTACAAACTTAATGAAATCTTGTAATTTTTCTTTAAAATTTATGATTATAATTTTCAAGAGATTTGCATTATATTTTCTGAATGAAAGACTTGAGAAAGTCTTTGACACTGTGTTATGGGATAGATCTTACATAAGAAGGATGTATGAAGGTATTAATTTGATAAGTGGCTAGTTCATTCATGAGTATTTTCATATATAGTTTTATTTTTTTCATAGATAGTGGGCTTAGGTAAAGGAGCCCCACTATTCATAAAGTCAAGTGCATGCTCTTGAATAAAGAAAATACAGTGGAGCATTTATGCATGAGACATTATTCTGCTTATAGAATATACTCTTAGTAAGCCTCTGGTTTAATGGGCCATCAAATCTGCTTTATCCCAAGTGTTTTTATTCCATATTGGAAAGTGATTTGATTAATTTGACAAGAATATAATATCGTAAGAGGATTTCTACAAAGAGAGCATTTTATTACCTTATAGCTTTGGAAAAAGACATTAGAAATCATCAAATTATGTGGTCCCCAGTGTAGGATACATCTGCTGAGTGGTACACATAAAGCAAGATAGGAACTTTTGTAGACTCTAAATACTGAGCAGATTATGATACAGTGCAAAACATAATTTAGAATAAAACAAGATTTACCCATAAAATACATGGAAAGACGTCTACATTTTACATGTTTTTCCACAAGGAATATATTAAAACTTTTTTTATAACATGCCTCAATTCAACAAAAATAGTTTTTTGCCTCTACAGTTTCTTATTTGTGTTGCTCAACATTGTGCACGCAAGATGCTTTTAGAATGAGTTGAATTTAGGTGACACCTACACATGGCATACAGTTCCACCAAATTGCATCACAAAAAATCATTTGCTTTTCAGCTGCTTCTTTATACTTTTGATGTCTTAAAATCTTTGTTCAATATCTAACACCTTTCTTTCTCTAAAAAGAAGAGTGCAGATTTAAACTTCCAAGCTTTGGCAATCAGTACTACAGCTGCAGAATGTAGTGACGTTATTTTTTTACTGCTATTGTTATCAATCAATATGAAGATTTCTTTTAAACTACATTTAAGTGAAACAGTGAATCTGCTCATTGAAAACCATCTAATTACAAAATTAGTACTGAAATTGAAAGTACTGAAATCAGAGAGACACTTAAATAATCCTTCATTTTTATAGATCATGATTGACAGGTAGTTAAATATTTTAGGTTTTACAGACCATACAATATCTGTAGTATCTATTCAACTCTACGGTATAAGAGAGAAAGTAGCCGTAGACAGTGTGTAAGTGAATGAGTGAGGTGTTTGCAGAATGAAAACAAAAACAGGCTAGGTACAGCCCTGTAGTTTGTTGATCCCTGTTAGAAATGACAGAATAGAGCCTCAGAGATCTTTTAAGCTTCACCAGTGGGTTAGTGACAGACCTAGGGCACATATTCCCCTCCCAAAGCACTTTATTTTATGCTATACCATACCAGAAAACATCTCACAGGATTGCTTCATTTTAAGAAGTTTTCCCAAAGGAGTGATTCATTTTCATTTATTCCTCTCTTCTTTATTTTTGTGTAGTGGGGAGATTGTTTGGGTTGCACGTTCGTGTTACTATATAATATATGTCATTGATTTATTGGTTCTAGGTCTGGTAATCATCATGCATTAATAGTAAATACATGAAATAATAAACATACAAATGCATATAGTAAATATAGACACGAAAACTGAAATTGTTTGAATCATATATTTAACACAATATATAGTTAGATGGCTTACAAAAATTAATATAATAACATGTGCCTATACATTTAAGGTACTTAAGAGGCTTGTGTCTGTCA
Source organism: Acinonyx jubatus (assembly GCF_027475565.1). Taxonomy (NCBI): domain Eukaryota; kingdom Metazoa; phylum Chordata; class Mammalia; order Carnivora; family Felidae; genus Acinonyx; species Acinonyx jubatus. The sequence goes on along the minus strand of NC_069380.1, from coordinate 129,270,477 downwards.
AAATGCCATGAGGGAACTACATTTCCAATCATCTACCACTGGAATGGTAATTTAGCTTTTTTGCATAAAAGGTTAAGTTAGTCATTAATTGAGGTCACAAGAAAGGGATAAACAGCATATCAAATTTGGTCAATAATTTCCATTCAAATCCCATAATGACTTGACATGAGACTAAAGACTGAAAATAATTTCCATCTATTAGTTGCTGAACTGTTGGTATCATTATGGGAAACAAACTCAGTTAAAAAAATTTTTTTACGTTTTTATTTTTTATTTTTGAGAGAGACAGAGTGTGAGCGGGGGAAGGGGCAGAGGGAGAGGGAAACACAAAATCTGAAGCAGGCTCCAGGCTCTGAGCAAGTGGTCAGCACAGAGCCTGGCGTGTGGCTCGAACTCACGAACCAGAGATCATGACTTGAGCTGAAATCGGACACTTACCCGACTGAACCATCCAGGTGCCCCCAAACAAACTCAGTTTTAATGACTCCTTTCCTCAACCACATTTTTTCTTCATGTTTAACAGTGGGCTAATGGCAAAGTTTTCCTTTTTCACTTCTGAGGGGTTCTAAGAATTAGATGTCAACTTTAAAATGAGTATATGCTTTTTTATTATCTCTCCTAAAAGTCCTGGTTGTTCCAGTAAAGGGCGAAATAAAGAGTTCTGGGGTCTCTTGATTAAAGTTGAGAAAATGCACCCAACATATTTAAGAAGACAAAGTTAATATTTTTAATGAACATTTGGTCTTTCAACCCGGATTTAAGGTACCGCCACCTTATTCGCTGTATACTTTTCTTGATCTAAGAATAGTATGTAAATAACTTCTGGAATTCTTAATGAACTTAACACACTTACTCTTTGTCTATAAAAAGACATTTGATCGAAAAATGATTCATCTCCATTAGAGTGAGATTTTTGTCAGCTTGTTTGGAACGTTCAGTTTTAAGTCTGAGAAAACTCCCAGGATTTTTGCATGTTTTCATCATATACATCACCAACACGGACTGACACTGTTCCAAACTTACATTGACCTGTTTTCTAAGTACTTATTTGTAAGTCTGTAATTCATAACATGTTCCCCCATAGAACCATGTTACGAAAAACACAAGACTACTCCAAAAATTAATTTTTGAACTTATCCATAGTATATTAGGACTGTAAAAGTAAAAAGTGGGGCGCCTGGGTGGCTCAGTCAGTTAAGCGTCCGACTTCAGCTCAGGTCATGATCTCACGGTCCGTGAGTTCGAGCCCCGCGTCGGGCTCTGTGCTGACAGCTCAGAGCCTTGAGCCTGTTTCAGATTCTGTGTCTCCCTCTCTCTCTGACCCTCCCGTGTTCATGCTCTGTCTCTCTCTGTCTCAAAAATAAATAAAACGTTAAAAAATGTAAAAAGAGAAAGTAACTACTATATACAGTATATTTTCCTTTAAGAAGCTTTACCAAAGGAATGATTTGGTAAAGTCCCTGGAAAAAAAATGTGTTTTTGTTTACACTTAGATACTCGGTCTTAGCTATTCTGCTAATCTCAGCACCTCACTGCAGCAACAGTGTGGTCTGCACTAGTCAGACGGAGGCAGAAGAATAGGTGCTCCATAAATCTCACTTTTTATTTTATTTTTTATTATTTATTTATTTATTTATTTATTCTTTAATATATGAAATTTATTGTCAAATTGGTTTCCTTCCATACAGTGCTCCTCCCAAAAGGTGCCCTCCTCAATACCCATCACCCACCCTCCCCTCCCTCCCACCCCCCATCAACCCTCGGTTTGTTCTCAGTTTCTAAGAGTCTCTTATGCTTTGGCTCTCTCCCACTCTAACCTCTTTTTTTTTTCCCCTTCTCCTCCCCCATGGGTTCCTGTTAAGTTTCTCAGGATCCACCTAAGAGTGAACACATATGGTATCTGTCTTTCTCTGTGTGGCTTCATAAATCTCACTTTCATCCTGGCTCCTCCACTGTCTAAGTCACTTTGACTAAATGTATTTGCCTCCACACCTTGGTTTCCTAGTTTGTGAAGCAGAGATAAAAATATATCTAATTCATAGTAATATTGGAAGAATTAAGTGAGATAGATGTTGATAGCATGAGACAACTGCTCGTTATATAATAGCTTTTTAAATTATTATAAACGGGAGATGGCAGGGGAGTATGTTTTTCGATACAGTAAATGCTCATATGATATATTGTAAAATCTGTGCCACTTTGGTTGTACAAAGGAGTGTTTTAACAATTCCAGTAGACCTAAATAGAGACTACCCTAAGTATACGAATACATATGATCACCTTACTTAATAATGGTGCCCTTTTGGAGAAGAGGCAATTGCATGATACGGAAGAGTGTTTCAAATTCCAAAAGAACCGAGGCTTACGGAGGATATAGGAAAGGAACAAGCTCAAAGACATGAACTCTTGCCAGGGGATCAGCTACCTAAACCTCCAGCTAAGAGTGAAACAGAGCTTTTTTGGGAGAAGCAGCATAGGTGTGATAAGTGCTCTACGTATACAGAGCACATTGTCACAGGGGCTCATGAGTACATTTTATTCTGTCCTGACAAAATTCAGGAGATTGTCTACCCATGAACATTTCATATATGAACATCAAAAATGCTCTAAAAATTTTCTAAATACAAATATATAATTTAAAAAAAATGTTTATTTATTTTTGAGAGACAGAGCATGAGCAGGGAAGGGGCATAGAGAGAGGGAGACACAGAATCCAAAGTAGGATCCAGGTTCTGAACTGTTTGCACATGGAGCTCAAACTCACAGACCGTGATATCATGACCTGACCTGAAGTCGGTCGCTTAACTGATTGAGCCACAAAGGCACCCCACAAATATATAATTTAATTCCATCATACACAATTAATAATTTTGCTTATCAATCTAACCAAATATCTATAGAACAAAGCCATTTCAAGGAGATTTTGTTTGGGAAGTTCTCCTTTCCTCTTTCTTATTCTCCCCACTCCTGTTCCTTCTTTTTCCACTTTATTCTGTAACTGTGTGTGTGTGTGTATTCTGGAAAAATTTGTACTATTTTTTCATAACCACATTGTAACAACACAGTATGTTTGCTTCAGTTTCTGGAAAACAACATACGTTGCACACTATTAAAGTCAAGCAGGGGCACCTGGGTGGCTCAATCAGGCAAGCTTCTGACTTTGGCTCAGGTCATGATCTCACGGTTCGTGAGTTCGAGCCCCGCATCAGACTCTGTGCTGACAACTCAGGGCCTGGAGCCTGGTTCAGATTCTGTGTCTCTCTTTCTGCCCCTACCCCACCCACACTCGGTCTCTCTCTCTCTCTCTCTCTCTCTCTCTCTCTTTCAAGAATAAACATTAAAAAAATTGTTTAAGTCACACAAAAATCAAAAGGTATGATCATTGCATTTTGTTTTGTTTCTGAGCAATCCAACCTAAGGCAGTAGGTAAGTGAATATCATAAATATCAAGAATACCCTTTTTTATATGTATGTATTTTTCTAAATAGGAATTTCCATATTTTTTATTCAAATTGTTGAGGGTTTTCAAACTATAGATCATTACCAATTAGTAGATCACAAGATCAGTTTAGAGGGCTGCTGCGCTTTTTCTCAAATGAAAGGGAACATAATAGAATAAAAAATACCAGAGTGTATCACACAGAATAAGATTATGTAAAAGTTTTCTGTCAATAGTATGCATAAAGAAATATTTCTGTGTACTAAATATCAATGTAAATATATTTCTTTCTTCCTGTGGGTAACCATTTAAAAAAAAAAAACTCTTACGGGCTCAAGGTGACTGATTGATTGGATTGCTCCCTTTTTTAAGATGCATTTTGCTATTGAATAGAGTTGGATGATTTGCATATGAAATCTTTTTAGCACTCTAAATAGATAGCAGTAAGTGGATTCAAGGTATTAGTAGATGTTTATTGAATAAAGGCACAAGCTATTAGACATACTGAAATACACAAGTGATGTCGATTTATCCATTCATTTATATAGAAATGTTATTTTAAGAAATAAAATTTGGGACTTGAAATTTTTCATATTGAAAATCTTTTTTGAAGACATACACTGAAAAATTATTGAGTGGGTAGGAAGATTGGGATGCACGGAGATACCTTTGAGATGTCTGTGAAGGTGATGAATCTTACCAGAGCTTTTGAGGTTTCTGTTTAACCTTGATTTTCCTCCCTAAAGAACAAGGATGTGTCCTGTGAGTAATATTCATTTGTTTGTCCATTCAACAAATAGTTACTCAGTTCTATTCACCTGTATCAGTTTCACTCACCTAGCTTTACCATGTGTTAGTATCATCCTTGTCTCAGGATGTGAACATTGAGCAAGGCAAAAGATGTTCTGATCTTCATAAAAGCTTATTTTTGCAATGAGCTAAGACAGCTAATAAACATGTCAACAAATAATTAAATAAACTTAAATAGTCAAGCTCTAGGAAGAAACTTAAAACAGATATTTCAAGAGATAATGTATAGAGAGTCAGGTAGAAATTATTTCAGATAATTCTGTCAGGGTGGAGTTATTGCAGAAGCAACACTGATTTGAGCTCTGAATAATAAGGGACCAGTTTTGCAAAGACTTAAGGCAAGAGTGGCAAGTACGAGTCCTGAGATGGAAATGGGTTTGTCACGTTCCCAGGTAAAGGCAATGTAGGTGGAGCCTATTGTGTGAAAAGAGTAATGGAGGATGACAAAGAAAACAAAGTCAAGTTCCAGATCAATCTGGGTATTTTAAGGCCAATATAATGAGTTTGCATTTTGTTCCTATGCATTAGTAAGCTACTGAAGCCTTGCAAAGAAAACAATATGAGCACTTTTCTCTTTTGAAGATTAGTACTGGAATCCAGAGAAACATTTAGATGGTGCAGTAATACTTTTTGTCATAAAGGTAATAGATAGTGGTATCACTAGATAGACGAGATATAATTTTTTTTTAATTTTTTTAACGTTTATTTGTTTTTGAGACAGAGAGAGACAGAGCATGAACAGAGGAGGGACAGAGAGAGAGGGAGACACAGAATCGGAAACAGGCTCCAGGCTCTGAGCCGTCAGCACAGAGCCCAACGCGGGGCTCGAACTCATGGACCGCGAGACAGTGACCTGAGCCGAAGTCGGCCGCTTAACCGGCTGAGCCACCCAGGCGCCCCTATAATATAACTTTTTTAATGTCTATTTAATTTTAAGAGAGAGAGACAGAGCACGAGGGGGGGAGGAGCAGACAGAGAGAGGGAGACACAGAATCCGAAGCAGGCTCCAGGCTCTGAGCTGTCAGCACAGAGCCCCACGCGGACTCAGATCCACAGACTTCAAGATCATGAACTGAGCCAAAGTCAGACACTTAATGATTAAGCCACACAGGCACCCCTAAATGAGATACAATATTAATAAGCATTCCATTAAAAGCATTTATGGAACACCGCTCTATGCTTGGTAATACAGTAAATACTTGACAGACATTTTCTCCATCAAACCTTAGAACACTTCTGTGAAAAAGATAGAGAAATTCCAATTTGCAACTAAAGAAAACTAGTTTGAGTTTAAGTAGTTGTCCAAGGTCCTTACAGATAAACATGGTAGAATGGTTGACAGAAGGCCATTGTTATGCTTTCACCTTGAGATGTTGAAAATCAAGAGGACCAGCCACAACATGAAAAAATAAAGATAGAATGTTAACATGTATCTGACTATCAAGACAGGGATATGAAAGACATGAGTTACCAACCTAGAGCACTAAGAATAATCCCAGATTGCTTTCTGTTTTGGGCCAGAACAACCAAGGTGTTCTATTTAAAATACTAGATCATATTACTCTTCTCAAAATCCTCAATGACTTGTCAGTCTACTGGGATAAAGCCCTATGAAGACTTACTTAATCTGTCCCTCCACTTCCTTGCATATTTCATCTCTTAATACATAGTCCTTTGCCTTTGCCATTGCCATTCCAGCTACACTAATTTCCTTGAACTCCCTCAATCTTGCAGACAGTTCCCATCTAGGAGTTTTGCGTCTCCTCTTCCTCCAAGGGAATAATGTCAATAGTATTCTGCTCTATCTGGAAAGTTCTTCTCCTAAGCATCTATCTGATTTCTTCTTTCTTTATGATCTGTATTCAGAAAGACCACCCTGACACCTCTCCTCTCCCAACCAACTTAAAGAGTTTTCTCTTTTCATTTATCTGTATCCAGTTACCTTGCTTTGTTTTCCCTCAGTGATGTCTATATATTTATGCAAGTGTTTATGGTCTGTCTCACCCAAAAATGACCACTAGAACGTAATCTCAAGGAGAATAGACCTTTTGTTTTGATCATGGCTACATACATTGCCTACAACAGTTCTAGGCACCTGGCAGATACTCAGTAAATATCTTTGAAGAGATGACTAAACGAATAAATCACTGAACAAATAGATGCTACAAAATGAACCATTTGATGAACAACCAGTCTTTCTGGAAGAGAGCAGTGATTTACCACACTGAACCCTCATGGAGACATAGGAAGGCCAATCTAATTATAAGATTTGCTTCCACATCTTGGCTGCCTTTTTAATTTGGTTGAGACTCTGTTGGAGAACACTACCCCATTCCCTAGACAATTGTATTTGATCTTAGTTCCTCACCTTGGTCTTGCTACTCCTATTTTCCTTGATTACTCTTCCTTGATGCAAATTACATAGATTATCTTTTTTTCAAACCCTGCCAATTTTTTATCTCTGAATTTATTGCATTTAAACACTCTGAGCTGTTAGATGAGATTTTTACTGCTACTACTTAATAATTGAGCCTCTAAGTATATCCTTAAGTTCCCCCCATATTTCCTACAGGAAACTCTTCCGAAACTATTACACCATCATATCAGAATGAGACATTACATTGAGCTACATTTTTATTCTTCATAGAAGTTAATGCTGACAACCTATGTTTATTTTTGTAGTCACCATAAGAGAAAAAAAACAAAAAGGAATCACTTAAAGACAGGTAGGAAAAGAGATGTTTGGAACCCCTACTCTGTGAAGAGAAGACCCAAGGTAGAAAAGGGTTTCAAAGAGTATTTGGGCTTACCAACAATTTTGAAACAAAATTATATATAAAAAGACTTCTATATTTTCGAGGTAAAGCCTATGGACTATTTTCAAAGCTTTTGACTCTTACTAAAAGGTCTATGCACAGTGAATGTTTTAAGTGAATAACAGTAAAGGTATGCTACAGCAATGAAATGTGCAATAATATTGAAATTTTTACACCTTATTTAGAAGATGTTTCAATTCATATTTTTCACTTATTCAACAAATATCTAGTGACCATATATTAATAATTTATATAATTTTTATTAACCTAAATTCCACTGTATGTTCTTAAAATAAAATGATAAACCAAACTTTGCTCACTGTCTCAGTTTGCTGGGGCTGCAGTAACAAAATATGAGAGACTGGGGGACTTGAACAACAGTTAGTTATTTCCTCACAGTTCTGGAGGCTGGAAGTCTGTTCTCAGGGTGCCATTATGGTCTGTCCCTGGTGAGGCCTCTCTTCGCGGCTTGTAGGCAGCCACCACGTCACTGTGTGCTCACATGACCTCTTAAAGAGAGTAAGTTAGCTCTCTACTGGCTGTTATAAAAACACTAATCTTCTTGTATGAAGACTGCACCCATATGACCTCATTTCACCTTAAATAACCTCCTTATAGGCCCAATCTTCAAATACAGTTGCATTGGGAGACAAGTTTAAATACATGAGTTTGGGGGGTGGTTTACAATTCAGTTGGTCACACAAAATGAAAGTCATGTGTGTTAAGTTATATAAAGGAGGTAAAACCTGAACTGGTACCTAGTACCTATTTTCCTATAGATAAGATAAATTCAGTTCTTTCGTGCCATTTTTGTTTGCATGCAGAACTAGTTTAAAGGTTCATTTTTGTTCTCCATCATTTCATATTCTGCATTTAACATATTAGTCCAACAACCAGCTAGTAACTTTGTTTTTCAGGTTGTTTTCCTAATACTACCTTTATCAGAATCACTTTCAGAGATGGTTAAAATTTTTACACTTGGATTTTACCTAGATCCAGAGTTAAAAATCTATGAGCAGAAAACCCTGTCCCTGGGATTGTAAATAAGATTCTGATGAGCAAAAAACTTTGAGAACCACTTACTAGATTGGAACGGCATGATTAATCAAAATAGGAAAGCAACTTGCATGCTAAAGCAGAGTTAGCATTTTCTGTAAAGCTTGCAGCATTTTAGTAGCTCAGTGAATCCATCCTGGGGACAAACATGATTTTCCCTCTTAAACTGGGTCTTCTTTACATCCTCACTTTTCATAAAGGAGTGGTATTACTGATAATGGGAAATTAAACCCATTAACCATCAATGTGCTCATACCTTCAAGCCCACACCTGTCTCATTCTCTCCTCTAACAAACGTATAGGTATAAATATCAAGCGAACCTGATGCTGTCCCATAGAAAGTTGAAATTTATTATGAGGAGCCATGAACAGCTGTGCTCAGTGCTTTGCTGTCACAGTTTCAAGAGCAAGAGCGTGTCTAACGCATTTGAACATTAAGACTTTTTAAGGTGAATTTGGTGAATGATAGTTTCTTTCTCTGCCTAAAGTTTGGCAGCTAGCAGACAGAAGTGTTAAGAATATCCATGCTCAAAAAGGAAAGGTTTCTCAACTCAGCCATTTTTCATAAACTTCTCCATCTTTAGGCCAGTTGCAATATTTGATTTGCCTTTCCTGTCTATCAAAGGTATGCCTCTTTAAAGCTTATATAAATTATGAGAAACAAATAAGCAAGATATATATAGATATATATATGTATACATATATACATATATATACATATACATATATACATATATATACATATATATATACATATACATATATATATATGTATATATATGTATATGTATATCTATGTGGTGTGGACATCTAACAATGAAACAGTGGAGTTTTGGAGTATAGATAGAGCCCATAAAGCCATAACCCTGCTGGGTTAGAATGAGTGCAGTTGAGTGGCTCCTGTGAACCCCATGGTACATAAGAGGCTTGAATAAATAGATGAAGATTATATACATAGAGGGAAGAGGAAAGACATGTATCATGGTGTCAGCAGCAGGAGATCATGTGTTAACTAAGAATCTCCGTATTTATTATGGACATTTTAACAGTAACATATATTATTAAAATGTCCATATAATATATAATAATAATCATAATCATATCTTTCCATGTATTTCCATTTTCCTCACTTTCTTTCATCATTGTCTTAGAATTTTCAGTGTACAGTTTTCCACTTCATTAAATTTATTACTAAGTAATTTATTATTTTAAATGCTATTGTAAATGGGATTGTTTTAAAATTTCTCTTTTTGATACTTCATTGTTTATAGAAGCACAGTTGATTTTTGTGTGTTAATTTTGTCCTAAAACTTTACTGAATTCATTTATTCTAATAGTTTTTAATGGAGTCTTAAGAGTTTTCTCTATAAAAGTTCATGTCATTGGCAAACTGAGGCAATTTTACTTCTTCCTTTCCAAATTGGATATCTTTTATTTATTTCTTCCTTTCCAATTGGATACCTTTCATTTATTTTTCTTGCCTAATTTTTCTGATTTGGCCTTCCAATACTATGTGGAACAGAAGTACAGAAAGTAGGCATCCATGTCTTATTCCTGATCATAGAGGAAAAACTTTGAATTTTTACCCTTGAGTGTGATAGTAGCTGTGATCTTGTCATATATGACTTACTATGTTGAGGTACATTCCTTCTGTAACTGGTTGGTTGAGATTTTTTACCGTAAAAAGATGTTGACTTGTCAGTGTTATTGTGATGGTCACATGATTTTTATCTTTCATTCTATTAATGTTGTGTATGAGATTAATTTATTTGCATTTATTGAAGCATCCTATGGGAAAATCCCAGGCACAAACCCTCCTTGATCATGGTGTACAATCTTTTGGTGTGCTCTTGAATTATCTTAGCTAGTATTTTGTTAAGGATTTATATATTTATATTCATCAGGAATATTGGCCTGTAATTTTCTTTTCTTCACATATTTACATGTATGTATGTATATATACGTATATATTCATACATCTACATATATGTATGTATGTGTGTATGTATGTATGTATATATACATATGTGTGTGTGTGTGTATATATATATATATATATATATATATATATACGTGTACATATAAAATCCAAAGGAATCTATAGATTGAATGCAATCCATATCAAAATTCCGTTGGTATTTTTACAGAAATAGAAAAAAAGTATCCTAAAATATGTATGAAACTGCAAGAGATCCCAAATAGCCAAAATAACAGTGGGAAACAAGAACAAAGCTGGAGGCATCACATTTCCTGATTTCAAACTATATTACAAAGTTATAGTAATAAAAACAGTATAATACTTCTATAAAGCAGACACACAGACTAATGAAATGTAATACACAGCCCATACATAAACTCAAACATATATGACAAGAGAACCGAGAACACACAATGAGGAAAGGATAGTCTCTTAGGAACATGGTGTTAGGAAAACTAGATATCCATATGCAAAAGCATTAAATTGTACCCTTATACTTCTCAAAAAGTTAATGCAAAACAGAATGAAAACTTAAATGTAACACCTGAAACCATTAAACTCCTGGAAGAAATGAGGAAAAAGCTCCTTGACTTTGAGCTGAATAATGATTCTTTGGATAGGATACAAAAACAAAGGCAACAAAAGGACAAATCAATCTGTGGCACCACATAATTACTAAAAAGCTTCTGCACAGCAAAGAAAAACATGAACAGAATGAAAAGTCAACCTCTATAATGGGAAAAAAATTGTATACCATATATTGCATAAAAGGTTAATATCCAAAATATATAAGGAATTTATATAACACAGTAGCAAACAAACACACAAAAAAGAAATCCTACTTAAAGATGGGCAAAGGACCTGAATAGACATTTTTACAAATTAAGAGTTGAACTACCATATGATCTGGTAATTCCACTTCTGGGTTTTTATTTGAAGAAAACTAAAACACTAACTCAAAAAGAATAACTATATTCCTTTCCATGTTCACTGCAACGTTATTCATAATAGTAACGATATGAAAACAGCCTAACTGTCCATCAACAGATGAATGAATAAAGAAAATGTGGCATATGTATAGACACAAACATAATGGAATATATAAATTTTCTTTATTCATTTATATTCCTATCCACACAACAGAATATTATTCAGCAATAAAAAAGAATGAAGTCTTGCCATTTGCAGCAATGTGGATGGATTTTGAAAGCATATACTAAGTAAAATGTATCAGCTGGGTGGTGTCCAGAAGTGAATGTTTTTTCTTCAAGGAGTTTCATGGTTTCAGGTCTTACATTCAAGTCTTTAATTAATTTTGATAATTTTTATATGTGGTGTAGGATAGTGGTCCAGTTTCATTTTTTTTTTGCATGTGGCCGTCTAGTTCTACCAATGTAAGAGAATGTTCTTTCTCCCTGTATATTCTTGACTCCTTTGGCATAGATCAATTAACAATATATGCATGAATTATTTCTGGCTTTCCTTTTCTGTTCCATTGATCACTGTGTCTGTTTTTATGACAGTACAATACTATCTGGATTACTAGTGTTGTAATATACATTGAAATTTGGAAATGTGTTGTCTCCAGCCTTGCTCTTATTTTTCAAGATTGCTTTGGATATTAAGGTTCTTTCATGGTTCCACACAAATTATGTAGTTATTTGTTCTCTGTCTGTGAAAAATGCCCTCGAAGTGTTGATAGATATTGCATTTAATTTGAAGATTGCGTGACATTTTAATAATGTTAATTATTCCAATCCACAGTCACAGAATATCCTTCCATTTTTTTGTGTCTTCTTCAATTTATTTCCTCTTATTCATTTTGTACCCTGCAACTTTACTGAATCCATTTATTGCTTCTAACATTTTTTTTTTGGTAGAGTCTTAACCCTAAGGGTTTTCAGGGTTTTTTTACATATCATGTCATCTGCAAATAGTAAGTTTTACCTCATTGCAGTTTGGATGCTTTTTATTTCTCTTTTGTTTCTAATTTTTGGGACTAGAACTTCAATACTGTGTTGAATAGAACTGATGAGAGTGAGCATCTTTGTCTTGTTCTTGATCTTAGAGGAAAATTTTCAGCTTTTCACCATTGAGGATGGTGTTAGCACTGGACCTGTCATATATAGCCTCTATTATTTTGAGTTATGTTCCCTCTATGCCCACTTTATTAAGTTTTTTTTTAAATGGGGTCTACTCCTGAGGCCAAGACAGCACTCTATGTTAACGTTTAACTAGCTTGAATTTAAGTAAAACAATAAAACAATAAATTAATTAAATAAAATCTGCATCTTAGAAGAGATGATAAACAACATTGCCCTACAGTCCCTTCACTGTTAGGTCAAAAAACACATTGTTTTAGAATCTGTATTTAAAAAAGGTGTTGAATTTGTCCAATTGTTTTTTTCTGCATATATTGAGATAATAATATGTTTACTCTTGATATTGTTAATTTGGTGTGTCATTGATATGCAGATGTTGAGTCAACTTACACCCCTGGAATAAGTCCCAATCTGTCATGGTGTATAATCCTTTTAATACAGTATTGAACTTGCTTAGGTAGCACCTTGTTGAAGATTATTGCATTTATATTCATCAGAGATATTGTGCTGTAAAGTGTGTGTGTGTGTGTGTGTGTGTGTGTGTGTGTGTGTGTGTGTGTGGTGTCCTTGACTGCTTTTGGTATCAGTTTAATGCCTTGAAAAATAAATTTGGAAATCCTCCCTCCTCTTCTCTTTTCTTTGAAGGGTGAAAAAACCTGGTATTAATTCTTCTTTGAATATTTGGTAGAATTCACCAGTGAAGCCCTCTGGTCCTGGACTTTGTTGGGAGATTTTTGATTATTGATTCAGTATCCTTATTAATAATTGGTCTGCTAAGATTTTCTATTTCTTCGTAATTTAGTCTTGGAACATAATACGTTCCTAGGAATTAATCTCCTTCTTGTAGGTTGTTCAATTCGTTAGCATAGAATTGTTCATAGCAGTCTCATAATACTTATTTCTGTGGAGTTAGTTGTAACATATCCTCTTTCATTTCTGATTTTTCTTATGTGGGTCATCTTTTTTTTTTTTTGAATCTAGCTAAAGGCTTGTCAATTTTCTTTGTCTTTTCAAAGATGTACCTCTTGGTTTCATTGATCTTTTCTATTCTTTTTTGTCTGTTTTACTCACTTCTGCTCTGTTATTTCTTTCTTCTACTAACTTTGAGCTTTACTTGTTCTTTTTTTCTAGTTCCAGAGGTGTAAGATTAGGTTGTTTAGTTGAGATTTTTCTTGTTTCTTGAGGTAGGCATTTATTACTATGAAATTCCATCTTAGAACTGCCTTTGCTGTATCCCATAAGTTGTGGTATATTGGATTTACATTTTAATTTGTCTTAAGGGTTTCTTTATTTTTTTACCTTTGCTTTTTATCAGTTATTTAATTTTATTACTTAAAATTAGGTATGCTAGCTCTAAGTAAGGCAATAACATGATCTAGTTTATTGTTATCCAAGCTGTCAAACCATGTTATTTAAAAATATTAACAGGTGTTTTGGTTTTTTTGTTTGTTTGTGCTTTTTTTTAGTTAACATACAGTGTAATTGGTTTCAGGAGTAGAATTTAGTGATTCATCACTTTATAACACCCAGCGCTCAACATAAAAAGTACCGTCCTTAATACCCAGCACCCATTTAGCCCATCCTCCACCTGCCTCCCTCCATCAACCCTCAATTTGTTCATTTTAGTTAAGAATCTCTTAGGATTTGTTTCCCTTTTTTCCTCTTCTCCTGTATTCATCTGTTTTGTTTCTTAAATTCTACAGATGAGTGGAATCATACGGTATTTGTCTTTCTCTGACCAATTTATTTCACCTAGCAACGTACAAGTTCAACCCACATGGCTGCAAATGGCAAGATTTCATTCTTTTTGATGACTAATATTCCATTGTGTATATATACCACATCTTTTTTATCTATCCCAACTTTTTTTGGTTTCCACAGGCATGTAATTTTCCTTTCTCATCCCTTCATTTTCAGGTTGTGTATGGCTTAACTTATCAAGTGAGTCTGTTATAGACAGCATATAGATGGGTCTTGTTTTTTTAATCCATTTATCCACTTCATATGTTTTGGTAATTCAGTCCATTCATATTTAATTATTGATAGTTAGGTACTTGTTGCATTTTGTTAATTGTTTTCTGGCTGTTTTGTAGTTCCTCTTTTATTCTTTGTCTCTTGCTGTCTTCCTTTGTGGTTTGATGACTTCCTTTAATGGTATGTTTAGATTTTTTTACATATTTACTTTCACATATTTAATACAAGTTTTTTCTGTGTGGTTACCATGAGGCTTAAATATAAGTATTTTAATTTATAACAGTCTATTTTAAGTTGGTAACTGAAGTCTGAATGCACAATAAAGCTCTACATTTTTATTATCCCCCCCCACCACCACGTTTTATGGGTTTTGGTCACATTTACATCTATTTTGTCTTGTGTATCCTTCAATTGTTGTCGTTCAGCTATTTTTACTACTTTGGTCATTTAACCTGTATAGTAGCTTTATAAGTGACGAATCTACTTTTACTATATATTTTCCTTAACCAGTGAGATTTATACTTTCATATGTTTTCTTGTTACTAATTAGGGCCCTTTCAGTTTAAAGAAGTACTTTCAACACTTCTCGTATGGCCATTTTAGTGGTGATGAACTCTTTTTGCGTTTGCTTGTCTGGAAAACTCTCTATCTCTCCTTCAAATCTGGATGATAACTTTGCTAGGTACGGTATTCTTGGATGGAGGTTGTTTTATTTCAGCACTTTTATTGTATTGTGACACTCCCTCTTGCTCACAAAACTTGTGCTAAAACTCTGCTTATAGTCTTGTGGTGGTTCCCTAGTATGTGAAAAGTTGTTTTTTCTGCTTTTTAGATTCTTACATTTTAATTATGTGTCCTCTTATGAGTCTCTTTGGTTATGCCTTATTTGGGACTTTCTGAACTTCCTGGATCTGGATGTCTGTTTCTTTTCCCAAGCTAGGGAAGTTTTCACCCATTATTTCTTTGAATAATTTTCTGCCCCCTTATCTCTCTCTCTCTCTCTCTATCTCTCTCTCTCTCTTTTCCTCTCTCTCCCTCTCCCTCGCTCTCCTTCTCTCTCTTTCTCTATCTCTTCTCTTTCTAGGACTCCTGACTATAAATATCCCTTAAGCTATCTTCACTTCTTAAAATTCTCTTTTTCTTTTTGTGGCTTTGATGGGTTGAATTCCTCTGCTCTATCTTGAGTTTATTTTTTCTTCTGCTTCATCTAGTCTACTGCTGAACCCTTCTGGTGTATATTTTAGTTCAATTATTTTATTCTTTCACCCTGTGACTTGTTCAGAATTTTCTTATATTCCCTATTTTTTTGTTGAAGTTCTCACTTCATTTGTTGAATGTTTTCACCCATTATTTCCTGAATTTGGCAAACATCTTGGTGACCATTATTTTTAATTTGTTTTCATTTAGATTACTCATCTTTATTTCTTTAAAGTCTTTTTTCTGAGGTTTTGTCTTGTTCTTTGATTTGGAACATATTTCTCTGTTTGTTCATTTTGCTTGGCTGTCTGTGTTGGTTTCTATGCATTAGATAAAAACCTCTCTCAGTGTTGGAGGACTGGTCTTGTGTAGGAGATAAATTATCTAAAATTGTGTGGAAGATTGAATTATCATTCAATCCTGCCCCAGCTCTTGGTTTTCTCTCAAACCTTTGTGATTATCCAAGCAACATATTTTATTTTTAATAGTTCTCAGTAATTGTGGGTGTGGTGAGAACACTCAGTGTCCCAAAGGAGAAGATTTCATTAACCACCTAGATTCAGGTTTATTGGAAGCTGGACCTTCAGGCAGTAGCCCTTAATTTTTAATATTTTTTAAAAATTATTTTTAGTGTTTGTTTATTTTTGAGAGAGAGAGACAGAGCATGAGCTAGGGAGAGGTAGAGAGGGAGACACAGAATGTGAAGCACGCTCCAGGCTCTGAGCTGTCAGCACAGAGACCAAAGCAGGCTCAAACCCACAAACTGCAGGATCATGACATGAGCTGAAGTTGGACGCTTAACCAACTAAGCCACCCAGGCATCCCTAAGCAGTAGCCTTTAAAGAATGCATATATATTTAGTCCCATGGATTTGCAAGCATAAGCCCCACTGACCCTTAGAGCAAGGTGATTTGGAGGTGTCCCCTGGGCACTTGTCACAAAACTTGGGGCTCCAAAATAGTGTGTAAGCTCCTTTCTGGGAAATACTAATGAGCTCTAGTGAGGCAGAGGAGACTGCAAAGATGGTAATCTCTGTCCTACCTAGATTCACTGAGAACACCTCTGTAGAGTGCAGATGTGTGCAAACCTGAAGCCTGCCCTTAAGGCTGAAGCACCAGGACAGCAAGAAGCTATGTTTCTGTCTTCTGTGTGCAGTGCCCTGGAGGCTGGTAGCCTGCTTCTCCATTTGTTACAGTAATATGGGCCCCAGGAACATAAGTCTCCCTCACCACCGGGGCTAGGTGGTGACCAGGTATCCCTGAAAGGCAGCTGAAAACACCAGGGCACCTTCAAGAGATGCTAGGGAGCGCAGCAGAGGCAGAGTGAAAAGATAGCGCCCCTCCTCCAAAGCCTCTGGAAAGGTTTACAGTCAGCCATTGGGTGTGCATTTAGTAAGAAGCCTGCCCCTCAGGCTGCAGCTGTGATAAGCTAATAGGCCTCTTTCTTTTTTTTTTTTTTTTTTAATATATGAAATTTATTGTCAAATTGGTTTCCATACAACACCCAGTGCTCATCCCAAAAGGTGCCCTCCTCAATACCCATCACCCACCCTCCCCTCCCTCCCACCCCCCATCAACCCTGAGTTTGCTCTCAGTTTAATAGGCCTCTTTCAAAGAAAAATTGAGCTTTGGGTTTGTTTCTTCCTGCTGTGCCCTAAAGGTGTAGATGTTTAAGAACTCTTTTCTTGGCTCTTATACTTCTCTGGAATCCATGAGCCTAAGTTTCACTGGCTACCAGAGACAGGGAATGTAGAGATGTCTCCTGGCAGCAGCTACAAAATCAGGGCACTAGAGAAGTGTATATGCTCCGTTTGGAAGCTGGGGCAAAGCAGAAGGGTGCAAAGATCACACCCACCAGTTTCTATTCCAAGAGCAGCTCCATAGGCCCCTCTAATTGTGCCAAACCAGAAGCCTGCCCCTAAGGTCACAGCTCCTGAACAAGCAAGTAAGGCCTCTTTCTGAGAAAGCCTAGGTGTGTATATCAATCTGCTATCTGTGTAGTGACCTGGCAATGGTAGTCTGCCAAGAACTGGATCACAGATTGTTTTAGTCCCATGGGACTTAGAACCAAGTGTCCCTGTCCACCAGAGCAAGGCAGTCAAGGGACATGGCTTGTGTGGCCACCACAAGAACGGACATAAAAAACTGGGGCAGCAAATATGCACAGAAGCTTCCCCTCACCTCCTAGAGATATGGGCGTCCTGGCGTATGGAAGAGGGAAAGTGTGAAAATAGTGCCTGCTGGCTGCAGAAGGGCAGAGTAGGAGTGCAAAGAACGCACCCACAGTAAAAGAACATAAAAAAGAAAATAAATAGAAAGAAAAATACAGTGAAAATGAAAAAGCTCACCAACCTTAGCGAGGCAGAGTAAGACCAGGAAGATGGCACCCACCGGCTCTATCTCCAGAAAGTATCCCAGCAGGCCACTGCCCATCAGACCCATGCTTTAAAAAATAGCCAATGAGGGACACCTGGGTGGCTCAGTCATTTAAGCTTTTGACTCTTGATTTCTGCTCAGGTCATGATCCCAAGGTCTTTGGATTGAGCCTTGCGTCGGGCTCCACACTGAGGGTAGAGCCTCCTTAAGATGCTTTCTCCCTCTGCCACTTCCCCCCACTCCCACTCTCTCTCTCTCTTTCTCTAAATTAAAACAATTAAAAATGAATAAAATTAGCTAGTGAATCTTTTTCACGTAAAGAGTGGCCTTTTTTAAAAGGGCTGTTTCGGCACTGGGCCTTGGGATGGGTGAGTCTGCATGCAAGCGTTTTAAGAGCATTCCTCAGTTTGCCACAACCCTGCAGGTCTCCTGAGTATGAGCCCTGTTGATCTTTAAAGGCAGGTGTTATCGGGGCTTGTGTTTCCTGTGCTAGTCTTCAAAGTTGGGCTGCCTGATGTAGGGTAAGAACCACTCCTCAGAGTGAAGCTGTGGGTTTTGAGTTCCCTCCTGTGGTGCGTTTCTGCTCCAGGGATGAGGCTTATGGTGTGATTTTTGTCTTAGCCTTTCCTGCCTGCCTCTTGATTTTTCCTCTTGTTAGCCTACTGAGAAGGGGTCACTCTGCCAGTGTTTGGTTTTATTTCTCTAAAGAAAGTGTTTCATGCATAGCTGTAGTTTCAGTGCGTCCTTTGGAGGAAGTGAGTTTAGGATCTTCCTGCATCACCCTCTTGAACCAGCGTCTAAAAAATCTTTTCCTCAACAGTAAAATCCATGGATAACTATCTTAATTGTAACAAATACACTAATCATGTACTTCATATCTCACATACACATACATATAATTTTCTTCTTTGGTAGCCCAAAACATTCATAAATCTTTGTGATGGTTTGGGGATTTGAAGTGCATTTGGGTATTGTAGAGGAAATGCAAAAGGAAGTCAGTGTTAATATTTAGACACTGAAAATAACACATTGCGTTAGACCAACTGGCTTGTAAATGAGTCCACTTTTCAAGAGAAGAGATCTTCTAATTTTTAGCTCTCACTTAATATTACCAAAAAATGAAGTGGTTTTGTATAAAGAAAATTCTGGGTACACAAGGATAGTAAGAGGAAGTGTACCTCTTTGGGCTCTGGGAGATTGTGGAGAAAAAAGGGAAGCAGAAGTTAAGTGATAGATGAAAAGAAGATACACTGTCAACCATGTACCCTGGTAGTCACTGTTCTTAAGAATGACTTGAAGGAGACTCTGAGGATAGAGGAATTTTTTCCTAATGCCCACTTGAGGAATTCGGTAAAGACCACTACTTTTGGCCGTATGACTCCATGCCAAAATGTAGTGATTTTCGAACAGTTGAGCAGGTGGGTTTATTGAGCTGATAGACCCTGGGGGTGTTGTGATACTCGAACAGATGTTTCAGAGTGCCCAGTTAAGGTGTGAAAAGAATACGGGCTGAAGGACATGGCAAAGACTCGGAGGGGTCTGCAGTATATGTTGAGAGTTAGTAGGAAGCTCAGCCAACAGGAAAAGGGTATAGATCCCAACCAAGGAGAGAGATAAAAAACAATTATTCTCAGATATATGACCCTGGATGAATGCCCAAGAATGGATCTGGACCAGATATTTCACTGACCTTTAAACTCCATTAGAGCAATGATTGTCTATTTTGGTTGTTGTTCTATCTCCTGTACCTAAAACATGCTTGGCATATGATAAGAAATCAAAAAATATTTGCTGGGTAAATCCATAGGTGAACAAATAGTAACTCAGTAGATTCCATCCAGTACTCAGTGGAACTGAAATACTTCAGCTGAGATAGAAATCTGAAAAGGAGTCAAAAAAACATAGGAGAGTGAATTAAGGAGATGTTTAAATTATTTACGGAGAGTAAGGTCTTATTTTTATTTAACCACATGGACTTGCCTCAGAAAGGAAAACATAAATATGCTTTACATTGACTTAGGACTGCATTTTCTTTTCACATGTAAGTTAGTGTACCCAGTTACAAAAACAAAATGACAGTTAATTTGCCAGTTATTGGAAATATTTCAGAATATCTCAATGCAGGAAGGACAGAAAAAAACAATGAGGAAAAAACAATTGATCTTTGTTAGCCCCAGCAAGAGGCATATACAGGCTTTCTCTGAAAAGGAGAATTTAATATATTTGGCCTACTTCAGTTTCCAAATCCCTCAGTCTCTGTGACTTACATTGAAATTTTGGTGTGCTAGGAAAGAGACTCCAGTTTACCAGCCTAAACGGATGGCTAAACATGAGCCAGTTGGCCACAGCCCCAAGCACACTGTCACATAGTTCAGAAATTGTTGTTGATGGCCCATTCCTAGTTAGGAGAACTAGTTCTAGAGAAAATTGATAGAGGGGGAATCATTATTTGCTGGATATTCATCATCAGTGGAATCGATTGCAGAAACCTTTAGATTACTAAAGGAATGGGCATGCTCCCTAAGCAGAGTTGGAATCTCCTTTTGCTAAAATGTTTGAATGGGGGCGTATTGAGAGAACAGTGGCTGCTACAGTAAGGATGAGACTGGAGAGACTTCCAAGTTAGTTGCGGCCCTTGATGCTGAGTTTCTACTACTCACAAGGGATTTTCAACTTCAAGGCAAAAGTATGGGAAATGTGTCACCTAAACACACACACACACACACACACACACACACATCAAAATCTCAAATGTCAATTTCAATCATTGATGTTATTTATAATCAACAATTTATGTATTTTGAAATAAAGATATTAAAGTATTAGGTAAAATGTTATTATTTAATAAAAGGATGCTTGGATTCAAAATCGGAAAGCCCTGACCTGGCCTCTGTCTCAATCTCTCTCTCTTTTCTTTAATGTTTATTATTTGTGAGAGAGAGACAGTAAGAGAGAGAGAGAGAGAGTGGGGGAGGGGCAGAGAGAGGGAGAGAGAGAATCCTAAGCAGGCTCCACACTGTCACCCTAGATCCCATCATGGGGTTCAATCCAACGAACTGTGAGATCATGACCTGCGCTGAAATCAAGAGTTAGACCCTCAACCAGTTAAAGCCACCCAGACACCCCTCACCTCTCTCACTTTTTAACAAAAATCAGAATATTTAGAAAATGGTGGGGGAAACACCAAGATGACAACATAATCATGTTTAATGTAAGTAAGAGCTCTGTATCTCTCAGACATAGGGTCTTCAAGCAGGGTGGGAAAAATTCCCTTGGATTAGTAGGATATGATGTTATCACATCGACTGTGTTTTATGAAGAAATTTTACAAGAGAAAATGAACAGATAACAAGAGGTGAATATCGAAGAAAAAGACCAGAAAGGAAGGGACTGAAGAAACTGAGGCTCTACCATCTCTCTGGCAGCAGAAGCCAAGGAGGCTGGATGCTACTTCAGCTGGCAAAGTCAGAAAAACTTAGTTCATGAGATCTAAAAGTTATTTACAGTCCTATTTACTTGTTTGTTCATTTATTCATTCATTCAACTCACTTTACCAATGAGTCATATTTCATTCACACCTATTCAGATTCCCAACTTACCCAGCCCAGATTCATTCACTTCCTGCAGCAAATATGCATGGAGTCTCAGTCCTGAATACATAATTCCTTCTTTACCTGTTGGGATTTTTGTTTTGTTTTGTTTTGTTTTTGCTCCATTTCCTTAGGTAGAGGCATTCTTCCTTGCTTTCTCAGACTAGGAACACTGAACTGCCGTCCCATTTTTTTTTCTTTTTTTGATACAACTCTCTGGAAAATTCTAGCATTTGTTCCTCAGATGCCACATCATTATTGAGGATGCATGGGGCCACGGAAAAGTATGAAATTTAAAAGCAGTTAAACGGGGCAACTGAGTGGCTCAGTTAATTGAGTATCTGACTTCAGCTCAGGTCATGATCTCAGGGTTCATGAGTTGTAGCCCCACATCTGACTCCCTGTTGTCAGCACAGAACCTCCTTGGGATCCTCTGTCTCCCTCTCTCTGCCCCTCTCCCACTCACACTCTCTCCCTCAAAAATAAATCTGAAATACAATAAAAATAAAATAAAATAAAATAAAATAAAATAAAATAAAATAAAATAAAACAGTTAAACAATTAGTTTCTTGTTCCTGTGCCACCTATTAAGTGGTTACAGTACGTAAGTAACATCTACATCTTACTTCCTTCTGTAGCAATAAGAGAAAAATATCATCCACTTGAATGACTAATATAATACAAAGATTAAAGATAATAAATGTAAAGATCCCAAACACAGTAGTCATCAATAAATTGAAAACCTTTTTTACTGCTTGGAAAGTTGTGATATTAGGTGAGCAATCTTAACTTATTTTCATTTTATATACAGCCTCAGACCAAAGATAGGGAATTTTCCAGTAAAATTTTTTAAATTTAATAATCAGGAAGTACAAGGATTTCATGCCATGGCTTTATCCAAATTATCCGAGAAAAAACCAACACGTAGAGCCCACTTATTTTAAAGGCTAACTTTGTATTTTATGACTCTATCATTAACAATGTATTTGTCAGTTTATAGTAATTAGATACCATACCAGAAGCTGAGTTTTAAAATAGTGTTTTATAATGAAAATAGGTTACACAAGATTTTAATAATCCTTTTATGGTAAGATTTTCTACTATGAATTAAATGAGGATTAAAATAGTTGAGGGCTTTCCACGCAATAAATGAATCCAATTCTGTCAGAATCTAGTTAAGCAGTAATACTAATGTTGAGGTGAATGAAAAAGAAAAAACAATACCCTTCACTTTTAGTGTAAAACTGTTGTTATAATTACTTTAATTTTAATTGCATACTTTCCTCAATATAATTACCAGTGTTATTACTACTGATAGCTAGGTTAAGAAAAAGTTGATTTATTTAATTCCTAAAAAGTTCAAGTCTAGATCCTGCTGTCACAGTTTTGCAGAGTTCTTACCTGTATGTCTACAGTAAGAAAATAACATTAAATAATTTGTGTGTGCCTGAGAAAGCTTTGGTAATTCCAATCACAATAGAAACCCAAGGTAGATAGACATTTGAATAATTGAGTTAAATTGATGCAATTTTGTTAATCTTTGAACTATAAGATATAAACAATCTGGCTTTGTATTTTTATTTTATAGATGAGGAACTTCTGCCTAGCAAGGCTTAGCAAATTGGTGAAAACACAGCCAGTTAATGATAAATGCCTTTCTCTGAAGTACCACCCAATTTGAAGATTTCTCTCTAAAAATAGAACAAAACAGCACAAAAAAGTGAACGAGGATAGACACGTTCATGTATTGTCCTAAATCCTTCCACAATCCTAAAAAAGTGTTATCACTTCCATGGAATAGATTAAAAAAATAAAAGCTTAGACACAAGAATGTAAAAATATTAAGTGGCCAAATGGGGTTTTAGCTCAAATTTACTTGTCTCCAGTTTCTTTGTTCTTTGTGCTTTTATAGTCTTATTCATTTGGGATCCTAAACAAATCTGAATATTTTAAACTAGAATCAATTGTGTATATTTGTTATTTGCCTTTAGCTACATCTTTTATTTCCACATGAAACAGAAAACACAGAGTAGGTATTTAATCTATTCATCAGACCTGAAAGGATCTTCAAAATTATGATTCACCTTTTCATTTGACATGAGAAAACTGAGATGGGTTCACAGCAGTGGACTGAAATTTCCCCAACTCCCATACTTCATAAATGACAGAGCTGGCATTGTAATCTAGTCTTCTGGCTCTAGCTTCAATATTTTTCCTTGATGCTACATGATTGGAAAATAGTCAAAACAAATCCCTTATTTGAATAAACTTCATTTTTGCCACTTTGAGTCTTCATATTGAAGCACCATTATTTGCATGTTCAGTTACTTACTATTGTATGTAAATTGTTTCTAATAATTTTAATGACTTATCATAAGACTACATTTGTCTTTTGCTTGAAATTATAATTTCGATTATGAAATTCACCATACAGAAAAGTACAGAATAGGGGATGTGTATGTATGTACCATAGAGAATAGATATTGACATATCTGTTGATTTTTTTTATATATATTAAAATTGAGTAAGTTAAAGAACTAAAACCACACCATTTTAGCTCTTTAACCTCCGTCTCTATCCAACTGGAGTGATTATTTTGGAATTGGTAGATAGTTCAGGTTCATATACTTGAACTCTCATGTAACATTCTACGTAATGAATTGAGCAGTTTTTATCTATTTTTCCTACTGAGGACATTTATGTTGTTCTCACTGTTTTACTTCCGTCAAAGAGGGGAAGAGAAGCACACTTGAAGCACCCTGTACGTGTTGCATGCGTGTCAAAGTTTCTGTAGGCTAGATAATAGAAAGAGGTATGGCTGGATCAAATATTATTAACACTTTAAAGTATACCAGTTATGGAGAAATATTTTTCCCTAAGTGGAAGTAGAAATGTATACTATCAGCATTACTACATAAGAGTTCCCATTTCAACAATATTTGCTATGATCGCATTTTAAATTTTTGCCAGTTTGTAGATGTGAATTATCTCTTGTTTTAATTGTAATGTATGTGATTACTGGTAAGTGAAGCATATTTTTTGACATTTTTAACTGTTTCATTTTTTTCCCTTTGTTAATTATTCTTTTATAACTCTTTGTCTAGGTTGTTTTTAAATTGGGTTGTTAGTCCTTACTTCTCATTTGAAGTATTTCTTTATATTATCAACTTAGTAATCATTTGTCATTTATTTATTTATTTTTTAAGTTTATTCATTTCGAGAGAGACAGAGCAAGAGGGGCAGAGGCAGAGAGGGAGGAAAAGAGAGAGAATCCCAAGCAGGCTCCACATTGCCAGCACAGCCCTATGAGGGGCTCAGACTCATGAAACGCGTGACCATGACCTGAACCGAAAACAGGAGTCAGATGCTTAACCAACTGAGCCACCCAGGCGCCTCTCATTTGTCATTTATAAGAGTGCACATACCTTCTCCAAATTTGTTTCTCTTGTTTTTAGGCTATAGACAGTGTCAGTTGTAATTTGAATCTTGTCACACTTGTCATTTTCTAGGACGTCTGCCATAATTATGTCTTGTTTAAGAAATTATTTTCTATTCCAATGTCATAATATAATCTTCAATATTTTATTTTAAGTGATTTATACATTTTATTTCTATACTTAGGTTTTCAATGTGTATGGAATTTGACTTCATGTATGTTAAGTAATAACATTTTCTCATTAAGAATACTGAATTTTCTTAGTACATGTCAGTACATCCTCAACTGACTTATTAATATGATATCCATATATAAATCCCTACAAGCATGATATAGTTCTAGACTATTTTATGGTTCAATCTATATATACCAATACAAATACTACCTAGTCTTAATTATTTCATCCTTAAATTAAGTCTTTATGCCTTATAGGAAACACCTTACTTTATTATTATTGTATCGCCATTAGTTGATAGAGTTGAATAATAGTTTTGATTTGAGGGAAAGACAAGCATAGCCAACACTCTGGTAATTCTAATATACCTTTTACTTTGAATCAGTTAGCCACTGTCTTGATAACGTGGTGTGACAAAACCACCCCCAAAGTCAGTGGCATAAAAAAAAATATATTTATTCTTATTCATACATCAGGAATTCAGCCAAAGTAATCAAGCTCAGATGACCTCAGCTATAGGTTATAGCCACATCTGGGCTATGTGTTTCATTTCCTTCTTGGACCAGTGAGATAGCGGTTTCATACCTTCTCATAAGGTAGAAGAAGCTCAAGAAACAAGCCAAACCTAACAAATCATTCCAAGTCTTTCCCAGCATCATATCTTCTCAAATTCCATTGGCCAAAGAAAGTTCAGTGATGAATGAGCCTACAATCAACCCTGGGGAAGTATATGTTGCCTCCAGTGAGAAGAATTACCAATTCAAAATGCAAAGAGCAGTGACTAGAGGGTGAAAATAATTTGGAATAATAATTGAGTCTTAAGCAGTTCAACCACTTGACTATAATTTTTATTTCTCTTCTACATAAAAGAAAATGCATTCCAATATTATGACCCCTAAAGTTCTCATCTAGTCAGAAGTTTATATGCTTGAACTTTATATGCCTGAAGTTCAAGTTGTTGCTATAATTTCTAGCAGATTTGGCAGGTCCAGATGTAGTTATCTTAATCTAGGGAACTATGAACTTTTAAAAGTTACTTGCCTCCAAAACATTCAACTTATAGAAGTAGAACAGAGACAAAAACAAACAAACAAACAAACAAAAACACCTAAATATTCCCATTTGACAAAGGAAAGATGAGATCCATAAAGTAGTCCCTGATTAATATCATTTCTGAAATCCTGCTAGGAAATCCTTAGTTCAGATGTAAGGGACGACTTTGATTGAGGCTGGCTGTGTTCCACTGGAGGGAAGTTCTAGTACACTGTTTTCTAAGCCTTTCTAAGGCTCTTGGATATGCCCATTGGGAAGTTCTCCCTTTCTTATCATACTCCTTATACTACTGAAGAGAACTTTGGACAACAGGTTTTTTTGACAGTTGAAAATTTTCTACTCTCATTTTTTGCTATAAAAAGTTGGAAACCCAGAGGTCACCTTTACATCTGGAACAGTTTTAGTTTCTTTTTCTTCAGCCTAGTAGCACATTTGCCAATATAGTGCTCTCAAAAATGACGTTGATTTTCTATATATTTGATTTCAACCAGCTAAATGTGCTAAAAGGGAATTTTATACTAGACATGCATCTCTCTCTAAACTTAATCTTGAGTACTTTCCGCACTTGAGGATTCTGTGCGACTATGTCCATAATCTTTCTAACAGCCTTCATGTTCAGCTGAAATAATATTCTGAGTTCCCTCTTAATCCTTTGAGAAGTCTTTTAAAAAGGCATAACAGTCAAACCATTCAGGTGATCTTCACATTGAAATTGTTTTTCTATTGGTAATCTAGTTTGATCTATTTCCTAAAAGATGTTTTAATGGCCACATTTTTGATTTGGTGGAAAACATTTTCATTTTACACTTGTAAAGTTTCTTGGCTTCCTATATTCCCTCTAAATATGTGTTACTACCTGATCTTAATTATTAATTTCTTCCCCCCTGAACTTCTTTTCTTTTGATACCTTGTCAAAAGCAGCTACACTTTCAAGAACTTTCCTTGAAATATCCTTCTGCAGTTCTAAAAGTTGACTAGGTAGAATTATCTTTCAGACCATTACAGGTGACTTAGGCCAAAAATTTAGCCACTATATAACATAAGGTACATTTTATATAGCCTCTTATAACAATTTATTGTTCCCTAGCCCTACTCCCAGCTGTAATTGAATATGTTTCAGATGTTGGTTAGTACAGTACTCTATTTATAGCTATCAGCAGCTATATAATCAGCCTTTGTCACAATAATGCTACATAAAAATCATCACAAAACTCAGTGGCTTAAAAGACCATTATTTCATTCTTAGTCATATATATGTGGATCAGCTGGGAGTTGGCTGATCTATGTTGGTTTAAGCTAGTCTTGGCTCCAAGCTGCACAATTAGCTCTAAGTCTGCTCTTCTGGTCTCTCATCCTGTTGGTTTAAAGGGCCAACAGAAGCCGATTCTTCTCGTGTCGGACGAAACATAAAAGGGTTGTTTCAACTCTGTATCACATCTACTAACATTCATTGGATACCAAAAATCACAGGGCCAAGCCCAAAGTCAAGGAATGGGAAATCTCCCTGCACCCTTGTTGGCCAAGTCTTGTGGATGTAAATGAATCTGAGGAGTGAAGACAGTGTGAAGAATGGGAAATTGGGGCCAACAATTTAATGTAACATGTTAATATAAAGAATGTGGCAGCAAGTTGGCATAATCAGGTCACAGAAAAGACAGACCAGTAGAAGTATCCTTAGGTTTCCAGATCCCACCCAGATGAAGTCTAGATAAACAGGAGTCACATCAGAACTTCTAACAGCTGAATTTATTTCAAGCCCAGCCTTATGTAAACAAGTCAGAGTGGCATGTAGAAAAATCAGAAAAGGAATGAGAGACCACTTATTTGAGCCAGGTCTCCATTAAGAGAGTGGCATATACTATATTAGGCCCAGAGATGGACACTGCCCCAAGTTACCACATTCAATTTTTCTGTTCTCAGCAGATGCTTCATAAAAATGTTTCATATTTTTTATTCAACTTGTTTCTAAGAAAATTTTGTTTCTAGGAAATAGCTTTCAAAATGGTTTCTAGAATTCATTTCTAAGAAATAGTTTTTTGTAGATAACAATGAATTAAAGATGCATATTGTAGACTCTAGGAAACAACTGAATGTTTTGCAAGAGATACAAATAATAAGCCAAGTGCATATGTAAAAATTGAATAAAAAATAATTTTAAAAAGTATAAAAGGAGTCAAAGAAGAAATGGAATAAATAGAAAATAGCTAGCAAGATGGTACATTTTAAGCAACCGTATCAATAATTACACTAAGGAAAAGCTGCCTAAATATGTCAATTAAAAAGCAGATTTTCACATGGAATAAAAAAATGAGACACACTTACCTCCCCTATAAGAAACCTACTTTTAAATATAAGGACACACATAGGGTAGAAGTAGAAGTATGGAGAAGGATATTTCATCAGTAGATGTTTGCGTTATATTCCTGGAAATTTTGGTTCTTAGATTCCCCAGGAAAGATTTACATGAGGGTCCTCACTGCAGTAAAGACTGCCAGAAGGAAGGCAGCAAGTACAAAGCAGTTTACCAAATGTTCATTAAGGACAGTACACTCTCAAGATGCGAGGGTGGGCAAGCTGAGGTGGCCACTGCACTGAGATCAGGGGTGTCTTTTCCTTTTATGTTTGCATAGATTATGGGTCATATCTAGGGCATTCTCTGACTTCGGTTTCCAGTCATCTAATGGACTCCTCCTATCAGTCAGTGGTGGGGGAGGTTTTAACTCTACAAGGTGCTTGCCAGGATTGTCATGGTTGCCTTCCCCTATAGAGAGAGGGAGAGGAGTTGAAGCCACAATGTAAACATATTATAATAAAGCTATAGGTTATTGTAGGACACAGGCTGGAAATACACACAGTGTATGCTCTCTGCACCTGCTGTTCTTCGTCTGATAGCCCCGGGAGGAGGGAAACCGCAAAGGCAGTGTTTACCACCACCCTTGTCTCCAGCTCATCTCTAGCTAACTGCCTATTCTGTCAGATATAAAATGTAAACAATAGCCCAACAAAAGTGAGAACAACTGCATCATTAGTTTCAGACAAAATGGACTTCAGAAGAAGAACGTTATCTGAGACAAACAGGGATATTACATTATAAAGAGGTCAATTTACTAGAAAGACATAACATTTCTTTTTTTTTTTTAACATTTATTTATTTTTGAGAGACAGAGCACGAGTAGGAGAGGGGCAGAGAAAGAGAGAGAGAGAGAGACACACACGGAATCCGAAGCAGGCTCCAGGCTCTCAGCTGTCAGCACAGAACCTGACATGGGGCCCCAATTCAGGAACTGTAAGATCATGACCTGAGCTGAAGTCAGATGCTTAACTGACTGAGCCACCCAGGCACCCCAAGACATAACATTTCTAAATGTGTGTGCACCTTACCATAGAATCTCAAAACATATGAACCAACAACAAAACTAATACAAATCCACAATTTTAGATGGCACTTCTCTAGTTGATAGATTAGACAGAAAGTCATTAAACATATGGAAGACCCAAACACTATCAACAAGTTTACTTACCTAACTTTTACAAAAATGAATCACAAAAATGACATAATGTAAGACAGAACTATTGTTTTGTTCTTGCTTTCTTGTTGTTGATGGTGATGTTTTTGTGTATAGAAACAAAAGTACAAATCACAGTCCTGGTATTTTTTATATGGATAACATTAGGAAGTATTTTTAATATGCTTGGAGTTTATTCTTGTCATTTGTGATCTATGGGCAGTCAGACTTCTTCTACAGGACTCATAAAAATTAAGTAATAGAATGTATGCGAAGTGGCAAGTAACAGCTCCGATAGCCCCACCGCCCACATTTTTTGCTTTTCTTTTATAAAGAGTAAATGTGCAAAAGCACATTTTGCAAAGCACTTGATCTTAACAAACAATGCTATGCTTAAGAAATGTCAGTTTACCTTCTCTTTCTCTGTTGCATTAGTAATCCAGATGAACATTAAAGTGGCAGGGGCTCCAAGGGAATATCCAAATTGATAGTCAAAAGGAGAGTAGCAGTCATTAGGAAGAAAAATGTTTAATTAAAAAAATCAATGAATAGTTACTATATGTTAGTGACAAAATTTATTAAAGGCACAAAAGATGTAGCTAAGTGTAATTTTTCCACTTACTACTATGCCTCAGTCACACTAAAATTTTTATTTCTTATGTAGATAATTTTATTTTTAATAGCTGGTAGCACAATATATGTAGTATCCCAGAAGTTGATTTTTATTCACTTAAAATACTTAGAAAAATATTTCTCTATATATGAACTTTTTCATGCTTTTCCATTACTAAAGAATACTGCATTATATGAATGTATGTTACTCATTTACATCCTGATGGGCATTTAAATAGAGCTTTTTAAACTTGCTCCATTACAAATTCTGGAACACATTTTCTTGTTTGTGCAAACTTTTGCAGGAGTAAAACTAAATGGCACCGTTAAAAGATAAAATGAGGGGTATTAAAATTTTTACGTGTTTATTTGAGCAAAAATCAGCCCACATTGGACAGTACCCCATGAGAAGTGTCTAGAAGAACCCCACTGAGGAGACCTGAAGGGGAAAGGGGAGAGACTTTTATAGAGAAGAAATGGAAGCAAACCAAGGAAATTATTGATTGGCTATAGATAAAAGTCTAGTTGGCTGTTTATGATTGTTTGCCCTTAGGTTTCAGTTTTGTAACCTTAAGGCGTTTACAGGCTTAGATTTTGTTTTGATACTTAGGGCTCCATGGCATTAGAGCTACTTCAGTTTAATGGCTTCCTTGTTTAATTTAACAGATAAATATAATTGCTGGGTAAACACAGATAAACATTTATATTTGCCAATAAATACTAAGAGCTGCATCAAAAGAGATTTTGCCTGGGGTGCCTGGGTGGCGCAGTCGGTTAGGCGTCCGACTTCAGCCAGGTCACGATCTCGCGGTCCATGAGTTCGAGCCCCGCGTCAGGCTCTGGGCTGATGGCTCAGAGCCTGGAGCCTGTTTCCGATTCTGTGTCTCCCTCTCTCTCTGCCCCTCCCCCGTTCATGCTCTGTCTCTGTCCCAAAAATAAATAAACGTTCAAAAAAAAAAAAAAAAAGAGATTTTGCCAGTTTATATTCCACCAGCAGTTCTTGAGAGTAAATTCCCCATACCCTTGCCGAACTAGATCGGAAATTGTTTGACCTTTGCACACACGTCTTTGTAAATTCATGTTTATGTTATGTGTAAGGCGGATTGGGCTTTTTTCCTTATGTTAAGAATCGTTGGCATTTTCTTTCCTGTTTGTCCAGTTAAAAATAGAGCTATTGAACATTTGTCCTTGACCTGCTGAGATTTTTAATACATTAAGAAAAATGATCTTTTTAAAAAAAAATTTTAATGTTTATTTCTATTTGAGAGAGAGAGAGAGAGAGAGAGAGAGAGAGAAAGACAGAATTCAAAACAGGTTCCCGGCCCCAAGCCATCAGCACAGAGCCCAACAGAGGCTCAAACTCACTAGCTGTGAGATCATGACCTGAGTCTAAGTTGGATGCTTAACCAGCTGAGCCACCCAGGTGCCCCTGTGTTTTTGGGATTTTGTTGTTGTTTTTTGTTTGTTTGGTTGGTTGGTTAATATTATGATTGGTAATTTTCTCAGATGGTTGTCATTTTGTCAGTTTTTTTTCTCCCTATATTATCTGCATTTTCTATGAATTTTCAATGTTGTATGATGTTAGGAAAGCTTCTACACCTGCAATTATGAAAACAAAATTCTCACATGTTTTCTTCTAGTGATACAAGGACAACTACCTGGGAGGCTTGGAAGTGTCTCCTTTATTCTCAGAACTCATGGGCCCATCTAAAATGTGACAATTCTTTCATTAAAGGAAGAAAAGAATGGCCAGCTGGTACCAAAAGTATACGAACATTCTATTTATATATATTTATAATGCATGTATATACATATATCAATAGATATATTGACATCTCTATATAGATTATCATAAACATTTTTATGTTTATTTATTTTTGAGAGAGAGAGAGAGAGAGAGAGAGAGAGAGAGAGAGAAAGAGAGAAAGCTTAAGTGGGGGAGAAGCAGAGAGAGGGAGGGAGACACAGACTCCAAAGCAGGCTCCAGGCTCCAGGCTGTCAGCACAGAGCCTGATGTGGGGCCCAAACCCACGAACCACGAAATCATGACCTGAACTAAAGTCGGACACCTGAACTAAAGTTGAGCTACCCGGGTGCCCCTAGATTATCTTAAATTCATATTGACATGTATTTATACATTATACATATATAAGCACACAGATCTCTATATATTGGTATGTGTGCTTATTTATATGTTTATATATGTATGTGTAGGGAAGGAAAAATAATTTTCCTTCTATCCTTCTAGGTTCTATGGCTGAGACCCTTCCTCTGATATAAAACAGATTAGAGATGAAAAACAAGCGGAAGTTGAATAACATGTATATCTTATATATGCACAGTTTATGCTCAGGAAAACTAAACAAAAGGCCTGAAATGGTCGAAATCATCCTCTTAAATACTATCTTCAGCTAAAGTCAGAAGAAAGATGTTGGGGGATTGTGGAGGTCACTTATGAAAGGTTATCAGGAAAAACAGATAGGTGGTTATGTGGGGTTACTTCTGGCATGTTCTTTATTGATGAAAGTTTCTTCTGATATAGACTCATCCTTTTCTTCCAGGTACAGAGAGAGAAATATGTTTCAAAATGGAGATTTCCCTTAGAAATGTCAATTTATACAAAATATTACAAAAGGGTAAATTATATTGTTTTTAGAGCTTACCTTGTGTCTGCTTGTTCTCAGAAACAATCAGCTCAGAGGCACCTGGGTGGCTCAGTCAGTTGACAATCCAACTCTTGATTTCAGCTCCCCTTCTCTTTCTCTCTCTCTCTCTCTCTCTCTCAAAATAAATAAATAAACAAACAAAAAAATAATCATCTCAAAATAATCCTTATGCCAAAAAGACATATTTTGAGTTGTCATATTCTGTTTCATATGATATGAAGTACATATATATCATACATGTTTTCAATATACAAATCTATATATCATAAATATGTAAGCATATATATGTACATATATATATGACTTGTTAAACTTCACAAATGCAACATGACTATTTTTTTTTTGATGTTCTATATTCACGGAAGAGCTTCACATAACATCATTTGGGACTCCAAAATCTTATTTACAAATTAGTGAGTCTGGCAAGCTTGAGATGGGTCACGTGTATTAGAAGTGCCGTGCGGATTCTCAGGAAATGACAAACAGAGTTGAAAAAAGAGTTTGCTTGAAATCGGATAGAGGATGAAGGGATGTGTAAATGAAGTAATTTCTCTACCTTCCTATGGTTTTGAAGTTTCCTTTCACAAACATGTTAATGTGGCTCTTCAGATGTTGGTGCCTGTAGGAAAGGCTACTCACTGGGATTATGTGTTTCCCAAAGTTTAAAACCGCAGGGAGCAGTTTTGATTGAAAGGGTGCCTGGCATGTAAAGAACACAATACGAAAGTTAATGAGCTGAGGGGTTGTGTCTCTGGCAAGGACTGCCTGTGCAAGCACTGATCCTGTGAGCCAAAGCAACAATTTAAATCTTGTAATCTGGGAAAGGCCATGCTGACCTCTGCTACTTGTGATAGGATATGAAAACTTGAGCCCCGAAACAAACTACATCCTCTCCCTGGAGCCTCTTTTGGTGACCGTTTCTGTCACTTGGAAATAAGATAATAATCCCTCCTTAGGTTTAAAGTACTTCTCCTTTATGAGAATTTTGGTGAAATACATAGAAGCTTTTAGACACACAACTCCTTGTGAGCTCACGGGGAGATTGGAAAGTGGGAGAAAGAAGTGATAGAAAGCTAATGGGTAAAATATCGGGTGAGTGGTTGGCCCTAAAGTCCCATGAATATTATCACTCTGACATTGCCTCACCTCTCGTGGCTTCAGAATATACGTTATGTCAAAAAAAGATGAAGAAAGGCGTGCGTGGGTGGCTCAGTCAGTTAAGCCTCTGATTTCGGCTCAAGTCACAGTTCACAGGTTTGCGTTCCGGAGTTTGAGCCCCGTGTCAGGCTCTCTGCTGACAGCTCAGAGCCTAGAGTCTGCTCCGGATTCTGTGCCTCCCTCTTTCTCTGCCCCTCTCCTACTCATGCTCTGTCTCTCTGTCTCTCTCAAAAATAAATAAACATTAAAAAAAAGATTAAGAAAGATATCCAACAGCATCAGTAACCTGGAAGTCCCCAAGATCATTCTTTTGTAATTAACGTCAGAAATTCATTAGCTTCAATAACACTTTCCTCCATTGGGAAGATGCAGCTAATGTTAGAAAAAACTGGGATTTAGCCTTTTTTCTGACCCACTCACTTCTACAGTGTACATATGTGTTTCATGTTAAAAACATCCTGAAAGATCCGTGACTCTAGAGAGAAGGCTCTCTACATCTTTGTGCCAAAGGAGCCAGCATGACTCTATGCCCATTCTCAGTTCTACTGAGTCTCTTTCTAAGTGTACTGTTCCCCCTTCCTCTTCTCCTGACCTCTAACTTCTGTCAAAAATCAAGTTTTTCAGGGCACCTGGGTGGCTCAGTAGATTGAGCATCTGACTCTTGATTTTGGCTCAGGCCATGATTTCAGGGTTGTGGCATCGAGCCCCTTGTCAGCCTCCACACTGAATGTGGAGCTTGCTTAAGATTTTCTCTCTCATTCTCTCTCTCTCTCTCTGTCTTCCTCTCCCCCTTTTCCCCTCTCTCCCTCTGCCCCTCTCCCCTGTTTGCACACACACACTCTCTCTAAAATAAAATGTAAAAAATCAAGTTTTTCCACACCACTTATCAGGTCCATACTGTGTTAACTCTCTCCTCCAAACCCCTTCCCATACCAACTTATAGTGTTTACCTAATGAAACAGTTGTTTCAAAAGTGTTCTGCAAAGAATTCTCAGGGGCGGAATGGCTGGCCTTCAGATGTGGTTGGTTTCTTTCAGATTGTGTTTAATGAAGTGGTGTAGGGTTAGGAAGAAGACTCCGTTTAGTAACAGCCTGCATATTTCTGGAAACCAGAATGTCCATTTACAAACCCCCATCTAATGGGTTGTGGAGCCAAATAGGCAGACGAGAGGTGGAGTGGAACTGGTGAGTCCAGAATCTACTTAAGGACCTGTTGGCAGGGTCTCTTGTGTTTAGCAGTACGTGAAATTAGGATTCCATTAACCCCCATAGGAAGGAAGCCATCTACATGTATTTCCTTATAATCCCTTCCTCATCATCCTTCTGCAATTTACCTTTTGTTCCCATTGTTCTGCTGAAAATGCTCTACAAATCGAAGATAGATCCAATGACTTCTTTTTTCCTATTGCTCATTGATTTTTTGTAATCCTCGACCCCAGTACCGATTGTTTTATCTCATTTGTCATCTTAAAGAGAATCATAGTATTGTAATAATCGGCATGATGTTAAACTGGAAATAGTGACTGATTTTTGTGTGTTCATGTCAAGATGCTATAGGCAAGACATTCTAAAATGATGTGCCTGGGCAAGATACAAATATAAAAAAAATTAAAAACAAATTATGACTTTTAAATTCTTAATCTACGTCAAGGCTTTAAAAAGTTCAGGTTGCTGGAGATTAAAAGAGATTTGAGAACTACAATGTTGTGAGCAGATGCTTATATTCTTTTTATATTTTTACTGTTTGTTTATTTTTGAGAGTGTGAGCACGAGTGGGAGAGGGGCAAAGAGAGAGGGAGACAGAGGATGATAAGCAGGCTCTCCACTGACAGCACAGAGCCTGATGATGCCTGTATTCTGAGTCCAGTCTTCCATCATGGGTAAAGAGAACTCAGCAGAAAACAAGTTAACAAATTGCATAATTTCTAGTTGTTGAGAATGGGAAATCGGAGATACCCAGCGTAGGAAATTCTCCAGAAGACACACCAAAGTATATGTAAAACAGATTTATTTTAAGCATTCTCTTTAATTTTAATGTTAACTAGCTGAAAGTTATCACTCAGAACTCTGACCTTTCTTCCCCTCTTCCCTCTCTTCCCACCCTGTACACCATCCCTGGAAGAGTCAGAAACCTCAGTGGTCCAGCTGGGGATGGGGGTGTGGAACCACTA
Organism: Acinonyx jubatus; assembly: GCF_027475565.1. NCBI lineage: Eukaryota > Metazoa > Chordata > Mammalia > Carnivora > Felidae > Acinonyx > Acinonyx jubatus. Next base: position 129,234,363 of record NC_069380.1, on the reverse strand, counting down.
GGCAGAGAAAGAAAGAAGTTGCCACCCACACTTCCTCTCTTTCCCATTGTAGGACGCCTAGCCTCTAGCAGTTCTTAGCCCTTGGAGGAGAAAGATAAAAGAATAAGTTCAGCATTTTGATATTTCAAATATTAAATAGAGTGTTTGGTGACATCAAGGTGAACAGAAAAGTCATAGCCCTTGGCCAACAGAAATAACGTGCCGCTTAGCAAATTTAAAGGGACAATGGAGACAGAAGGTATTTATGACCACATTCCACAAGATGTACTTGTTCAGTGTACCACGTACATATGTTTAATATGGAAAAACTAGAAAATACACATAAATTTAAAGATTAAATTACATTAATTCCATCAAGTGTTGTTAATTATAAGTATTTCTGTATACACACACTCATATAACAATTCTGATTTGTAACTTTTCCCCTTTAATAATCTGTCATAAATAGATTTAGGGGGAGCCTGGGTGGCTCAGTTGGTTGAGTGTCCAACTTCAGCTCAGATCATGATCTCATGGTTTGTGAGTTCCAGCCGCCTGTCGGGTTCTGTGCTGACAGCTCAGAGCCTGGAGCCTACTTCAGATTCTATCTCCCTCTCTCTCTGCCCCTTCCTGGTCATGTTGTGTCTGTCTCTCTCTCTCAAAAATAAATAAACATTAAAAATTAATATATATATATATGTGTGTGTGTATATATATTTCCAAAGCATCAGAAACATAGTTAGGTCTTTACGCTTAGTGTCTATGGTACTGTATACTTCACCGCTTCATAGCATTTTATTATTTAATGTTAAATTGTCTATCAGATTGTTGTGTTCCACTTTGCTAGGTAGAATTTTAATATCACCCCTCCCCAAATGACTACCAGCATTGAATAATACTTTCCTCTTTTAGTATGGGTGGAATTTGTGAGTATGATGAGACAGCATGCTCTGTCTCTGATGACTATGTTACATTACATGGCAAAAGGTAGATTATCTGAGTGGGTCTAACCTCATTACATTAGGTCTTTCCAAAGCAGAGTTTTCTCTCTTTGGTGGTAGCAGTTGGAGTCAGAGATTTCCAAATATGAGAAGAGCTCACCAGGCCCTCATTGGCTGTAAGATACAGGAAGGCAAGTGACAAGCGATGCAGGATCCCTTCAGGAGAGCGTGAACCCTAACAACCAGGGAGAGAACAAGGATCTCCATTCCATGGCCTCGAGGAGTAGAACTCTGTCAACTACCCAAACAATCTTCTAAGCAGAGTGTTCCCTTGATTTGGGTCTTGTGAAATACTAAGCAAGGAACCCACTTAAGCCTTGGCCAGATCTCTGACCTCCAAAATTGTGAGCAACTGGTAATTATTGTTTCAAGCTGCTGATTTTGTGGTAATTTTTACACCATAGTAGAAAACTAATACAGTGTCGCTGAAAAAGGAGATTGTAAGTTCCATGTAAGTGGGGACTGTCATCTTATGTTCCATCATAAACCCAGCACCTGGCACAGTGCTTGACAGAATTAATATGTGTTCATAAATTAATGGATGCATTTCATGTACTTGTTGTTGGGATTGAAAGAGGGTATGTAAATTTGCAAGAGTAGTTAACAGTATAAATGTGAGGAGTTACTTCTGTATAATACGAGGATGACACATCCGTTTAACCTGTGGGCCAGATCTTAAAAATTGGCAATGAGGTCCTAGAACACTAAACCTTGACCTGACTCATGAGGAAACAAGCCATGACACATGTGGGAGGTCTCTGGGGTGGAAGATCAGGGAGGTGACAGAATTTATATTAATGTTTGAATCCCTGCATTCTGTGTATAAAATTTATGTAGCTTTTTCAAGTTGGGCTTATCGAAGATGAAAAATAGAAAGCAGAATCCCATTTAACTTCTCATCTAAGGTTTCCATAAGGTAAACCCCTGGGGCTTAAAAGTAGCTTCATAACAATTTTTCAGCCCCAGGGTGCCAAGATGTAAGATTCTTTAAGGATATAGCAATCTGATGCTTTTTATTTGTGTATTGATGTTAAGCATTCTTTTTTTTTTTTTTAACTTTTATTTATTTTTGAGACAGAGAGAGACAGAGCATGAACGGGGGAGGGTCAGAGAGAGAGGGAGACACAGAATCGGAAGCAGGCTCCAGGCTCTGAGCCATCATCCCAGAGCCCGACGCGGGGCTGGAACTCACAGACCGCGAGATCGTGACCTGAGTTGAAGTCGGACGCTTAACCGACTGAGCCACCCAGGTGCCCCTAAGCATTCTTTTTGATGAAAATTAGAAATTAAAATTCTGCTTAGAACGTGGGGCACCTGGCTGGCTCAGTCAGTTGAGCGTCTGACTTTGGCTCAGGTCATGACCTGAGCCCACAGGTCATGACTGTGAGCCCACAGTCTGTGGGTTGGAGCCCCACTTCCGGCTCTGTGCTGACAGCTCAGAGCCTGGAGCCTGCTTCAGATTCTGTGTCTCCCTCTTTCTGCTTCTCCCCTGCTTGCGCTCTGTCTCTCTCTCAAAACTAAATAAAAACATTTTTAAAAATTAAAAAAAAGGAGTTTAGAATGGTATGATTGTTTCGGTCTGGTTATAATACTTACCAGCTTTTATTTGAGTGATTTGGTTGATAGAAATTTGTTAAGCATCGCTATTATGCCTTAATGTTATTGTCATATACAAACAAATCTTTTAAATAATTTATTTTTAATCATAATTCAAAAGTGCCCATATGCATGTTTGTTCATTTTGGCATTGTTTTTTTTCCTAGAGAACTTGAAAAAGATTCACCCAGATCTCAATGAATACCACATTTTATCTGAAAGTAGGGAACACAAGAAAAGGAGAAATCTAATCAAAGATTTAAAAAAATTTTTTAAAGCACTTCTCAAGTGTAGGTAACAAATTGGATGGACCAGTAAAAATGAACACAGTGTGTCTAACAGTTTGAACTTCTATGAAGAATATGATTGGTTTCTATCTATAATTTAGAATGCATTTTAAAAACTCTTCCTTAAATCATAGAATGCAAAAAAACATAACAGAAATATGACATTTCAGGACTCTAATTTATCTGATCTCCTGTGTTGCTTTTACGGTTCCTCTTGAATTTATAATTGCATAGAGTGAATTACTGATGATAGAGTTGGAAACAGATATGCTGTGAAATCCTAAAAGCTACAGAGTAATAGAGCTTAGATTACACCATCTGGTTCTGATAAAGCATAGTGAAAATTCAAAAGGTGTAGAAATACACGTTTACTGACAGCCGAATAAGGGTGCATTCACAGGCAGTGCTTGATTTTATATTTAAATAATAATTTATACCCTCTCTCCTTCCAAGAATGAGAAATGTCTGAAATGTCTTTTGAACACCTCCTCTGTGTAAGATGTTTTACTGCATAGTATAGTTTACTTTTTAAAATAACTCTTTCAACTATGCTATTATTATTTCCATTTTAAAGAAAGTAAATATTAGACCCATAGAAATGAAGTGATTTGTTCATTGGGGGAAAAAAATATTTCCTTCATCTCAAATTTTTATAAAGGAAGTCTCTCTCCTTTATATTAAGAGAGCATGTAGAGTAGAAACATGTAACCTATAGATTCCCTGACTTTACTCTGTGTTGGACCCATCTGGGGATTTTGGAAAAATACTGATGCCTGGATCCCACTTGCAGAAATTCTGATTTAATTAGACCAGGGTGCATCCTGAATATCAGAATTCTGGATATCAGAATCTTTAAACGACAGCTAACTGTCAAGGGGGACCTTTAAGACTAAAGATAAGGGGTCACTCATAAAAAATAATGCACAGAAAAATAATTGAAACTGTTGAGCACTGGGTGTTGACAAACTATTTGTTATATGTAAAAGAGGAAAATTGACAAGTCAGTAGAGACTACCTCTGGTACAATTAACTGAGTTTCAAGACTATAGAATGTAGACTGGGATGTCATTATGGCACATGTTATGAGGGAATAGATACAGCAATTTTTTTATAGTTGTGTCCCTAACAAAAGATAGAGTGACAAGAACTGTGAAAAGGTATCAGATTGGAAACTCTATCAAGATCAGCCATACATTACATTTCAGATTTAGGAAAGGGGACCTTCAAGGTGTAATTGTCTTCTCCAAGTGATGAAGGTATGGGGTATTTGTTTGAACAGTGACTCACACATTATCAGATATGGAACACAACAGAATTTGGGCAACAGAATTTGGGCAAGGAATGTAAGTGTCAGGTTCCAAAAGAGAAAGGACAATAATGTAGACAGTGTGATCCTTTGAAAATGTTGGCCCTGCATGTTACAGGGAAAGACTTACAACAAGTTAGGGAACAGGTTAAATTATTATAATTCAGCTGAGCTTTCTTGAAAGGAGTAAGGGAACAATAGAGGAAAATAACCACACAGACCACAGTTATAAGCATATCATGGGACAGAAATGAATTTCTGTGTTTGCCACTGGAGTATCTTAAGTTACTCAACCTTGAAAATCCACATTTCTTAGAAAAGTCAACGTTTTGGGAGAGTTACTTAATGTAGGATATAACAATCTTCCCTGTATATCTGAAAGCAGTGACAGGGCTTGAAACGTTAGCAGATCCTGACACATAGTAGGAACTCCAATATTTCTTCAAATGGTTTTTTGAAGGTAATATATCTATAAAAATTCCCAGGCTTTTTGAACTTAGAATTGTGTGGGTGGAAATAAAATTGGCAAAGGTGTATCTAACCATTGTCTAACCATTCACATTTTGTTTTCCACACTATGGAATAGGATATGTAGAGAGCTTACAGTTAGTGAAGAACATTAATGCATTCAGAAGTACAAGTATCATTCTGATGAAATTTCTATTCCTCCTCAATGTAGTCATGTGTCTTTCTTCAAAAGCTTTACCCCTGTTTCTTCTTGTTCTGATTATGGATGCCTAGTCCTTTGACTTCTTCACAGATTCATTCTTTAATGCAGGTCAGCTTCTGAATGAATATTAATTTTATATTAGGTGTCCTCAAATGGTAGGGAATTTCTAATCTCTCTGCCTAAAATTGTTCAAACATCAGCCTTTAAGACAAAATAATAACTAATTATATTGATGGAGCTTAGAACCTAAAAGTCTTTAACCTGTTACTGCCCATCCATAGTGCATGGAAGTTACTGAAGAAAATTTTAAGTTACTAAGATTTAAAGTACTGTATTGTACCTCAAAGTATTCTCAATGGAATATCTGTCTCCAGAAATGGCTTTGCTTCCTATAGTGACTCAAAATCAGATGATATAAAAATATCACTTAACCATCTGATCTTCCCTGTATCTGTGGGAGAGATTCAGGTTTCCTCCCATTTGGGGAGGGATGAGTTTAATTTAGAATAGTGTTTTCCTAAAAATAAAACTATTCATACATTCTAATGCACCTACATCCCATATCAAACACCTACCTCACTCTACCCCCAGTGGTTGTAGGCAGCTTGGGTGGGTTGTAATTTAACCATTCCAAACTTACTTTCCCATAGAGTATGCTTAGTGACTGAAATTTATTTAAAAGTTTTAATCAAACTGACTCTTTTTTTTTAAACGTTGATGTATTTATTTTGAGAGAGAGACTGAAAGAGAACCGGGGAGGGACAGAAAGAGAGGCAGAGACAGAATCCCAAGCAGAGTTGGTGCTCTCAGCACAGAACCTGATGCAGAACTTGATCTCCGGAACCATGAGATCAAGACTGTGAGCTGAAACCAAGAGTTGGACGCTTAACCGACTGAGCCACCCAGGTGCCCCTCAAATTGACTCTTTAATTAATTTAATAACTTGTCATTGGGTTGAGCTCTTCCACCAGAATACTGAAATGGTTTGAGAATATACAAACAAAACCAAGAACAGTATACACTTGGGGAAATGTGATATGTTTCATGAAGGGCTAGAGTTTTATATTCTTCTTCAACCAAATTCAAAAGATATTTACCCTATTGCATGCTAAGTAGCCTTTCTCAGGTAATTACAGACTTCTGAATTATTTCATAATAGGTATCATCTCTTAGCTAGTTAAAACTTGGAGAACCATCATGAGCCCAAGCACTCCAGAGCAGTGTATTAGCCTTAAGGCTAACAAGTGCCATGTCTTTACTACTATCTCAATTAAGGTTTCTTATTCAGTAGGAAAAAAATGGAAGAAAAGGCCAGTTACTGGAAAACAACTGGATTATTCTCTGTGTAATTAATTACCTTATCCATGTAGTTAGCTATTCCTACCAGATAACAACTTAAGAAACGTTGATAGGCTTCATATGGGCCAAGGACTTAGTAATGAGAGAAAAAATGCAGGGAAGAATTTCTGAAATTTCCTTCTTTTGTCCCCTGTACTACAGCAGGTATGATGATGACCAAAAGTCTATATAATCAATATAGCAAAGGACAAATGGGAGGCTTGATTAATTTTCAGATTGGATAAAAGGCTTAAAATAACCTGAGAATGCACTAACCTTAGGATAGCTTCTCTGGGTTAACTTGATGAGCTGCCTAATCTGCAATATTCTTTTTTAGGATGTAAGTATAGAACATACAGTTCATAAGTATAGAATTGAAGCTTAAGCGTGGATGGACCATTTGCTTCAAAAGTCAACTTCTAAAAATCTATTATTAATTAACAGTTATTAATGATCACAAAGATCTGACTATAAGAAAGCGTACTGAATGGTTAATTATAATAGCAAAAGTATGGAAACAATGTCAATGTTCAAAGATAGCTAATTGAGAACATTAATTATGCTACTTCCATCAAAGTGAATAGTGCATGGGTATTAAAAGTAATGAGATTAATAGACAGATGGATATTAAAATATTTGAAATATTTCTAAGAAAAATTGGCACTCTGTCCTGATGCCATTATGAGTACGTGCACGTTATATTTTATAATCAGGACCTGAGGGGAAAGCACTTTAAATTTGGAGGTAAACCAAAAATAAAAACAAAATCAAGTGGAAAATAACAGATTCATCCTGTCTAGCTCTAAACCCAACATAAAAGAAATAATAAAGCTTTCTGGTCAGTGACTCCCCAAATAATTTTGCAAGGCTGATAAGTGCGTATATCTGAAAAACCTTTCAGTTATAATAATCTTGTAAGAACATTACTATTTTTCCATCATGAACAAAATAACTATAAAGTCAGAAAATTTGGCATAATAAACGTTTCCTGTAAATAACATGCATTTTTCTGCTGTTGAGTCAATCCTGATAAATCCTGGACTCTCTTGTAAACCTTTTTCCTAAATTTCGTTTCTTTCTAAATGTTTTGTCTCAGACTTTTTTAAATCATTAAATATAAAAAAAAAATGTAGTGCAAAACCATCACACGTTTAACCAGTTAATAGAATGGGCAGAACTCAGTAGGTTATGTGCTATTTCCCTATTTCTACTATAAGACATTAACACAGATTTAGTGCCTTAAGACAAATTCTGAAGGTCAGAAGTCCTAAAAATACATTGTCAACAAGGTTGCATTCTTTCTAGAGGGTAAGGGAGAGAATCTATTTCCTTACGTTTTTCAGTTTCTAGAGGCCATCTGCATTCTTAGTTTCATGACCTCAAATCACACCTCTGCTTCTCTCATTATCCCTTTATCTGCCTTCCTTTTATAAGGACCCCTTTACATTGACCTCATCTCAAGTACCTTAGAATAATCACATCAGCAAGGTTCCCTTTGCCATGTAAGATAACATATTTACAGGTTCCAGGGATTAAGATGTGAACAACATGATACGGTCTATCAAAATTCACTCTGTAAATATTTATGCCTGTCTCACACTTAAATACATTCACAACATGCCAAGACACTTCAAAACCTCAACCCATTCCAGCATCAACTCAAGTCCAAATATCTAAGCTTCATCAGCTCAAAATGCTCACATTTCGTGATTTAAATGCTCTAAACTAGGTACGGCTTAGTCCTAGGTATAATAAATCCTGGGGCAAAATTCCGCTGGATTTGTGGACCTGAAAAATTAGAAAACAGGTTTTCTAGTTCTAAAATACAGTGATGGAATAATCTAGGATAGCTGTTACAGACATTCTCATCCAAAAAGTATGAAAATGGAAAATAAAAGGAGACACCAATCCCAGGCAATTCTGAAATGTAGCCGGACAAACATTAGATTTCAAGGTCTAGAAGTGATCCTTTTTGGTTCATACTCCCATCCTCTGGACTCAGGACTCCAATCCCTGAGCTCAAGTCTTCACCCTAGGACTTGTTCCTTCTCATGAGCACTAGCATGTGTTTGAAGTTCAGTAGTTTAATCAACCTGTCACCTGCCTGTAGAATGTAAGGAGTCTAGTAGCCTAGCCTTCTTTCAGTTTGTCTTCTATCTCTTTCAGTCCAAATGGATAGTATTTCTGCTCATGTAAAATCCTCCAGAACATTGTGGGTCTCCTTTGTTATGTCCTGAGATTCCCTCCACTAGACAAGAAGCTCACCCCTCCGCCGCCATATGACTTCAGGATAACTCTCTCTCTATTCCTGGTTTCTGCTTATATAACTGGTGAGGGAATCTGTGAGTCCCATCCTAATCTCATTAGAGAGCTCTCAGTGCGACTCAGTACTGGCACTGTGTGTGTTTAAAGACACGAGCAAGCGGCTGTCTAGTCACACTCTTGGCTTTCTTGCCAAAGCACACTTTCCTGACAGTGAATATCATTTTACTGTCTTTTCCAATCTAGAGAGGCAGAGGAGTGCCTCAGACATAAGGTTCTCGTTCCCTTTTACTGAATGGTTCTTCCCTGTAAGTGTTTCTCTCTTCTTGTATTTTACTAGAAGCAGCAAGAAGAAACCAGACCTCTCTTTCACACTGCTTAGGTATTACTCCTGCCAATTGCTCAAACTCATCACTTAAAAGTTCTGCTATGTAACCATGGGACATAATTCCACTAAACTTTCTATCTCTTATATAACAAGGATCCCCTTTCCTCAAGTTTTTGATGAAGCAGTTCCTCATTTCCTTCTTAACATTTGACAACAGCACCTTTAATATTTGATATTTCTACTACCTGCATATGATGATTTAATTATTTTTACGATAATATCTTTTCTTAAAAACCTTATTAATTATTACTTTTTTTAACCAGGTTTCTCACTCACTTCTGAGTTCTTACTAGGATTGTCAACATCCATATTTGGGTAACTGTTCAGGGAAATCTAGGGCTTTTCTGTCACTCTTCTCAAAATTCTTCCAGTCTTTGGAAAGCCACTTGGGCATTCTAAGGTATTCGCTACACTAGCACTCCACAATCAGCACTGAAGTCTGTTTAAACTTTTTATTGCTGCTACAACAATTGCCACAAAATTTGTCCTAAAACTAGACATATTTCTTATCTTAAACTCTAGAGGCCAGCTCTATAATTAAGGTATCAGCAAGATTGTGTTCCTTCTGGATTCAAGGAAAAGACTCTCTGGGTTTCTACAGCTTTTGGAGGATGACTACATTCCTTGGTTTGTGGGCCTTTTCTCTTATCACGTTTTCTTAAAGTTTATTTATTTATTTTGAGAGAGCAAGCAAGTGAGCAGGTGAGAGACAGAGACAGAGACAGAGAATCCCAAGACAGCTCCCTGCACTGACCGTGCAGAGGCCGATGCCTGAGATCATGACCTGAGCTGAGATCAAGAGTTGACACTCAACAGACTGAGCCCCTCTTGCCATTTTGACCTCTGTTTTCATTATCATATTTCTTTGCCAACTCCAATCCTTCTGCTTTCCTCTCATAAAGGCCTCTATGATTACATGGCACCTATCCGGATAATCCAAGATAGTCATCTCAAGATCCTTAATTACATATACAAAGTTGTGTTTTCCATGTAAGATTACGTATACATAGTTTCCATGTAAGGTTACATATACATAGGGATTAGGACATGGGCATCTTTAAAGGGTGATTATTCTGCCTGTTACAGGTTAAAACCAAAAGCTTCTTTGCTTGTCCTATGTCACTCTTCAAATATGGCCTCAGTTTCACTTCCCAGCCTCTTGAAGATATCTCAGGGTGATCCCAGTTTATTCTGTTCACTTTCAAGTACCAAGCCAATTTAATTTTTGGTCACTTATGTAAACCACAAGAGGGGAGAGATGGTCTGGTATTCACACTACTTGTTCTATTTTCGTCCTATATCCTCTGACCCTTTTGAATCAGTGTAGTAGGAGCGGGTGGGGAGGAGGGTGGCTTAATGTAAAGAACTATAGGTCTTTTGGGTCGGTGGTGTTATCTGTAGGTTTTCCTGATTGATATTCCTACCTGTTGAGTATTTTTACCATGAAAGGGAGTGAAGTTTGTCAAATGTTTTTTTTTTCTTGCATCTGTTTGTATATTTATATGGATTTTATTCTGTCATCCACTTGTATGGTACGTTATGTTGATGATCTTCTTATGTTGGACCAATCTTGCACTCCTGGGGTAAATCCCAATTGACCACAGTGTATAATCTTTTTTTCTGTACTTCTGAATTTGGTTTGCTAGTATTTTCTTCAAGATTTTTGTGTCTTTATTTATATAGGATATTCGTCTATAGTTTTATTCATAAGGACTTTCACTATTGATATTACTACTTAGGAATGCTTTGGAAAGTGTTTCCTCCTCTTCTATTATTTTCCAAAGTCTTTTTTGAATGATAGATGTTAAGTTTTCTTTAAAGGTTTGATAATTTGAGAGTGATGCCCTCTGGTTCTAGATTTTCCTTTGAGGAAATTTTTTATAACTACTTTTATAAACCCTTTATTATAGTTCTTTTCCGATTTTATATATTATCATAAAGAAGTTTTTATAGTTCATGTCTTTGAGTTTATTTTATCTAGTTTATGCATGTCTTGGATTATAGTTGCCCAGAGTATTTACTTATTTTCATTTTTCTAAGGTCAAAATTAATGTCCCCTTTTTCATTCCTGATTTTCGTATTTTGAGTCCTTGATATCTACCTTCCAGTTGCTAATCTTAAAAATTCTTTGTGATATGTTCCCTGTAGAGGGCTTGTCTTACCCTTGTGTGGATTCATGCCCTGTATTCAGCCTCATCTTTGGTTAGTAACAGTTGTCCTTTCCTTTCCCAGACTGATCTTCCAATTTCACATTTGGGGGGCGGAGGTGGGGGATAGTCACATCAGTGTTTCTCATTTTTTGGAAACTCAACTTTTTTCTTGCCATTGGCCTCCTATTCTGTCATCCACATCTCCTTTAGTGCTGCTGGGATCCCTGGGACAGACCAAGTTCATTTCTGCTGTATCACATGTGCCTCTTTCTTTGCTGCCATTACCCAAATAGTGACTTTGACCTCAAAGAAAAGGGATCTTCATATCCCCTCTCTTTTCAAAATCCACTTTATCAGCAATGAAAATCACACAGAACATTTAATGTTTTCTAAGTTCTGGACTTCTCTGATCAGAAGACTCCAGCCATGTTGTAGCTGAAGTTTATCTTAAAATTATGACAGTCCCATCAGCACTGTCTTCTTAACTAAGCATGTTTTCACCTCACCTGATTACCAAGAAAGATTTAACTTTCATTTAGTCCCCAGCATCCTAGCTTAAGAGAGTTTTATGCCCTTTCTTTATTCTTTAAATACCAGATCTTCTCAGGTTCTACGCTGCTAGAGAATAATTTCCTATTTTGGAATCTGAACCCCCTCCCTGGCCATTTGGAGAGCATACATTTATGCTTTTATCTATTGCTTCTGATACGTGAGCTTCTATTAATGAAGCTTTGCACCAGTTAGCATAGTCAAGCACTTTCATCCTCCATATTTGTTATCATCATCACCATCAGTCATTCACTCTTGTCCTTTTACTCTGTAGCAGGGCACTGGGTACTTAGCAGTAACATCAGTACCAGAAAGCCCCATCCCACCAGATGATATGGAGAATATGAGCTGAATTGGATAGTGAGAATGGAAGGGATTTTTAACCAGTGGCTCTGCATTTCTGCCTTCTTTATGTGATATTCTAGAGGAGAAGTTAAAGAAAAGATGAAGGAAAAATAATAAAAATTCAGAAAATCAGCAAACTCTTTTCATATCTAGAGTTCATTGCTATGTGTCATCTGCTATTAAAGTTTATGCCAGAAAGAAGTGTGCTTTCTGAAAACGTGTCAGGTGTATTTTCCAAAACACACGTCCAACATTATTAGCCACCAGGAACTTCTGGTGAGTCCCATTCCGCACAGATGGGAGATTAACATAGTTCAGCAAAATTCTGAATTTGACAGCTTTTTGGGGTGCAAATTAATTTTAAAAAAATACCTTAGCTGGCATAAATCAGAATATTACATTCCAAGCCCTGGTGAGTCAATGTGCCTGAGGGATCAATATGACTGGTGACACGCAACTGAGAAATCACACCAAAAATATCAAAACTTTTACTGTGTGCTGGCAAGTGGTAGAGCCTCTCCAAAGGCATGTGTGCTCTCATCCCACAGTACCCATTTGCCAGCACTGCCCGCAAGACTGGCCATATGGTTAAAGAGCTCTGAGAATTCCGACACTTACACAATCAGTCAAGTTTCAAAAGAGTGGCAGCACTAAACCACACTTCAGGGAGACAGCCATAGATCACAGAGACTAGTGGAGGAAGCAGTATCTAGGTCAGCAAACATGCTAAAAATAACACCAAATGGCAGGAAGACTATGGGACTAATAAACAAGGGTCTGAGGAGCAAACCCTGGGGTTTATGTGAGTTAGGGTGGCCAGAAATCCTCTCAGAGAAGGACATTTAAGCAGAGGGGAAGGGGATTATAGGTGGAAGAAAAGTATATGCATCCATTGGGAAGATTCCAAGAGAGGGAAATGACCACCAAAGTTGACACACAAGCTAGCCCCCAATGCAAAAAGCTGATTAGAATTTTTAAAATTTATGTTGAGGCTTTCTTTAATATGCCTAACCCACTGGGAATGATAACCTATGAAGCAGTTCTAACAATTAATGCCACACAATTAAGAATGGGAAGACAGCTTTGGGTTTTTTTGGCATGAATGCAGGATTTGGGGTGAAACTCGGGTTTTCCATTTAACTGTATCAATTAATATGTTGATTCTACCAATAAGATATGTAAATAATAACAAATTACTTTGTCTCTACCTCTTGCTATCTGTAACTATAAAGCAAGGCAATTATATAAAAAAGTGAGATAATAATTGTAAAATACTTTATAAATTATGAAGTCCTGGGGCACCTGGGTGGCTCAGTTGGTTAAGTGTCTGACTTCAGCTCAAGTCATGATCTCACGGTTCGTGGGTTCGAGCCCCACGTGGGGCTCTGTGCTGACAGCTCAGAGCCTGGTGCCTGCTTTGGATTCTGTGTCTCCCTCTCTCTCTGCCCCTCACCCCCCCCCCCGTCTCTCTCTCTCTCTCTCAAATATAAATAAATATTTAAAAAACTTATGAAGTCTTAACCTAAGGTGGTACTACTTTTGTTTTTAAGTAGTAGGTAGGAAAGGCCTGAAATAGTCACAATTTTGCCCAAAAACAATAGCAACGTGTAGCCTCAGTTATGGCCACAGGGCACAGGAAGAATATTAGTGAGAATACAGTGATGACTCCATTCACAGATTCTGACTCACAACTCTATAGGGAACTAATCACTGTCATTTATTTGTCTTCCAAGATCTGTCTAACTGAGATACTAATATCTAGTGGCATTCTGTCTTTGGTGGGAAGTTTTGCCTTAGTCTTTAGAAGATAAAAGAGAAATTGTGTTGGTAAATGAGGTGACATTTGAACAAAGTACCTTTCTTATTTAAACTTATCTATAATGTCTCTAAAGAAGGCATCCAGATGGCCAAAGGCACATGAAAAGATACTCAACATCACTCCTCATCAGGGAAATACAAATCAAAACCACACTGAGATATCACCTCACGCCGGTCAGAGTGGCTAAAATGAACAAATCAGGAGACTATAGATGCTGGCGAGGATGTGGAGAAACGGGAACCCTCTTGCACTGTTGGTGGGAATGCAAACTGGTGCAGCCCCTCTGGAAAACAGGGTGGAGGTACCTCAAAAAATTAAAAATAGACCTACCCTATGACCCAGCCATAGCACTGCTAGGAATTTACCCAAGGGATACAGGAGTGCTGATGCATAGGAACCCTTGTACCCCAATGTTTATAGTAGCACTTTCAACAATAGCCGAATTATGGAAAGAGCCTAAATGTCCATCAACTGATGAATGGATAAAGAAATTGTGGTTTATATACACAATGGAGTACTACGTGGCAATGAGAAAGAATGAAATATGGCCCTTTGTAGCAACATGGATGGAACTGGAGAGTGTGATGCTAAGTGAAATAAGCCATACAGAGAAAGACAGATACCATATGTTTTCACTCTTATGTGGATCCTGAGAAACTTAACAGAAGACCAAGGGGGAGGGGAAGGAAAAAAAAAAAGGTTAGAGAGGGAGGGAGCCAAACCATAAGAGACTCTTAAAACAGAATAAACTGAGGGCTGATGGGGGAGGGGAGGGAGGGGAGGGTAGGTGATGGGCATTGAGGAGGGCACCTGTTGGGATGAGCACTGGGTGTTGTATGGAAACCAATTTGACAATAAATTTCATATTAAAAAAACTTACCTATAACGATGATCTCTACAGTATAAGAAAACAGTTCTCAGGTTTCTCTTGCTGTTAGTTTTATCACAGAGAGGTTGGGAAATGTGTACAGACTAGCATCCCAGTCCTCAGCTTGATAGTGAATATAGGAGGTTTAGGTATGGAGTTAACCCTTTTATGGCTCCAGACTTTATCATCTCTATGCTCTTTCTGTAAAAAAGCCTGTCATGAAGAAGGATTTCAAACTCATTCACAGTGATGTGTCAATGTCCGATAAGTTGTCTTTGGTTGAAAATCTACAAATTGGGGGTCTTGACCTAGTTTGAGATGACTTACCAAGTTACTTGGCCCTATGAACTTCTTTTTCTTCAAATATAAAATATAGGAGTTGACTGTCATAGTTGATTCCCAAACTTAGTTACACACTAGGGATACCTAGAGAATTTTTGGATGAAAATGAATTGAACTAAGAGAGTCAATATACTCCTATTTACCATCCCGTTCCTTCTTAAGTTACTTGTACTAAGCCAACTCTAGTGTTACAGCCCATAAACATCTGCCTATACTCATTCCTACTCTTCTCTTGACACCTATTTCTTTAATACCGAACCTTTGTCTGTTTCATTTTCACTTTCTTCCCTCAACAGTACTGACATAAATGACTGGCAGGAGAGACCTTATGTCAACAGCTGGGACTCTGTTAACAATTTACAGCAAGAATCAGCTTTGCTTGCTCATCCTTTCTTGCTGGCAGGATGCAGGATCTTGCCCTGATCTCTCCTGGGCTCCAGGACTGTCATCATTGTTGTAAAGACATCTTTTATTTAAAGAAAAGAAGCATTGGTTCCTGCTCAGTTTTTAAAGGCTTATGATCGGACAGTGGTTTTGTGATAAGCATTCTGCTTCAACACATTACTTGAAGCATAATACTGCTCTCTGCCACCCTAAGGAAATCAAGTGTTGTTACTAAGTGTATGAGTGTCTATATTTAATCCCAGTCTCTCTCCTTCTGTGATTTTGAACAGGTCAGTTAAAAATTTGGGGAAGTTAATAATACAATTTAATAATAAAATATGAGAAGGTAATGATAGAATTTACCTCATCAGGTATTATAAAGATTAAGACTTAATCTATGAGAAATACTTAGAAGAGTTCCTGACATACACTAAAAGCTGATAAAATGATAATAACATGTAAGATGGCTTTCTCATGTGATCCTTCATTTGGTCAGTTAAAGATACAGTTTGTTTCAAGAAGATGGAACTGAAGAGTGGGGCCACTTTTTTTACCCGGTGTTCAGTTATGGTTTACTCTTTTTAACAGTCTTACTGTGGTTTAAATAACACAGTCCACTGCCACATATTTAAGGTATAACATTTCATGAGTGTAACCTATTTGCACACTGTAAAACCCTCACTACAGTCAGTAAATTAACATATCCATTACCCTAAAAATTTTTCTCATGCCACTTTGTAATCCGACGAATCCCCCCTGCTACCCACCCATCTTTGTTCTTTGGCAAATGGTATGCCTACAATTATGGTTGTTTGCATTTTCTAGAATTTTATGGAATTGAATCATATACTCTGTATATGTTAATCTGTTTTCTTTCATTAACCACTTCTTTGTGTGGACACATGCTTTCATTTCTCTTGGCTGAATAAATACTTTAAAGTAGACTTGTACAGTAGATGTATTTTTAACTTTGAAAGAAGGGACAAACTCTTCTATAATTGTAGTTGTACATTTCCATCAACAGTACTTGAGATTTTCAGTGGTTCCTCATTCCTGTCAACACTTGGTATGGTTAGGTCTTCTAGTTCTAGCCCTTATAATGGGTGTGTACCACTGTCTCACTTTGGTTTAGTTTGCATTTCCCTGATGACTAATGCATTTGAGCATCTTTTCATATGCTTATTGGCCATCTGTATGTCTTCTTTGGTAATATGTAAAAGTATTTTGCAAATTTCTTTTGTTGTTTTTCTTCTTATCACTGACTTTGACAGTCATTAATATAGTAGAGTATAAGCACTGTATCAGATATGTGTTCTGCAAATATTTTCCTTAGTCTGTGCCTTGCCCTTTGATTTTTAAAAATGGTTGTTTTCAGGAGAAACTATTTCAGAAGGAAAAAAAAAACTATTCTAATATAATTGATGGCTTTGATTTCCTATGTAGAAAACATTTTTCCAAAACCATGGTTACCAAGGATTTCTCCTAGTTTTCCTTCTGGATATTTTATAGTTTTTTCCCTTTAAATGTGTTACCCATTTTGAGTACATTTTTGTATACAGAGTCAGGTAAAGTTTGAAAGGTTTTTGTTTTGTTCTGTTCTGTTTTGTTTTGTTTTTCTGCATATGTTTGTAAAACCACTGATTGAAATAATTACCAATTCCCATCAAAATCTCTTAGAAATTTCATGGAAAATAAATTGCCTATATATGTATAGGTCTATTTCAAAATTATACTGTTTGGTTAATCTATGTGTGTATTTTTATGCCAGTGTGATAGGGTGTATTTATTGTAGCTTTATGTTAAGTCTTAAAATCAGGGTTTTATGAGTCCTTCAACTTTGTTTTTCTGTATCAACATTTTGGATCATTGTGTTCTGCATTTCTTATTGATTTTAGAATTAGAGTGTCAGTCTCTACAGAAAGAAAATGCTAATATTTTGTTTAAAATTGTTTCTAATTTTGAAGGATGCCTGGGTGGCTCATTTCGTTAAGCATCAGACTTTGGCTCAGCTCATGATCTCACAATTAGTGGATTCGAGCCCCACTTCAGTCTCTGTGCGGATAGATAGCTCAGAGCCTGGAGCCTGCTTCCAATTCTTTGTCTTCCTCTCTTTCTCTGCTCCTCCCCCACTTGAGCTCTGTCTGTCTCTTTCTCTAAAATAAATAAACAGTAAAAAAAAAAAAAGATTATCTAATTTTGGGGCATCTGGGGGGCTCAGTTGGTTAAGCATTTTGGCTCAGATCATGATCTCACATGATCTTACATGGTGCTGTTCATTTACAATGTGGAGCCTCCTGGGGATTTTCTCTCCCCTGGTCTCTCTGCCCCTCCCCTGCTTGCATGCATGCTCATATACACTCTGTCTCTCTCTCAAAATAAGTAAACCTTAATTTTTTTCTAAAAGGCTATTTCTAATCTAGAGATAATTTGAGGATGATTGGTGGCATAACAATATTGAATCTTTCAATTCATAAACATAGTATATATCTCATTTTATTCCCTTGCTTAATTTCACTTAGAAATGTTTTATGGTTTTCTGCATATAAATCTTGAAAGTTTGAAATCAGATTTATTCCTGATTGTTCAGTGTTTGATCCAATTTTGAAGTGTATTTTATTTCATTTTTTTTGTTGCTATAGAAATAAATTTGATTTTTGTATAGTGACATTTTTTTTACATTTTTTAAATGTTTATTTATTCTTGAAAGAGAGAGAAATAGCGAGTGAGTAAGCACGGCTGAGGGGCAGAGAGAGAGGAAGACACAGAATCTGAAGCTCCAGGCTCTGAGCTATCAGCATAGACCCTGATGCAGGACTCGAACCCACAAACCTTGAGATCATGAGCTGAAGTCGGATGCTCAACCGACTGAGCCACCCTGACACCCCTTGTATATTGATTTTTAATCTTGTAAACATTCTAAATTTACTTCTTAGCTTTACAGATTTTTAATTAGCTAAGCTTTTCTACATAGACTATTAGGTCATCTATCTGTTTTTTCTTTCCTTTTCCATTCTGTATATCTTTTTGTTTCTTTGTTTATCTTTTTCTTTTTTGTTCTTTCTTTCCTCTTCTCTCTTTGTCTCCCTCCTCTGTCTCCTTTCTTTGCAGTAGTTGTCTTATTGCCCTGGGTAGTGCTTCCAGTACAATGTAGTACAGTAGAAGTGGTGACAACAGTTATTCTTGTTTGGTCGTAATATTAGGGGAAAAGCATCCATTATTTCACATTTAAGGATGATGTTAATATAGATATCCTTTACTACATTGATCAAGTTCATCTCTATTCCTAGTGCTTTGAGAGTTGTCATCATTAATGGATGTTAGATTTTGTCAAGTGATTTTTTTTAAAACAATTGAAATAGTCATGGCTTTTTTTAAAAAAATGTTAATATGATGAAATATAGAAAATTTTAAATGCTAAACCAAACTTAACCTTATTAGGTTGATCCCACTTGATCAGAATATACTATTTTTTAATACATTGTTGGATTAGACTGGATAAAATTTTAAGAATATTTGTATCTTAGGTCACAGATGCATTCCTATCGTTTTCTTATAATTGTTTTGATTTTTTTAATCAGGGTAATATTGGTCTCATAAAATTAGATGAGAAGTATTCTCTCCTTTTCTATTTTCTGAAAAGACTTGTATAGAAGTAATTTTTTCCTTTAAATATTTCACTGAATTTACCTGTGATGTCTGTATTGGGAATTTCCTTTGTAGGAATATTTTCAAATATATATTCCATTTCTTTGAGAGATATAAGGCTATTTAGATTTAATAGTTTGTGTCTTTCAAGGAATTGGTCTATTGCATTTAAATTGTTCAAATTTATTGGGAAAGTTGTCCTTAAAGTCCCCTCATGATCAATTTAATATCTGTAAAATCTGTAGTGGTTATTCTTTTCATTTCTAATATTGGTATTGTTTCTCTCTTTGTTTCCTGATTGGTCTGCCTACACATTTATCAAGTTTTATATATTGTTACAAAGAAACAGCTTTGATTTCATTGACTTGCTCTGTTTTGTTTTGTCTTGTTTTGTTTTTTTCTATTTTCCATGCCCTTGTTTTCTGTTCTTTGTGTTTAATTTGGTGTTCTTTCATTGATTATTCCTCCATAGGTTAGATTTAATTTGTCTTTTTTTCTTCTTTTTTGGTTCTTCAATTGGAAGCTTAGGTCATTCATTTTAAACTTGTCTACTTACATAATAGAAGAACTTATCAAAATTCCCTTGTAAACATTCCTGTATCTGCACACCATAAATTTTAGTACTTCAAGTTTTCATTTTTTTTTTCAGCTCAAAATACTTCCTATTTCCCTTCTGGTTTCTTTTTGATCTATAATTAGTAATGCATACTTTTCAAATATTTTAGATCTTCCAATTTTTAAAGTTACTGATATTTAATTGATCTCCATTGTAATAAGTAATGTATTTGGCATGTTTGGATCCTTTTATGTTCATACAGAATTATTTTATGACTGTGTGTATGGTCTATCTTGATAAATATTCCATGTGCACTTGAAAAGAACGTATTTTGCTGTTATTTGGTTGAACGTTCTAGATCACTTTGGTTGAGAGTGTTGATCAAATATACTACACTCTGTACTTACTCTATCAGTATTCAGAGTGGAGTGTTAAAGTATGTAGCTATAATTCTAGACTTGTCTCTTTCTCATTGCAGTTCTATCAGGTTTTGATTCATATATATTGCAGCACTGTCATTTTCCCAATAAACATTTACAACTGTTAGGTCCTCCTAATAAACTGATAAATTTATCATGAGATTACCTTCTTTTCCCTCTTACCATTAACTACTGTGAATTGTACTGTCTTATATGAAATAATTAAACTTACTCTTTTTTAACAGTTTGGCATATATGTTTCCATTCTTTACCTTTGTTCGTATCTTTATATGTAACTGATTTCTTATAGACAGCTAATTGGGTCTTCCTTTTATATCTAATTCAACACCTCTGCCTCTTAATTGGGGAGTATTAAAAATTACATTTAATATGATTAATGCTATAATTCTGTTGGAGTCACACAGTTGTCTATTTTATCATTTTAGTTAATTCTTTTTTCATTTCTTCTTTCTTTTAGATTGTTATTTTGGATTATTTTTGAAACGTATTTTTGGAGGGTATAGAATTTTAGTTTGATAAGTTTTTTTTTTCTTTCTGCTCTTTAAAGATGTTGCTGAAGTGATCCTGATTTTCGTTCTTCATTTTCTTGTCTATACAAATCTTTTTCTTCTGACTCTTATTTTTTTCTTCAAATTTTTATTTAAATTCTAGTTAGGTAACATGCAGTGTAATATTGGTTTCAGAAGTGGAATTCATTGATTCATCACTTACATAAAACACCAGTGCTCATCCCAACAAGTGCCCACCTTAATACCTATCACCCATTTAGCCCATACCTCGCCCACCTCCCCTCCATCAACCCTCAGTTTGTTCTCTATTGTTAAGAGTTTCTTCTGATGTGCTTCCTTTTTCCCCCCTTAACCTATGTTCATCTGTTTTGTTTCTTAAATTCCACATAAATGAAATTATACGGTATTTGTCGCTTTCTGACTGATTTATTTCACTTAACATAATACTCTCTAGCTCCATCCATGTCATTGCAAATGGCAAGATTTCATTCTTTTTGATGGCTGAGTAATATTCCATAGTGTGTGTGAGGGGGTGGGGTGGGGGTGGTGTGCGTGTTTGGGGGAGGGCTATATATCACCACATCTTCTTTATCCATTCGTCAGTTGGTGGACATTTGGGCTCTTTGCATAATTTGGCTGTTGTTGGTAATGCTGCTTTGAACATCAGGGTGCAGGTGTCCCTTTGAATCAGTATTTGTGTATCCTTTGGTTAAATACATAGTACTGCAATTGCTGCATTGTAGGGTGGTTGTAATTTTAACTTATTGAGGGACCTCTATACTGTTTTCCAGAGTGGCTGCACCAGTTTGCACTCGCATCAACAGTGTAAAAGGGTTCCCCTTTCACTTGTTGTTTCTTGTGTTGTTGAATTCAGTCATTCTGAAAGGTGTGGTGATATCTTATTATAGTTTTGATTTATATTTCCCTGATGATGAATAATTTTGAGTATCTTCTCACATGTCTGTTTGCCATCTGAAAAAATGTCTATAGAATGGAGTTTTAAAGGGGCAAAAATGGAAACAGATGGACCGGGTAGGAAGTTGGTGCATTAATCCAGGTGAAAGATCATGATAGGCTGGACTTGATGGTTAGTAGATTAAAGATCTATTTTGGAGACACAACCAATAAGAGTTACAGATGAACTTGATATGAAGGGAAGTTAGGTTGGTTTGAGGTAAAGGGATGAACCAAGGTAGATTTCCATGTCTTTGGCTTGAACAAGTAGTTACATGGTGGAACTTGTTACTGAAATGAGGA
Source organism: Acinonyx jubatus (assembly GCF_027475565.1). NCBI lineage: Eukaryota > Metazoa > Chordata > Mammalia > Carnivora > Felidae > Acinonyx > Acinonyx jubatus. The sequence continues at coordinate 129,212,672 of NC_069380.1, read as the reverse complement.
CTCTGAGGTTTAGGAGAAAGGTAACACATGGTCCAGTTTTGGTATGTTAAGTTTAGACATGTTAAATTTCCAAGTCGAGACATCAAATAGGTTGTTGAATATTTTGGAGACTTAGGGAAAAGTCAAGACTAGAAATAAAAAAATTTCATTTGACGTATAATCTCAAATTATTATTTCATTTCATTTCATCTGGTGACATTATTCCATTGAGAAATATCTGGCCTCTTTCGCTAAGGACTCCATTTATTCACTGTTCAGAGGCCTAATGGTACCTTCAGTCTTCCCAGCTACAGTTGAACACAGGCAGGGATGGAGTGCCCTCTGCTGGATATCTGACAAGGTTTAGCACACTGGGTACAGACTTGCTAATAGAGGATTAGATGCATCCCAGGTTACAAGGGGGACATTCATAGGAACATAAATACATGAGTTGGGCTACCTATTAAGGAAACACCTGGGGTAGGTGAGGACTGGTACCGAATGAAGAATTTATGTTGGCTAATAAAAATGCTGTTCAGTTCTAGCCTAATGTTATATGTAGAATGCAGGCCCAATTTTGAGATGATTTAAATCCATACTATTATGTAAAATTTTAAGTGTTATTGATTTATTTTGAGAGAGAGAAAAAATAGAGAATGAGCAGAGTAGGGGTAGAGAGAGGGGGAGAAAGAGAATTCCAGGCAGGCTCTGCACTGTCAGCACAGAGCCCAACGTGGGACTTGAACTCAGAAACCATGATATCGTGCCCTGAGCCGAGATCAAGAGTCAGACACTTAACTGACTAAGCCACCCAGGTACCCCACTGTTACGTAAATTTGTAAATATTAGCTGATAATCATATGTACAACATGATTTGAGTTAAAATTATCCACAAGTCTGTGGATGAGATTGGTAGATTGTAGCAATATCAATATCCTGGTTGAGATACTTTTCTATTGTTTTGCAAGATGTGACTACTGGGAGAAACTGGGTTTAAAGTATGTAAGATGTCTCTCTCTTTCTCACAACAGATTCATATATGAATCTATAATTAGCTCAAAAAATAGTGTTTAATTTTAGAAATGAGTCAGCTATTCTGTCAGTTAAGTTCAGCCCAGGGACCACTAGTTTACAACTTTTATCTTAAGGAAAGAAGGTGTATAAAGTGGTGCATTTTAAAAAGATGGCCCCTCAAATCTTACTGTAGGAAGTAGTGGAGTATTGTTTGTTGCCCTGATTAATAACCTAAATCTTAGGCACATCTGTAATAGGAAAGGGAGTCCCTACCCCTTGTGCATTAGCATTAATGCCAGCTCCACTTCCTGGAGGAGCCATCAGGAAAGCAAACTACAGGCAATTTATGGTGGGAGTGGATCTCAGATCACCAAAATCTGAGGAATTATATACTACTTTCTGGTTCTTAGCTGCCGATCTTTGAAATGACACCTTATATCAGAATAAATTTAGTAATCTAGAGGGAGTACATATGCTCCCTTTCTGGATACCTTATTTATTTGACTAGTTAATGCAATGAGACAACATGGCTCCCTGGATTATTCTCTTACAGATGAGGCAATTGGCAAATAGACCTCAGAGCTTGAGAAAACACACACACACACACACACACACACACACACACACACACACACACTCATTTAATGGTACCTTACTTATAAATTAATGCTGTCCCCCGTATGTAATTTACAGAACATTTGATGAAGTGAAGAAAAACAATGGGCCATTCACTTAACTATCACATTGCAGCTTTTACAGTCAGTACCAAAAGAAGGCCAGTATTTGGGAGGAATTCAGTTTGTTGATTTAAGGAATGTGTCCTATTGCCTTTAAACACATTCTGTGTTACACATTGCTCAGATGGCTCAAACCTCTCCCCACTCCCTGCTTCAATAATTATGCCCTTTGACATGGTTAGTGAAAAGTGGAAAAGGGGAGAAAAGGAACAACAGTTTGCTGAGGAGTTAGTCAACAGGTTTTGCTAACAGAAGCTAATGTACTAGGAAAACTTTATCTGAAAGTGCCATGCTCAACAGGGCTTCTCCCAACCCAGCATCACCACACACAGATACTGGGATTTGGGCTTGGTAATCAATCACACCTTGTCTCTTCCTGCAATTTGAGATGGGGTCAATGAAGAAATAGGCATATGTAACAGACATATGGAGACCAAGATACCAGCATTACTATTGATAAGGCTAAAATAGAGATTTGATCTTAAGTACCTTTTCCCAAGTCTAGTTACCATTCTATACTGGAGGGCCAAATTGGGTCTGTAGAGTTGAAACATGGAACCAGAAATGCTTATACCAGCTATGACCCACGATAGAGATGAAGAGAAGGGATGAGGGAGAAGAGAGAAAAGAGAGAGAAAGAGGTGGGAGAGGGAGAAAGAGAATGAATTTAGGACATAAAAGACAAGACAAAACATAAAATACAATCCATCTTGGCATCTTTCACTTAAACCATCATATATTAAATTATACACTCTACTGTGATCCTAATGAAGAGAGTAAGTGATGCAACCAGGACTCAAACTCAGATTTTCAACATACCCGTTTCTTATTTTTGCTCTGTTTGTGGAATGGAAAGTGTTCTGATAGATTCCTTTGGCCTACCTGTATTCTACCTTCCTGGACGAAGGATAAACAAAGCAAAGCAGTTCCCCTAAATTGTGATTCACATGTAGCTTTGGACCTCATAAGCCTTGGTTAATGTTTCAAGTTCAGTTGAAACCAACCCTTCTATCCAGTTCTGACCTGTGGGCCGGATAACGTATCAACTGCAGTGCATCAGATGACATCACTGACGATGTCCTTTTCTCACCAGAAAAAGGCTATCCATCTTGGTACTAAAGATTACGTAGATACTTGAGGTAATAATTGATCATTGGGGGAATTCTTACTTTGCCATCACTGTAGTATGATCATGGAAACAAAAGCACTTTACTGGTCATTAGAAGATCGAGGCTCACAGGCATGTATAAACTTCAAGTTGAGCACACAAGTCATGCAGCATCCAGCCTCGTCAGGATTTTCCATTATTACAGTGATGTTGGTGGACTGAGGTCCTCTCTGACCAGTTCCATCACTTTTTTAAAAACCCAAATAGTGCTGACATTCATTCTTAGTTTATAAAGCACCATTTAATGTTAAACAAGAAAAGACTCCCCCCTCCATACCCCAGGCTCTTGCTAACCACAAAGATGGGGGGCAGTGGCTTGCATCTTAAGGGTAACTTGGAGATGGAATTCTCTGCCAGTGGTAGCTGGCTTTAGGAATCATGTGGGCTACTGAATGAGGGGAAAGGTCTCTGGCTTCTCCCTTTTTCTCCACACTGTGCTCTTCTCTACATTCATAGTAATCTGTAGGCACCTACATCCCCTTTCGCATCTTCTAGTGATACTCTCCTGTCTGCTCAGGTAAATGTCACACTGTGCCCAGAATTAGTAACTAGGAATCTTCAGAATGACCAAAAAAGATTGCAGATTAATCATAACAAATGCCTAACTGTATTTTGCAGGGAAAAAAGAGTATTAAATGACATAAAGACATATATTTAACACAGCACCCTCTCTCTCCGTTAAACTATGCAAATGATTCCCCTGAAGTCAGCTTGCAAAGATTGTGTGTAAAAACTTGACTTGTCTAGCAACAGTCAACTTTTCTTCACCATCTCCTCCAAATGGATGGAGCACACCTCCTCTTGTTAGACGGCCAAGCTTATTTGATATCCTTCCAGTTAGTCTAATAAAGTAGACTTTGTCCCTGTGCTCAGCTCTGAGGCTCAAATTCACCTCTACATTACCTCTAAGCACTTAACTGTGTGTAAATATACCCACTAGCATGTATGTGAGCCCATCCACATTTTCCCACAGTGGTTCCCACTCTTACTGCCAGAAGGGAAAAGAGGAAAAAAGGAAAGAACCTGTTAAGCTTCCCCTGAGTTATCCTATATTTGCATCTCATTATTTTTCTCCCTCTGGCTTGGGATCCTTATGTTCTCTGGAGAGAAAATCTTTTAGGAACTGCTTCTATGAAATTTACTGGAGTACTTGAAATTTACGAGGAAGGAATAAAGTGAAGGGGAATATTCTTTAAAAAAAAATTTCTAGCTGATTTGGGGGGAAAAATGAACAAATTCTATTCCTCTAAACACTTTGGAATCTTTCTGAAATTACCCTGTAATGTTTCTTTGAGAATGAGATTTTTAATTTTTACATAACGTAACCATAAATTTTCCTTCAAGTTATCATTTCATACATACATCAATCTTTAAAAACTCCCACTCTACCTAGTACATTTACATCATTTCCAAAGTAGTTTTTATATTGCTTCTGAACAATATAGTTTCTAATGTTTACAGCCACCTTTTCAAAACTCTATTTGAAATCAGCTTTAGAAACACCCACTTATTGCCATCAGGAGTATTTTCTTGGCCAAACACCAATATGCGTGTTTCAAAGAGTACTCCCTTAGCAGAGAATTTAATTATGAAGCTGTAAGTATTATTTCTGAACATCTATTTTATTCCTGTTGTGATTCCAAATCATTTTGACTACAGGAATGTGTAAATCTTAATTCCAGTGAATTCAGAGAATAGACATTTGGTCCTTTAAAAGCTCAGAGAATAATAGTGAGTACATTAACTGCTCTGCAACATGTAATTATATACACACAATTCCATTTTGGTCTTGCATCAAAACCTGATAAGAGGCAAATGTCAGTTTTTCTGACTGCTTTCTGGAGTGGTATATCTATTATTTATACAGTGACAGTTAGTGTCAAAGAGTTCTTCCCAAGTAACATAAATACTTTATTTTAAGTGAAGGGGAACAATGTGCCTTTTTAATAACTCAACAGATTAATGAAAAAAAAACAGATTAATGGTGTTGAATCCTCCAAGGTTTTCATTTTCAAAGACAGAGAATGACAGATCGGGAAAAATCTCTAGAGCCAAATATGTAGTAATGAAAGAGCAGTTAGTAAAGAAAGGCAACCTGGCTTTTCCATCAACACATTAAAAACAATACCATGTGAACTTTGCAAAGCACATTGCTTCCAATACCATGTTTTCCCCCTGTTTGGCTTCTTAGTGTGGTGTGACTTAACACCAGGGAGACAGAAACTAGTTTCACTTTCAGAACCTTAGGCAATTTTACTGGGCTCATGTTATTTATATAGACTTAGCTATCAAGGAGATAGGTTATATTTCATTTAACCTTCAAGCAAGGTGACCACGGTTTGCTGTTTGCATTTGCTATTCCCTCTGTCTATAACACAACTCACTCAGATCTTTGCATGGCTGGCTCCTTTTCTTCATCGATGTCTTTGCTTGATACTTTTTCAAGACAGCCTGGTGTTCACACATGTACACACACAGTACACATTCCATTGCCTTGACTTATTTTATACTGTTTGTCCCTGAAATCTGTCTCTATCTGAATTCATCTCTATCTGGAATTATGTGATATTTAGTTATCTGCTTATTGCTTGTTGTTTTCCCCCATTATTTCTCCCATTCTCTTTTTTTCCCCACTGTCTCCCTGAAACTCCTACAGTTGTTGCTTCATAGAAGTATTGAATAAAATAGATTTACAAGAAGAACCAGATAAGGCAATATCAGTTCAGATCCACTTAACTTTGGTGAAAAACAGTGAAATTTGTAGCTTACAGAAAATGTCACAGCGGGAATAATTTTAAAAGCTTTCTGTTTCCAATGAGACACGCATCAGAACTATTTTCCCAAATATGATTTTAGGATGAGTTGCCTATTCTATGTCAGTTTTCATTTCTTCGTAAATGGCCAGACTTTCAGGTGGCCTTGCAATGACTGATTGTCCAAACAGTTCCTGCTTATGATGTTGTCACAGAACCTGTCAGCTCTCAGCACATGGATGAGAGAGCCTTTTTCACCCTGTGCATTAATCAAGGCTTTAACTGTGCAAACTTAGGTTGATAGAAGTCTATGTGGAAAACAATGACCAGAGAAGTTGGAGACCTACCTGAAATCCTCTGCAGCTAAAGAGTTTAAACAGGAAACATAAGCTTTCTAAAGGAAGTTTTATTGGGCAGTTGTACCATCGGTGAAATGAGGATCTTCTCTGTATCGATGAGCGATTCACTAGTTTTTGTTATTAGGTTCATAAAGGTCAGTGACATTGAGAGTTTTCAAGGCAATTTTCTCTCTCATGTGATGAATTAGAAGGCCTGAACTCAGGCAGAGAGGTCAGGATTGTGCCAAAGGATTCTTAAGTATTCATTCGTCTGCTTGGATTCTTTATTATCAAAGAAGTATGTACCCAAATAGAACTATACCTGTAATTTCAGCCTCTTGTTGGTGCATTCCAGAGACTCATTAAGAAAGCACACCCAAACTGAGATATTTCTCCCTAAAAAGACAGTGGAGAGGTTATGCTGAAAAGGTATTTATGTTCAGTGATGCAGAATTAGTGGCAGGGCCGGTAATCATAAGAAGATATCAGCTTATCTCACCACTCCAGGTATTTCTGTCATTTGTAACCGTGCTATGTTTGAATACTCAACTTTCAATGAGTAACATAAAGATGAAACGAATACAATGTTTTCACGTTGCACTGATTAATTAAAAACTTATTCTTTCCTAAGCTAACTATACTACTGACATGTGTTTGTCTAAAAGCCACAATTCTCTTTTCTTAGATCTCCCGTCTCTTCCATGCTTGAAACTACCATTTAACATATCAAGGTCATTTGTTTTAGGAGTAGCTGATAAAGGAGAAAAATGAATTAAGGAGGAAGTTTTGGCCTATAAGAAGGAAAAACAGGATTTCCAGTTTTTGCCTGGCATTTTCACTAATGGTAGGAATAATTATTAATAATGCAACACAATACCTTATTATATTATTGCCGTTCCTCTTTTAGCATTGTGAAAAGGTAACCATTTTAGTTGTTGGAATTACAGAGAATATTACTTGCTTCACAACCCAGTGTCCAGCTTAAGCTTTCTGCTCCATTAGGAGTTGACAGGAGTGAAGTATTTCCCTTTCCTTCCTCTGGATAATGGTTCGAAGGAAGTAATTATATTGACTCTTATAGGCCACAAGTGATTATTTTAGGGTCTGTGCTTGGAGTTGTATACAGCGGTATATCACCACTTGTCTATTTTCCCCATTTCTGTGAGTTTTACAAGTGTTTTTATTTTAGTATACATTTTCTACATTTTTGCCATATGTAATTGAAAGCCTTTTCATTTTGGTTTGCCATTAAAAATTGAACTCTTCAAAATGTACCCAGAAATTATAATAATATAATTCTCTTTTAGTGGAGAAAGTGACATGAGATATTTTTAATCGTAATAATACTGCAAGAAACTCTTGTGCAAAGAAAAAAAGATTACCTTTGTAAACTCATAAAAATCAGCCCAGTTCGCGTCATGTAAATGTTTTTCCCAATTATATGTGCTTTTTCCCTAAAAAATAATCATTTATTCTTCCCTTGATACTTTAAATGTTCTATTTTCCAATAGGATAAGCTAACTTCACATACAGTACGAACAAAATAAGTTTTAGACACAGAGCTGGCAAAACTTCTGCAAACTCTGAAGCCAAATTGGTGATTGCTTAAAGCAGGTATATCATATATAGTGAAGTTTTTCAACTGTGAAGGCTGATAAAATATATTTCCAAAATCTTGACTCAATGTAAGAACCAACTGAGTCTTAATTAGTACCATGCTTTCAGTTCCTCTAGAGGATTCTGGGACTATAACATGATAGACTTTGTGTGCAGTTTGCCAAGGTAAAATTTTTCTAATTTTGGTGAAACTTTCTTGCAGAAACCAGCTAAAGCAGATGGTTTTCCATAACCACAGATAGGGAAGCACCAAATGGAAGACACATTTATTTTTAAAAACTAGTCTATAGACATAGAAAGATGAGAATATAGATGGAGAATAAAAATTAATAATTAAAAACACAAGACAAATCTCAGTTCTTCTTCTCCCAGATGATCAGATAAAATACAATTGAAAGAGGAAATTCTACTAAGAGTATAACTACACATTGACCTTGGAAGATAACACTTAATCCCTGTGCATGTAGTAGCTTCTATAGTTAGTTACAGATTGCTGGGCCTGGTCCTGAAAGGAAAGAACAACCGTGAGGTGAGACAGCTGATCCATCAGCAAATATCAGGATTGGAAATAGGAAAGACTATTACCTCACACTTCCTAGGTCGCTGTGCACCTCCAAATTTCAGAACAGAACAAATGTACTGTGACAGTGTAGATGGAAGAAGAGACTATTCTAAGAGCAATTCCTGTGACGTTCTTTATTTAAATAGGGACTTGGGAAGAGCAGAAAGGAGTCCTAGAAATGCTTTATATTTTGGTTTCTCTTTTCTAAGGTGTTTTACTTCTAGTTAAGACTACTAAATAATACCTTTCTAAATACAGGAAAGCTTAATTCAGGGGAAAGAAAGCTTAGGAAAGTAAGGGCAAGTCTTAGGCAGTAAATATTTTTATTAAAAATTAAATAAAAGTGATGACATGTGAACTTTATCCAAGATATATGGGTATCAGGAAATAAGGAGAAGAGTATTCCCCAAATGTTCCCATCATTCAGCTAACAATCTATAGATTCTGGTTTTTATAATAGGACAAAGTAAAACAAGTCTGTTTGTTCTAAGCCTTTTTTCCAACTGTGTTTGTAGAAACATCTTGGGTCCTGACCTGAAGTTGTCAGAGCTTGAAGTATATATTAGTAGTTCAATGATTAAAAATGCTAGGGGAGGGCTTTCTCTGGAGCAACTCTGAGTGCTAGGAAATGATGGATCAGTATCTATTAATTCCTCACAGAAAAATGTGTATCCTATGACACTTATTCCCAGAGGGAATACAATTTCTTTTTTTTTAACGTTTATTTATTTTTGAGACAGAGAGAGACAGAGCATGAACGGGGGAGGGTCAGAGAGAGGGAGACACAGAATCTGAAACAGTCTCCAGGCTCTGAGCTGTCAGCACAGAGCCCGACGCGGGGCTCGAACTCACGGGCCACGAGATCATGACCTGAGCCGAAGTCAGCTGCTTAACCGACTGAGCCACCCAGGTGCCCCTCCATGCACATTTCTTGACATAAGTTTTGGAGAGCAAACTTGATGGTATTATATATTTCAAAATTTTTAAGTGGATAGATCTAATGTTAAGTGTTCTTACTATTAGAATAAGAAAAAGAATCCACAGAAACTTTGAGAGTTGCTGGATATGTCTATTATGTTGGTTGTGGTCATGTTGTCATGCATGTTTGCATATTCATCTAAATTCATCAAATTATACACATTGAATATGGGCATTTCTTTGTATATCAATTATAGCACAATAAAGCGATAAAACAAACAGTGAAACAAGAAAGAAAACCCTGGTAACAGAAAAGAATAAAAGTATCTCAAATCTTAATAGTGTTGGAAGGGGAAAGGTGAGAGAAGAGGAAGAATAGATTGATCACAAAAAAGTAGTCCCAGTTTTGCAAAGTTCCTGCGATCCTTGCCATTGCTATACAAGTTGCCAGCGCCCTCACATTGTGGTTAGACATCCTGTTCTACCTCTCTAATCTGGAATCAACTAAATTACATGCTTTGGCCAAAAGGACTAATAAGTACAATTTATTGAGAGCTAGCTCGCTAGCTGGCTTTTATGTTTGTGATAGGGAAAATTAGAGTAGGTATAAGCTGCATACAAAATGGAATGCATATAGTGATCCTTCTTTGTTAATTTGATGTGTATACTCACAAGTCCAAGGAATAAAACAGTTCTCTTGACATTACCATTTTTTTTTAATTTTTAAAAAAATATAATTTAAAGTCAAATTGGCTAACATACAGTGTGTAAAGCGTGCTCTTGGTTTTGGGGTAGGTTCCCGTGGTTCATTGCTTACATACAACACCCAGTGCTCATCCCAACAACTGCTCTCTTCTATGACCATCACCCATTTCCCCCTCTTCCCCCCTCCCCATCTACCCTCAGTTTGTTCTCTGTATTTAAGAGTCTCTTATGGTTTGCCTCCCTCCCTCTCTGTTGGTAACTTTTTTTTTTTTACCCTTCCTTTCCCCCGTGGTCTTCTGTTAAGTTTCTCAAGATCCACATATGAGGGAAAACATATGATATCTGTCCTTCTCTGATTGACTTATTTCACTTAGCATAATACCCTCCACTTCCCTCCACATTGCTGCAAATGGCATGATTTCATTCTTTCTCATTGCCAAGTAGTACTTGTTTTTGAGAGAGAGAGGGGGGGAGGTACAGAGACAGAGGGAGACACAGAATCAGAAACAGGCTCCAGGCTCTGAGGTGTCAGCACAGAGCCTGATGCGGGGCTCAAACTCACAAACTGTGAGATCATGACCTGAGCTGAAGTCAAAGGCTTAACCAACTGAGCCACCCAAGCACCCCTAAAATTCCTTATTTTAAAATATTCTCATATTGAACTGAAATATTTATGGCTTACATGCCCTATGTTACAATTTAGGCTGGTATCTCTAAAATGTATTTTCCTACAGTTACAAATAAACAGATTTCTTTTCCTCAACAGTGAAGTCATGAAAGCTCTTCTCACATAAATAAATAAATAATATTAAAAAAGAAATAAGAAAGCTCTTTGCTTTCTAAAATCCTTGACAGAGAAATTGAGAAGTTGGACACGGAAAAATTAAAGTACAGGTGAAATATTAACAAATTACAAATACATATAGGATTTTAGCTTTCTTGAAGAAAATTTTAATTGTGAAAATTATACATAAGCAGAATTCGTTTCAAAGATTTTATAAACAGAACCAGCAATAACAATTGTAGAGAGCTGAAACAAAATCACAGCTTTCAGTTCCTTAAATTTATACTTATCTTCAAGTTTAAGAATTATTATGGAAAATAATTCCCATTTTAACTCTTTTCTCTGCCTGTCTGCACAAACCACACTCATCTATTCCCCTGGGAAGACGTAAGTGCAACAAAATTTTAAAGTTATTATTGCTGAAAAGAAGGTGAAAGATTATCCATGATAGAGCACGTTCACACTTTTTTTTAAGAGTAAGCATATATGGGGGCACCTGGGTAGCATAGTCAGTTAAGTGCCTGACTTTGGCTCAGGTCATTATCTCATGGTTCCTGAGTTCTAGCCCTGCATTGGGCAGTCTGCTGACAGCTCAGAGCCTGGAGCCTGCTTTGGAACTTTTGTCCCCCTCTGTCTCTCTGCCTCTCTCGCTCTCTCTCAAAAAATAAAAATAAACATAAAAAAAGAGTAAGCATATAAGTAATTTTCTTTGTAGTTCAGTAACACATTCCATTGTCCACTATCTCTATCTCCTACATTAAAAGACTTAAGCATCAATCAGAAAAATAGCCCTACAATAACATATAGTTACTCCAGGGATTTGGGAAATGGTATATGAAAGTACAGTATCTACAGTTGGCACAAGCTACTATAATGAAAGACCCATAAATACAAAGACTTAATTAAGATGGATATTTTATTTTCCTCCCACGGGATAATTCCAAGACTGGAGCTCAAGGCTGGTAGGGAGATGCTGCCGTTCTTAAAATGGGGCTTCTACTGTTACTCTGATCTTCAACAGTTTCATGCTATGGGACACAGTGTAAGAGAAGTCCATAGGGAGCAAGCAGCCTCACTTTTTTTTTAATGTTTTTATTTATTTTTGAGACAGAGAGAGACAGAGCATGAGCAGGGGAGGGGCAGAGAGAAGGGGAGACACAGAATCTGAAGCAGGCTCCAGGCTCCGAGCTGTCAGCACAGAGCCCGACGTGGGGCTCAAACTCATAAACCGTAAGATCATGACCTGAGCTGAAGTCAGACACTTAACCGACTGAGCCACCCAGGTGCCCTGCAAGCAGCCTCACTTTTAAGAACAGGTCTGGAACATGCGTATATCCCTTCTGCTCACATTCCTTGCCTGGAACTTGATCGAATATCATATAGTGAGCTTAAGAAAACAAAACAACAACAAAAACAAAAGCCACCAAAAAACAAAACAAAACACTAGATAATACTATTTCTAGTGAAATAGCTATGGACCCAGTTATATTTCTGGAAACCCATTTTATAAACAAATGTGAAAATGGAAACTGTCAAGCAGTGACCATCTTGTCATAGAGGATGTGGAGATTGCATTTTCAGAAGATGATCTGTAAGTATATTTCATCCCATATGCTCTTGTCAATGTCACTTTGCCACTCTCCCATCCAAAATTAGAGTTAAAAGTTTATCTTGACTTCTGGGATATTTAACCAATAAAAGGTAGCAGAAGTGACATTCTGTCACATCTGAGGGTAAGTCATCAGCTTTACATCTTCTCCCTGGGTCTCCTGGAATACTCATTTTTGGGACCCTCTTTGGGAAACCAAACCATCTTGCTGCAAGAAGTCCAAGACATGTAGAGAAGGCATGTGTAAGTTCATTCCTCAATGAACAAGCCCACCTAGTAAGGACAGTAAGCATCAATCACCAGCCACATTAGTGATTCATTTTGAACATGCAGCCAATTTAAGCCTTTGGATAGCTCCAGTCTCAGTGTCTATCTGACTACAACTTCATGGGCGTCCCTAGAGAGATCACTGAGGTGTGCCAGTCAACCATAGAACTGTGAAAAATAATAAATTGTTTTAAACTAAGTGTGAAGGTAATTTGTTACATGACAATAGATGATAAATACATATTATGGACATTGAGTCAAATCTCTGTCTTCATTTCTCTCTGAGTTGAATGATAAGTATTAAGCTAGCAAAAGATTCTTCTCCCTTCCTTTACTTTTCATATTGAAAGTGATTATTTAACCATGTGCTGGGCCCAAGCCACTTCAGGGTCCTTGCCTGAAATACTTTTCCTCCTCCATTTTGGTCTAGATCTTAGTCATTATTAAAATTTAAGGACCCCTCAGAAAGGAACATTTTGGAAACTATCAACCATTTTTACCTTAACTGGAAAAAAGGATTGAAAGTATGTGTTAAAAAATGGGTATGGGATAGAATGCATTTCTGGCTTTACATTTCTAAGCAAAGCATAAAATGAGACAGAAGCATCTAATGGGTGAGGTACTGGGAGAAATCAAATGTATTTTCACTTTCCTCCTAAGTTTGTATAGATTCTAGTGAAGTTTGTATAGATTCCTAAGTTTGTACAGATTCCAACCTATGTTCAGTAGCCACTTAAAGAGAAGCAAAATTCGTAGGAGGACATAATAAAATCAACTATAATAATATATAACTATAATAATATATAACTATATATTATATATAATATATAATTATATATATAATAATATATAACTATATTATATATAACTATATATAACTATCAACTATATATATAATTATATATAACTATATATATAACTATATATAATTATATATAACTATCAACTATAATAATATATAACTATAATAATCAACTATCAATTATTTTATTGGAAGTCTTAGAGAATTTTGTGCTTCCATGATGGTGTTCTTTCTTTTGAATTATTTTTAAGTGTATCTAATATTGTTAGGTGCCCAAAGATACTGATAGGTAAGATATGGGATAGGCAGTAGTTCATAAGTGATTATTCCCCCTATCAGGTTTAGGTTCTAGATCTTGGTCATTCAGAGACTGAACTCTGTCATTGGTTGCATCTCCTTAACATTAATATATCGATTATTTGCCAGAAACTCTGCAGCTAAAGCATTCTTCCTAAGTTGAATAAAGATCACTTTCTCATAAATCTTAAAAAGAAATTGAAATTAAGATCATCATCTCTAAATTACACATATTTAATTATCCATATACCAAAATGATCCACACTATAATTAGTTTTTCTTTTCTTTCAGGGATGTAATAAAATGGATAGTGGTAACTTGGCTATCAATACATATATTAGAAAAAAACTGTTGTAGTCATCTTTGAGATGTCAGAATCAAAAAATATCTTTCATAGATATTTATGAGTGGAGAAGTCAAGACATATTTATTTTTATCAGCAAATGCCTATGGCTTATTTCCCTGGGTTTGTGCCACTGAACATATGTGAACTGCTCAGGAAAATAAAGCAATATGACAGAGAAGAGATGTCTTTCCATAAAAAAGGTACATAAATACATTATCACTTTATTATATATTATATATATTATACATAGTATACATCATATAATATGCATGAAATTCCTGTGTTGCTGAGATTATTAATGTGAATTCCTCAAACTGGGGAAGTCAATGGCCTATTGCTTGTTGCTTCTTTTTTCCCTTCCTCTCACCTTCCACACTCAAATTCATCAAGATGAACCTCTCTGAGGATTAAATTATTGCTAGAGAGTGACTTGTGACCTGGAGGGAAGGAAGCCCAATATACCATGTTAGTATCATGTCAAAGGTAGGGACACTTGACATTTTCTATGCCATCTATATTAAGATGTCAGATTTTTCTGATGTTTAATTCCAGAAGGAAAGAGGAAAACAGACCTAGTTCTCTACATATACAATGTCTTCTAAAGTCTACAAGATATAATTCTTAAAATATAACATTTTTATCTTGAAATTGATTGGTAGAAATAGTTGTTGCCCTGATAAAAATATCATTACAAAGCCCAGCTATTATAGAATGGTTGTACCTATACATGGAGCTTGTGAACTCTTTCATATTGCATCCATCTGCCTATAGAAGAAAACTCAAATGCCAGTGACTCAAATATAATAGGGAGCAGTTTTTCTCACTTGAGTTCAGAGGTGACCATTCCAGAGCTCGTTGCTTGGCTCCTGGAAATGACATAGGGACCTCACATAAGCATCTTTACTGAGTGGTTCCATTTTCATGTTCACAAAATTGTTTTGCCACGATGTATTATGTTCACATACCAGGAAAAAAGAAGTAGGCCAAGTGAAAGGCAAAGGTAAATGCTGAATGATTTGTCCTTTGTTTATGAGAAAAATGATACTTTTCTGTAAGCTCCAGCCAATGGAGCACTTCTTATATTATTGTGGTCAGAATTAGATCACAAAACAACTCAAATCATAAAGAAGCCTGGAAAATTAAATGTGAAGGCACGTACCTTGTAACCCTAAACAAAATAGGGATTGTCTTTGGTGGTAATGAAGGGGAGAATGCATGTTGAGTAGCAAAGTCAATGTCTGCTACAACACTGGATTATCTCTAGTTCCTGTGAAATTAAAATTTTTCCCAGGGAAACAGTAAAGAGGACTTTAAATTTTTTAAGCATTGTTACGAACTTTGCTCTGACAGGGCAACAGGGAAAACCCTTGGGTGGCAAAAGTGATCAATTATGTAAAAAGAGTTGGACAGGTCAATAAATACAATACTGGCAAGCCGACTTTGATGTATGAGGGAATAACAAACTCTAACTTCCTATAATGCTGCACTGGGTGCCTTGATGGAAAGCAAATGCATCATTCAATAGACTCTTTAGATTGGAATTACCATATGTAACTGGTGCTGCCACTTTTCATTACTGTTGACAGTCAATAAATGCTGAGATGGGTCTACAGTTGGTGATGTGAGTGTCCTCATGGAAAAAGATACGACCTTTATTTTTCCAGTTTTACTATTATTCATAGGATGGTAATTTGAGTGAACCGGCAATCATTAGCTACTCTAACTGGCCCTGTCCACCTGCTATACGTAATTACCTTTTACAACAATGGTGGAAGAATGGCAGGGATGTAGGAGTATACGGTTTACTTCATATGCCAAAAAAAAAAAAAAAAAACGAAAGAAGAAGGGAAGGATAAACGCCTCAGCTGGGGCACCGTGGTAAGCACCTTGCAACTGGAATAGGGCAAAGGAATTGATTTTCTCTCCAAAACACTTCTTGCATTTCCAAGAAGTGCGTTTCGATTTTCTATAAAATATACTGAGGTTGAAATTGAAAATTTTTCTTTGTTCCTATTTGTGAATCTCTCCTTTTGTACTGTTAGTCTTAAGTTACTGCTTTTTAAACTTTTCTACTGTTACAGCACAGTAGTTAGCTTAAGCAGAAATCAATGTGGCACTGCTCTAGCAGTTGTGTCATGTTCACAATACTGAGGTCGGTCATTATTATTTAGTGACCATCGTGCCCATCCCATTTTTAGACATGGTGTGAAAATGATGACAAAAATAAAATGAAATCTAAGGATACGCTCTTCCAATTCTTTGGTTACTTTCCTCACACTATAAAATGGCCTAGGCGTTTCTATTTTTATCTCCCTGCTCAGTCTGCTTTAACAAAATGCTGCAAACTGGCAAAGGTAAATGTTGAATAATTTGTTTTTTGTCTATGAGACAAATGATACTTTTCTGTAAGCTCCAGCCAATGGAGCACTTCTTATATTATCGTGGTCAGAATTAGACCACAAAACTACTCATAGCCTGTAAAGAAGTCTGGAAAGCTAAATGTGAAGGTACATGACTTGCAACCGTAAACAACATAGGTTTGAACATAGTTTAACATACAGTTTAAACAACATAAGTTGATCGTCTCACAGTTTTGGAGGCTAGAAGTCAGAAGTCAAAGTGTCCACAGAAGTGGTTCCTTCTGAGAGGTGTGAGAGAGGCATCTCCTGGGCTTGCAGATGGCTGTCCTCTCTCATGTCTCTTCCTGTCATCTACCTTATATGTATGTCTATCTCTCTGTGCTCAAATTTTCCCTTTTTATAAGGACAACAGTCATAGCTCACCCTACTCTAGTATGACCTCATCTTACCTAATTACATCTGCCCTAACCCTATTTCCAAATAAGGTCACATTCTAAACTACTGGAGATTAGGATTTCCACACAGGAAGTGGGGGGTGGGGGACACAATTTAACACATAACTCCTCCTTAGACACTTTAAAATTTTTTTTAAGTTTATTTATTCGGAGAGAAAGAGAGAGAAGGGGAGGGGCAGAGAGAGAGAATCCCAGGCAAGCTCTGCACCAGCAGCACTGAGCCCTACACGGGGCTCGAAATCACGAACTGTGAGATCATGACCTGACCCGAAACCACGAGTCGGACACTTAACCCACTGAGCCATCCAGGCACCCTTCTTAGAAACTTTTTTGTTTTTGAGCTTCTGTGCCAGCTCTCACTTCCCCACTAGTGGCAAACTTCTTGAAGGTATGTATATATAATTATTAGCTCTATGAAGTTTACTAACACATGTTTATGTCTGCTTATCTCCTTTATTCCATTTACCCTTGCAGTAATTCTCTGAGGTAGTATATGGTGAATGCTCTCACACCTTCTTTGAAGAGGCGAGGTAACAAAGGCTTAGAGAGTTTGTGATTAGAATAAAACCTTTGGGAAAGTGGCTAAGTCAAGACATAAATCTATACTTTCTGAAACCCTGGTTCCAAGAATTTTTTGTGAATTTTTAAACTTTTTTTTATTACTCATTTTTGAGAGAGAGACAGAGCACAAAATGGGGAAAGGCAGAGAGAGAGGGAGACACAGAATCCAAAGCAGGTTCCGGACTCTGAGCTGTTGGCACAGAACCCAACCTGGGGCTCAAACTCACAAACTGCAAGATCACGACCTGACCTGAAGTCTGATGCTTAACTGCCTGAGCCACCCAGGTGCCCCCCAAGATATTTTCAATATAATCATTCTGCCTCCACTCCCTTTCTATTCATGTGCATACTGATTTAAGATTTTATAGCTTTTTGGTCTTTTTCTGCCTTTACTTTTGGTTCACATATTTTTCTGTCAAGATGTTTGGTTTATAAAAACAATGTCATAAAAATAATGGAAGTTAAAAAAAATCTTAGGTAAAATTTGTATCAGTCCATATAACTTATTTTTAGGCCATAAAGAATTAAGATAATTTGCTTACCATACAACCTCCTCACTTCACTGACTCCTGGCCATCTCAGACAAATAACTTTTAATTTTACAGTCTATTAGGGGAAATAAGTTAAAACTTAACTATGTACATTTTACCTTTATTAATATTAAATCATTATGACCTCATTCCTTCAAAAGGAAAATTTGTAGTATATTTCTTCTAAGTATCCAATAAAATATATTCCACCTAACATACTACTCTTCAAAAATCATCTACATAGCATAAGAGATAATGAAATGATTTAGTTTACATCATTATTTTAAGAAAATCAGTAATGTGTGTAATGTTTGAAAAAAGTTTATTTTCTCTCTTATATTCTTGAAGAGAGGGTAGTCCCTGCACAACTTTCAAACACATTAGTAAGTACTGCGATTGCAAGGTGACTATGAAAATACCAGAGTAGGCCCCCAAACCTAAAGGAGCAGTGACTGGGAAGGTTTGGAAGAGGTGAGGGAGGACAGCCTAAGGAAAGGTTACCTTTTATTAACTTACTTTGCAACTCAGGTATTAATCTACAATTTAGCTCAAGGGCATATCTTGAAAGATGATACTTATAAGGCCATAAACTGTTTTTATTTTTACTATTGTATACTCAGTATCTAGCAGAGTACCTTGGTCAAAGCATTTATTTAAAAACTGGGGCACCTGGGTGGCTCAGTCTATTAAGCGACTAACTTCGGGCTCAGGTCATGATCTCGCTATTTCTGAGTTCAAGCCCCGCATCAGGCTCTCTGCTGACAGCTCAGAGCCCAGAGCCTGCTTCAGATTCTGTGCCTCCCTCTCTCTCTCTGTCCCTTCCCCACTCATGCTCTGTCTTTCTCTCTCAAAAATAAATACATTAAAGAAGTATTAAAAATATTGAGGGCGCTGGATGGCTCAGTTGGTTAACTGTCGGACTTCAGCTCAGGTCATCTCAGGATTCCTGAGTTCGAGCCCTGCATCTGGCTTTTGGCTGTCAACACAAAGCCCACTTAGGATCGTCTTTCTCTGCCCCTCCCCAGCTCTCACGTGCACTCTCTGTCAAAAATAAACATTTAAAAACTTATTTAAAAATATTTGTTGAATGAATAAATGAATGTGACTGCTATAAAAAGTCTTCTAAACAGGTTAAAGAGAGGCAATTTTTACATAAATATGCCTACTATGAAAATAATAAATTCATCCTATTTTTCCGACTATTTAGAGTTTTGCCTAAACATTGTATCCATTTATCTAGCCATCCATGCAATCATTAATTCTTTGATTCATCTGAAATAAATTTGACTTTCCAGTATAAACCAGGTGCTAGGTTATTGCAGAAAGCAATAACCTAAAAAGTGATGGTCTACATAAAGCATGTTAGCATATATTTATAGTATAATGCATGTGCTATATAATGAAAATACATACATGTAAGTGTATGTGTATATGTGTATGATATGACACACATGCACATGTATATTATAATGACAGTGAAAAGTACTCAGAGAGATACTAACATGCTTTTGGAGATAAACAGCAGAAAAAAATCCTTCCAACTGGAAGCATCCTTCAAGGAGCCTCCTGATGTTTTCACTGTCTTGATTCTTATCTAAATAGTGCTACTGATTCAAATGAATGAGCTGGCCAGTGTGAAAAATGCTGTTCAACCACAGCCTTTGCCTTTCTCCTTGGACAGATTCCAGAGGGGGGAAAAAACAGAAAACTGACCTGCTCCAGAGACTTGAGCTGCAGAGCTTTAGGCATTCCTTGACCAACCTAGCATTGAAAAGAATAAATAAGTCTGAAAAAGAGTTATCTTTGCTGCCATATTCCTTTTTCATTGTGAAACTTTGCAGCAGTATTAGCCTAAAAAAAAAAAAAGCGGGGGGCGCCTGGGTGGCGCAGTCGGTTAGGCGTCCGACTTCAGCCAGGTCACGATCTCGCGGTCCGGGAGTTCGAGCCCCGCGTCAGGCTCTGGGCTGATGGCTCAGAGCCTGGAGCCTGTTTCAGATTCTGTGTCTCCCTCTCTCTCTGCCCCTCCCCCGTTCATGCTCTGTCTCTCTCTGTCCCAAAAATAAATAAACGTTGAAAAAAAAAAAAAAGCGGGGGTGGGGGGGCTTGGTTTTCTCATTTTTAGTTTTTGGTTAGTTTGTATATGCCTGCACAAATACTTATATATATAGTTATGTAATTAATATAAAATAATTATATATCATTTAAGTAAATTAATATGAATAATATAATATGTAATTTTTTTACACATTATATATCTTAATATCAATGAAATTTTAGATCCAAATAAACTGAATGCTATAAAAGACCCTGTTTGGATATGACGTTGTGATAAGAAACACACAGAAAAGTTAAAATACACAATTAATACAACTTTAACTTCCATCAAATGGCATTTTTTCAGGCATTATCTCTTTTGACCTTTACGAAAGCTTTGTACAGCATTATCATTGACCTTTGTTAAAGATGAGGCAACAGGCCTGAATGTTAAGATGGTGTCCTCAAGATCACACAGCTGAATCCAGGTCTCTAATATATGTACTTCAGACTACCCTATGATTTTGCCATTCTTTAATGAATTGCCCATAGCCTGCTGAAGACCTTTGAGTTTTCTTTGTGGGATGAAGTGATCTGGGGGGAAAAAAAATCTCTCTTCAGAGCTTATAAATGTGTCAGGTCCAAAGTATTTTTATTTGTTTCAGTTTTCCCATTTTTTTCCCCCCATGGGTGTTTATTTTTGAGAGGGCAAGTGAGGGAGGGGCAGAGAGAGGGAGAGACAGAATCCCAGGAAGGCTCTGCATTGTTAGCCCAGAGCCCCATCAGGGGCTCAAACTCAAAATCCATTAGATCATGACCTGAACCAAAATTCAGAGCTGCAACTTAATCAACTGAGCCACCCAGGCACCTCTAGTTTTCCCAGTTCTTCAATCAGGAATTCTTTTTTCCCCGTCTTCTACATTATATTCATTAGCAATTTCTTTGACTGCAATATATATTTTGAATCCAATCACTTCAGTACATTCCTGATGGCACCTTGGTCCTGGTCACCATCAGTCTCTTGGATTCCTATCTCCCTGTTTTCACTCTGGTGCCCATTTCTATAAGAGTAAATATGTGGAGTTAAATTAATTTAAAAATCTATAACCCTAATTTCTCTAAGCAAATTATTTTAATGCTTTCCTTTTGGAGAAACCATATATTGGCTTTATAACACACAGGGTATTTTCAGAACACTGATGTCATGCATATAAATATTTAATAAGAATGGGGTAAAGGAGTTGCTGTGTCCTCCAAATAGGAAAGTGTTAATATATCCCCACAAAATGCCAAGTTTTTAAATTAGATCACCTTGGGTATGTTTAAGATGTTTCAACTGTGATGATGTGGCCTAGGTGATTAGGTCTAATTGTATGATTTAATTTTACTCAGTAATTTTGATGAACAGATTTGCATGGCAATTCAAGAAGGAGTGTGCAGTAGACTAGTATCATTTCTATGCTTCTCTTATTCACAGAGTTCCTACTGAATGGGGAAAAAAAGGCAAAATGAGGTTTGCAGTACATGTTCTTGACAGCTCTGTGCAGGCACTGACCATTTCTTTACCTCCACTTCTTCCCTGTGTATTAAACACACCATGTATTCTTTGGTGATACGATCAATCAGTTATCTCAATATGGTAAATTTCAGCAAAGGCAGCCTCTGTGTCAACAGTCACAAGTTGGTAGGGAATAAAAAAAATGAGTCTGTGTGCTATTCTCTATCTCTCTTCTTCCACACCCTCCCTTCTTGATAGTGTTAAAGTCGAGTTTCTTGATCCCCACATCATTTCTAGACTGGAAGTCTGTAGGCTGAAGATTTGTTGAGATGCTTAGCAATAGTCAAACACATCTGTGAAGAAACCTAGAGGGAGAGAGAAAGAAGATTTGGTATCAGTGAATGAGTTCAGTTTGTGTTAAGTTTGAATTCTATTGCATAGAATTGTCCTAGCCATTAATTGCCATCAAGAAACGGGAAAATATTTCTGTTTGTAGGATATATTGAACCTCATAGGCTCTGAAATAATCTGTGTAAGAAATCTAGAAGACACGAATACTTGTTAGCCCTTGAAATGTGATCGAGAGATTATAAAACTTGACAAAAGCCATGAGAAACTACGGACAAGCAGCTAAATCAACAGTGTTGGTCTTTGAGAAAATCGTTTTGGGGAACAATGACATTTGCAATGTATTAGAGCTGACTGCCATAATTATTACCAATCCTATCCAGAGAACCAGTGCCTCAGATTGTAAAGATGTAAAGCATTTTCTTTCCGCTCTAAATAGAAAAGAGTTGAGTAAGGAAACAGTATCTACTATTAACAATTGTTGTGCAGCAACTATCAGAAAAATACTGTAAATAATCATGTAGTTTTTCCCCATTGCATCAGAGTGTTTTTGTTTTATTTTATTTGGGTCCACATAAAGAATAACAAGAAATTTCAAGAGTTATACAAGTGTCAGAGATGGAAAATGTATGTTGCTCCCTACAAATTAGTACCCAGAATCTGAGGAATAATTCCAAGCTAAGATATCTGTGTATATTGCTAAATATTTAAATGCTTCTTAAATCCAAATTTTGGATATGAACCAGGAGGTCTCAGCTCAGAAAAGCTTCAAAAGAAATGGAGTTTGACTCAGTTTGAGTTTGGGTGTTTTTTACTTAAATTAAAGTGATGGTTTTTTTGTTTTTGTTTTTTGTTTGTTGTTGTTTGAGTAAATTACTGGAAATTTCTCTGTGATATTAAATTTACAATGAGAATCTACCAATGGACTTAAAGTAATCAAAGATTTAAATTCATATAATTTGCAGAGCCATACCCCAAATAATTTATGCTCAAAAAAAAATGAGACAAGAAACTGATGGAAGGAGTACCTTAACATTCTTCCAAAGTCTACAGCTATCATTCTTATTTGTCTTCCTAAGAGTTTATAGAGTATTATGATCTGACACTTAATTCTAGACCTCTTTTGAGATATTTTATGATAATTAATTCTAGATCTTATTTTTGGTTTTTAGAATTAGTATTTTGAGTTATAATTTAAAATCAGTAAAGAGAATTTTGAGAAATATAAACATGATATGACCATTACCCAAAACAAGGGAAAGAGTCTATCACTCTGGAAAGCACCTTGTGACTTGGTCCAGTGGCTCCTAATTTCTGTCATCACAAATTAATTTTGCCTATTACTGAATGTCTTATAAATGAAATCATATCATATGTACTCTTCTATGTGTGTCTTCTTTCACCAACATGTTTTTAAAACTCATCTATGTATTGGGGCACCTGGATGGCTCACTTGGTTGAGCATCCAACTTCAGCTCAGGTCATGGTCTTGCGGTTCCTGAGTTTGAGCCCCCCATGGGGCTCTGTGCTGACAGCTCAGAGCCTGGAGCCTGCTTTCCGATTCTGTGTCTCCCTTTCTCTCTGCCTCTCCCCTGCTTGTGCTCTGTTTCTGTCTCAAGAATAAATAAAAATTAAAAAAAAATAAAGTTCATGTATGTGTTAGTATGGATCGATAGTCCTTTCCTTTCATATTGCTGAGGAGTCTTCCTTTGTTACCAGTATCCAAAGTTCATGTATATTTTCTTCTATTGATGGGCTTTTGGGTTATTTCCAGCTATACACTATTACGAATTGAGCTGGTATGAATATTCTTGTACCTGTCTTTTTGTAGACAAAAAGGCTTATTTCTCCAGTTCCTAGGAGTCAATTTGTTGTGCCATGGAGCAAGTCTGTGTGCAAACTTGAAAGAAATCATTAGTTGATCAAAAGGCTGGAGCATTTTACAATAATACCAGCAATTTATGAAAATTTTCTTTGTTACACATTCCTACCGACACCCAGTCTCATCAAAATTTTTAAGATCACACATTCTACCATTATTCATTGTGGCTTTGTTTTTCACTGATGAGTACTGATCTTGACCAAATTTTCATATGCTCTTTGGCCATTGAATTTTGTGTGTGTGTGTGTGTGTGAAGTATCTTTTTAGATATTTCTGTCCACTTTTTTTTTAATGGTGTTTGTTTTCTCCTAATTGGTAGAAGTTTGCTATATATCTTATGTATCAATTTTTTGTTTCATATCATATATCTCATATGACGTCCAGTCTATATCTTGCATTTTTACTTTCCTCTATGGTATCTTCAGATCACAGAAGTTTTAAATTTGGTAAAATATAATTTTTCATGTGTTTTCTTTTATGGTGGCTTTTCTGTGTTAAGAAACTGCCTGCTTGAAAGCCAGAAAAACATTCACTTAAGTTTTATTTCTAGAATATATATATTTTTGTTTCCAGATGTAGAAATAGGTAAAATATTAATTTTTATGAACAATGTAAACAGAGTTAAGGGGTCAAATTTTATTTTCAACCTATATACATATGTATGTGTATGTGTATAAACATACATAAAAACACAAAAAGTTGTTCCAGAGACACTTAATGAAAATGCTTTATATGTCCTTTTAAATAATTTTTTCTTTCTATATTGAAAATAATTTGTGGTCTCTTTCTGGGCTCCATTCTGTTTATTGATCTATATAAGTATCATTGTGTCAACCACACATTCTTGTAGCTTTACAGACTGTCTGAAATCATGTAGTATAAGACCTTCAATTATGTCTCTTTTTCAGTATTATTTTGTCTAGGTCCCTCGCACATCCATATAAATTTTGGTCTATTAATATTTACAAAAGAAAATATTTCTGAAGCTTGGAGTGGAATTGTAGTAAATCTGCAAATCAATTTGGGGAAAATTAACATATTAACAATATTGAATCTTCGATTCCATGAACATAAAATACCTTTCCATTTACTTAGATGCTCTCTCACTTCATGCAGCAATTTTTTGTAGTTGTAAGTATAAAAATTTTTTACATTTCTTAAATTTATGTTTATGTATTTGATAGAGTATTTGATGCTATCATACATATTTTTTTCAGCTTCCAAATATTTGTTTCTGGTATACAAAAATATATTGTTGTACAGAGCTAGTATCTAGATACCTTGATTAAAGTACTTACTATGTTTACAGATACATAGAGATTTTCTATGTATAAAATTATATCATCAGTGTATAATAGCAATTATTATTTTATTTAGTTGCTGATATAGACAAATTTACATTTATAATCTAGTCATTTGTTTTCTATTGTTTTGGGGTAATGTCATATTTATGTTTCATATGGAGATGACAAATGCATCTTTTGCTTATTAGAGTACATCTTCACTTAATATTCTACCACATAACACATAAGGACCTTATAATAGTAAAATTGCATTTATCTACCTTCCTGCCTTCGTCTTATTGTTTATATTTTATCTCTACGTGTTTTAAACTACATACCACTATTATTATTAGTGTTTTAAGCAATCATTACTCTTAAATACATATACCTAAAATTTCCGGTAATGTTTATCTCTGAAGACCCCAGGCTTCCATCTGGAATCATTGCTCTTCAGTTGAAAGAAATTCAATATCTCTTGTAGTGTTAGCTATTAATCACACATTTTCCCAAAATTGTTTTTATTGCACCTTAATTTTTTAGAAGATATCTTCACTGGTTTATAATTCTGCTTTGTTATGTCAGGTTTTTAAAGATATTCTGTTACTTACTTTTTGTCTTCTTCTTCTATTTATTGAACTATAGTTGGCACACAATGTTACCTTAGTTTCAGGTGTACAACATAGTGATCCGCCAAGTCTTTATGTTGTGTTATTCTCACTACAAGTGTAGCTACCATCGGTCACCTTACAGTGTTATTATAATACCACTGGCTGTAGTGCTTATTCTGTACCTTTCATGTCGGTAACGTTCATTCCATGAGCAGAAGCCAGTATCTTCCGCTGTCTTTTTGCCCATTCTGCCTATCCCTCTGAAAACTATCAGTTTCTCTGTACCTAGGGGTCTGTTTCTGCTTTTCTTTGTTCATTTGTTTGGTTTTTAGATTCCACATATGAGTCAATTGATGTGGTATTTGTCTTTCTGTGACTTTCTTCACTTAGCATAATACCTTTAGGTCCATCCCCACTGTCACAAATGGGAAGATCTCATCCTTTTTATGGCCGATTAATATTCCATTGTATGTATAGAATACATCTTCCTTCATGTATCAATGGGCACTTATGTTGTTTCTATATCTTGGCTATTGTAAATAATGTCACAATAAACATAGGGGTACATATATGTTTCTAAATTAGTGTTTTTGCTTTTTGGGGGTTAATACCTTAGTGGAATCATGGAATCATATAGTTGTTCTGTTTTTAATTTTTTGAGGAATCTTCACACTGTTTTCCACAGTGGCTGCACCAATTGAGATTCCCAACAGTGCAAAAGAGTTACTTTTTCTGTATATCCTCTCCAATACTTATTTCTTGTCTTTTTGATTCTAGCCATTCAGACAGGTGTAATGAGATCTCTCATTGTGGTTTTCATTCACATTTCCTGATTATTAGGTCCTCTGCCCATGTTTTAGTTGCATTATTTGTTATTTTGGTATTGAGTTGTATAGTTTCTTTCTGTATTTTGGATATTAACCCCTTGTTGGATATACCTTTTGTAAATATCTTCTCCCATTGAGTAGGCTGCCTTTCATTTGTGGATGGTTTCCTTTATAGTCTCAATAGTTGATTTTGCTTTTGCTTACCTTGCCTGAGGAGACATATCTAGAAAAATATTGCTAAGGCCAGTGTCCGAGAGATTACTGCTTAGGTTTGTTTTCTTCTAAGAATCATATGGTTGTAGGTCTCACATTTAGGTCTTTAATCCATTTTGAATTCATTAATGTGTATGGTGTGAAGAGGGGTCCAGTTTCATTCTTTTTCATGTAATTCTCCAGTTTTCCCAGCACCATTTGTTGAAGAGACTGTCTTTTTCCCATTGTATATTCTTGTTTCCTCCTGCTAGTATATTAATTGACCATATAATTATGCATTTATTTCTGGGTTTTCTATTCTGTTCTATACCTCCAGCTATGTTCTTCTTTCTCAAGATTGCTTTGGCTTTTTAGATTCTTTATGATTCCATGCAAATTCTAAGATTATTTGCTCTAGTTCTGTGAAAAATGCTGTTGGTATTTTGATATGAATTGTATTGAACTTATAGATGACTTTGGGTCATATTGACATTTTAACAATATTAATTCTTCTAGTCCATGAGGTTATTAGTTCTTTCCATTTGTTCATGTCGTCTTCAGTTCCTTTAATCAGTGTTTTATAGTTAGACAACTGAGTACAGGTCTTTTATTTCCTTGGTTAAGTTTATTCCTAATGATTCTTTTTGGTGCACCTGTTGAATGGATAGATGATAGTGTGTGTGTGTGTGTGTGTGTGTGTGTGTGTGTGTGTGTGTGTGTATGCATGTTAAATGATTTTTGTTCTGAAAATTTTTGAGAGGTGCTGTGTATCTTTATGCATATCCTGCCTGAAATTTTCTTTCAATCTGAAGATGTTTACATTCATATGTGGAAATCGTATCCATTATTCTTCACTTTATTTTCACCTGTGTCCCCTTTCTGGAATTCCTGTTATGAAAACTGGACCTCTTAAATCCATCCTCTGTGTTCCTTAAATTTTTCTTAGAGTTTGCTTCTCCTATCTTGCTGCTCTATATTTTGAGAAGTTTTTCAACAATTTTCCATGAAATTCTTCTGGAGTTCTTCTTGGCTTGTTTTTAATTTCATCATCTACAGTTTATTTCGGGATCTCTTTCTTGTTCTGATTTGGTTCTTTTATAGCTTTCCAATACTAATAAATTAAATATTATCTCACAACAGAGGATTCTAACTGAAATATCTTAATGTTCTTTTTATTACCCAGATTATCCATCTCCACCAGAACCAGTTCTCCTGTTCATTCTGCTTAGAACCTCATTTCTCTTACGTGTTTCCTGAAATACACAATGTTTCTTTGTTTTTCATTTATGTGAATTCATTCATTCAATAATTATTCATTGATCTGTTACCATGTGATAATCATTTTTCTAAGTGCTTAAAAATGCATTAGTTAGGATTTTCAAAAAAATAAAGATTCCTTCCCTCATTCAACTTACATTTAGAAGAAGTGGGAAGAAAGTGAGCAAGTATGGTAACCTAATTATACAGGATGTGACAACATCATCAAATCTATTGTGAAAAAAAGAGAAAGCAGTGGACGATGAGAGACTATGTTGTGTGGGTTGGATAATTTTAAATTATAATATGATGATAGCTACACTGAGAAATAACATTGATAAATAACATTTAATAGGAATTATTTGGCCAAGGAAGGCCATTGGATACCTGATGGCAATGAAAAGGCCTAGGGAAGAGAGCATTCCAGGCATGATCGAGGAACAGCAAAGAGGGACAGTGGTCAAATAATTTGGATCAGAGTAGGCTGGTCCAACTTAGAGAGCCATAGGTGATTGAAAGCATTAGAGGATCTGGTTCTGTATTACTAAGAGATATATAGATATTTATAATGACTGTCTTTTGAGTGAAATGGAAAGTTACTGAAAAGTTTGGGAAATGGCATAATATGTATTACATATTTTAACAAATCACTACAATGAGACAAATTAGATAGTGAGTATAAGAGAAAGAGTAGAGTAACTGCAATATTCACATTTGTTTGTTTTGGCTTTTTAGCTATACATTGGTCATAATCAACTGGTAAAATGATGTAGAAGACTGGGGTGGAAGAGGCCTAAGGGGTATGTCAAGAATTCAGTTGATTACATGTTAATTTTGAGATGCCTGTAACACACATTATTTAGGCAGTTGGTTATGGGAATCTGGAGTTCGGGAGAGTTCTGTGCTGGAGATAAAAATTTGGGAGGCATCAGCATGGACAAAGCATCAAAT
Source organism: Acinonyx jubatus (assembly GCF_027475565.1). NCBI lineage: Eukaryota > Metazoa > Chordata > Mammalia > Carnivora > Felidae > Acinonyx > Acinonyx jubatus. The sequence continues at coordinate 129,183,990 of NC_069380.1, read as the reverse complement.
CGCTTAATTTGCCAAAAAAGTATATACTACATTTATTTCCCTTAAAAGAAACTAAGTTACTGTTTTGCAGTTTAACAGTTCAGAGTTTTGCTAACTAGAGTAATTGATATCATGCCTAAATTTAAAGAAATACCAGTATATGGTTGCAAATAGACATTTAAAATATTTTACATAGTCTTTTGGTATTTGGATAGATAGAATTGAAGTCAACTAAACAGAAGCCTACTTCTCTTTAGTAGTATACATAAAGGCAGAAAATACCAATTGGCAATAATAGCCAGTCAGTATTATATCTAATTAATAACCCTTGTATCAGTGTACATTCTCTGAATGTATTTGAACTGTAAAGTTGCAGAAGATCCAAAACTTAGAAAGTATAATTACTTCAAGCTTTGCATGTTTCTTATGTAACTTTGGTAATTATGTTCATGGCTTGAAGAGTGCTGTAGGTGAATTCATTTTTTAAACTGGCACCATATTATTTTTCTCTAACCTTTTTAATATTAATGACTCATTAATAAGCACTGTCTGTGTGAAAAAAAATCAAAGCTAATTTTTAAGAACTTCCTCCTGGTCATTTTCAATTTTTTCTGATGTGCTTATTTAGTCTTTCTGTTGGATTTGTTTCATTTTACTTCCTTGACTAAATTATAAAAATTTTGCTAGTGTCAGGTAAGAAGTAAAAGGAAGATAATGGGGAAAATCAATTAATAATGTTAAAACCCTATAACAAAACACTAGATTTTATACAGAGAAGTCAGAGATTAAGACCATTCTTCGTAGATGATGGTGATACCATCTCGTCAACAGTTTGAAGTTTCTAAAAGTATGTACCTTGGACAATCTTCAGCTAACTCAACTAGGGTGTTTGTTAAAAATGCAGATTCCCTGATTCTTCCCTAAGTGTGCATCTGTGCATTTGAGGAGAGGGTTTGTTGAACCTGGGAATCTACGTTTTATTTTTTACATTTTGAGAAATGCTGTTGGAACATTTTATAGTTGATAAATTATTTTTACTATTTATTTTACCATCACAATACCTATATGCAACAGTCTGAGCAGGTACTATTATCTCCCAGTTTACACTTGAAAATACAGGCTCAAAAAGGTTAAGAGATTCTTCAATACACAGAACAAAGGGAAGGGGCAGGGGATGGGCTAGATGGATGATGCTCATTAAGGAAGGCACTTGTTGGGATGAGCACTTGGTGTTATATGTAAGAGATGAATCACTAAATTCTACTCTTGAAACAATTATTACACTACATCTTAACTAACTTGGCCTTAAATTAAAGAAAGTAAATTTATGGTAAAGTAAAAGCTTCAACACTCATATTCCAGTCTTTTGTCATGAAACAACTGAAAGAAAAATTATGGTGCTTATGTTTGATTTTTATTTTCCTCATATATGAAATATGCATTCTTATACTGGATATTTAAACTTTATATTTCTCAACTTCCTTAGTTTATTTCATGGTCTGGATTCTGGAAAAAAAAATACAAACAAAGAGCCAACAAACAAAACACCAAACCTCTGAGATGAGAATTTCTGTGCAGTAACTTATTAAAGAATTGCTCCCAATAAGAAGTAAGGGCTGGCTGAAGGACTAAGAAGTGGAAAAAACTAGGGCTGTGATTACAGAGAAAGTGCTAGCATCTCTCTGACCCACATGGAGTCAGTTTGTCCTGACTCAAGTAAGGGAGCTGGGCTAGACTATCTGCCCTAGACACTGACTCTGGACCATCCCAGGAGAGACATAAAATCCTAGCATTTTGCTTTCTATGCAGGCAAAGTAGTTGTCATAGCCCTGTGGCAGCCTCCAAAGTCACAGATGCAGGCTGTTAAAGGCAAGCAAACATAGAAGCTGAGGAAATATGGGTTATTTAAAAATAAACATGCTATTAAGACAACACTGCAGATTCTGCTATCAGTAAATACAGTTTACTAGTAATTAGTCCTGGGGTGATTCACTTTATCTCATTTAATTCTTTTTTAATTCCAGTTTTCATTTTTAATGTAAAAAGTTAATAGTAGCTTCTGCCTTGCATTCTTGTAGTATTGTTGACTGGATCAAAGAGAATAATGAATACTTTACAGTAATGTGTAAAAATAAAGTGCTATTCCCATGCAAGATATTCTTTAATTTTAAAGAGATACTCTTTTATTATTGAAGAGATATTTTGTAAAAACTCTTTGCTGTGGTTCATATGTCTGAAACCTTTGTTCTTTCTGCAAGCAAGCTAAATAAGAATCCTTGAATATAGCTGTTCTCTGATAGTAATGGTGAATGTGGTCCTAATTTTAATATTTAAACAACCTAAGATGACTAAAAGTACAATGTTAGTGATTTACCAGTTAAATTTTGAATCAAAAGACCTAAGGCATTTCTGCTTCTATCACAGTATTGTTGAATCTTTCAACAGTAACAACAACAAAAAAAATTGGTAATTCCTTAGATATTTTGAACTGTGCATTTCATAAATAGGCTGGTTATGTGAAATTTCTCTAATCAAATCTAGCATTTATAATAGCTCAAAAATAGACCATACCCATATATGTCATTGAATAAAATGTTTTCTAATGCAAATGTTTTCTTAAATGTTCTTGTAGAAAGTTTATGGCAATAAGAATTGAACATTATAGAATACTCATAGATCCACATAGAAATGCCATGTTCCACTTAAGATGTTAAAGTTCATGTCCTTGAATATATTTCCAATTTAACAGCATAGAAAGTAAATTCTGCATAGGTAATGCCACATGAAGCAAGAATGCATTTTATAATCCATCAAAATAGTCACAAGTTGTGACTTCATTATGTATAGCCTAATGGTCTTAATTTTTCAAATAACTGTGGGGATTAGAAGTAGAATCAATTCACAAGTATTTTAGGCAATATCTCTGAGTAATGCCATATTTTCAACTTAGTTCAAAAGGATCAAAACTTTTTTGAGTTTTACAAATAAAGTTGTGTTGGCTCTGTTGGTATTGTTGGAAGCTGTACTGTGAACATGCAGTGTGACAAAAGCCAATTAAAAAGGAACATTCTCATGGACATCCTTGTCAGTGACATTCATACTTTTAGGAAGTCTTGGGTGCAGAAAATTGTTGACTTAAGTAAAAGCTTAATTTGTTCCATTGGATTCTGGGTTTTTTCTCTATCTAAAACTAGAAATGAAATTTTGTCTGTAATAAATGCAGAGGAATTTGAAAAACTTAGCCATCTAGGATTCAAAAATGTGTCCTAGGTTCTCTTTTCTCTTTCTTCTGTAGAAGGGCAATATGATCTGATTAATGTTTCATACAACTCTAGCTACTACATAGAAAATAAGAGGTACTCAACCTTGGAGTCTCTGTTTATGGCCCTAAAATTGCTTTTGGTCCCAAACTTTGCCTTTCAAAATCCCCCAAGGTTAAATTCAAATGTAACTCCTTTAAGTCTTCCTAAGTTTCTTATACCAATTAGTCATTTCTCATGTATTTTATTCCACATATTATGTACTAGTCTTCTCTTTCTCTGAGGAGAAACCTTTCATATAATGTGTCATTCTCTGAGGAGATACTTCCAAATACTGTGTCCTTTTGTATCCTTGTCCTTGGTAGTACTTTCTGCAAAAATGTTCAATAAACCCTTGAGTAAAATAGAAATGAAAATATTATTTGTACTGGAAATTCTCAAAGAATTTTGTGAGTTCTAACACTTAATATGTGAATGAGATTCTAAAGTCATTTCATATGCTGAAACTAAAATCCACCCTTATTCATGATATCAACTCTACATAACTCTACATATCTTTGAAGTCCTTGTTGCGGGCACCTGTTGACCTTCCCCAATTTGGGGGGAAATAAAAGAAAAAACAAACTCCTAAAAAGAAACCCAAACAACATCTATGTTCTAAGTTAAAGCCTTTCCTTCCACAATATCTTTTGCTCTTGAGACTTTTTCTAGTAATACCTAATCTTTTTAGATACCCCAGTTATAAGTAGGATGTTTAGTGTTTTCTTGCTATAAGATCAACGCTTTCTGTATACTTATTAAAGATTTCAGGATGCCCATCTTCTTTCACAGTAACCAACTTTTAGATTTTCCAATGTACCATACTTTCTCTCAACTTTGATTTTGTAGGTGTGCTTCCTTCTGACACGCCACCATTCATACAACCCTCTCTTTTTGTAGATGGCCCCCATTAGTTTTTCATGACTTAGCTCATGTACCACTTTCTTACCCCAGAAGTTTCCCTTATTCACCCGATCCCAACTTGTATTGCACCTAATCAGTAGTCTTAATCCAATGCCATTGTATTGCAATTGTCTAGGTACTTCATGATCTTATTTCTGAATATTACTTCCATAAGTAACTTCTATAAGTAAACTTAAACTTCCATAAGTCACTTAAAAATAAAAGTCATTTTATATTTACTGCCAGAACCTAGCAAAATGCCTGAAAACTCATGGGTGCTAAATCTTATGAAGTAAGAATACTTTTGTTTGAGAGGCACCTGAGTGACTGGGTCACTTGAACATCTGACTCTTGATTTCACCTCAGGTCATGATCTCATGGTCATGGGATCTAACCCCACAAAAGGCTCTGTGCTGAGCATGGAGCCTGCTTGGGATTTGTCTCTCTCTCTGCCCCTCTCCCAACTCGGGTGCATGTACTCTATCTCTGTAAAATTTAAAAAAAAAATTTTTTTTAAGAATACTTTTGTTTGAAAGAAAGGCAGTTACAAAAAATCCCTTTTTGTTATTCTTAGAATTGAGATATCTATGCTAGGACAATGTCTCTTAATTTGTATTGATCACACCTTTTTCTAAAGAAAATGCTGACATTAAACCAATCGGCCAACGATTCCTGTCTATGGATATAAACACTGTTGGTATATATTCATGTCAGGAAAAAGCAGCATGTGATTCAAATGTCAATGGCACCAACCTTGCCAGGTATCGATTTTATCTATTTCACTAAAATTTTGGTAGGTTTGCTAAATTATACAATTAATTTTGTACCCAAATCATGGGATGTTGATACAGCGGTAGTATACATATTGAGAATTTCATGGTAGTTATTTATGTTGGTATGAGTTTCCTGATCCTAAACATTCTTTTCATAGTAAAATACAATTATTTCAAATGAGAATCACAAACTGCCTTCTTCTTCACTGAATGAAGGAAATTCAGGAATTGTTCACATAAATACAGGCTCTAAAATAAATTTGCTGATTCACTGCATCTGTCCCGTATATGATTAATATAGCCAATGCAAAGCCACTCCACTTTATCATGGACATCTACACCTAGGGCTCTAGAGAAAGTGATTAAGAAGCACTGATCATGAATCTATATTAATCTTCTGGACCACTAAAGGGAATTTTGACTTGTGGCACAGTCCTTTACAAAATGACTCCAACTGCTTCTGTTTTTCAAAGCCTATGGCACTACGTCTCAGATGTATTTTAGTTGTAATGAACACATAGATCTCTAGACACCATTATTTTAGCATGAAGTCTGAATATAATGTTGGATTGAAGCCCTATGGTTGTTGGCATTATTGCATTGTCAAGGATATTGTCAAAATGGAAGAATAGCACCAATTAAGAAGTCTCCTCTCATTACTGAAGATGAGTGGCTTAAAAGACTACTGTACTGGTAGGGAAAAGTAAAAGTTAAACTAGAACACCTTTAAAGTGAGTCTGAAAAAATAACTTTGATTCAGATTCCGTAACCAAGGGTTACTTTTAAGAAGTGATATGTAAATGCCACTAAAAACTGGAATGACCAAATTGGAATGCTCCTAGTCAAAAAGGAAATCACTAAACTTAGTATAACAAGATTCCCGGCAGTCAAACCATGCAAGCAATTCTTGAGAGCCGACTGTATTCTGTTCTCTAATCCCAGTTACTTTCCTGGATTGTAGCTTTTGCAATTTCCTTAATATATGTCCCTGGTAGACCTGAAGCTATGTGCTTTATGACACTGATTTCTTCTATACTCATCTTAAACATGTTACTTTGTCCATTCTTGCCTCAGTATCCTGATATACACACCTGTGATTAAGAATGTGGTCTTTTTACCTGAAGCCTCCATTAGTCCTTAGAAAATGTTCCACTGTGCAAATGTTAGACAAAAAAATGTTTTAAGTCAATTATCCTGTGCTTGACAGATCACCAGACCAAGAATAATCTTCATGTGTATAACAGGATCATGAAAAAGGTGGCTACATGAAGCTGTCTTAGGCAGAATATATATGTAAAGTAAAAAATAAAAGCAATTCCCTAATTAAATATTATCATCAGTTTAAGAAACAGAGCTGCGGGGGAGGGGGCACGTGGGTGGGTCAGTCAGTCAAGGGGCCCACTTAGGCTCAGGTCATGATTTCAAGGTTCAGGGGTTCGAGCCCCACATTGGGCTCTGTGCTGACAGCTCAGAACCTGGAGCCTGCTTTGGATTCTGTGTCTCCCTCTCTCTCTCTGCCCCTCCCCTGCTAGTGCTCTGTCTCTCTCTCTTTCAAAAATAGATAAACATTTAAAAAATACAAAAAAAAAAACCTTAAAAAAAGAGAGAAACACAGCTATGGGGGCACCTGGGTGCCTCAGTGAGTCGAGAATCCGACTTCACCTTTGTGCTGTCGGCACAGAGCCAGCTTCACATCCTCTGTTCCCCTTTCTCTCTGCCCCTTCCCCACTTGGGCTTTCTCTCTCAAAAATAAATCTTAAAAAAAAAAGAGAACTAGGGACTCACAAAGGATAGGTAATATGAAAATAAGTAAAAGAGCTCATTTTAATTACTGCCAACACTTTTCATAATATTTTTCAATGATTTGAAAATTCATATTCAATGGATATAGTTTTTACCTTAACAAAAATCTTTTTTTTTTCCTAATCATTAACTGCATATGGAAAAGTGGATGATTTGGGATATGAGATAATATTTTCTAATAAAAGTAGTGTGGTAATTTTTCTTTTATGGTGTTAATGCAGTATTCCAAAGCACCAAATAAACAGGAGTATTTCTGTGAAGCTCATCAGTTTTATTCAGATGTGCGATGCAAAAATACTCAGGAAGCCTATGCAGCAGTATTATACACAGGGCCCAGTAAAATGAAGTTTCAAGCACTCACGTGAAAGACTAAAACATTTTTTATTTTTAAGATTTTTTTTAAGAATCAAGTTTTTGTTTTTGTTTTTGTTTTTTAAGAATAAAGGTTTTTTTTGTTGCTCTTGTGGTTGCTTTCCTTTGTTTTGTTTTGTTTACTGAATGAAAGAAAGCCTTAGTTGCAGACATACTGGATTACTGCTAAGCCATCACCAGCCATTTCTCCTGGGCAGAGACCTTGTATTAAACAGTGAATAAGTATGAAGCAAATCCACCCATCTCCAACAAATCTCTCTTTGAAGGATAACATTTTAGGCCAAAAAAAAAAAAAAAAAAAAAAAAAAGGTACCTAAAGAAAATAACTAGAAGGCTTTCTTCTAGAAGCCTGAAAAAATAAGACAGAGATCTATAGTTACTTAAATCGGGACCATGGCAGTATGAAATAAAGTCACACAGGCCCACCAGTTTAGAGACTGAATGTAAATTGAAGGAACGTTGTTCATATTTCTAAGCTTGGGGTTAAGGTATCAGGGTAATGCCAATCTTCTAGTATGAATTTGGAAGCTTTCCCTCCTCTTGTATTTTTTTGGAATAGTTTTAGAAGAATAGGTATTGAATCTTTAAATATTTGGTAGAATTCATTAATGAAGCCATGTGATCCTCTACTTTTTTTTTGTTGGGAGTTTTTATATTATTGATTCAGTTTCATTGCTAATAATCAGTCTGCTGAAAATTTCTTCTTGATTCACTTTTAGAAGTTTATATGTTTCTAGGAATATATCCACTTCTTCTAGGTTGTCCAATTTGTTGGCATATAATTTTTCATAATATTCTGTCGGAATCTTTTGTGTTTCTGTGGTATCTGTTATTACTTATCTCCCTCATTTAAGATTTTATTTGAATTTCCTTCCTTCCTCCCTTCCTTCCTTCCTCCCTTCCTTCCTTCCTCCCTCCCTCCCTCTCTCCCTTCCTCCTTCCCTCCCTCCCTTCCTTACTTGCTTTCAAGTCTGTCTTAAGGTTTATAGATTTTGTTGATCTTGTCAAAGAACCTTTTCCTGGTTTTATAGATCCATTCCATTCCGTTTATTTTGGTCTCCATTTCATTTATTTCTGTTCTAATCTTTATTATTTCCTTCCTTCTATTGGTTTTGGGCTTTGTTCTTATTTTTCTAGACCCTTTAGGCATAAGGTTAGGTTGTTTAACATTTTTCTTGATTCTTTAGGTAGGTCTGTAATGCTATCATCTTCCCTCTTAGAAAAGCTTTTGCTTCATGCCAAAGATCTTGGACCATTGTGTTTGGACCTTGTATTTTTAAATTTCCTCTTTGGTGATTTGGTTGACCCCCTAGTTGTTTAGGAGTACTTTATTCAGCTTCCATGTGTTTGTGTTCTGTCCAGACTTCTTCTTGTGGTTGGTTTCTAGGTTCACACCATTGTGGTTGGAAAAGATCCATGATATGATTTCAGTCTTTTTTAATTGTTAAGATTTGGTTTTGGTTTTTTGTTTGTTTTTATGGCCTAATGTGATCTATTGTGGAGAATGTTCTATATGTACTTGAAAAGAATCTGTTTACTCCTGTTTTGGGATGGAATATTCTGAACCTATCTATTAGATCTGGTCCACTGTGTCATTCACAGTCGCTGTTTCCTTATTAATTTTTACATCAATGGATAGATAATCCAGACTGGGGTGTTAAGACCCCCTACTATTATTATATCACTGCCAATTTTTTAATCTTTTTATTCTATTAATGGTAGCTTTATGTTTTTGGGTGTTTCTGTGTTGGGTGCGCAAATTCTTATAATTGTTATATCTTCCTGTTGGATTGTTCCCTTTATGACTATGTAGTGTCCTTCTTTGTGTCTTCTTACAGTCCTTGTTTAAAGTCTATTTTGTCTAAAAGAAGTATTGCTACCCCGGCTTTTTTTTTTTTTTTGCTTGCATCTGCATGATAAATGATTTTTCATCCCTTCACTTTCAGTCTGCAGGTGTCTTTAGATCTGAAGTGAGACTTTTGTAGGCAACATACATGGGTATTGTTTTCTTATCCATTCAGTCATCTTGTGTCTTTTGATTGGAGGATATAGTCCACTCACATTCAAAGTAAGATAGGTATGTACTTTTCGCCATTTTTTTACTTGTTTACAGATTGAAACCTGTATTTTCATACTAACATAAAAATAATATTCATGGAATTTTTTTAAAAAACTGATGCTGTCAAGGGCAATAGTAAAATAGTACACAGTGGGAGCAGTAGAAAAGTAAATTTTATCAGTTTAGGATACAAATTAAAGTATATACCCTATGAATAGAAAGTAATCAAATGCAATGACTGAAACTGAGATCTATAGAAGCTTATTGAAGATGGACTTACTGTCCTAGTGCTTTAGTCACTATTCAAGGTGATCACTAGAGTTAGGCAGACATTTAATAAATATACCTCACAATTACTGATCATTTACCATGTGAGAATATTTGTTTTACATTCACCTAATCCTTACAATCACCTTGTGGCAAAGGTGCTATTATTAATCTCATGTGACAGATGAGAAAGAGAGTCTGAGTGAATTGTCCAAAGTCACAGAGAGAGTAGTAAGTAGTAAAGCCAGGCTTCTAATAGTGTAATACATTGCTCGTCCTCTTAGCCACTACTTAATTCTGTAACCCAGGAAGTTACTGTGTAGCAAGGGAGAGGGAATTTTAATGTGGAACATTCCTTTTGGTATAATCGGGCCATCAAACAAAATAAGATACAGATTTAGGAGAAGCATTGAAGTAATTTTGAGATTTTTCTCTAAATTATTAAAATACATTGCATATCATCAGTGGCTTTCAGATTTTTAAAACAAACCAAGTGAATTCTCATTGTATAAAGCATATACAAAAAATATACATATAAACAAAAATAAAAACTGGAGCTTTCTACTTGGAGTAGTAAGCATGGAACCTTGCATAATACCTCAAAATCTGTCCCCTAGACTCTTTCAGCTTCAAACCTCAGAAGAACCCTAGGATTCTCCAGAACACAATTTGAAACTCTCTGGCAAATAGACTCAAGTACTTGGGACAGATCTTTAAGACCATTCCACCATTGTTGCTTCAGTGTCCCTCTAACATCTTAAGTGCCTATGATTTATTAAATAAATTAATGGGAAGGGCTGTATTAGAGAACAACCCAAATACCAGCACAGTCACAACTGCAAAGTTGGGAGAAGTAACCCTCAATTTCCACACGGGTGTGATAGGATGATAATCTTACCTGAAAATTGCAGGGTAACAAAAAGGATTAGAATAGTGCACATACAGTACACATCAATGCCCAGTACAAAGGAGATAACAGCAAAAGGTAGCTGCTATTTTTGTCATCATTACAATTGGCATGTATTTCTTCAAAATACAATGATCTGAGCCCAAAATGCACTATACATTTTGCTCAATTTTCTTTGATGAATGGCCAACTGTTACTTTGCTGTCCTTGTGTTCTACTGCTTTTAAGATGAATGTAAGAATTCAATTGGATTTCTCCAGGAGGACATGGACAAAAAGAGCACACCAAATATATTAAGGTAGAATCAGTTTGACATGGGTTATCTCCCTTTGAGTTAAGAATACATTTTTATCATTGTGCTCAGAGAAATAATCAGTTAGTGAATGCCTTGATAACTCTAGTTGAAAAAAAACTGAGATTCTTAGGAGAAGAACTGAAATGCTACACCAGATAAGAAATTATATTAGTTGCCTAGAATAGTAACAGGAGGTGCTTTTATTCAGCAAAGTGCTGTTGGAGCCTATCTGCCACTGGGATTACAACGTGTCAGGGGTTGGCTAGCAAACTGGTAGGATGGGATAGCAAAGATATATTTGCAGCAAGGATTGGGGAGTTTCCTAGGGGAGAAGTCATTCTCAGCAAAGAAGTAATAGGACACATAAGCTTGGCCCAGCAACAAAGAGTTAGTCAACAAAGGGAAAGGAAATCATGAGTTACAGTATGTTATTTTTCCCAAGATGTGCCTTTTGGCCTAATTCCAAATAAACTCCTATCTCCATATAATAAACAGGGAAAAGAAGAATACTGAAGTGCTGACAGAAAGCTTTGTTGCCAAGGGATCTATAAAACCTAGATATCATAAGAATATTTACATATTCCTTTTATATATTTACATACTCACCTAGGTATCATAAGAATATTTAAATAGTAATTAAAATATTCAAAATAATAGGCAATCAACTTGCAACAGGCAAAGCCATTCTCTTAATTTTTGCAGAAATACAATAAGGTTGTTTTTCACTAAAGCATTCACACACAGTTTTGCCATCTTCAAAGTCCCCACAACAAAACTGCAAGAAGTAACTACTTGGTGGTGGCTAGTGGAAGCTGAATAGAATGGGAGAAGCTAAAATATCAGATGTTTTGTACTACCTAAGAGGATTGGGGTGTAAAATTGAGGGATAGTCTCTGGAGAATCCAGCAAACAATGTAGAGAAAGGACATTTTTGACGGGCAAAAAAGGTGTTTTAACCATAGGACAAGTGCCAGCAAAACATGGATCATGTGAATGCGTAGATGTTCTATGTATAGCAATAACCTCCTGGATAGAGCTTACTTCTCCTAGGTTCTGCTGTTTTGGGATCCAGGGTGTTCTAGATACTTTTAGAGCTGAAACGGGATGATGTTGCATTTTGTCAGTTGTGCCAGTTTGTGGTTCCACAGTGGGGAAACCTATGCTGTCTACAGGAGGAGTACAACACTCCCTTTTCTCATAGGTAAAATGTGAGTAGAGCCTTCTAGAACTGCCAGAGTGTGTCATCTTCCACCAGCTACATTAAAAAGATAGAGCTGATACCTTATTTTGATTCACAATATTGCTGCTTTGTTTGCCAAAAAAATGAATGTGCTGAAGATGAAAATGTGCCTCTCAGATCTTCCACCACAGGAATATAATTACCTGGCCCCTAGTGATTCTCTCTGAAATTCACCAGTGAGTTAGTGTCAACACCATACTTCTGACAGGCTGCTTCCCACTAATAATGGAGCTTGGCAGGTACATTGAGAAAGACACTCCTGAGAGATACAGGATTATGGTAATGGGCACATTGGCTTCAAGACTCTTTATCAACTTTGCCAAAATTATCTTAGAACTCTGCTCCAGTCACGTTGCCTGGGTAGCTCTGTCCGTCAAGCATCCAACTCTTGATTTTGGCTCAGCTTTTGATCTCATGGTTAGTGTCAGCATACAGCGTGGAGCCTTCTTGGGATTCTCTCTCTTTTCCTCTCTCTCTGTCCCTCCCCCGCTCATTCTCTCTCTCTCTCTTTCAAAATAAATAAATGAACCTAAAAAAAAAAAAAGAACTCTGCTCTAGTCTTAATGCCTCTCTTCCCCCACCTTCCTTCTTCCTCCTCTCCCACATAGGAGTGAATGTCCTTCATGGTCTCATGGCATTTCTCTTTTATCCCTCCTCCCCCCAGTATTATTGAGATGCAGTTAAGATACATCACTGTATAAGGTATACAGCAATAATGACTTGATTTACATAGATTGTGAAATGATTATCACAATAAGCTTACTGACCTCCATCATCTCCTATAAATAGAAGAAAAGAAAGCAAAAAAAAAAAAAGGAAATTTCCTTTTGAAGAAAACTATCAGGATGTAGTATCTTTTTTTTTTTAATTTTTTTTAACATTTATTTATTTTTGAGGCAGAGAGAGAGCATGAACAGGGGAGAGGCAGAGAAAGAAGGAGACACAGAATCTGAAACAGGCTCCAGGCTCTGAGCTGTCAGCACAGAGCCCCACGCCAGGCTCAAACGCACGGACTGCGAGATCATGACCTGAGCCGAAGTCGGACGCTTAACCGACTGAGCCACCCAGGCACCCCAGGATTTAGTATCTTAATAACCTTCATACATAGATCATGTTAAGTACAGCTGTCATGCTATACATTACATACCTGTTACCTAGTTGTTGTTTTTTTTAATTTTTTTTTTCAACATTTATTTTTGGGACAGAGAGAGACAGAGCATGAACGGGGGAGGGGCAGAGAGAGAGGGAGACACAGAATCGGAAACAGGCTCCAGGCTCTGAGCCATCAGCCCAGAGCCCGACGCGGGGCTCGAACTCACGGACCGCGAGATCGTGACCTGGCTGAAGTCGGACGCTTAACCGACTGCGCCACCCAGGCGCCCCCTGTTACCTAGTTTTTTAATTAAAAAAATTTTTTTAAGTTTACTTATATTGAGAATGGGGGGTGGGGGGTGGCAGAGCAGAGAGAAAGAATCCCAAGCAGGCTCCAAGCAAGATGCTTAACTGACTGAACCACCCAGGCGCCCCACTTATCTATATTTTAAGTGGAGGTTTATACACTTTAACCACCTTTCTCTCATTGCTCTTCCTAGCCCCCTGTGATAACCCCAAATACAATCTCTCTATGAATTTTTGCTTTTTTGATTCCACATATAAGAGAGATCACACAATATTTGTCTTTCTCTGACATTTCATTTACCATAATGCTGCCAGGGTTCATCTCCAGTAGCACTAATTTCAGGATTTCCTTAGTTTGTTTGTTTGTTTGTTTTTTGTGGTTTTTTGTTTTGTTTTTAATAGTTGGGTAATGTTGTATATACACCACAACTTCTTTATACATTTATCTATTATGGACATTTAAGTTGTTTCCATGTCTTGGTATTATAAATAATGCTATGACCATGGGAAAGTAGATATCCTTTTTCAGTTAGTGTTTTCATTTACTTTGGATATATTACTTGAAGTAGAATTCTTGGATCATATAGTAATTCGTTTTTTTTAATTTTTGAAGATCCTCCATACTATTTTTCATGGTGGCTGTACCAATTTATGATCCCAACAGAAGTGTATAAGAATGTATTTTCTCCACCTCTTCTCCAGCCTTTGTTATCTCTTCTGTGCATATATGTATATATTTGTATGTATATTAAGTGAGGTATAGTTGATATATTAGCTTTAGGTATACAACATAGTGAATTGACAATTACATACATTATGAAATGTGCTCATTATGTTAAGTGTATTGTTACCATCAGTTGCCATACAGAGTTACTAACAGAGGCATCTAGAAATCTGATTTTTTTTACACCAGCCAGGGGTTTAATATAAATACAACCACCATAGAAAAACCCAAAATCACACATACACTGTAACCAGAATGTCAAGTAGTGGGGACAAAAGGCAGATTTCTGACTCTCTGACTCATGCAGCCCCCAAATAAAATTAACAAACATGAAAAAATCAAGAAAATAAGAAGATTCATACTAAGCTGTGGGAGGGGGAGAAGGAGTATTTGTGTGCATATCACACAGAGAATGGCCAAGGATTACCATGGAGTCAGGTTAGACCCTGGGCTGGGATGGGGAGACCAAGGTCCCTCACCACAATTTAGCCAAACCTGAGTTGTCCCAGGTACACTAAACCCCACCCCAGCTTGGAGGCTGTGTCAGAGGTAGGGCAGGGACCATGCTCCTCCCCTTACAGGGAGATATAACTTCTTCCTTGCTGATTTGATGCCTTTTCTTTCTTTTTATTCTGTTTGCTGGAGATGTGACTTCCAATACCAGGCTCAATAAAACTAGCAAGAGTAGACATTCTTGTCTTGTTCCAGATCTTAGAGGAAAAGCTTTTCAATTTTTACCATTGAGTATGATGTTAAATGTGGGCTTATCATATATAGCTTTTGTTATGTTGAGGTATCTTCCTTCTAAACCCACTTTATTGAGTGTTTTTACCATGGACGGATGTTGAATTTTGTGAAATGCTTTCTCTGCATCTGTTGAAATGACCATATGGTTTTTATCCTTCATTTTGTACCTGTGAATAATCATGTTGATAGATTTCTATTAAACCATCCTTTTTTTCCTGGAATTAATTCCACTTGATTTTGGTGAATGATTCTTTTACTGTATTGCATTTGGTTTGCTCTTATTTTAGGGACTTTTACATCTGTCCTCATCAGGGTATTGCTCTGTAGTTTCCCTTTTTTTATAGTATCTTTTTTGGTTTTGTTATCAGGGTAACAAAGGCCTCATAGGATGAGTTTGGAAGCTTTCATTCTTCTGTTTTTTGCAATGGTTTGAGAAGAATATGTATTAACCTTTCTTTAATTTTTAAATATTTTATTTAAATTCCTGTTAACATGGCGTGTAATATTAGTTTCAGGTGTACAATATAGTGATTCAACAGTTCCATACAACACCCAATGCTCATCACAAGTGTATTCCTTAATCCCCATCACCTATTTAACCCATCCACTTGCCACCACCTCTAGTAACCATGTTCCTCTTTATAGTTAAGAGTCTCTTTCTTGGTTGGCCTCTCTTTTTTTTTCTCTTAGCTAACTTGTTTTGTTTCTTAAATTACACATATGAGTGAAATCATACAGTGTTTGTCTTTCTCTGACTTTGCTTACCATAATACTCTCTAGCTCTATCCATATCATTGCAAATGGCAAGTTTTCATTTTTTATGGCTGAGAAATAGTCCATTGGCTATATACCACATGTCCATATGTTTTCATTTTAATTCCAGTTAGATAATATACTTTTTTAAACATTTGGTAGAATTCACCAGTAAAACCATCTAGTCCTGAAGTTTTGTTTGTTGGGAGTTTTTTGATTACTGATTTAATTTCATTACTAGTAATTAGTCTGTTCAGATTCTCTATTTCTTCCTGACTCACTTTTGGAAGAATGTATGTTTCTAGGAATTTATCCATTTCTTCTAACTTGTCCAATTGTGTGCATACAATTTTTCATAGTAGTATCTTACATCATTGTATTTCTCTGATGTATGTTGTAACTTTTTTTATTATTATAAATATAATTTATTTTCAGATTGGTTTCCATACAACACCCAGTGCTCATCCAACAGGTGCCCTCCTCAATGCCCATTGCCCACTTTCCCATCTCCTCCACCCCCCATCAACTGTCAGTTTGGTCTCAGTGTTTAAGAGTCTCTTATGGTTTGCCTCCTTCCCTCTCTGTAACTTTTTTTTCCCCACTTACCCCTGCCCTGGTTCTCTGTTAAGTTTCTCAGGATCCAAATATGAGTGAAAACATATGGTATCTGTCTTTCCCTGCCTTATTTCACTTAGCATAATACCCTCCGGTTCCATCCACGTTGGTGCAAATGGCCAGATTTCATTCTTTCTCATTGCCAAGTAGTATTCCATTGTATATATAAACCACATCTTCCTTATCCATTTGTCAGTTGATGGACATTTAGGCTCTTTCCATCATTTGGCTATTGTTGAAAGTGCTGCTATAAACATTGGAGGTACAAGTGCCCCTCTGCATTAGCACTCTTGCATTCCTTGGGTCAATTCCTAGCAGTGCTATTGCTGGGTCATAGGGTAGATCTATTTTTAATTTTCTGAGGAACCTCCACACTGTTTTCCAGAGCAGCTGCACCAGTTTGCATTCCTATCATCAGTGCAAGAGGGCTCCCATTTCTCCACATCCTCTCCAGCATCTATAGTCTCCTGATTTGTTCATTTTAGCCACTCTGACCAGTGTGAGGTGGCATCTGAGTGTGGTTGTGATTTGTATTTCCCTGGTGAGGAGCGATGTTGAGCATCTTTTCGTGTCTGTTGGCTATCTAGATGTCTTCTTTAGAAAAGTGTCTATTCATGTCTTCTGCCCATTTCTTTACTGGATTATTTGTTTTTTGGGTGTGGAGTTTGGTGAGTTCTTTATAGATTTTGGATACTAGCCCTTTGTCTGATATGTCATTTACAAATATCTTTTCCCAATCCATCAGTTGCCTTTTAGTTCTGTTGATTGTTTCCTTTGCAGAAGGTTTTTTAATCTTGATGAGGTCCCAATAGTTCATTTTTGCTTTTAATTCCTTTGCCTTTGGAGATGTGTCGTGTAAGAAATTGCTGCAGCTGAGGTAAGAGAGGTTTTTTTTCCTGCTTTCTCCTCCAGGGTTTTGATGATTTCCTGTCTTA
This sequence comes from Acinonyx jubatus, assembly GCF_027475565.1. Taxonomy (NCBI): domain Eukaryota; kingdom Metazoa; phylum Chordata; class Mammalia; order Carnivora; family Felidae; genus Acinonyx; species Acinonyx jubatus. The sequence continues at coordinate 129,166,921 of NC_069380.1, read as the reverse complement.
CATTCAGGTCCTTCATCCATTTTGAGTTTATTTTTGTGAATGGTGTACGAAAGTGATCTAGTTTCATTTTTCTGCATGTTGCTGTCCAGTTCTCCCAGCACCATTTGTTAAAGAGACTTTTTTTCCGTTGGATATTCTTTCCTGCTTTGTCAAATATTAGTTGGCCATACATTTGTAGGTCCAATTCTGGAGTGTCTATTCTATTCTATTCTATTCTATTCTATTCTATTCTATTCTATTGGTGTTTGTGTCTGTTTTTGTGCCAATACCATACTGTCTTGAAGATTACAACTTTGTAGTAGAGGCTAAAGTCTGGGATTGTGATGCCTCCTGCTTCGGTTTTCTTCTTCAATATTACTTTAGCTCTTTGGGGTCTTTTGTGGTTCCATACAAATTTTAGGATTGCTTGTTCTAGCTTGGAGAAGAATGCTGGTGCAATTTTGATCAAGATTGCATTGAATGTGTAGATTGCTTTGGGTAGTATTGACATTTTAACAATATTTACTCTTCCACTCCATGAGCATGGAATGTTTTTCCATTTCTTTGTATCTTCTTCAAATCCCTTCATAAGCTTTCTGTAGTTTTCAGCATACAGATCTTTACATCTTTGGTTAGGTTTATTCCTAGGTATTTTATGTTTCTTGGTGCAATTGTGAAGGGGATCAGTTTCTTTATTTCTCTTTCTGTTGCTTCATTATTGGTGTCTAAAAATGCAACCAATTTCTGTACATTAATTTTGTACCCTGCAACTTTGCTGAGTTCATGTATCAGTTCTAGCAGACTTTTGGTGGAGTCTGTCAGGTTTTCCATGTAGAGTATCATGTCGTCTGCAAAAAGTGAAATTTTGACTTAATCTTTGCCAATTTTGATGCCTTTTATTTCATTTTGTTGACTGATTGTTGATGCTGGGACTTCCAACACTATGTTAAACAACAGCAGTGAGAGTGGACATCCCTCTAGTGTTTCTGATCTCAGGGGGAAAGCTCTGTTTTTCCCCATTGAGGATGATAATAGCTGCAGGCTTTTCATAAATGGCTTTTATGATGTTTAAGTATGTTCCTTCTATCCCAAGTTTCTTGAGGGTTTTTATTAAGAAAGGATGCTATATCTTGTCAAATGTTTTTTCTGTATCTATTGACAGGATCATATGGTTCTTATCTTTTCTTTTATTAATGTGATATATCACACTGATATTTTTGTGAATATTGAACCAGCCCTGCAGCCCAGGAATGAATCCCACTTGATGATGGTGAATAATTCTTTTTATATGCTATTGAATTCAATTTGCTAGTATCTTGTTGAGAATTTTTGCATCCATTTTCATCAGGGATATTGGCCTGTAGTTCTCTTACTTTGCTGGTCTCTGTCTCTGTCTGGGTCTCTGTCTGGTTTGGGAATTAAAGTAATGCTGGCTTCATAGAATGAGTCTGGACGTTTTCCTTCCCTTTCTATTTTTTGGAACAGCTTGAGAAGGATAGGTGTTATCTTTGCTTTAAATGTCTGGTAGAATTCCCCAGGGAAGCCATCTGGTCCTGGATTCTTATTTTGGGGAGATTTTTGATAACTGAGTCAATATCTTCACTAGTTATGGGTCTGTTCAAATTTTCTATTTCTTCCCATTTGAGTTTTGGAAGTGTGTGGGTGTTTAGGAATTTTCCATTTCTTCCAGGTTATCCATTTTGTTGGCATATAATTTTTCATTTTATTACCTGATAATTGCTTGTATTTCTGAGGGATTGGTTGTAATAATTCCATTTTTCATTCATGATTTTATCTCTTTCGGTCACCTCCCTTTTCTTTTTGAGAAGCCTGGCTAGAGGTTTATCAATTTTGTTTATTTTTTCAAAAAACCAACTCTTGGTTTCATTGATCTGCTCTACAGTTTCTTTAGATTCTATATTTTTTATTTCTTCTCTGCTCTTTATTATTTCTCTTCTGCTGGCTTTGGGGTGTCTTTGCTGTTCTATTTCCTTTAGATGTGCTGTTCGATTTTGTATTTGGGATTTTTCTTGTTTCTTGAGATAAGCCAGGATTGCAATGTATTTTCCTGTCAGGGCTGCCTTCACTGCATCCTAAAGCGTTTGGATTGTTGTATTTTCATCTTCATTTGTTTCCATATATTTTTTAATTTCTTCTCTAATTGCTTGGTTGAGCCATTCATTCTTTAGTAGGGTGTTCTTTAACTTCCATGCTTTTGGAGGTTTTCCAGACTTTTTCCTGTGGTTGATTTCAAGTTTCATAGCATTGTGATCTGAAAGTGTGCATGGTATGATCTCAATTCTCTTATTTGCCACATTCTTATCAATAAGGTTTCTTGTGTTTGTGATTAATTCCTTTATATATTTTGGTGCTACTGGATTCGGTGCATAGACATTCATTAGGTGCATAGACATTAATTCGGTGCATTAGCTCTTCCTGATGGATAGACCCTGTAATTATTATATTATGCTCTTCTTCATCTCTTGTTATGTATGGCTACTCCAGCTTTCTTTTGACTTCCAGTAGCATGATAGATAGTCCTCCGTACCCTCACTTTCAATCTGAAGGTGTCCTCAGGTCTAAAATGAGTCTCTTGTAGACAGCAAATAGATGGGTCTTGTTTTTTTATCCATTCTGATACCCTTTGTCTTTTGGTTGGAGCATTTAGTCCGTTTACATTCAGTGTTATTATAGAAAGATACGGGTTTAGAGTCATTGGGATGTCTGTAGGTTTCATGCTTCTAGTGATGTCTCTGGTACTTTGTGGTCCTTACAACATTTCACTCACAGAGTCCCCCTTATGATTTCTTGTGGGGCTGGTTTAGTGGTGATGAATTCCTTCCAGTTTTTTGTTTGTTTGTTTGGGAAGACCTTTATCTCTCCTTCTATTCTGAAAGATAGACTTGCTGGATAAAGGATTCCTGGCTGCAAATTTTTCCTGTTCATCACATAGAAGATTTCCTGCCATTCCTTTCTGGCCTGCCAAGTTTCAGTAGATAGGTCTGCTACTACTCTTGTGTGTCTACATTTGTATGTTAAGGCCTGTTTATCCCTAGCTGCTTTCAGAATTCTCTCTTTAGCCTTATATTTTGCCAGTTTCACTATGATGTATCATGCAGAAGATCATTCAAGTTACATCTGAAGGGAGTTCTTTGTGCCTCTTGGATTTTAATGCCTGTTTCCTTTCCCAGACTGGAGAAGTTCTCAGCTATGATTTGTTCAAGTACACCTTCAGCCCCTTTCTCTCTTTCTTTTTCTGGAATTCCTATGATATGGATATTGTTCCGTTTGATTGCATCACTTAGTTCTCTAATTCTCCCCTCATACTCCTAGATTTTTTTAATCTCTCTTTTTCTCAGCTTACCCTTTTTCCATAATTTTATCTTCTAATTCACCTATTCTCTCCTCTGCCTCTTCAATCTGTGCTATGGCCACCTCCATTTTATTTTGCACCCCATTTATAGCATTTTTAATTCATCATGACTATTTTTTAGTCCCTTGATCTATGTAGCAGTAGATTCTCTGCTGTCCTCTATGCTTTTTTCAAGCCGAGACATTAATTTTATGACTATTATTCTAAATACTTGTTCAGTTATATTGCTTAAATTGGTTTTGATCAATTCGTTAGCTGTCACTACTTCCTGGAATTTCTTTTGAGGAGAATTCTTCCGTTTCATTATTTTGGCCAGTTCTCTATCCCTTATGCGTTTTAAAAGCTTGTTGTGTGCTCTGCACCTGCGAGCAATGCAATATTAAAGGGGTGGGGTGGTCATACACTGTCCAGGGCATGGCCCTTCAGGAGGTGTGTTTTTGGAGATGGTTACTTGCTCTCTGTAAATGTGACTTTGGTTATTTTATTACCCTACTCATAGTGATATTTTGGACCCTCCGCTAGGTGTGCTTTGATTTGTTCCTTGGAGTAGCCCTATAAAGGAAAACAGACAAAGAGGAGACAAAAACACACAAACACACAAACAACACAAACAAAAACAAAAAACTAAAGACTAAAACCAAAAAATCAAAAAATACCAACTAAAAGTAGAGGTTGGAGGTGGTGCTGATGGATGAGCACATACAAAGAGAGAAATGACAGGAGTGGGAGCGGGGCCAGAGGGCAGAAAAAATAAACATTGACTCGGTATGGAGACTAAAAGGCTTAATCCAGAGAGAGAGAATGAAAAAGGGAGGGAAGAGATAAGGAGGAGAAATGGGGGAGGGGGGAGAATATATCTATATATCCAGAATTGACCTAGAGTTAATCCAGCCAATGCTGCAGCACTTGTCTTGAGGAGCTGTCTGCAGGGTCTATCCTGCTCCGGAAGATACACAGTTACCCAGTGGTTTGGTGTAGTCTGGACCCACCTCCACTCTGGGCCCCGGGACTGATCCCTGAGGCCCCGCCGTGGTGGTGGTGGTGGTGGTGGTGTGTGTGGGGTGGTGGGGATGGTGATTCCCCAGTCTCTTCTCCACTGACCCAGACTCAGTGGACTCTGAGTTGTCTTCACCTGTGCCGCAGGCACAGATGGGGCAGTCCTTCTTACTCCACCAACTCCCCTGACCCTGCACTTGGCTAGGATTCAAAGTCCTGCTCTGTGTGCTCTGGTGCTAGGGAAGCACCTTTCAGTGCAGTCCAATATGTAGTTCTGGCTGGCTTTGTCTGTGCCATCACACTTCAGGGAGGACTGCCATTTCCTACTGTGGACTGCACTGTTGACCTCGCTGCTGACCTCACCGCCGAGACCCGAGGGTGGCCTGTAACTTCTTTTTCATTTCTGATTTTGGTTCTTTGACTTTTTTCTTGAGTCTGCTAAAGGTTTATCAATTTTTTTTTTATCTCTTCAAAGATCACCTCTTAGGTTATTAATCTTTTCTATTTTTTTGTTTCTTTCTTATTTCCACTCTTATGTTAATTATTTCTTCCTGCTTCTAACTTTGATATTTGTTTCTTATTTTTATAGTTCATTTAGGTATAAGATTAGATTATTTAAGAATTTTCTTGTCTCTTGTGGTCAGGCTGTATCACTATCAACATTACTATTAGAACTGCTTTTTCCGCAACCGAAAGATTTTGAACCATTATTTTTCCATTTTCATTTCTCTCAAGGAATTTTTTTTATTTCCTCTTTGATTCCTTCAATGACCCATCAGTTGCTTAGTAGCATGTTGTTTACCTCCTGTGTGTTTTTTTCTTATAATTCATTTCTAGTTTTACACTATTGTGGTAGGAAAATATGGACAATATTAATTCAATCTTTTGAAATTTATTAAGATTTATGTTGTGGCCTAACATGTAATCTCTCCTGGAGAATGATTCACATGCACTTGAAAATAATGTGTATTTTGCTTTTTTTTTTTTTTTTTTTTAATGAAATGGTCTGTATTTTTCTGTGAAGTCTATCTGGTCTAATGTGTCTTTCACAGCCATTTCCTTATTTGAATTTTCAGTCTGGATGATCTATCCATTGATACAAGGGGGATGTTAAAGTTCCCACTATTATTGTATTACATTCCATTTTCTCCCTTTATGTTTGTTAATATTTGTTTTATATATTTAGATGTTCTAATGTTGAGTGCAAAGATATTAACAGTTATTATATCTCCTTATTGGATTGATCCCCCTATTATGTAATACCCTTCTTTGTCTCTTGTTACAGTCTTTGTTTCAAAGCCTATTTTGTCTGCATATTGCTACTCCATCTGTTTTCCACTTCCATTTGCATGGAATAACTTTCCATCCCTTCACTTTGAGTCTGTATGTGTTTTAGGTCTAAAGTGAGTCTCCAGGAGGCAGTATATAGATGAGTTTTGTTTGTGTTTGCTTGTTTGTTTTATCCATTCATTCACCTGAATATTGAATATTGGAATATTGAGTCAGTTTACATTAATTACTGATCAGTATGTATTTATTGCCGTTTTGTTAATTGCTCCGGTTACATTTGTAGTTATCACTTCCCTTCTGTTTATCTTGTTGTCTTACAATTTGAGGACTTTCTTCAGTGTTAGGCTTGGATTCCTCTTTTTAAATTATTTTGCATATTTCCTAAAGGTTTTTGGCTTGTAGTTACTATGTAACGCCCTCAGTATAATAGTCTGCATTAGTTTGATGGTAAGTTAAGTACAAATACACTCTAAAAGCACTACTTTTTTACACTAGCCCTTCACATTTTATGTATTTCTTAATTTGTAGATATAATTGATTTCATAATTTTGTGTCTTTTAACCTTCTTCTTGGTTTTATAAATGATTTATCTACTACCTTTAACTATACATTTGGTTTTACTGATGTTATTTTTTTCTTTAATATATGTATATTTTTTTATTTCTAGTTATGACCTTTTCTTTGCTGAAAGAAGACACTTTAACATTTCTTATAAGGCCAGTTGAGTGGAGATCAACTCCTTTATCTCACCTTCAATTCTGAATGACAGTATTTCCGGGTGGAATATTCTTGATTGTATGATTTTTCTTTTCAGCAGTTTGAATATATCATGCCACTCCCTTATGGACTGCAAAGTTCCTGCTGAAAAGTTAGCTGACAGTCCATGAGATTTCACTTGTACATAAATATGTGCTTTCCTCTTGATACTTTTAAGACTTTATCTTTGCTTTTTGACTTTCTAACTACTATGTGTTTTCTGTAGACCTCCTTGGGTTCATAGTTTTGGGGTTCCCTCTGCTTCCTAGACCTGAATGTCTGTTTCTTTCCTCAGGCTAGGGAGGTTTACAGCTGCTGTTTCTGCACCTTTCTCTGTCCTCTTCTGCTGGGGCCCTTATAATGCAAAAGTTATTATGCTTAATGTTGTTCCAGGGGTCCCTTCATATTATCTTTTTTTTTCTGTTCAGCATGAGTGATTTTCAATCTCTCTCCTGTCTTTCAGCTTGCTGATCCATTCTGCTGTTTTCTCTAATCTCTTGTTTTCCTCTAGTGTTTTTTTTTTATTTCATGTACTATATTTTTCAGCTGTGATATTTTATCTTTATTGAACTTCTCTCTGAGTTAATCCTTTCTTTTTTCAATTTCATTGAACATCCTTATGGCCATTACTTGGAACTCTTTTTCAGTAGATTGGTCCATTTAATGTGGGTCTTTTTCTCAGGTTTTGTCTTGTGCTTTTGTTTGGAACATGTTTCTATGTCTCCCTATTTTGTCTCATTCTCTCTGTTTGTTTGCATTAAGTAAGCCAGCTGCATCTGTTTGCCTTGACAGCAGTGGTTTTATGTAGATGGCCTCCTTTGTGGCCCAGAGCACAATGCCACCTGGTCATAAGCACTGGCTTCTCTGAGAATGTACCCCGTGTGGGCTGCGTGAACCCTCTTATTATGAATGAACTGCGACTGGTATGGGTGTACTGGTGGGTGGAGCTGGCCCACAGCCTGGTTGTCTGCAGTGACCACCTCAGTTACTGTGGGTGCAATGGTGGGAGAACTATATGTACTTTTTTTATAATGGCCATTGTAATGGGCATGAAGTGATACCTCATAGTATTTTTAATTTGCATTTCCCTGATGATTACTGAAACTGAAGATCTTTTCATGTACATGTTGGCCTTTTGCAAGTCACCTCTGGAAAAATGTACAGTTAGGTCTTTTGTCCATTTAGATGGGCCAGTTAGACTGTTTGCTTTTTAATTTTTATCAGCATGAATTTTTTACATATTTTAGATATTAACCACCTATAAGATATATAGTTTGCAAATACATTTTTCCCTTCAGTAGGTTGTCTTTTCACCTTGTTGATAATTTCTTATGCTGTGTAAGAGCTTTTTAGTTTGATGTAACCCAGCTGTTTTTTTTTTTTTTTTTTTTTTTTTTTTTTGTTGCTCATGCTTTAGGTGCCACATCCAAAGAATCATTGCCAATGCCCATAGCAAATAACATTTTTCCTGTTTTCTTCTAAGAATTTCATGGTCTCAGGTTTTATGTTTAAGTCACTTCAAGTTAATTTTTGTTAGTGACATAAGAAGGGGGTGCCGTTTTATTCTTTTACATGTGAATACCTAATTTTCTCGGCACCTTTCATTAAATAGACTGTCTTTTCTCCATTGAACCATATTGGCTCCCTTATTAATATTGATTGTATATGCTTGGGTTTACCTCTGGGCTCTTAATTCTGTTCCATTGATTTCTTTGTCTGTTTTTACACCAGTACCATACTGTTTTAATATAGTTTGATAGTACAGTTTAAAATCAAGGGTTTTGAGGTCTCCTGTTTCTAATTTGCCAGGATTACCTTGGCTATTCAGGGTTGTTGTGGTGCCATCTTATTTTTAAGACTGTGTTTTTTCCTCCTGTAAAGTTGCCACTGAAATCTTGATAGAGACTGCACTGAATCTATAGATTGCTTTTAATAGTACATATATTTTAATATTAATTCTTCCAATCCATAAACAGAGACTACCACTCATTTTTTCATTTCTTCTTTGATTTAACTTCAGTATCTTGAAGTTTCCAGAGTAGGGATTTTTCACTTCTTTGGTTAAGTTTGCTAATAAGGATTTTATTGATTTATTTATGCTCTTGTAAATGGGATCTCTCTATTTCATTTTCACATATTTCATTGTTAGTATATAGAAATACTACTGCTTTTTATGATAATTTGGCTTCCTACAACTTTACTGAATTCATAGAGATTTAAGAGTTTTTAGGTGTGGACTTGAGTATTTTCTATTTATAAAACCCTATCATCTGCAGATTGTGACACTTTTACTTCTTCCTGTACAATTCTGGTGCTTTTACTTTCTTTTTCTTTTCTGACTGCTCTGTAAGGATTTCCAGTAATGTACTGAATAGGAATGGTCAGAGTCAACACTCTTGTTTTTTATCTTTTTCATTGAAGTCGTTACTACAGAATGTTATACCGGTTTTAAGTGTACAACATAGTGACTCACCAACTCTATAAGTTAAGCTCTGCTCACCACAATATACCATACATTACCATTATTATACCATTAACTAGATTTGCTATGCTGTGGGTTTCATCGCATGCTTATTCATTCCATACTGAAATATAGAATCTCTCACTCCCCTTTACCCATTTTGCTCATTCCTCTCCACCCTCCCTTCTGGAAAGCACAAGATTGTTCTCTATATTTCAAGTTCTGTTCATTTTTCTTGGTTTATTTGTTCATTTTGGTTGGGGGTGGTGGATTCCACATATAAGTAAAATAATGTAATTGTCTGTATCTTGTTTCCTTTAGCGTAATACCTTCTGTGTCCATCCATGTTGTCATAAATTGCAAGATATAATTTCCTATTATGGAGGAGTAATATGCCATTGTATAATTATACCACTTTTTCCATTCTCTCAGATGCACCCCTTAGAATGCACCCCCCTTTTTTTCCAATATATGAAGTTTATTGTCAAATTGGTTTCCATACAACACCCAGTGCTCATCCCAAAAGGTGCCCTCCTCAATACCCATCACCCACCCTCCCCTCCCTCCCACCCCCCATCAACCCTCAGTTTGGTCTCAGTTTTTAAGAGTCTCTTATGCTTTGGCTCTCTTCCACTCTAACCTCTTTTTTTTTTCCTTCCCCTCCCCCATGGGTTTCTGTTAAGTTTCTCAGGATCCACATAAGAGTGAAACCATATGGTATCTGTCTTTCTCTGTATGGCTTATTTCACTTAGCATCACACTCTCCAGTTCCATCCACGTTGCTACAAAGGGCCATATTTCATTCTTTCTCATTGCCACGTAGTACTCCATTGTGTATATAAACCAAAATTTTTTTATCCATTCATCAGTTGATGGACATTTAGGCCCTTTCCATAATTTGGCTATTGTTGAGATGCACCCCCTTTTTAATTAGTGTTTTTATTTTCCTTGGGTAAACATCCAGTATTGGAATTTCTGGATTGTGTGGTATTGCTACTTTTAATTTTTTGAAGGAACCTACTTACTGTTTTCCACAGTGGTTGTAGTATTTGACCTTCCCACCAACAGTGTATGAAGGTTCTTTTTTCTCTACATCCTCACCTAATCTTATTATTTTTTTCTGGTACTAGCCATTCTGACTGTGTGGGGTGATAACTCATTTGTGGTTTTGATGCATTTCCCTGTTGGATGATTGATGTCAACCATCTTTTCACATGTCTGTTGGCCATCTGTATGTCTTCCTTTAAAAAATGTCTTTTAGGATTTTTTTCCCATTTTTAATTGGATTGTTTAGTTTTTGTATGTTGAATTTAAGTTTTTAGATACTTTAAATGTTAAACCCTTATCAGATATGTCCTTTTCAAATACCTTTTTTTCATTCATTAAATTCCTTTTTAATTTTGTGACTGGTGTCCTTTACTGCACAAAAGCTTTTAATTTTGGTGTAGTCCCAATAATTTATTTTTGCTTTTGTTTCTCTTGACTGAGGAGATATATTTAGAAAATGTTGCTAAAGCTGATAACCAAAGTATTACTGCTTATGCTTTTTTTTCCCCCCTTAGGAGTTTGTTTTATGGTTTTAGGTCTCACTGTGGCCTATAAGCCAATATCTCTGATGAACATGGATGCAAAAATTCTCAATAAAATATTAGCAAACTGAATCCAACAATATATTTTGAATTTATTTTTGTGTATGGTTTTAGAAGTGGTCCAATTTTCCCAATACCGCTTATTGAAGAGACAGCTTTCTCCCTATTGAATATTCTTACCTCTTTTGTTTTAGATTAACCAATCATGTAAATGTGGGTTTACTCCAGCCCTCTGTACCCTGTTCCCTTGATATGGGTGTCTATTATGCCAGTACCATATTCATTTGAATAGCATAGCTTTATGATAGATCTTGAAATTTGAGATTGTGATACCTGTGGCTTTGTTCTTTTTTCTCAAGAGCTCATTGGCTTTTCAAGTTGGTGGTTCCATACAAATTTAGTATTATTTGTTCTACTTCTATGAAAAATAGCATTGGTATGCTGACAGGGACTGCATTGCATCTGTAGATGACTTTGGATAGTATGGACATTTTAACAATATTTCTTCCAAACCATTAGGATGGAATATCTTTCCATGTTTGTATCATCTTCAATTTCTTGTATGAATGTTTTATACTTTTCAGAAGACCGGTCTTTCACTTCACTGTGTAAGTATATTCATAGGTATTTTAATAGTTTTGGTACAGTTGTAATTATTGCTGAATTTTATTGGTGTATTAGCCATTATCACCGTTGTGAGAAAGACAAACCAAGAAACAGAACCTTAACTGCAGAGAACAAACTGATAGTTACCAGAGAGGATGTGAGTGAGGAGTTTGGTAAAAATAGATGATATGGATTAAGGAGTGCACTTATGATGAGCACTAGGTGATAAAAACCTTAGAAAAAATGCAACACATTTCTGTGAATTAATTTTTTACCCTATTAATTTACTGAATTATTAATGATAATGGCTTTTTGGTGGATTCCTTAGAGTTTTCTATATATGGTACCATGTTCTTCTTTGATGCCTTTTATTTATTTATTTTGTCTGATAGCTAGGACTTCCCATACTACACTGAGTGTGATGTTAGCTGTGGGTATGTCACATATGGCCTTTGTTATGTTGAAGTATATTCCGTCTCAACCCACTTTGTTGAGATTATGAATTGATGTTGACTTTTGATGATAGGTTTTTTTATCCTTCAGGTTTAATGTCATAAATGTGTGGATATAGAGAAGCATCTTTATTCCCTGGAATAAATCCCCCTTGAATCTGTTGCATGACTCTTCTAATGTATTGTTCAATGTGGTATTTTGTTGAGAGTTTTTGTATCTTGGTTCATCAGGGATATTTGCTTGCCATTTTTTTTTGTCATGTCTTTACCTGGTTTTTATATCAGGATAATGCTGGCCTCATAATATGAATATGGAAGCATTATTTACTTCTGGATCTTTTGTTCTAGTTTAAGAAGAGGAGATATTAATTTTTCTTAACGTGTTAGGTAGAATTCACCTGTGTAGTCATCTGGTCCTGGACTTTTGTTTTTTGGGAGTTTTTTGATTACTCATTCAATTTTGTTACTAGTAATTAGTTTGTTCAGATTATCTATTTCTTCCTGATTCACCTTTGGAAGAATGCTACTTCTCTTTTTCATATATCATTGTATTTATTAGACTCTTTTCTCCATTTCTTTTCCTAATGAGCCTGGGTAAAGGTTTATTAAAATATTAAAATTGTTTATCTCTAATGGGTACCTGGGTGGCTCAGTTGTTTAAGTGTCTGACTTTGGCTCAGGTCATGATCTCACAGTTTGTGAGTTTGAGCCCTGCATCAGGCTCTGTGCTGACAGCCCGGGGCATGCTTCGGATTCTATGTCTCCCTTTCTCTCTGCTCCTCCCCTGCTCACGTTCTGTCTCTCCTACAAAAATAAACATACAAAAAACATTTTTTTTAATTGTTTATCTTTTCAAAGAACCATCTCTTGGTTTCATGGATTATTTCTATTCTTTTAAGTCTCTTTCATTCCTTCTATCTGCTTTGGGCTTTGTTTTTCTTTATCTAGTCCCTTGAAATGTGTGGTTAGATTGTTTGACATTTTTCTTGTTTTTCTAAGGAGGGCCTGTATTGCTATGAACTTCTTAGAACTCCTTTTCCTATATCCCCAAAATTTGGGGCCATTTTGTTTCCATTTTAATTTGTCTCCATGTATTTTTTCATTGACCCATTTTTTTTATGTTTATTTACTTATTTTGAGAGAGAGAGAGAGAGAGCGCGCGCGCACACACACAGGCGAAGAGCAGAGAGGGAGAGGGAGAAAGAGAATCCCAAAGCAGGTTCCACACTGCCAGAACAAAGCCTGATGCAGGACTCCATCTTAGGAACTGTGAGAACATGACCAGAGCTGAAATCAAGAGTTGGACGCTTAACCAACTGAACTTCTCAGGTGCCCCTGACCCATTGGTTGTTGACCAACATGTCATTTAGCTTCCATGGGTTTGTATATGTGTGTGTTTCTTGTAATTCCTATCTAGTTTCATAATGTTGTGGTGAGAAATGATGCTTGATAGGATTTCAGTCTTCTGAAATATATTCAAACTTGTTTTATGGCCTAATACGTGATTTCCCCTGAGGATAGACCCATGTGCACTTGAAAAGAAGTATATTCTGTTTTTGATGGAATTTTCTGTATATACTTGTAAAGTCCATTTGGGCTAATGTGTCTTTCAAAGTCATTGTTTCCTTAATGATTTGCTGTCTGGATGATTTATCCTTTGATCTAAGTGGAGTTTTAAACTGCCTTACTATTACTCTATTACAGTCTTTTTTTCCTTTTATGTCTATTAATATTTGTTTTATATATTTAGGTACTCCACTGTTGGGTACATAGATATCTATAAATGTTATATTCTCTTCTTGGATAGACCCCTTTACCATTATATAATGCCTTTGTCTCTTGTTAGAGTCTTTGTTTTAAAGTCTAATTTTTGATGAAAGCATTGTTACCTAGGGTTTTGGGGGGTGTTTTGTTTTCTACTTCTATTTGCATGGGATATCTTTTTCCATTCCTTCACTTTCACTCTGTGTCTTTAGGTCTGAAGTGAGTCCCTTGTAGGCAGAATATAGATGTTTCTTTTTAAAAATATACTCTGTCATGTATGTCTTGTGTTTAGAGCATTAGGACATTTACATTAAAATAACTATTGATCAGTACGTATTTATTGCCACTTTGTAAGTTGTTTACTGGTTTTCATAGTGTGTCTCTTTCTTTAATCACAAGAGAAGGAATAATCATCAATATTGTGTTTGGCTTTTTATTTGTTGTGTATCTCTTAAAGGCTTTTGAGTTTACAGTGAGGTTCATATGTAACATCTTACATATGTAGTAGTCTATATTAAGTTTATAGTCATTTAATTTTGTATCTATTCTGAAACCATTACATTTTGAGTCCCCTGTACCACATTTTATGTGTATGTTGGCATAGTTTATATGTTTTTAATTAGTGTTTTTTATTCCTAATGCTAGCTTTAGAAGTGATTGTTCTACTACCTTTACTGCTCTTAGTTCTTTTTAAAAAGTTTTGTCTTATTCTTTTGTTGGGAGCATATCCTTATATACTATCATTTTGTTTGACCTTTTTTTTCTATGACTTACCCAAACCAGGCGTATCTCCTAAAATTGGAAAAATGGCCTTGTATAGGAATGTCCCCTGTGTCAACTGGGTGCTTTTGACATCTTTAACTGTCTAGTTGGAGATGTAGCTGGCATGGGCTGGGGGTCCTGGGGTAGTCTGCACATGGATCATCCTGGTGGGATAGCTGGAGCTGAAGTGGGCACAAGCCATGATGGTCCCCAGGTCCTGTGTGCACAGGGTGCCATAGCAGGATAGCTGAAGTGGATTGGGTACAAGAATGGGGGTGCTCCATGCAGCTGGGCATCCTGAGCTGAGGCAGCGCAGGCTGAGGGCTCCTGGGTTACTCATCACAGCAAGTACCCTAGTGGGTGGATGTTTTTCCAGACTAGCGTGGATTGATGGATCCTATGTCATTGAGCACTGGTGAGCCCGAGTGCAATGGCTGGAGCCATGGCAGGCACAAGCCAGAAAATCCCTGAATGTTCTGGGCAGTGTGGGGGTTGGGGCTGGTGGGACAACTGGAGCTGAAGCACATGTGGGCTGTGAGGTCCCAGGGCACTCTACACTAGGGGTGTCCTGGTGAGGGTACAGGCCTAGAGTGTTCTGGTGTGCTTTGTGCCTGTGTCATGTTGGTGAGATAGCTGGAGCTGTAGTGAGCATTGTCTAAGGAAGTCCCATTGTGCGCCTCACTGGAGGTCCCATGGTGAAATGGCTAGAGCTGGTATAGGCTAGGTGCCCAGAACCTACTGATGCAGCAGGCTGGAGAGGAATCCCAGATCCTGCTCTGTACTATCCAAGTGCAGGGGGTAAATGAACTGTGGCACTTGCTAGCCCCTCCAACCCTGGCAGGGTTCTAGCTATTTCCCTGCTATTGAGCAAAATTTTAGTCAGTTCCTTTATATTCTGGTTGTTATATCAAACCATAGCCTCTTTTTTGTGTCCCAGAGTAGATAAATCTGCTCATACCCCTAACTATCCCCTCCTGACTGCGGTGGCAGGGGTGGGTGTACAAGTCATGAATACTAATGAGTTTTTGTAAATACTTACTATAAGAATGAGAAATCCAATCAATAATTAGGTATTTACCCATGAAAAATGCAAAAGTATGTCCACATGAAACCTGTGAGTCAATATTTATGACTGCTTCATTCATACTCCTCTAAACTAGAAGCATGCCACATGTCCATCAGCAGGTGCATGGATAAATAATCATAGTATGTCCAGTCAATGAAATAATACTTAGTGCTAAAAAGGAGTTTTCTCTTTTAAAAAACACAGGTATATCTTAAAGTATGATGCTAAGTGAAAAAAGAGCAGGATTTGATTTATATGGTATCCTGGAAAGGAAAAACTCTAGAAAGAAATATCAAATTAGTGGTTGGCAAGGGCTCGTGAGTGGGGAGCACATTAATACAAATGCATGCAGGGAAACTTTTGGAGGTGATGAAAATGTTCTGAGGTAGAGGTTACATGACTTTACACATTTGTCAAAATTGGCCAGAGGATTTCTTTTACTCTATACTGGTTATACCTCAATAAAAGTAAGCTCCAAATAGATATATGAGACCTATAAAATGCCTAAATAAATGCTAAGGTACATGTATAACCTTTACGTTTAGAAAGCGTGACTAAAGATGTAAATTATTTTTAAATTAGTCATAAGATTCAGTGCAATTATAATCAAAATTTCCTGTAATTTCTCAGACGGTTTCAAAAATTTACATCAAAGAACTAATGAGGTGACTTGGTTTCATCAAATATCAAGACTTATTATAAAGATAAGGTGATTAAGATGTATGCTATTGTCTGAGGGAAAGAAAGATCAATAGGAAAAACACTCAAGTAGAGACTAAAGCCTTTGTGGGACTTTTATATATACCAGGGTAGGAAGTAGATATATTATGTATATGATACAGACCTAAACGTGAACAAAAAATTAAAACTGTAATTTAGGCAGCCGATGTTTTCCTTTAAAAGATATAAATCATAAGAGATGAGTAATTCTGACTCTAACATTTACAACTTCAACAGCACAGAGAGACGGGAAAATTAAAGGGAGGGAAGTAACCTAGAAAATACAACCAACATGTATTACAGACAGTAGAAAAACTCAGAATAATTCCTGTCGGTCAGTAAGAATATAATCCAGTAGAAAATTGCCAAAGAATATGTATTGTAACTCAAGAGAACACAATTAGGCAAATAAGGATGAAAACAGAGACCACAATATTACTAGAAGTTGGGGAAATGCAAAACACAAGTAACGTAATTGCAAACCCATTATACTGACAGCATGTCCTACAAACTAAGAAATCAATTTCTTAGCACCCTCTCATACCTATGTGCAAAAACTATGCACAGTGCAGCCAATAGAATTATTTGTAATAGAGAAAAACAAGACAACACAAATATCTATCAGTGAAGGGACAGAGAATTAAACCATAGTGCATACATCAATGTAATACTGTATACTACCAAAATAACTAAGAATCACTAGTTCTAAATGTTTAATGGAGTAATTAAAAATCTTTATATTGAGTAACAAAAGCATGTTCTAGAATAATGTGCAGAATGCAATACCATTACAGACATTAAAAACACAGCAAGCAGACTGGTATCTTTTCATGGATATATATGTACATAATAGAAATTTTAAAATTTAGACACTAGTATCCTAACCTAAGAATAGTGATTTCATTTTCAGGGAAGGGGTGGACAAAGTTGGCTTGTGTAGGGGGAACATAAGGAACTTTAACTGTATGTATGCTATTTTATTTCTTAAAAAAAAAATAAACGAGGCATGTAGGGACTAACTGGAAAGGTGACTAGTAGAGACAATGTGTAATGATTTGTCATTACTTGATGCACAGTACCAGTTCAAAATTTAAGGGGATCATGACATGGTATGGAATTTGGCAAACCATAAAATTTTGGACCTCACTTCATAAGTGGATATTTACCATTTCATCTTCAATCAAGGTTGATAACTTTCCAAGCTTTTTGCTATGTTGAGGGTGTTGAAATTCCTTCTTCCAAAGGGACAAGAAGATCCATTCAAGTACTTTCTCAACTCGGAGGAAATTAGAAGGAGGTTATTTTTACAAAAGTACTGGGGAGTCCTAACCACATTTGATTACTCTCCGTAATTTATTTTATTCTTGGATTTTTACATGAAATACATGACTTTGGAAATAGTCATTAACTAGCTCCTGAAACAGTCCATGCACACAATTCAAGACAATTACTAACATATAAAGAACTCAAGAAATAGGGGCATTATGCTTCCATACTTGCAAACCCAAATGCTATCAGTTTTGTTTGCTATGTATGTGCCATTTTCAATATGTTACTTTTATATATCAGAGCAAATACTCATTGCACAAAAAATATTTACAGATGACAGGCATGCTAATCATTCTGCCTATTGTTGAGGACAAGTTAGGCTGATCTTTGAGAGCTATGGTTCAATTAAAAAGCTACAGTGCTTATGTATTCTGTAATGCTGATTCTTTGTCAATAGTCAAAATTATAAATGCAACTAAGTGAATGATAGTACTACATACTTTTCCTTATGATTTGTCAAGTGAGAGGCATGAAAACTGAGCCAAGATTACTTTTTAGTAAATAGTTCTGGGTCTTTTCAACATGAACCAATAGATAATCCAATCCTGTTCAGAATTGTAGGATGTAAGCCAATATAGTTTTGAGACCATCTAAAAAAAATGATGATTTTAGTTTCATAGTGGTCACTAGTTCTAACAGTTGAAAGCAGGGTCAATATCTATTGATAAACCTTTTACCTAGTTGATAAAAATAAGCATAAATTCAGATACTAGTTATATTTCCAGTGTTCAGAAAAGATTCTTTTTTTTTTCTTAGTTTATTTTGGGAGACAGAGAATCCCAAGCAGTATCTGGGCTGACAAAGCTCAGGGTAGTTCCCGCGAACCAGTGAGATTATAACCTGAGCCAATATCAAGAGTTGGATGCTTAATGGACTGTGGCAGCCAGGTAACCCAAAGAAGAATCTTTCAGAGAAACACTTCAGAAGACAGCCCTGTCCACCCATGCTATTTCAATCTGTGACAAGTCAGAAGTCCTTAGATTCTGACCTTTTCATGAGGTCTTGTACACACTTACATGAGGTTTTCAATCAGGCAGAACAAAGGAAAATAAATTTGTGAAAACTACATTATTATTAATAGCTTCCCTCACAAAGCAAAGGAGATGGGGAAACCCAAGTCATTGCTCTTAGTATTTTTCCTGACACTCCTGCAGACAAAGTATAGATATACTACCAAGAAATAGTCGAAGTTACAGTGACTGTGCTTTAAAAGTGAGATATATTTTATTCTAAATCCATCCATACTGAATTATGCTATCAAGGTTATTGATGCTGAAAATCTTGGTGAGCATCAAAGCTCAATAAAATTTCTCAGTGATCTAGTAGATTTGAGTTTCTGAAATCTGATTAGAATCATGTCAGTGGTTACTTTCTAAATCTGATCAAAATTACTTTTGCCAAGGTCCAAAATTAGGATTTTACTTGCATTTAAACAGTTTTTAGAATGCAGTTTCTACAAATTTTGCTTCTGCATAACACAGAGATGGACTATAAACAAATACTAAATACTTAAAGAGATTTTTACCCATGACACCTTTTTACACAAGTTTTTACTATGCATTAAGAAATGTAAATGCTGGGTGCACCTGGGTGACTCAGTTGGTTGAGCCACCGACTTTGGCTCAGGTTATGATCTCACAGCTCTTGGATTTGAGCTCAGAATAAGGTTCCCTGCTGTTAGGGGTGGAGCTGCTTTGGATCCTCTCTCTGCCCCTCCCTCACTCATGTGTTTCTGTCTCTCAAAAATAACATTTAAAAATAAATTCAAATGCTAAAGTTTACAATTTAAATCTAACAATTTTATAACTCTAAAGGCAACTGAATGGAAAGATGCCAAAACAAATATAATGTCATAAATATCTTTTCTAACTTTTTTAGTAGTTTTATGAAGGCACAATAAAAGGGGAAGTAATCAATGAAACACTGAGTCCAAATTTTGAACTCCAACTTTTAACCTCCAAGGCTCATGTAAGTAAATTCTCTTCATGCTGTTAAGGCATATGAGAGAGCTTGTGTTCACTGCTCCAGGGTCTGTACTCACTCTTTCCTATCAAAAACCTTATTGGGAATATTAGGCCAATTCTTAATCTCATGGTTATCATAGACCACATGCGGATGCCCAAATTCACAGGAAAGTGACTGTTAGGAGTAAGGTTTTGACGGTAAAGCTAACGGTATATAGTTCTAGTATATATGGGTTGTGGAATTCTCCGAAGAGTAGGATTGTTGTGAGGATGTTTATTATGATAATGTTTGCATATGCCTTTAGGAAGAATAGGATGAAGGGACCTGCTGTATATTCAAAGTTGAATCTGGAAGTGAATTCTGATTCTCCTTCTGTTAGATCGAATGGAGCCCGATTTGTTTCTGCTAATGTTCAGATGAATTATATTATGGCCAACGGTCAGGTGGAAGGATTAGTCATGTGTGTTCTTGGGTGATAATGTAGCTAGTGTGAAGGACCCATTTATTAGCAATACTGATAGGAGAATAATGGCTAATGTGACTTCGTATGAGATTGTTTGGGCTAGGGCTGGTAGAGCTCCAATTACAGCATATTTTAAATTTGAGACTCATCCTGATCATAGGATTGTGTAAACGGCGAGGCTTGATATAGCTAGTATGAATAGTACTCCTAAGTTTATGTTGATAAAGTGATATGGTATGGGTAGAGGAATATATGGTTAGGGCTAGGATGGGTGCTATAATGAATATGGATATAGAGGATGTGATGGGTCAGAGGGGTTCTTTGGTGATGAGTTTTATGGTGTCTGCAGTGGGTTGAAGCAGATCATATGGCCCTACCATGTTTGCTCCTTGTGAAGTTGTACATGTCCTAATACCTTACGTTCGACTAATGTTAGAAAAGCTACATGTGAGGAGGATAGGAATGATTAATGAAAGAATATTAATTATAACCATGTTGTTAGGGAGAGGATTTGAACCGATTCATATGTTGAAATCTAATCCCCAATGTGATGGTATTTAGAGTGGGATCTTTGAGAAGTAGTTAAGTCATGAGGGTAGAGCCCTTGTGAATGGTGTTAGTGCCTTTATGAGAAGAGGCAGGAGAGCTAGCTACTCTCTTTCCATTGTTTAAGGACAACAGTGAGATGTCTGCAGGGCAATATACTATCTGGAAGAGGGTCCTTACTAGAACCTGACTGTGCTAGCACCTTAATCTTGGACTTCCAGTTGCCACAACTGTAAGAAATTTCTATTGTTTGTAAAACTCACCCAGTCTAGACTACTGTGTTATAGCAATCCAAACTAACAAGATGCTAGTTTTCCATTCATTTAATTATACTTTTCAGACATATAGACGATGTTCTGCAGTTCAGCCAGTTTTTGAGCCTTGTACGTGTTGTAATTATAAGGAAACTTTAACTTGTCCTTTAACAATCATTCCAGCAATTGTGCATTTACAGATGCCAAAATAAATTATGTCAGCCCAATAGTAGCTATATACACTTGCTCCTTTTTTAAAAAACACATTCTTATTGAAGGTAATGGTACTTAACAGAAAATATACTTGCTTATGATCTCAAAAAGGCTCATTTATAATCCTCACTCTATCCCTTGCCATCTGAGTGACCGTGGTAAGTTGTTTAATGTGTTTAAGTTAGATTTGGTTGATATTTTAAAAGGAAATGATGATATCTTATAACAATAGGTCTCAAACTTGAGTTGCATCAAAATCACCTGGAGACCCTGGGGCACCCGGGTGGCTCAGCTGGCTAAGCATCCCATTTCAGCTCATGTCATGATCTCATGGTTCTTGAGAGCTCACTTGGGATCCTCTGTCCCCTTTCTCTCTCTGCTCTTACCTGTCTCTCTCCAAACCAAATAAAATCACCTGGAGACCTTATAAAATCACCAATTATTGTGTTCTGCGTCTAGAGAGTCTGATTCAGTGTAATTCAAAAATTTGTATTTCTAACAAGTTTACAGGTAATGCTGCTGCTCTTTCAAACACTACCATTGCCCTCCAGGATGAGATTTGAAATACAACTCACAAATCACATATAATTACTGGCTTCTTTTGTTGTTACTTATTTTCTTATAGAAGTAACATATGCTCATTTCACAATTTAAAAAGCTAAAAATTAAAATAATCCAGAATACTACCACGAACCTGTAACAAATATAATTGGGTCTTTTCACTATTAGTCACCTTAACTAGCATTTCCACCTATGTGTGTTAGTTCTTTCTCTTCCTCTTCCTCACTGAAAGGCTATGAATCTGTACCTGTGCCCCTTAAAATCCTACACTTTCTTCAATACTGAGTACATCTTTTACCTTCTGTATGTTTCTTAGCATGTCCTTGATAGAGCTTTTATTTCTTTCATCTATATTCTTGAACCAAATGGAAATATGAAAACAAAAGCCCTCAAAAATTGTGGTTCCACACTCCTTACTGTTAAGAAAACAGGATGCATAGTGGTTGACCAAAGAACTGAAAGCTAATATTCACATGAGTTAGATAAATTTGTTTCTATAAACTGCCACTAATCATTTGGCCTGTTTCAAACATCTAAATCTGTCCACCTGCTCAACTCTCACTTTGTCAAAATTTCCAATTCCGCAGGACCAGATGTTTCATTGGATTTTCTGCCCACTTTGGGTATACATGTCAGTGGGCTAAGTGCAACAAAAGTTATAATGAACTTACAGCTGTGTTCAAAGTTCATTCCCAAACTACATGTAAGGAACAGAATTCTGTTTATATATACTGCAGTGACTTACGTTTCATGGTCTCACTATGAACACACATTTGTTTTTAAGTTAAAGTGAACCTTCCAATTCCAGTTGTTTTTTCTGGTCATTATACTGATCCAGTTCATTATAGCTCCTTCTGAGAAGATTATATAAAAACAGAATTTCTCAGGGGTGGATCAAACAGATTATGCTATCACCCAAGCAGCATGTACTGCATACTGAAAGGATCACCAGTAAAAGTATAAACCCAGGCTTCCTCAATGCAGAAAAGCTACTTTATGTTTCCATTATTCATTCTTTTATGCTTTTTTTTATATATCAAAATGGTATTACCGTGTTACTGTACTCAACATTTATTCCTAATGGTCTTATTAGGCTACTGAGTCATGTTGCTTAAGAATTATTCTTCCAGTTGAGAATTGGTACTGTAGTTCATTTTTTCCTGATATTGAAAAATGTATATTCAACAAACTATGAAAGTCTGCATATCCTTGAATCTAATAAATCCACCTCTAGGTTCTGGTTCAAGATAGTGATACACAAAGATCTTAAACTCACCTCCTCCCATGGATAACCCCTATCTATAGTGAAATCTGGAACATTGCCCTTTGGGGATAAAATACATGGAAGCAGGTAGGAAAGGCTGAGACACAGGTTTCTCAGCATAGGAACCCACATTAGGAAGACTGGCACATGAGAGAGATTGCCCCCAAATATCGGGCTTTGAAAACCACCCTGTGAGTCTGTGGTGAACTAAGTAATTGGCCTTAAAGTGCTTGTATGCAGACCCCTGTGCTCCAGTGCCCAACACAGAAGCGGTCCTTTGAAATTTGCTTCTTGTAAAGCATTAGTCCGCCGTACTCTCCAGGGATGAAGGCTGCAGCCACCATCTTCCTGCTCTTCCTCTGATTTCTGAAAAAGCTACCACCTTCAGTGTACAGAAAGAAGCAACGGACAGAGGAACCCAGTCTTTCTGTGAAAGAGGCTTATGACCTTATCATGGTAGCTGAGATCTAATTAAACACGTATCTAGGGGCTGATGACAAGCTTTCCAGAGACTCTTCAAGGTGGGCACAATCGTCACATTCACCCATTGTCACTTAGCACCAGTATCTCTTGGAGGCAATCTCTTGTATGTGTCTGGTGTTCTGGGTTTTGCAGCTGCCACCCAAGGAATACCCCCTATTCTCCTGGATCTCATGCCTGTGGGGGTTTGTGTTACTAGGTCCCATGACAGTGTAACCAGAGAGACAATTTTTGCAGGCTACCACCCCAGGGCACTGCACAGATTGAAACACATCCCCAGCCTTTCTGTGGAAGAGGCCTAATCACGTGTTCTGGAACTATGGCTTTCGAGGCAGGCTTCAGAAATAGCACACATCTAGGAACACTGGAGGTGCTCCAAACACTTGTTTGGAGCTCCATTTTTATGACTGCTACCCCATGGGTACTTCTAAATTGCTTGTTTCTGGTGGCCAGTGGCATTTCACTTGTGGCCTTACAGAATTGGATAGATTTGCATTCTTTTTAAAAGCTGCTGCCTGAGGCCTGCGCTCCAATCAAGCTTAATCGAGGAGTTAAGATTCCCACCCCCTCTGAAACACTGCCTGGTTTTGGTACACATTCAACTCCTGGGAACTATTAAAAATAAAATTGGCTATTTGGATATGTACAAATATGTACATATTTTCAAACACATGCTTGAAAGACAACCAGGAGCTGAGGCAGGGTTGAATGATCAGTTTCATCTTCTACACAAGGCACGGTTTAAAACTGGGAGAAAAGGCAGTTTCTTCTAATGCATATGGACCACAAGAGTCAAGCAATATAAACAAACAGAGAAATGTGTTCCAAATTAAAAAAAAAATGAGACATCAGAAAAGAAACCCAAAAATGATGAACAGTAAAAAGGTCAACAAAGAGATAAACAGAAACAAGTACAAACAAGATGTCACAGAGCTCAAGTATACAATAACTGAACTGAAATATACACGACAGGGGTTCAACAGTAAACTAGATTCAGCAGGGACTTAGGGTACAATACTCAGCTGACTAGCATTCACATTGCAGGAGCTGACGAAGACAGAAAATGGGCAGGAAATTTGCTTTAGAAAAATAACTGAAAACTTCCCTAAACTGAGGAAGCAAACAGATATCCAGATCCAGGTGACCCAAATAGTAACAAATAAGATCAAAAAAGACCTATACAATGACACATTAAAGTTAAAATGTAAAAAGTTTAAGGCAGGAGACCATTTTAAAAGCAAGAGAAAAACAATTTGTTACAGACAAAGGAACCCATATAAGAAATAAGCAGATTTTTTAGAAGAAAAATCTGGCAGGCAAGATGGGCGTGGCATGATATATTTAATGTGCTAAAAGGAAATAATTCCCAACCAATAATCCTCTACCCAGCAAAGTTTTTCAGAAGTGAAGTAGAGTAACCAGTTTTCTAGATAAGCAAAAGCTAAGGGAGTTCATTACCACTAAACTAGTCTTACAATAAACATTGTAAGCTGCAAAGAAAGGGAACTAATTAGTAACAAAAATTAGGTAAGTATAAATCTCACTGGTAAAGGTGAGTACATAGTTAAAATAGTGGATTAATCATTTATAAAGCTGGTATAATGATTCAAAGAGAAAATAAGAAAAAATAATAATTAGTGAAGGTATACACAAGAGTAAAAGATATAAAATTGGACATGAAAAACATAATGTGTGTGTGGCAGGAGACAAGAGAGTGAAAATGTATAAAGCCTTAGAATGTGTTCACTTAAGCTGTTATCAACTTAAAATAGACTACTATAAGTTCTTACATATACGTCTTATGGTAAACACAAAGCAAAAACCTGTAATAGAGGGCCAAAAGAGAAAGGAATCTAAGCATACCACTAGAGAAAGTCCTAAGACCACCAAAAAAGAAACCAAGAGATGAAGGAGAGGATCCACCAGCTAGAAAACAATAAAAATGCCAACAAATACATGCCTATCAATAATTATTTTAAAAAGGGTGGCTGAATGGATAATAATAATAATGCTCCGTATGCTGCCTATAAGAGAAGCACTACTGGGGTGCCTGGGTGACTCAGTCAGTTGAGTGACTCCAGCTTAGGTTATGATCTCATGGTTCCTGAGTTCCACCCCCGCATGGAGCTCTGTGCTGACAGCTCAGAGCCTGGAGCCTGCTTCGGATTCTGTGTCTCCCTCTCTCTCTCAAAAATAGATAAACATTAAAAAAAAAGAGAGAGAGACAAGAGAGAATCACTACAGACTTAAGGAAACACAAGATTTGAAACTGAAGGGATGGAAGAAGGTATTTCACATAAATGGAAACCAAACAAAAATTGGGATAGCTATCCTTACACAAAACAGACTTTAAAATACAGACAATAAAGGAGTGCCTGGGTGGCTTAGTTGGTTAGACTTCAGCTCAGGTCATGACCTCACCGTTTGTGGGTTTGAGCCCCGTATCGGGCTCTATGCTGACAACTCAGAACCTGGAGCCTGTTTCAGATTCTGTGTCTCCCTCTCACTCTGCCCCTTCCTCTGTCTCAAAAATAAACAAACATTAAAAAAAATAGAAATAAAAGTAAATATAGACAGTAAGAATAGAAAAAGAAAGGCATTACATCATGATAAAGAGGTCAATCCAAGAAGAAAGAATTTATAAACATGTATGTACTCAACATGGGGTATCTAAATATATAAAGTAAATGTAAATAGACCTAAAAGGGGAAATAGCAATGTTATAATAGTTGGGAACTTTAATTCCCCCCCTTAAATCAATAAGTGGATAATCCAGACAGAAAATCAATCAGGAAACAATGACTTTAAATGACACATTGTAACAGATGGATTTGAAAGATGTGTGCAGAACGTTCCATTTAAAAACACCAGAACATTCTTTCAAGTGCCTAGTCATTCTCCAGTACAGTCATTCATTATGCCACAAAGCAAGTCTTAACTAAATTTAAGCAGGCTGGAGTCTTATCAAGCATCTTCTCTGACCATTATGGTATGAAACTAAAAATCAATCATAAGAAATAAATTTGAAAATACTAAAATAAGTGGAAGTTAAACAGCATGGCACGTAAGAATTAATGGGTCAGCAAAGAAATCCAGTAAAAAAAAAAAAGTACCTCGAGATTAATGAAAATGGAAATGCAGTATACCTAAATTTGTAGAATTCATCAAAAGCAGTTCCAAGAGAGAAGCTCATAGCAATGAATACCTACCTAAAAAAATTGTTTTTTCAAATAACCTAATTTTATACCTCAAGCAAGGAGAAAGAGCTCAACATTAGTACAAGAAAGGCAGTAACAAAAATTGCAGCAGAAATAAATGAAATAGAACAAACAAAAAAAATAGAAGAGCTGCAAAAACAACAGCTGGTTCTTGGACAAATAAAATCCATTAACCTTTAGGTAAACTCACCAAGAGAAAAAGAGGACTCAAATACAATTAGTAATTAAAGAGATATCACAACTGATATAAGCATCATAAAAGGCAGAATATAAAGAATTCTATGGCTACAAATTGAACAACCTATAGAAAAGAAGTAATTCCTAGAAACTTACTAGCTTTCAAAAATCATGATGTAATACAAAGTATGAACAGACCAATTACTACTATGGAAATTTATTCACTAAGCAAAAACCTTGCAACAAACAAAAGTCCGAGAGCAGATGGCTTCACTGGTGAATTCTACCAAAATTTTTAAAAACAGTTAATTCCAATTCTTCTAAAACTCTTTGAAGAAAGAGGGATGTTTCATACATTTTATAAGGCCATCCTTACCATGATTCCAAAACTAGCCAGGGATACCACAAGAAAAGAAAGTTATGGGCAGATATTTCTGATGATCATAGATACAAAAATTGTCCACAAAATATTTGTAACATGAATTCAGCAATACACTGAAAAGAAGAGGTGTGATATGTTGCGAGGATTGAAGAATGATTCAGCATTTGCCAATCAGTCAATATGATACACCCCATTAACAAAATGAAGTATAAAAACCATATGATTATCTCAGTAGTCACAGAAAAAGCATGTGACAAAAGGATTCATTTTTGATAAAAACCCTCAACAAGTGGCCATAGAGGGAATGCACCTCAACATAATAAAGGCCATGATCACAAGTCCAAAGCTAATATCATACTCAGCAATGAACTTTTCCCCGAATATAAAAATGAGACCAGGATGCCCAGTCTCACCACCTTTATTACATTAACATTGCATTGGAAGTGCCAGGCAAAGCAATTACCCAAAAAAGACAAAAAAGCCATTGTAATTGGAAAGGAAGAAGTAAACTTACACTCTCTGCAGATGACATGATCCATTATATAAAAAAACCCTAAAGATTCCACTAAAAAAAACACTGGGATCAAATAAATAAATTGAGTGAACTTGCAGGATACAAAGTCAATATACAGAACTCTTGTGTTTCTATATAGTATTAACAAACTATCAGAAAGGAGAATTAAGAAAAGCAATCCTGGACTACTTTCTTACACCATACACAAAAATAAACTCAAAATGGATGAAAGACCTAAGTGTAAGACAGGAAGCCATCAAAATCCTCAAGGAAAAAGCAGGCAAAAACCTCTCTGATCTTGGCCGCAGCAACTTCTTACTCAACACGTCTCCAAAGGCAAGGGTAACAAAAGCAAAAATGAACTACTGGGACCTCATCAAAATAAAAAGCTTCTGCATAGCGAAGGAAACAATCAGCAAAACTAAAAGGCAACCGACAGAATGGGAGAAGATATTTGCAAACGACATATCAGATAAAGGGTTAGTATCCAAAATCTATAAAGAACTTACCAAACTCAACACCCAAAAAACAAATAATCCAGTGAAGAAATGGGCACAAGACATGAATAGACACTTCTCCAAAGAAGACATCCAGATGGCCAACCGGCACGTGAAAAAATGCTCAACATCACTCATCATCAGGCAAATACAAATCAAAACCACAATGAGACACCACCTTACACCTGTCAGAATGGCTAACAGTAACAACTCAGGCAACAACAGATGATGGCGAGGATGCAAAGGAAGAGGATCTCTTTTGCATTTTTGGTGGGAATGCAAGCTGGTGCAGCCACTCTGGAAAACAGTATGGAGGTTCCTCAAAAAACTAAAAACAGAATTGCCCTACAACCCAGCAATTGCACTACTAGGCATTTATCCAAGGGATACAGGTGTGCTGTTTCGAAGGGACACATGCACCCCCATGTTTATAGCAGCACTATCAACAATAACCAAAGTATGGAAAGAGCCCAAATGTCCATCTATGGATGAATGGATAAAGAAGATGTGGTATATATATACAATGGAGTATTTTGACTCAGCAATCAAAAAAATGAAACCTTGCCATTTGCAACCATGTGGATGGAACTGGAGGGTATTATGCTAAGTGAAATTAGTCAGAGAAACACAAAATCATATGACTTCACTCATATGAGGACTTTAAGAGACAAAACAGATGAACGTAAGGGAAGGGAAACAAAAATAATGTAAAAACAGGGAGCGGGACAAGACAGAAGAGACTCATAAATATGGAGAACAAACTGAGGGTTACTGGAGGGGTTGTGGGAAGGAGGATGGGCTAAATGGGTAAGGGCCATTAAGGAATCTACTCCTGAAATCATTGTTGCACTAGATGCTAACTAATTTAGATGTAAATTTTAAAAAAGAAAAAAGAAAAAAAGATAATGATCCTATTTATAATTAAATCAAAAAGAATAAAATACTGAGGAATTAAAAAAAAAATACCTGGGAATAAATTTAACGAAGGAAATGAATAAAAAATTGAATATGTTAATAAATAGAAAAATGTTCTATACTTATGGATTCAAAGAGTTAGTGTTGTTAAAATGTTCATACTAGCCAAAGCCATTTATAGATTCAATGTAATCCTGACAAAAATTCGAATAGCATTTTTCACAAAAATAGAACAAATAATCCTAAAATATGTATGGAATCACGGAAAATCTGAAATAGCCAAATCAATTCTGAGAAAGAAAAGCAAAGCTGGAGGCATCATGCCCCCTAGTTTCAAATTATATTACAACAATATAGTTATCAAAACAGTATGGCATTGGCCTAAACACAGACAGATGGATCAGTAAAACAGAATAGAAGTCCACAAATAAACTCATGCTTATTTGTTCAATTTACGACAAAGATGCCAAGAATATACAATGAGGAAAGGCAGGATCTTCAATAAATGGTGCTGGAAAAACTGGACAACTACATGCAAAATAATGAAAATGGAACCCTACAAACATACAAAAAAAACCCATACAAAAAAAAAACCCATACAAAAAAAAAATTAAAAATGAATAAATAATGAATGTAAGACCTGGAACTATAAAACTTGTAGAAGAAAACATAGGTAGTAACCTCCCTAACAATGATCTTAGTGAGGATTTTTTTTTTATTTGACACCAAAAGCAAAGACAACAAAATCAAAAACCAAATGGGACTACCTCAATCTAAAAAGTGTCTGTAGAGCAAGGAAAGTCAACAAAATGAAAATGCAACCTACTGAATGAGAGAAAATATTTGCAAATTATATATCTGATAAGCAGTTATCCCAAAATACACAAGGAACTCTTACAAGTCAATAGCAATAACAAAAAGATGTTCAGTATCACTAATCATCAGGGAAATGCACAGAACGCTTTCAATTATGAGTAACAATTTACCTATTTCAATCTGGCTTGAATCAATAAGGAAATGTCATGGCTCATAGAGTTAAGTCTAAAGAATGTAAATATTCAACAATATTTTAGCCAAGTCTTCAGCTCCATTATTCTGTAATTCTCTAAGTTCTTTTTTCCTCCACATGGTGGCTTCATCTTTAAACTAGATTTCCTCATGGTCACAATTACTGGTGAAATATAAGTATTATACCAGAATGTGAGGTGTATCATAGGCAGTCACTAAGAAGAGGTTGTGGAGACAGTAATTTCACCCTTTTATATAGCCAAGCACTTACAGTCCATCAAGACATGTCTTCCTATAGTTCATCCTAAATTCACTTGGTAATTGCAATGGCTGTGTTACTGAATTAGCTTTATCCAAAGGAATAACAAACTTCCCCTATCTTTATGACAACAAATAATTTTGCAACTTGGAGTGAACCAAACTTCTGAAGTTGGGCTCCTACTCTCTCACATAAGCTGGAAGTTGAGAAGCAATCATCAAGAATGATCACATCCCTAACATCCAACTGCCAGGTCCTTGAAGAAGACATTCTGGGGTTACAAAGCTGGTCTAAGACTTATTTCGTTTTTAAGTATTTATATTCATCTTGAAGAGACAGAGAAAAAACTTACAAGGTTCCTGAAGCAAATGCTCTAGGAAAAGGAAGTAGGAAAGTCCCTTCCCTTATTTTCAACAGGGAGGATTAAGCCTCTGAATTTTTATTTTCCTACACAACGACGCTTCCGGTCCCAATCTGGACAACGTGCATCCTTACCCAGGTTGAGAGAGGTGGGAAAGTGAAAAGAGAGGATTATCTTTCCCCTCAAAAGAGCAAAATCCTTTCTCTGTAGTCTGAAGGAATATATCTAGTATAAAAAGAAGGACAAGGAGGAGGAGGAGAAAAAGAAGAAAAAAACAACTATGTACTTGTTGGTTTACAAGTGTTGAACTTGTTTATTACCAATCTCTTAAATACCCACACAGGTGGCAAACAATCAGGACTGGAGCAAAGAGGAAAGTCCATCCACCAGGAAATCAGGAGTATATTTGGAGACAAATTCTCAGACTCTCATCCCATGGAAACTTCTTTACCCCGGCCTGCCTTCAAATTGGTGTTAAGGAGATACACCTGTGTGTCAGTGGTGCTGCTCCTGCCTGGTACCATCCCAGACTGCCTTTAAAGCTGTGGTTCACTATTTTGATATCGTAAGTAAGGGTAAATCATCTTTTGTGGGTGAATTTTCTTTTTTTTGCTTTCTTTTTTTTTTTTTAACAATTATTCACCTTTGAAAGACAGAGAGAGACAGAGTGCGAATGGGGAAGGGGCAGAGAGACAGGGAGACACAGAATTCGAAGCAGGCTCCAGGCTCCAAGCTGTCAGCACAGAGCCTGGCACAGGCTCGAACTGAACAGACCACAAGATCATGACCTGAGCCGAAGTCGGCCGCCCAACCGACTGAGCCACCCAGGTGCCCTGAATTTTCTATTAAGTAATGGCTACAAATTACTAGAACCAAGAGAAGTGATAAAGGAAATTACACCGTAAAATTCTGTTTCAAAACTGAGACACAAGAGAGACCATAATTAAATACCTATAAATATTTTCTATTATGTTTTACTAACCCCCCTCACTTAGGTTCAGTAGGGTACGTTTTCTCCAAAGGTGCTGCTTTGAATGAGATCTTATATATTTAAATGTAATGAGTGATAAAATCCCAGTTTTAAACAAAATTTGGTACTTTACAGTAAGGTTAATCACTATTTTAGTGTATTAAACATTACAATATAATTTTCCTTACTATATTATAAACTAGTGGTTTATCATCATGCTAAATATCTTAACATTTAATGTCATCTTTTGCAAATCTTTATAAATTTAAACCTCTCTGGCAGGCAGGCTAAATCCTGAAATACCACCTTTTGTGGATATCACAGCTATAAAATGTTATTTGGCTGGATTGTTGCACTGAGTGGTGCTGGCATCTAGACATTTTAATGCATCCTGCTGCAGTAATAGAGGATGCAACTATTGATTCCAAAACTACAAAATGATGTTGTAAAAACGATAGGATTTCAGTGGATTTAGTCATGCCCTTATGTTCCTTTGTGATGCTTAGTTTTATGTGTCAACTTGACTGGCCCACAGGATGCCCAGGTATTTTGTTAAACTTGTTGGGGATACATCTGTGAATGTGTTTTGGAGGAGATTAGCATTTGAATTGGTAGACTCAGATTTAGTAAAAATGATTGCCTTTTCCATTGTAGTTGGGCTTCATCTACTCTGTTGAAAGCCTGAATAGAATAAGAAGAGTAAAGGAGAGTTCCCTGTCTTCCTGCCTGTCTGAGCTGGAACACTGGTCCTCTCTGACTGGAAATAGGTACATCTATTGATCTTACTGATTTAGTTTTTCTGGAGACCTCTAATGCAGTATGATGACAGAAAAGGAAAACTGCACTTAAAGTAAGAGGTGTTGTTTTTCAGTGTCATCCATTTATAGTGCACATTAGCTATACACATACATGCACGAATCTCTGTAGTCGTTGTTATCATACTCTGTTAAATCATTAGGGTGTAATTTTGGATTCAAACTTCTCAGACAACTTCAATTCTAGAATTTTTCAGTTTGGTAGTTTTGACAGACACATTTCTTCTTAGGGGTTATAAGACTGCTTTACTAAAATCCATTGTTATGTGGAATAGATGTGCTCAGATGAATTTTTTCTTTACTTAAAACTGTACTCTACCTGATCCCACCGAGAACAGGTTCCTGGTTGTTTCTCTCTCCTTTGAGACTGTTACCAAGTGTTCTTTTCCTTCTAAACAAGATAGCCTTCTGTAATTTTGTCTTATCAATGTGCTCATCCTGAGAGCAGTATTGTTCTCAGGTCCTCACATCGCTGGAGGATTCTGGCCTTGTTTTGCCTGGACCATTCCACTACCTTTTGGCAGGAGAGCAGGTGAGAAATGATGGTTGCATGGCCTTGAAGGTCAGACTCTTTCCACTTCCTCCCCACGTTCCATAGCTAATGCTCTGTTACCTTCCCACTTAACTACCACTCCATTTATTCCCTTGATTCATAGTATAGGACCACTCTGCGGGCTAGGGGGCACACAGCAGTAAACCAAAAACATGTCTGACTCCATGGATCTTACTTTTAAATGGAAGATTCAGACAATAAACAAGATGACTATATAATTGCAAATTGAGGGAAGGGCTATAAAAGAAAAACAAATAAATACAATGGAAATTTTCCCATTTGAACTCCTTGGTTGTTGACCTCCGTGTCCCTAACAGCTAGACAGGGTAAAGGTGAACACCACCACCCCCAACACCAAGGATGCCCTAAGGCTGTAAGAAAAGGAAGAGAAAATTCTCTCTCCTCTGGGTACTAAGGGGGAAAACTGTATGTTATACATGCCTAGAAAATCTGATTGTCAGCTTAGTTCACTTTATGACCATCTTTTCTACTTCTCCTGACTTCATCTCATAGCTACCAGATTTTGCTGATTATGTTCTTACCACTTTATTAGCTCTGTCACTCTTCCATTCTGTGGTTCTCCCTAGTGCTGTATAAAAAAGCCTAGAAGAGACAATACCATCTGCATGGGATGCAATATGTTCTGTGCAATATTATGCCCCTCACCTTCTTCCTGTTGCTCTACTCACCCTTATTGACCCCGGAGGTACTGGAGGTTAGTTATTAGACCCAAATTGTCATTAATAAATCTATTAAGTACTCATACACCTTCATGAATAGTCTACGTACATTTACTGAATATATAGATCTTGCACTTGGACCATGAAACTGAGATACTCATTTATCGATGCTTACAGTTTTATGGTTATGAAATATTCTCAGCAAGGTTTTTTACTTAGACCTTCACTTTCCTTTACCCTCCAACCAAATCCTTGAAAACTGCAGATGGAAGGTAAAGCATTAAAACTTAAGTTTGTTTATTATTATTTATTAAAACTTAAGTGTGATGTTTTAAATAAGACCTAATACTATGGATAGTCGCTGAGATACTGGGCCCTTAAAAATTAATTTTTCTGAAGGGAATGCAAGCTGGTGAAGCCACTCTGGAAAAAAGTATGGAGGTTCCTCAAAAAACTAAAAATAGAACTACCCTACGACCCAGCAATTGCAGTACTGGGCATTTATCCAAGGGATACAGGTGTGCTGTTTTGAAGGGACACGTGCACCCCCATGTTTATAGTAGCACTATCAACAATAGCCAAAGTATGGAAAGAGCCCAAATGTCCATCGATGGATGAATGGATAAAGATGTGGTGTCCACACACACACACACACACACACACACACAATGGAGTATTAGTCAGCAATCAAAAAGAATGAAATCTTGCCAATTACAACTACGTGGATGGAACTGGAGGGTATTATGCTAAGTGAAATTAGTCAGAGAAAGACAAATATAACTTCACTCATATGAGGACTTTAAGAGACAAAACAGATGAACATAAGGGAAGGGAAACAAAAATAATATAAAAACAAGGAGGGGGACAAAGCATAAGAGATTCATAAATATGGAGAACAAACAGAGGGTTACTGGAGGGGTTGGGGGAGGGGGGATGGGCTAAATGGGTAAGGGCACTAAGGAATCTACTCCTGAAATCATTGTTGCACTATATGCTAACTAATTTGGATATAAACTAAAAAAAAATAAAATTAAAAAAATTAATTTTTCTGATTAAGTAAAACACGCTCACTGTAAACATTTAAAAATTAGACATGATGGAGAAAACTATATCAGAATTAAAGTAGTCTTTCATCTGTATTTGAATATGCAGGTAATTACCTTTACTAATGCACTTGTTCCTTAGTAGTAAACATCTTTGTCCATAGAAGCCTTAGGTACTTCAGGGTTTTTTCTTTTGAATGGTTTCCCAGATAAGAAATTACTAGGCAAAAGGGTTAAGCATTTTTCACACTCATGAGACACAATACTAACTATGTCCCCAAGTGGAGATACTAATTTACACCTCTGATAGTGCCTGTTTCATCATAAATATATACAATTTGAGAAGTATTCAACTGTTGTAAAATCTATGAAATTTCAATGCCCAAATACCATTGATTTCTGTCATTGCTCTGTCTTCCCTGCCATCCCCATCCTGGTCCATGCTGCCATCATCTCTCTCGACTTTTGCAGTAGATGTGTAACTAGTTTCTCTCTTCTCTTTTGCTCCTCTCCAGTTCATTTTCCTCACTGTGTCAGCAATCATCTTTTTTAAACAAATGAAATTCTTATTTGACATTTTCCTGTTTGTACCTCTTCAAAACCTTCCCATTACTCCTACAATAAATGCTCTGAGTCTAGAGATGAAAGTCCCTAATATGGCCTTCCAAAACCCAAACATGCTATTCCCTGCCATTTATAGCCTCATTATGTTCTGCTTTTACATCTTTCCACTTTTAACAACTCTGTCTTCTTTCCACTCCTTGAATACCCATACCCTCTCCTACTTTTGGAAAGAGAGTATAATGTTTCATCTGCCCAATTTTCCTCCTCCCCTCCAACCTTTTCATTCTTAAACCTTTCATGTATCAGCTCATGTGCCATATCCTCACTCCATAGCCTAAAAAGTACCTTTATTTTCTTTAAATCTGTATCGCAATTAATAATTACTTATTCATGAGAGTATTTGGTTGTTCACACCAGACTACAGCTCTTGGTCAAATCAGATCAGATCAGGTCTGTTTTGCTCACCTTTAAATCCTCAGCCCTGCAAAGAGCGCTTGGCACATGGCTACAGGTCAACATTATTTGCTTACAGAATAAAAGCTATTTATTTCTGGATTTGCTATGAAACTCTGAAAACATAGTAAGAAAGGAGAGTGACGCCAGATTGTAAGGAATGCAAAGTACTAGCCAAATGAAAGTGCGTCAGAGAAAACATGTTTAAGTGTGACTTTTGACCAGTTATCTGGACTCTGCTCCTAAATGCTACTTGTTCTAATAGCAATGACACTGTCCCATTTACCTCTTTTCTGATATGAAAACTGTATATAACTTTTACCCTGAATTTGATTTAAACTATAATAAAATTATTGTTGATTTTAATACAATGACTTTGTGAATTGTATTATAGGAGGTAAACCAGGAAGGAAACTATAAGAGAAGGAAGGGAAGGAGTCAATATAAATTTCAGCAGCATGAATTTTTAAGGAAAATTTCTTTCCCTTTTACTTAAGAAGCTACCTCATTTTAAGGTGTCAAAAATCTAGGAGTATCAAAACCACCAAATCAACAAAGAGTAGTAAGATATTTTTGTGCATATAACATAGTTCAAAACATGGGAGCTTGTAAAATTAAAAATGGGGGCACCTGGAGGGCTCAGTCTGTTAAGCGTCCGACTTTGGCTCAGGTCATGATCTCACCATTCGTGAGTTCGAACACCGTGTCGGGCTCTGTGCAGACAGCTCCAAGCGTGGAGCCTGCTTCAGATTCTGTGTCTCCCTCTCTTTCTCTCTGCCCCTCCTCTGCTCATGCTCTCTGTGTGTCTCTCTCTCAAAAATAAACATTAAAAATATAAAAATAAAATAAAAATGGATATGAAGCTCAGGGGCATAGAATTACAGGATGACTTATAAAATCAAAGTGAAAAAGTTGTTAATCTTTACAATGATTGGTTATTTAAAATGGAAATATCCAGATGGCAGGGCATTGGTTTAAAGTGATTATCTCATGCAATTTTTAGGAAAATAACTAAGTTTCTTTACAATTGTCAAAGGCACTTATAAAAAGTAAGTTTCACTTACATTCATGAAATAAGTAACATTGAGTTTTGCTTATGCAGCTTAAATGGTTTTATCTGCTCAGGGTTTTCTAAAGTCCCGTCTCCATTTAGTATTTAATTTTAACAGAGGTTTTTGTTTTATTGCAAATTATCCAAACTAATTCAGCAAAAGCTGTACAATCCTGAGTTCTCTCCAGACACTAGAGCTGTGTAAATGATTAAAACAGCAAATAGCTAGGAAGAGTTAGTGCTCAGAGCTTTGCTGTTGCTGCTTTTTAATATAAAAGGAATAAGTAAAACCTTAAAGATACTAACTTTTGCGTTCTTATTTGGGCAAAAGTTCCTCTAGAAACAATCCTAGCTTTTCTACAGCCTAATTATTGGATCCTCTTTTGAGATAATCATACTCTCGTACTTTATCTTCATTTCCGTAAATAACTAGGTATTAGGACCATAATTCAAATCTATAACTCTAGCAAGAAAAGCAATTATGGCATGAGCAATGAGTACCAATAGGGAATACAAACCTGTAATAAACCATATTTAGGGCTGAAGATAATCTGAGCTTTCCATAATTTAGGTTAGAAAAACATTTAAATGAGAGTTAACTGTCAACTAGGGAAAATTCTCAGAACTATCTTTCAACCTAAAGTCTGGAAAAGCAGATCCACTGTGGTGCAATATCACCATGACAGATACTGAAATTAAAGGAAGGGAGTGTATGTGCTGAGAAACACCTGGAAGCGGGAACATTCACTCCCTGAAAAAGCAGTACAAATCTGTCAGAATACAGTGGTGCCTAACTTAAGGGGCATGATATAAGTGAAGAAGTCTTGTACTGAGATCATTCTGATTTCTCAAATAATCAAGTCCTTCAAGTGTATTCCAAAAAGTGAAAATCCATAGTAAAGCAAGTAATTTCAGAGCAGAGTTCTTATTATACCGGGGTGGGGTAGAAGGGGGGTGAAGTTACATTACTTAAGTTCAATACTGGTTTGTCTCTGCTGGGTGCTTATCCTAAGTCCTAGACTCCTGCAACTTCAGCAGTTTTACAAGGTCCTTCATGAAGAAAAAAAAAGTCAGGGTTTACAGAAATCACAACCAATTTAAAATTAAGCTTACCACTGGCTTTCCTTTTAAGCATAGGGTTGATAACTTTTTCTACAATATTCGGAATACGAAAAGGAAAAAATAATCATGTGTTATATTCAAGTCAAAAAACAAAAACAAAAAATTTGACCAAGATGGAGACACAGGTTGTTCCTGACTCAAAGTGGATTAAAGATCTTAATGTGAGCCTTCAAACTATGAAAATCCTCGAAGAGAACACAGGCAGTAATTATCTGACATCAGCCATAGCAACATTTTTCTAGATATGTGTCCTGAGACAAGGGAAACAAAAGCAAAAATGAACTATTGGGACTACATCAAAATCAAAAGCTTCTGCACAGCAAACAATCAATAAAACTAAAATACAATCTACTGAATTGGAGAAGATATTTACAAATGATATATCCAATATGGGGTTAGTATCCAAAATATATAAGACTTAACAACACACACACACACACACACACAACCACAACCACCAAAAAACACACATACACAATTATGTATAAGTGTGTGTGTGTGTATAATGAAATCCATATAAATACATGTATATAAAGTACATACACATGGAATATCAGCCATCAAGGATTGAGGAAATCTTCCCATTTGTGACAATATAGTTGGACCTGGAAGGCATTAAATAGTGAAATAAGCAGGAGAAAGACAAATAATGCATGATTTCATTTATATGTGGAATCTTAAGATAAATAAAACTCACAGGAAAATATATCAAACTTGTTGTTACCAGAGGCAGAGGGTGTACAATGGATGAAGGTGATCACAGATACAAACTTCCGGTTATAAGGTAAGTAATAGGGGCATACAGTAAAAAGTGAAAAAAAGACAGCTTATACTGTGTATGATATATAGGTAGGTTATTAAAAGTTTAAATCCTGGTTGGGTTCAAAATGGCAGAGTCGGAACATATTGACCTCACTCCATCCCACAGAGCAAATATATATGAAATATTTTCTCTTAAAAAGGCAAGAAAACTAGGTGAGCAGAATCTCCACAACAAAGGAAAAAAGAACAGTCTTAAGATGGGTAGGGGATGCAGAAAAAGTCCTACACAAAAATATCTTCCCCAATCACAGCAATCCACACGTGAAAGGAATCTCAAAAATACAGAACTTTTCCCTAAGTGAAGTGTTTGTGCTCTACATCAAGTACTACAACCCTTCAATCCTACATGAAATGAGCTTCCTAAATGATGGGCTTTGAAAAACAATGTGAATTATATGCAGGAAAACCACAATTTACTTACAATAAATACACAAAGGAGAACAAGAAAAGAATACAAACATATCATTAGTGAAAGCCATCAAACCATGAGGGAATAGAAAAAGAGAAGAAATGGACAGTAATAACAACAACAACAGCTTAGAAACAACTAACAAAATGCCTAAGTAAAAACCTATCAATAATTGCTTTAAATGTAAATAAACAAGATTCTTCAATCAAAAGACATAGGTATTTTTTTAAAGCCATTCAGCCATTCTATCTACATGCTGCCTACAAGACTCACTCCAGAAGGAAGGACACACAGAGACCAAAAGTAAAGGGATAGAGAAAGCTATTCCATGCAAATGGAAACAGAAAGAAAGTTGGTGTAGCTATACTGTTATACAAGATTGGCTTTCAAAGAAAGACTACAATAATCGGCAAAGAAAGGCATAATGATAGAGGGTCAATCCAACCAGAAGATATAAAATACACACACACACACCCACCATAGGAATACCAAATGAATAAAGTAAACATTAACATATCTGAAGGGATGAATTGACAGAAATATAAAAATAGTAAGGGAATTTAACACCCCACTTACATCAATAGATAAACTAAAAAGAAAATTCATAATGGATTTAATAGGTATACAAAAACATTCCATCTAATAGCAATATTATGTACATTCTTCTTAAGTACACACTGAACATTCTCCAGGATAGATCATATATTAGGTCACACAAGTATCAATAAATCCAAGAAGAATGAAACCATATGAAGCATCTTCTCTAACCACAATGGTATAAAACTAGAAATCAATAAAAGGAAGAAAACTGGAAAAAACACAAAAATGTGGAGATTAAGCAACATATTACTGAATAACTGAGAGGTCATCCAAGATACCAATGAAGAAATTTTTAAAAACCTAGAGACTAATGTATAGAGAACTATGACACAGAAATATTTGCAATACATCAAAACTGGTCTAGAAGAAATACATACATACAGGCCTACCTCAAAAAAACCAGAAAAATCTCAAGCATTTTAACACTGAAAGAATCTAGAAAAAGAAGGAAAAAAAAATAACCCCAGGAAGGAAGAAAATAATAGAAGGAAAAAAATAATAAAATCAGAGGAGAAATAAAAAAGAGGCTTAAAAGACCATAGAAAATATCAATGACACCAAGAGCTTTGGAAAGATCAAAACTGTTAAACCTTTAGCCATATGTACCAAGAAAAAGACCAACTGAGGTCACAAAAACAAGATCAGAAATGAAAAAGACAAAGTAATTATTACTACCACAGAAATACAAAGGACTGTGATACTATGAAAAATTATAAGCAAACAAATTGGATAATTTAGAAGAGTGGATAAATTACTTGAAAAAGAGAGACTTTAAAAACTGAATCAGCAAGAAATAAAAAAATCTAAACACAACAATTACTGGTAACAAAACTGAATCAAAATACTCCCACAAACAAAAGTCCAGACTTGGTGGCTTCACACATTAATTCTACCATATATTTAAGGAAAAGTGAATACCTACTCTTCTCAAACTATTTTAAAAAATAGAAGGAAAACTTTCAAATTGATTCTACAAGGCCAGCATTGCCTTGATACCAAAACCAAAGACAGTACCAAAAAAACAAAAAACAAAAAACAAAGAAAACTACAGGCCAATATCTTTGATGTTCAAAGATGCAAAATTCTTCAATAAAATATTAGCAAACTGAATTCAACAATATATTAATAAGTTCACCACATCAAGTGGAATTTATTTCAGGTATGCAAGGATGGTTCAACATGCACAAGGCAATCGTTGTAATAAACCATACTAACCAAATGAAGAGTAAAAACCATATAATTATCACAAAAGATGCAGATAAAGCATATGATGTAATTCAACATTCATTTCTGATAAAAACTCTTGACAAAGTGGATTTAGAGGGAATATACTTCAATATTAACAAAGGCCATGTATGACAAACCCACGGCTAACAACACACTCTGTAAGAAAAAAATTGAAAGCTTTCTCTCTAAGAAAAGGAACAAGACAAGGATGTCCACTCTTGCCACTTTCACTAAACATAGGCACTGGAAGTTCTAGTCATATGAATTGGATGAAAAAGTAATAGAAGTCATCCAAATTGGTAAGAAAGAAGTAAAACAGTCAGTGTTAGGAGATGACATGATACTATATAAAGCAAGCTGTAAAAACTTCATCAAAAACTATTAAAATGAATAAACTCAGTACATCTGCAGGATAAAAGAATAACACAGGGAAATATCTTTTGTTTCTTTATGTTAATGGCAAAGCAGGAAGAATATTTTAAAAATCAATCCTATTTACAACTGACCAAGAAGAACATACCTAGGCATACAGTTAACCAAAGAGGTGAAATATTTGTACTCTGAAAACTGTAAGACACTGATGAAAGAAACTGAAGGTAATATAAACACATGGAAACATATACTCACAGCATGGAAGAATATTGTTAAAACGTCCATACTACCCAAAACAACCTACAGATTCAATGCAATCCCTATCAAAATATCAAAAGTACTTTTCACAGAGCTAGAACAAATAATTCTAAAGTTTGTATGGAACCACAGATGACCCTGAATAGCCAAAGCAATCTTTAGGAAAAAGAACAGGGGTGCCTGGGTGGCTCAGTCAGTTAAGCGCCCAACTTCATCTCGGGTCATGATCTCGTGGTTTGTGAGTTTGGGCCCTACATCAGGCTGCACAGATGGTGCATAGCCTGCCTGGGATTCCCTCGTTCCCTTTCTTTCTGCCCCTGTCTCCCTCATGCTCTCTCTCAAAAATAAATAAACTTAAAAAAAAAAGTTTTCCAAAAAAATAACAAAGCTGGAGGTATCATAATCCCAGATTTCAAGATAGAATACAATGCATAATAATCACAACGAAATGTTATTGGCACAAAAAGAGACACATAGATCAATGGAACAGGATAGAGTCCAGAAGTAAACCCACGTTTATATGGTCAATTAATATATAATAAACGAGGCAAGAATACCCAATGGGGAAGGACAGTCTATTCAATAAAAGTTTGGAAAACTTTATTGGCCATAAAAATTGGTGCAACCACTGTGGAAACAATATGGAGTTTCCTCAAAAAATTAAAAATAGTAAAGACATACAATCCAGTAATTCCACTAGTAGATACTTACATCCCATAAGAGAAGGAAACACTGAAGAGATATATGGATCCCTTATTATATGGCAGCATTAATTACAATAACGAATATATGGAAGCAATCTAAGTGTACATTTATAGATGAATGGATAAAGATCGATATAAATATGTTACTAAGCCATTAAAAAAAATAGTATCTTGCCATTATAACAACATGGATGGACCTAGAGGATATTATGCTAAGTGAAGTAAATCAGACACAGAAATACAAATACCATATGATTGAACTTCTATTAAAAAAAAACTAAATCAGAAACAGTATTTCTCTAGTGTTAGAGGTGGTTATCAGAAGGCATGGCTGTGGGGGGGGGGTGGTGATGGGCTAGAAAGGTAAAGGGGATTAAGAGACACAAAGTTCTAGTTATAAAAGTGAAAAGTACAGCATTTGAAGATAGTCCAACTGCAGTTAACATTTTAGTGTCAGAAAGTAACTCCAATGCTCATGAGCATTAAGCAATGTATAGACTTGCTGAAACATTGTTACAAAGCTGAAAGTAATATAACATGTATGTCAACTATACTTTTAAAAAATAATAATTTTTTTTTACGTTCATTTATTTATTTTGAGAGAGGGAGAGTGAGCAGGGGAGGGGCAGAGAGAGAACCGGGGAGAGAATTCCAAGCAGGCTCCGTACTGTCAACACAGAGCCTGATGAGGGGCTTGAAGTCATGAACAGAGAGATCATGACCTGAGCCAAAATCAAGAGTCGAACACTTAAGGGATAGAGCCACCACCACCCCTAACAATTTTTTTTAAATAGACACACAGATTAATGGAACAAATTTGAGAACACACATGTATGGACAATTAATACAACAAAGTAGTCAAGAACATCCAGTGAAAAAGGACAATCTCTTCAATAATTGATGCAGAAAAAACTGGACAGCCACATGCCAAAAAATGAGCCTGGCCCACTCCTCTATGCCATACACCAAAATGAACTCATAAGCGATTAACAACTTGAATATGAAGCCTGAAACCATTAAAATCCCTTGAAGAAAACATAGCTGGGAAGCTTTTTGACACTGATCTTACTGATATTTTTGTGGGTCTGACTGTAAAGGCAAGGGAAACAAAAGCAAAAAATAAGTGAGGTTATATCAAACTTAAAAGTTTCTGCATATTAAAAAAATTATCAGGGGTGCCTGGGTGATTCAGTCGGTTAAGCGTCCGACTTCGTCATGATCTCATGGTTGGTGGGTTCGAGCCCCACGTCAGGCTCTGTGCTGACAGCTCAGAGCCTGTAGTCTGCTTTGGATTCTGTGTCTCCCTCTCTCTCTGGCCCTTCCCAGTTCATGCTCTGTCTCTGTCTCAAAAATAAATAAACAGTAAAAAAAAATTTTTTTTTTAATTATCAAAACAAAAAGGCACTCTACTGAATTGGAAGACTTTTGCAAATCAGGTATCTGAAAAGGGACTAATACCAAACATAGGAAAAACTCATTAAAGACAGCAACAACAAAAAATTAATGTCATTTTAAAACTGGCAGAAAATCTGAATGGATGAATGGATAGTAATAAATGGAAAATGTAAGACAAATAGACATTAAAAAAAATACAGTTGGCCAAAAATCACATTAAA
This sequence comes from Acinonyx jubatus, assembly GCF_027475565.1. Classification (NCBI taxonomy): domain Eukaryota; kingdom Metazoa; phylum Chordata; class Mammalia; order Carnivora; family Felidae; genus Acinonyx; species Acinonyx jubatus. The sequence goes on along the minus strand of NC_069380.1, from coordinate 129,123,442 downwards.
AGATGTTAAACATGGCTAATTAAGGAAATGAAAATGAAAACAAGAATAGGATGTTACCTCAAACCTATTAGGTATGGACAGGGTATGGAGCAAAGGGATCTCTCGTGCACTGCTGGTGGTGATATAAATTGGTGTAGCTACTGTGGAAAGAGTATGGAGGTTCCTCAAAACAAAATGAAAAGTAGAACTGTCTTATGATCCAGCTAGTCCATTCCTGGGTATTTATCTGAAGAATACAAAAACACTGATTCAAAAAAATATGTGTACCCCTTTGTTCATTGCAGCAATCTTTACAGTGGTTAGAAATGGAAACAATGGATGAAGGGATAAAAAAAATGTAGTATGTATATATGTTTGTATATACACACACTTGCATGCAATCAAATAATACTCATCCATAAAAAAAATAATGAAATTTTTGGGACTCCTGGGTGACTCAGCAAGTGTCTGACCCCTGAGTTCTGTTCATGTCATGATCTCAATTTCCTGAGTTTGAGCCCCACATAGCATCCAGCTCTGTGCTCAAAGCGTGGAGTCTGCCTGGGATTCTCTCCCCTCTTTCTCACTGCCCCTCCTCTCCTCATGCTTGCTGTCTCTTTTTCTTTCTCAAAATAAGTAAACTTAAAAACGAATAATGAAATTTTGTCATATGCAACAACATGGATAGACCTTGAAATCATTAAGGTAAGTGAAGTAAGTCAGATGGAAAAAGACAGGCACTATATGATTTCACTCCTACATGGAACCTAAAAAACAATTTCAACAAAACAGTGAACAAAACAAACTCATAGATACAGGGAATGGATTGGTGGTTACCAATCTGAGGGGTGGGAGAAATTAGTAAAGAGGTCAATTGTATGGTAATAGATATTAAGTACACTTTTAATAGTGATCACTGTGTACATGATGTGCAATTATAACATTGTGTACCTTAAACTACATGTTATATGTCCATTTACCTCAGTAATAAAAAGTGATTATAAAAGGTCTCATCACAGAGAGAAGGTTTTTCTTTTTCTTTTTTCTTTTATCAATATGAGAAGAATGGATGCTAACTGATCCTGTTTTGGTAATCATTTTATGATATATATAAATGAAGTCATCATGCTATATGCCTTAAATTTATACAGTGCTACATATCACTTATTCACTAAAAAAAAACTGGGGAAAAAAAGAAAGATTTTCTAAAGAAAACTTTAGGTGGTGGTTTTCCCCATAATTTAAATTGTATGGAATAAAAATCTTTATTTATGTAGTAGAGATTGGAAATATATGCTTTAACTTATGTTTATAGCTACTGAAAATTAATGGAAAAAGAGGGGAAACCAGTCAAAGAAAAAAGTATAGGGAACTCTGAATAACATTTTTTAATATAAGTGTCCACAAATGCTAGAGGAGCCTTTCACGTTCCATGGAAATCAGAATGTATATTGTCATTGCCCTCTGAATTTCTTATTAGCTCTCTAGTAGTGAGATTTCTTTCCTTTGCCTGGGGTAAGCTTCTATTCTCATTTTCAGACTCTAGAGATGTTTTAAAAATAAAGACATTTTTTTCTGATCTCCTGAGTATTTGCACCTGCATATATTAATAATTTTAAGTTTTTGAAATATTATTTCTCCTCTCTGAACACTTGAAGTTGCTTGTCATATCTAATAAAGTCCTTAAAGTTTCAAAACTTCTCAGATGGACGTATGTCAGTTCCTTGTAGGATTAGTGCTGTTTATTTCTGTTTCCAGACGATTTTCTACTCTTTTGGAATATTAAGTTTTCCACCTAGAAAATCATTAAATTGACACAGATGATATTCAGGATCCATCCAAGCTGTAATACTGACTCTATCTCTAAATTTGCATTTGGAATCAGGTTTTTGATGGTTCTAAGCATCACTCCTTGATGCTCAAGCAAAATTCATTTTTGATTGGATCATAATAGGAGTAACCCATATTTTCCTTCCTGAAGCAAAAATATTTTTGAGAAAACATGTGAAACATGTTGACTCTCCTCTGCTACTCCAGTTTGAACAAAGGAATTGTGTAAGAAGTCTCTTGGGAGAACAGGAGTTCCAGAGCTACAGCTCCATACCTGAGTGTCCACTTTCCATTCCTGTTCTCAAACTCTGACCAGTTTAGGTCACTCTAATTGTACTCTCAGTGAACTTCATTAATTAACAACCAATACTTTCTCATTTTCCTGAGATTTAACATAATGAATAAGACCTAATCACTGCCTGCATTTTGTTTAAAATCTTTAAGTAGGAGTTTTTAAACAACCAACTCGAATACAAAGCAGCCATGATATCAGAGAAAGAAAATGGTTACGAGAACATACAGAAATGATTGTTGATTCAACCTCAGATGCACATGGATGAATTTAGAGGGTGTTATGCAAAGTCAAATAAGTCAAACTAAGAAAGACATATAGCAGATGATTTCAGTCATATGTGGAATCTAAAAAGATAAAACATACAAATAAACAAGGAGCAGAATCAGACTTATGAATACAGAGAAATGATGGTTGCCCAAGGAGAGGAGAGTTGGAGGGACAGGCAAAATGGATGAAGGGGATAGGGAGATACAGGCTTCCAGTTAGGGAATGAGTAGGTCATGGGAATAAAAGGCACAGAATAGAGAACACATTCAATGATACTGTAATAGGGAGGTGTGATGACACATGGTAGCTATACTTGTGGTAAGCACAGCATAATGCATAGGTAAGTTGAATCAGAATGTTGTACACCTGAAACTAACATAACACTATATGTCAACTATATTCAAAATTAAAAAAAAAGAGAGAGAGACTTCAAAAAGGAGACTTTGTTCTAGTTCACCTTTGAAGAGCTGGCTTTCAATCCACAAAGTAATTGAGCCTTTCAGAAGAGGGAGGGAAAACAGGAGGAGCCCAGGTATCCTCCTCTCTTCCCTTCCAACCACAGTGTGTTCTTGCAGATGACTGAGAGCAGACAACAGCTCTGTTTGTTCTTTCTTGAGCATCTAATGTTTGCACAGCACTGGGCTAGCCACTGAGAAATATAGCGGTTAAGAAATAGCATTATCTCTGCCCTAATGGAGATAGGAGGAGGCAGTGATTAAATGATACTTTCCAGATCTCTACCAGCTTTGAGATATTATGAAACATTCATGATAAATTTCCAATTTCATTTTTGTAGAATTTACATATTAAAGATACAGTGAAACAGAAGGATGAGTCCCATTTGAATAATTAAAAGTTTTATTTTATGTAATAATCAGATGTTATTTCTCTGAGTAGCTGAGGAATGTGTAGCCAACACTGAAATTTGATCTTCACTTCTTTAATTCTCTTTTGTTTTCATCATGCTTTAGGGTAGAATTTTTTGAGAATCAATGAGCTAAGTAAAGTACTCCAACTGTCTATGTTCTTTCCCCATAGCTTTTGGACTATATTTTTTAAGCTAGAAAGAGCCTCTGAAAGAGAACAAGCCCAGGCATCAATGGGTAGGAAAATCTTTGGTGTACCCCCAAATATGTGTAAAATGTTTGATTCACATATGACCTCTTATCCTTTGCACATGACACATGTCACTTAATTGAACATGCTTTTGCTAACTGAGCCTGAACTGCCATCATATTATCACAATGGCAGTGCCATAAAATCATTCTCAAACAGAATTAATCAACAACTTAATACTTATTTAATTTCTGTGGCCTTGTCAAAATATGTCATCTTCCAACTGTAAAAAGTAAAGATGAGATAGTACTACTGATGTGTTCATCTAATTAATGTCCAGTAATGACTAATAACCTATGTTTTTGTCCAAGTCTTTTAAGAAATAACTTATTCATCCAATATTAATTGGATATTTCTATCTGTTAGACTAGGCACTAGATATAGAGTTATATATGTGAAAAATCCATTATTAAATTTTCAATGGCTTTTTAAAAATACATCAATTGAATAACTTCAAGCTTTTCTGGTTGAGCACTGAAAACATTTAAACACTTAACAGAGTTATGAATTTAGATATCACTAGGAAACTCTGAAAAAAAATGCCTTCTAAATTTTTTTAAATGCTATAAATAAACTATTAATGGATATTTGATTAATGTTTATTTTTGCTAGCCTGCAAGGTTTAAGTAGGTCAAATTTAGGTCACTGAAACACTCTGCTTTCATATATTGCATTATTGTCTGTACTCAAAGTACACTGAATCTAAGTAAATACTATACTCTGTATAGTTTTAAAGTTATGAAAGAACTAAAACTGGAAATTAAAAGAAGAAAGTGCTAATTCAATCTCTGCTACTAATTACTCATGTGCTATTGGTCAAAATTTTGATCTGTCTCGACCCTCAAAATTCTTAGTAAAATGAAATCCATGGGAAAATATTAAATATCATTTTTGGCTTTTAACCACTAAAAGGCACAGTATTAATATTTAAAATATTTTTTGCTTCACCGCTGTTCTGGTGATTCTGTTAATACCTACAGCCTCTTGTGTCTGAATTAGTTTATTCACAAAATAAAATCAGGAAACAAAAAAGCTTGAAGATATAACATATGAATAATGCAAGTTAAACTTCTACAAATAAAAACTAAGATTATTGACATTAGAATCTCAACTATCTAACAATACTTTAGGCACAGCTGCAGGAAAATAAAAATGAGAAGAGAGACCCAAGAAAATGTACAGACTAAAACACAGAAATAAACACAGTCTGCAATGTTAATTTTTTAAAACTAATTCACAGATGTTTTCCATAACTGTCTTTATTGTATGCTGGTATTTTATTGGTTGAATAATCACAAGGTATTTTATCATGTTGATATAAAATAATTTACTTCAGTGATTATGTGCACTTATTTTAATCATTTTTACTCATGGTATTCTACATTCAATATCGTGATATAGACAGCTAAGAACAGTCTAATTTGTTTTTCCAATGAGAAAACATACTTGTACTTCTATATTTTCATATTATCTGTTCTTTACCTTTTAATCTCAATTTCCACAGGCAATATGTAATCACCTGCTCTTCTGTTTTTTTCTTATACTTCATAAGTAATCTTAATATTTAAATTCAGGTATTTTTCTACTTCAGCAGAGTTTTTATTAGTATTATTAGTGCATGAGCATATTTGAATTCTCTTTGTGTTCAATCCTGGAACATCTTATTTATTTTTTTACAGCACCTATTCAGTCTTCCATATATATTATTCTCTGATCCCTTTCACTACATTCTAGATGCATCCCAAGCTCATCCACAATAAAGATGTAATTTTCTGCAAAATTAACACTCTCTTCCTTTTCACTGACTCAAAGAGTTTTTAATTTTTCTGTGAATTCCTCCTATACTTTAGAATTCGATTCTGCATTCCTGAATACACAGCCAATTAAAATTATATATAGATGTGTTGCATGGTTAGTTTTTTCAAATAAGAAACAAACTACAATTTGTTTTCTTTACTATATAATAGCCATCATTTAATTGGCAATTCAGATCAAATATAAGGAGTATAATAAATAACCCTTATCCACGGAATTCAGATATATACTTACTTTTGACTACTCCATTTAAAATCAATTTGTTGATAACCTTATATTCAAAGTCTGAGACTTAACCCTACCTGCAAACTAACACACTTCAAGTCATTACTTCCAGGGATGTAGGCAGAAGAAACAAGATTGCTGGGTCTTCAACAAAGCAGGAGCACCAAGGGTATTAGCATTTTCAGCAGCTGTCCTAAACTCAATTCCTATAGAATAATATGAATAATACCAGATGCTATGGGCTGGATGTTTGTGTTCCTTCAAAATTTAAAGTTTGAAATCCTAATCCCCATTGGGATGGTATTTGGAGGTGGGAACTTTGGGAAGAAATTAGGTTTAAATGAGGTTGTGAGAGTTGAACCCAAATTACGAGATTGATGCCCTTGTAAAAAGAGGAAGAGACCAGAGTACATTCCCTCTCTCTCTCTCTGTCTCTCTGTCTCCCCGCCCTCTGCCCCTGACTGGGAAAGGATAAAGCAAAAAGGCAGCCATCTATAAACCAGGAAGAGCACCCTCAGCAAATACTGAATATGCTAGCACCCTGATCTTAGAGCTCTCAGGCTGTAGGACTTTAAGAAACAAAGGTCTATTATTTAAGCTACTCAGTCTATGGTATTTTTGTTATAGCAGCCCCACATCACCAAGACACCAGCACAAGAGAGAAATTTCAAGCTTACAAAACCAGAATTTTTAATAACAGACAGTACACGACCTTTGTTTCAAAGGAGCATCATCTTTTTTTTTTTAAATCATATAAACGATACCTCCCTTTGCTTTGGAAGAATATACTATGTTTGTCTTCCAAGGCTATTTGTTATACAAGCATCCTTGAAAAGGTAGTCTGAAACAAAGCAGTCAGTGTTTCTGCTCGTGAGATGTACAGAAATGAGAGGGACCTATGAACAGCTATCTTCCAAGTTAGAAATCTGGTTATGGGCAACAGAAAACCTGACTAATAACTGAAACTAGATAATGACATATTTGTTTTATTGCTGTTACAAATCATGTTCAGTTGAAAGTGAACTGATTTGGTGGCTCAGTGACACCATCAAAGACAAAGCCAGCCTCGTTCTGCCTTTCCTTCACTTTTATCCAGAAGCTTGTGGCCCCATGGAGGCAACACAGCAGTCAAAGTCCACACATCATGTCCACATTCAACATAAAAAGAAGGTGGAAAGGGAAGCACCTGAATCAAAAAAGCCAAAACTTTCCTTAAGGCCCTCACCTTGTGCCCATTCACCAAAATTTTGTTACATAGTTTCCTTAACTGCAAAGCAGTTTAGGGGAGCAGGTATTTCTACCTGGCAATTTAGTCTTAATTACTGTGTGATAATCTTTCCTCTTTAATGGCTTGTAGTGTGCTATTCCAAGTTCTGATCTCCAGTGCATTGAAGAATCTCTCTGAGATCCTAAGAGGAACCCCACTGCTATGTATTTCTTTGTCTTGACAGGTACACTATCTGCTGCCACTGTTGAATCAGTAGAACAAAGTCAACGGTTCTCTTCTCCAAGGCTGAGAACAGTATGTTACTACACCTGGGATATTTGCTATCCCAGGTTGAGACTTACAACTCACTTCACAAATATGGGAACAGAGGCTAAAAGATTAAGTAATTTTCAAAATAAAAGTCAATCACGGAAACAGATCTAGAATGCCAGGGTCCAGAATTACAGTGCTGTGTTTCATTCTGTTTCCATGGATACATTATTCACTCCAAATTATCATTGATCTTTTCCATAAAGAATCTCTTAAAACACTCTTAAGTTATATCTTCCTAATGAATATGTCTGAATCTTGACTGGAACAGAGAAATAAATAGGAAAATCTCCTCTGTATTTTTTCTTGCCTGTAGAGTTGAGTAGGTAATATTTAGTACTACCAATAACGACGGGAAGGAATGGATATCCCCTTTTGTAGCACCCCCAGATTGAAGTTATGTTTTTCATGTTTAAGCTTTATTTATACCCTGATGCATATGAAACCTAAAGCAAGAATTCAGCTCTATTCTCAGTCTTTTCTATAGTTTTAAGATCTGTATGAAAATTTCCTATAATCTAAAGATAACCCAGAGGAAGACAGGCACCTTAATGAACAAAAGCTTCTCAAATATATTCCATGTTATAATGCAGTGGTTCAGAGAAAAATCTTTCAATCATAGGCCTGTGTTTGAATTACCACTATGGCAATTTATGTGTTTTGTAACTTTGGGCAAGTTACTTAGCTTCTCAGACCAACCCTCAGACCAAAATGATTATATAACAGTGATTATCCTACAGGACCATTTTAAGAATAAATTGAGGTGACATGAGCAAAAATTTACCACAGTTCCTGGTACTTATGCTTAGTAGGTGGTAGCTATTGCTAGCTCTCAAATATCTTACTAGTAACTCCAAGGTGATTTGGAAAACACTGATATTATCTACACCTTACTTAAATATTCTTAACATACATTACTATAACACTGGATCTAAAGAGTCCTGAAACAAGAAAGCTGTTTAACTGAACTAGTCTATTTGAGATTTGATATGTCAGATAATTATGCCTGCTCTCCTCTGGATTCTCATTACTAGAAAAGTGGCATAGGAATATGATGAAGATCAAAATGACACATTATTAGTGGATGTCCAGTAATTCCCGAATAACAGTGCTCACCTTTACACTGAATTCAAAAACATAGCTAGAACCTGAAAGTGGCTTCATCAAGTCAGCATCACCTATTTTCCTTTTGACAGGGTCAGCAGCCCACTCAATGAGCCTGGTTCAAGAGATGCTAGACTCACAAGAAAACAGAAAATAGGGGAGAAGGGAGTGAGAACCAGACAGGAAAAGGGAGGGAGAGAGAGAAATAAAGACAGAGACATAGAGAGAAATTGAGGGTAGATAATTCTGTTCAAAGATTCCCTCTAATACATTTTGGTAAAAACATGAGGATTGGAGAATAAATGGTCTCCTTAAACATAATTTAGCATTTGCTAAATGCTGTGGAAAACAAAATACTTTTGTTAACAACACACCTAATAATATCCTTAAAAAGTGTTCTGTGAAACAATAGCTGTGGAAAGCATTTATTATATATATGTAGGATCCAATGGAGGCTTTTGTCTACAGTGTATTAGGTATGGTTATTTTTTAAAACATTTCACCGTGGAATCAACTTGGCACTGTACATTCTACTTTTCTTCCAGTACTTAACATGCCTTGAATTGCTTTTCAGTTATGTGTGGGCAATGCTTATCCGCTAGGCTTCTCTTCTTGAGGTAAGCAATCCTAACTTTTATAGATACATAGACATGTCTATCTATAACATCCCCCGTATTTGTCACCATTGGGTTGTAAAGAGAATAAATACTGACGCAGCAGTTATAGTATAATTTGTCACAAGCCAGTTAGCCTCCCTGTGACAATAGCTTTTCTTCTGCCTGAGAACAAGAGATGCTGTGCATCTATCTTGTGTTCTTAATGAACACTGAAGATGGTTCATTTAAGTCAGACCATTTTCTAACAAGGGAACTTGCATGTACATGTCTATCCTTAAACACTAAGGACCTTGCTTAATGTCAGGTTTGTCTAATAAATAGTTCAGTTAGATATAATCTTAGAGATCATTTCACCAAATAAGGCCACCCCAGGCTTCGAAGGGACATTTGGAAGACAGGAACTCATTGAGAAATTCAATATACTCCTCTATCGAAGGCACTGCTTTTTCTCTTCCTAGAGGTGTTTCCATACTGCTCATCTATCAACATTTTCCTTAATTCCAGAATAAAGAACTTCTTAATTCTTCATTCCACAATTAATAATTTCTTAATTCTCCCTAATGATTCTCAAGTTCCTAAAGAAATTGCGGTAATGCCCCAACTCCAGAAGGACAAATATGGCATAAAACAACACTCTAGCACACTGAATAAACTGCCAAATAGAATATGAAGTCCGCCTTCAAAAAGTAACCCAGATACTAAAATCGGCTCTGACCTGACACACTCAGGAGATCAGAACTCTCAGATCTTTATTGGTAACCACTAGCCAATGTTCACAATATGAACCAAAGCCACCAACATCCTATAAAATGTAAAACCCACACAGAAAAGAACATCCTGGTCTTTATGCAAATTTTTAATCTCATGAATGTGTGAATGAGTGATATTACATGTACCTTTGGGATTATGATATTCTATGATGCATGACAATAAATGACTAGCTAGTAAACTTCAAACATACTGTGATTTAGATTTAAACCCACAGCTGGTGGTCTCAAGTTTAATTTCAGTCGATTTACAGTGTCTCAACACAACATTAATGCAGTGGTGATAAATGAACTGCTTAATCAAACTGATCATTTAATATCATCATTAATATAAGCAGCTGATTGACTAGGTATGCACAGTTTTTTGTTTCATTTTTATTGACCAGAGGTTCATCGTTTTAGTATATAGACAAAACTGATTCAATAGAACACCAACAAGTATTATTGTTTCTTTAATACTATTATCTTATTTTTTCTTTCTTTGAATAGGTCATGTATAGCAGTGCCAGTTCTCAATAAAATATCATTCTTCATGCGAAGGCATCAAGATTATACATTCTTAGCCCTAAAGGAAAAAGTTCACAGTATTACATGCAGCTTTCTTATTTAACTTGAAAGGCGAAAGCCTAATACTTGATTATGACTCCAGGAAATATCAATAAATGTAAATATTTATGAATAACCTTAGGATATTTTACAAGCTGAGTTTATCAATACCTTAGCAAACTGGAAATTTTTGAGATGGCATCCAGTTAGTGCTATGTAATTACTCCTGAGGTGAGGTGATAGTGATGGTGGGTCCTCCAAAGGAGGGTATTTTGCACCAAAACAAATTCCAGTGGAGCCTTTTTAAGACCGAAATGTATCTGCTTTATCATTCAGTTTTATTTTTATACTTGTGTGAGTTAACTTTAGGCTTCGACTCTTAACTTTCCTACTTGCCTTCTCCAAACCCAATCCCAGTAAGGAGAGATGGTGTCTTTAATTACCTGTCTACACCTCTTTTTACAAAGTGTAGCCTACAGCTTGGCCAGACAGTAGTGCTATATGCTTCCTGGTGATAAAATCCAATATCCTAGAGAGATGCAAGGGCTCTTGTTTATAGGCTGGAGGAGATGAAAAGCAGATTATGCCCTCAGCCATAAGATACCCCTGCCCCCTAGATGCTGGTTTTAAAGTTTTCCACAAGTGCCCTGTTTGCCTTTCTGATACCTACTATGTAAGCCCCTTATAAAGTATGACCTACAGCGGTGACTGTAATTGTCAAGCTTGTGCACATACAGACACACACACACACACACACACACACACACACACACACACCCCACTGATGGCATATGGCTTGGTTCTACAAAATAATCATACTCCCTGCCAGAATTCTACTGTACAAAATCATATAAAAGTTCCAAGAAATCAAACTCAAATGTTGAACAAAAAGGTGCTATCACACTACTTGAGACCTACTTTGTTCAATCCCCTGTGTCTTACTGAAGCCAGAATGGAGGACACAACGGGGAGAAGATGAAGTGAGAATTCTGAAGATCTTTATGCTTGCCATCAGAATAGTGTTAGAATGGTGTCAAATCTCAGGCATAAGATGTTCCACTATATTTTACGTTTCTTTATTTTTGAGAGGCAGAGAGAGACAGAGCATGAGCGGCGGAGGGGCAGAGAAAGAGAGGGAGACAGAATCTGTAGCAGGCTCCAGGCCCTGAGCTGTCAGCACAGAGCCTGACGTGGGGCTAGAACCCACCAACCGTGAGATCACGACCTGAGCTGAAGTCGGACACTCAACCGACTGAGCCACCCAGGTGCCCCCAATGTTCCACTATATCTTGATGATACTGGAGTTTTACATCACGGCAACACTGGAATTTCTGAAAAACATCTAGCTTTTTAAATAATTCTATCAACTTTATCCAGTAAAAAATATGTGTATCTTATGACCTAACCAGTTCATGACTGAGATTCTAAGAACCTGGAAAAGATCTAGATTTTTTTCATTGTATTTAGCATGTCAGTGGTCCAAAATGCCATTACTCTTACACTTACGCAAGTTATTTCCAGTCTCTGTTTTTTGTTTACTGGTACAACTGTCCTAAAACATCAGGACTCTGAAGAATTCATTTAATTGTAGATTCTATTAAAGAAGGCAAATTAATTAGCAACTATTGACTGACATTCATCAGATATCCAAGAGAAAAAAAATGGCACACAAAATTAAAAATCCTTCCTGACAAGTAAACTGTAGGTGTAACTAGAGTCATACAAAAATGGAACTTTTTTCCTCTTTCTGCTTACTGTGTATTTTTGTGTCAGTTACTTATATCATAAATGCAAGAAATGTTTTGACTTCCAAAAGATTTATACAAGCAATAAAGCTATGGAAAAACAAGCTGGATATTTTCATGCATCACCTGCAAAGCTGTATGTTTAAGTGCATAATTTGTGGTTTGGTGATGATGGTAAGTATGGAGAACACAGCTGGAATTGCACGTCACAGGCTGAATTCTCAATTCTAGCAGAAGTTTAAAAAACTCAGCCTGTGATTTAGAAACTGTGCAAATGCAAAGTGTATGTAATTAAGAAAGAATAAATATCAAAATCCACAAGTTCATATTCCTCAGGTTCTTATCACATTCAACACTAGTACTTCAGCAGAAACTGCATTTGAGGCTATAGTGGTGCTTCACTCAATAATTCACTTATTTAGTTATTTCTCAAGTACGTGTGAGTGTCTAACATGCATTAGGCCTATTCTACCACTTGAAGATACAATAATAGGGAAGAGGAACACCTCAGTTTCTCATGGCGCACACAGAATTATGAGTAAAAAAAGTGTAGAATGCTTGAGAGGGCATGACAGGATAATCTAATCATGGACATGAGGATACTGTCCCCAGATGGATGTCATTTAGGCAAAAATGCAAATAAGGAGTAAAAGTTAACTAAGGGAAGGTACTGGTTGGAGATGGTGTGGCAGACACGGGGACAGCATGTGCAGTTCTCAAAGTGGCAAATGAAAGACGAGGAGTATAGTTGGGACAGATATATGTAGAGAGAATGGCAAGAAATGACAAAGAAGATATAGGTGACTAGGAACCCCTTCAAGATTTTAAGCATGGAAGTAACAGGGTGAGACTTAGGGTTTAAAAGATTTTCTGCTTGCAGTGTGAAAAATGAATTGGAGAGTGTTAAGCAAGAGTCATTGCATGGAGGCTTATTAAAGGCCTTTTAAAGTCTAGTTTTGAGCAGAAAGTAGCTTGAAATTGGATGAGAGTATATAAACCATAATTTCTTTATCCATTCATCAGTGGATGGACATTTAGTCTCTTTCCATAATTTGCCTATTGTTGGATAAAGAAATTGTGGTTCATATACACAATGGAAGACTACGTGGCAATGGGAAAGAATGAAATATGGCCTTTTGTAGCAACGTGGATGGAACTGGAGAGTGTCATGCTAAGTGAAATAAGTCATACAGAGAAAGACAGATACCGTATGTTTTCACTCTTATGTGAATCCTGAGAAACTTAACAGAAGACCATGGGGGGAGGGGAAGGAAAAAAAAAGGTTAGAGACGGAGGGAACCAAAACATAAGAGACTGAGAACAAACTGAGGGTTGATGGCGGGTGGGAGGGAGGGGAGGGTGGGTGATGGGTATTGAGGAGGTCACCTGTTGGGATGAGCACTGGGTGTTGTATGGAAACCGGTTTGACAATAAATTTCATATTTAAAAAAAGAAGAAATTGGATGAGAGTGGAGTATACACAGAGGAGAAGTCAAATTCTGATGGTAGAATTAGCAGGGTATGGAGATGAATATGATCGAGGGGCTTGAGAAGGACAAATTCAAGCAAGAGAATTTACCAAGAATATCAGATTTTTTTAACTTGGGAAAATAGCTAATAATGTTCATTACTAAAATCAAGACTACTGCAGGAGGGAAGGTTTTGGGGGAGATCATCAGTTTTGGACTCATTGCCTCACAGGTGCCTTCTGAAATAGCTCAATACAGACAATGAAGGAGCAGTTGGATACAAATGTCACATATGAAATGATGACAATACATTTCAAAGTCATTTGGCATCTAGGTGGTTACTGAAGCATGCATGTGGGATAATACTTCTAAGGAGATAATATAGAAAAAAAAGAAAAAAGAAAAACTAAGACTGTACCTTGAAGAGCTGAAGCATAGCCAGAGACTGATGAGCTGTAAAAAGGCTGGGAAAAGTGTAATCTGTTAAAAGTAGAAAAACTAGAATGTCGTTATGCCATTAATGCCATTGGAAAGAATGGTTTCTGAGAAGGAAAAAGATGTCAAATACTGTCAAATGATACCAAAACATTGAGTAATTTGATCAATTAATGTAGCTCTTAAATTTAATGGCAAAAAAGTCCAGACCAATTTTGTAGTGTTAAGAATGGAAACCAAGTCTTAATGGTTATGAAAGTGAGAAAAAAAAAAAAAGTAAACTACGAATACAGACTACTCTTCTGAGATTTTGAGAATAAGAATGAGGGATATACCTAAGATGAAAGTAAGATTGACTGATATATTTGTTGTTTTAAGTTTGAAAGGACAGTTTATTTAAGGGAGATGAATAAATTACTGACTTGAAAAACAATTTATTTTCCCAGAATACACATGTTACTCTTTTGGCTTGAAACTCATTATTTTTGAGAAAATGGATAACATAGTCACACAATCTTTCCCTTATAGAGAATTAATTCATTGTGAGAGAAATTTATAATTCACTGGAGTTAACTGATGTTAATTTTGTAAAACTTCTGGCTAAATGTATATGTAACAAATTATTTGGAAATTGATTTAAATTGCTAAAATGTGACTGGATTACTTAATCAAATGATAATTTGTATAATCTTAACAGAAAAAACACTTCTCACTTATATTTAGTAAATATATCATTCCAGTTCAACCAAAGAAGCAAAACAGAACAGATTTTATATACACATCTCTATATATTAATATACATATATTATATCTATATTAAGGAACTCATTAAAAGTAATTTTCTTACTCGTATTTTCCTGGCCAAGCAAGTCTGAAATCCATAGAACACACAGTAGAAAGGGAAGGTCACAAACAGTCTGGAACCCAAATGGCACAAGCTCCAAGTTTTTGTCCATGCTTGAGAGTCTCTCTTTCTTCAGGTAAGACCTGAGATTACTTTTAAGATTTTCCAACTGAGTCATACCCATCTAGGATAATTTTTCTATTGGTGTATTTTATCAATTGACTAGGGACTTGAATTAGAGCTGCAAAATTCCTTCAAAGGAGTACTTATATTAGTGTTTGATTTAATAACTGACTGCAAGAATGATATCATCAACATGGTGACATAGATCATTTCTAACTTCCTTCCCATTCAAGAGGAAAACAATGAACAACTATTGATAGACAAGATACCCTTGAGAACATTGCAGAATGCTCTTACAGGAGTGAAACTGAAGCACCAATGAGGCTAAAAAACACTATATTAGAAGAGCAAGAGAAACAGATACATGTTGACTACATTTTTGCTCCCCTGGGCCAGGGAGGTCTCCCCTGAGCCTCCCAGCATTCTGGGTAAACTTTGTAGTTTTACCTGAGTCTGGTTTAACCCCACAGGGGCCACAGGAGAATCTTTGGGGCTCAACCACTGGGAATCTAATTGTGGCAGAGAAGGAACGAGGGGCTTCAACAACCAGCACTGGGTCTTGGTGAACCTAGTTCCTACCTACAAAGCCAAGTAGTTATACCAATCATGGATTTGCTCATCTCCAGCAACCAATCAGGAGTTTCTGACTAGGGAACTCAGTTGTATACAGTTTGCCTGAATTGGGTCCCCGAATGAAGAGTGCTGTCAGGCGAGGAACCTGGTCTGCTCATGCCCAAGCAAGATCCTGAGTCATAGCCTCACCTACTGTGGAAGAGCTAGTAAGAACACCTGTAAGCCGCCTAACCCAGTATTTCCCAAACTGAGAGGCAGGAAGGCAGAGTTCATCACCCCCAGAGTAAAACCACTGGACCTGTTTGTCAAGAGAACTGAGGGCATGGGTTGGCTTCAGTCAAGAAGACAAAAATCATTACTGATCTAGGAGCTGTCAGTATGCCTAAGCATGGAAACTAATTCATAGCCCCACAACTGCTAAATACAGCTTTCAACCCACCTGACTAGGGACCTTTAGTAGAGCTCACAGTAAGCTACACAGTCCATCCCAGAGCCATGATTACAGTGGCACCTGAATAGAGAATGGGGGAAAAAATACTTCACACCATATATTTAATAAGGACTTAATATTCAAAATATATGAATAACTCATAAAACTAGCTAGAAGAATGATCTAAAAAAGGGCAAAAGACATGAATAGACACGTTCCCAAAGAATATATACAAAAGGCCAACATGTACATGAAAAGATGCTCAGCCTCACTAGTCATCAGGGAAATACCAAAACCACAATTAGGTATCACTTCATGCCTGTTAGGATAGCCAGTATCAAAAAGACAGAAGACATTAAATGCTAGTGATCATGCGAAGCAAAGGGAAAAATTTTGTACCCTTAGTGGGATTGTAAACTGGAACAGCCACAATGGAAAACTCTAGGGAGGATCCTCAGAAAATTAAAAATGAAGTACCACATGATCCAACAATTCTACTTCTGGAAATATATCCAAGGGAAATGAAAACACTAACTCAAAAATACATCTGCCCCCTCACGTACATAGTAGCATTATTTATAATAATTTATAATAATTTATAACCTAAATGTCCATTGACAGATAAATAAGTTTTGGTGCATGTACATAAATGAGTATTATTTAGCTTTAAAAAACAAACAAACAAGCAAACAAGGAAATCCTACTTTTGGCTATCATGTGGATGGACCTCAAAGGTATAATGCTAAGTGAAGTAAGTAATACAGAGAAAGATAAATACTGTATGATTTCACTTATACATGGAATACAAAAAAATAAAACTAAAAATTCAAACTCCTAAAGAAAGAGATGAGATTTATGATTAGCAGAGGCAGGGAGTGGGCAAGGGGAATTTGATGAATGTGGTCAAAAAATATAAATGTCCAGGTATAAGATAATCAAGTATAACATAAAAATATAATATACAGCATGATTAATATAGCTCACATTGCTGTAAGTTATACATTAAAGTTGTTAAGAGAGTAAATCCTCAGAATTCTCATTACAGGACAAAATGTTTCTTTTTTCCTTTTCTACTTTTCTCTGTTTGTAAGATGATGGGTGCTAATTAAACTTATTGTGGTAATCATTTCACAATATATGTAAGTCAAATCTTTGTTGCTGTACATATTAAACTTATGTACTGATGTACGTGCATTAAATCTCAATAAAACATGGGAAAAATAACTTGGAAAAGGTGTATGTACACTAGAAAAAAAAGAGTAACTACCATCTTACTTCCATACTCCAGCTGTCATGAGGCAATACTCCTTGTAACCTATTCCAAATAGAAATCAGTAGAATTAGTGAGATGTTTTACATAAAAAGTCACTCCAATTTTTATGAAAATTGCAGATTTGACTAGTGGAGAAACCTTAAAAAAGGCATCAAAATTGAGATCTGTTTGAAAGGTAGACCACTTGAACAATATAGCAACTATGGTGAACCAAACTAAGTAGAGATGTTAGTAAAGTTAGTTTGAGGCTATACAAATTAGAAATAAACTTGTCTAGCTCTCGTATTTTGAAATAAATCAGACAAATGGAAGATAGCTTTGTATTGCACAATAAGCATGTTGGACTTCGTCTGTGGTTTATTGTTTCCTGAAACAAGTTACCTCATAACTCAGTGAGTTTAAACATCAATAAATATAATCTAAGAAGAACTTGGATCACATGTGTAGGAATGGATTAACTGAATGCTCTGCTTAGGGTTTTTTAATGAGATTGCAGTCAAGACATCCAACTGGGCTGCAGTTATCTGGAGGCTCGACTGGGGTTGGTGGACCTGTTCATAGTGGCTGTTGGAAAGAGTCATGATTCCTTTGCCATGTTGACCTATTCATAAAATTGTTGTAGTGTAACATGATGGCTCTCTTTCCTCAGAGCTGGTGACCCAAGGGAGAGCAAGGCAGAAGCCATAATATCTAATGTGACCTAGCCTACTAAATGATACACTGTCGTTTCTGCAGTATTCTATTGGTCACATAGGAAAGCTGTGATTGAAAACTACCCAAAGGATGAATACCAAGAGGTAAGCATCACTGGGAGCCAAAAAGCTGACTACCACACATGGCATGCTATCTTCAACTTCCAAGGCTGTATCATTCCACAGAGCAGCTGTGAGCAAAACACGGAGTAAATCTTACAACCAATCTGAAATACCTATTTCAAAATTCTTTAAAGGTTTTTATGGTCACCTAGGACTGCCAAAACAAATTACCACAGACAACAAAAAATTATTTTCTCACAGTTCTAGAGGTTAGAAGGCCAAGACCAAGGTGCTGGCAAGGTTTGACTTGCAAATGGCCACATTCTTTCTGTGTCCTCACATGCACACCCCTCAATCTGTGTGTTATCTGTATCTTAATCTCCTCCTTGTATAAAGATTCCAGTTATATTGGATTAAGGCCCACCCATATGACATCATTTTATCTTAACTACCTTTCAAAATTCTATAGCCAAATGTTGTCACATTCTGAGGTGTAGGAGATTGGGCTTTCAATATATGAATGTCAGGTGCACAAATTAATCCTTAACATTGTGCATCTGATTTAACCTTTAAAAGAGCATATAGCCAAAATCTACTTACTTAAATTCTACATTTATTTGAGTGATAAGAAATGTCAAACATTTTCAAATCATTTATCTTTACACTTAATAAAAAATAAAGTTTGAAGTTTTGGTTTAACAGAGAAGCAGTATTCCTTCCTTCAAAATGTGTAATCCACACACACCTAAGGAAGAAAGCTTCTTGGACGGCTCCTCTTGCTAAGTCATCACTTTTTCAGCAAGGCGTACTGTCTTTTACCTTCTGTCACAAATAGTTTTTTACCTTGATCTATAGTTTCCTAGGACTTATCTTAGCACTAATATATAATATACTTTATTGTGTTCACCACTTTTTGTTACCCACTGAAACCTAAGCTCCATGAGGGTAAAGAGTTTTGTCTGGCTCATAGTATGTTTTAATAACAGGGGTTATCTTTATCCCGCCAAACAAGTTCTACTACCCTTCTTTCCAACTTTTTAGTTGTGTCATCATTTTATGAATTACAGCCCTTCCCAGCCTTACACAAAGAGAATTAAGGATAAACTTTCAGGAATATGAGGAAAGAATTCTCTAATCTGAAGATTAATATGCCCATTTGTTTTCCTGTCATTAAGTTACTAGACAACGAAATTCCAAGTCTTTTAAAGAGAATTCATACTGAATTCATATAATATCACAAATAATATCAGTTCCTTTACTGAATTTTCATATAAGCAATGTTTTTCTCACTTAAGAAATACATAGTCTGTAAGGAAGATATAAAACAAAGACTATCATATAAACATAAATGTGATATGTTCCACAAGACATTTGCAAAGTAATAGAGGAAACATACTTGGTTGTGAAATTAAAGGAAGTCTTGCTGAAGAAGTTGACAAATGAAATTGAAGGGGAAATGCTATTTTGACAAGCTAGGTTCAACAAAGAAAAGATTATATATTAGACTATGTAATTTTTAATCTATAAGACAAAAACACCATAAAGTTTAAAAACAACCAACAAACTATGGGAAAAATATTTGCGAAATATAACATAGAAAATCTAATATCACTTACACATGAAGAGCTCTTATGAAATGAGGGGCAAATAAATGACTTGATAAGAAATGGGGGAAATCCATGGATAGACAATGCCCAAAAAAAAGAGATAGGGCACCTGGGTGGCTCAGTCAGTTAAGCATCTGACTCTTGATTTTGGCACAGGTCACCATCTTACAGTTCGTGGGATTGAGCTCTGTGTCTGAATCTGTTCTGACAGTGCAGAGCCTGCTTAGGATTCTCTCTCTCACTCTCCTCTGCCCCTCCTCATCTCATGCTCTCTCTCAATAAATAAACATTAAAAAAGATACAAAAATATATATGAAATGTATTTTGAAATATTTGAAAAATATTCAAATTTACTCAATTACAAAAACACAAATTAAGGGAATATATTCTAATATATCAATCTGGTCAAAGTTTCAAAAAATATGACACTTTATGTTGATTAGGCTATGAGAAAACAGACCTATTGTATATTGCTAGTAAAAAAGGAAATTGGTACAACCCTGTGGACTGGGAATTTGGTGTTATCTGACAAAATTACATATTCATTTACCTTTTGACCCAGCATTCCACTTATCAGAAAAAATCCTGTACAAATACCTCCAATATTACATATACTCAAGGTTATTTATCATAGCATTGTTTATAATCACAAAAATATATTGGAAACAACTTACACACCCACATATAGGAAGAGTGTTTGAATTAACTGTGTATAACCACAGAATGGAGTATTGTTTGGCTATATAAATAGAGGAGGAATGTAGCTATAAACTGAAATGAAGTAATTTCCAGACATGTTTATCATGAAAAAAGCACAGCCTACATAAATATTTATAGTGTGCTACCTCTCCTATAAGAAAGGTGGGATAAAAGTACACATGTATCTGTTCATGTGCAAAAGATTTGTACAGAAGAAATACAGGAAGCATAAACCAGAAACTAAAGAGATTGGTAACGTGCAGATGGTAGGTGGGAAAGGGGTGGAAAGAAGGAGAAAACAGGAACAGGGAAGAAGGAAGAGTGATACTGCTCTGAGTATCTCTTTGTTTATATCTGGCTCTTAGAACCATAGTGACAGTTTACATACCCTTCACACACCATAAAAGTAAACTAGACTTACAGAGAAGATAAAAAATGGAATACAAACACTAACAAATACACTTATTTTACAAATGATAACCATAACCACACTCAAATAGGGTAGGAAAAAAGAATCTAATTGGGAAAAGAGTACCTCGACTGAATATTCTAAGGCTAAAGACTAAAAGAACTGTACATACATGCTCTCATCTGTTACAATAAGTGTTTCCCACAGAGATGTAGGTTAGCAATTCTGAAGCTACTATAATTGAACAAGTAAATGTATTATAACTAATGAAAGCCAAGGTGCTGATTGTGAAAAAATGTTATAAATCAGTTAAGGGGAAGGTTTGAACACTGTGGTGTTGGAATGGAATCTGAGGTAGCAGTATAAACTCGTGTCTTTTAATATAGTAGAGATAAATAGAAATTTTTGTTGTGTATGTTTAGACTGGTATAAATACAAGTGTTTTCTAGTCATGTCTGCCTAGAGGGCCTAGAAAAAATGACCCCAGAGTCTGTGAGCACACCTACAGCCCACATTTTGATTTCTTTTTTTTTTAATGTTTATTTATTTTTGAAAGACAGAGAGAGTGCATGAACAGGGAAGGAGTAGGGAGATAGGGAGACAGAATCAGAAGCAGGTTCCAGGCTCTGAGCTGTCAGCATAGGGCCTGATGTGGGGCTTGAACTCACAAGCCTCAAGATCATGACCTGAGCTGAAGTTGGACACTTACCCAACTGAGCCACCCAGATGCCCTGAGATTTTGACTTGTAAACAAGATTTTTTTAAGAAAAGACAACAGAACTCCTTGGAGTAGTTGCTGATTTCAGACCTGGGGCAGGAAAAACACAAAAGAGCACAAAACATCTTCATTGTGCCAAAAAGCAAGGAAATGATTAAAGAAAAAGGTATGTCAAAAGAAGATGAACTGATCTGAAAAATATCCTGATTACCAAAATGGGAAGCATTTGAGCAACAAGAAAAATCATACTATTGAATTTTAACCTACGGAGTGAAATGCATATCCAAGAGTACTCAATGATATTAATGAAAATAAATTCAATTAATATATATAATTAAAGTGACAGCCATTCCTTAAAGGAAAAGCTAAATTAATAATAAATGTAGAAAGAATAGGAAAACAGATTATCACCATTAAATAAACACCACAATAATAATTGTTGCAACCAAGACATACAACGGATGCTAAAATTGTGAAGGAAAAGTTTGAGAAGGAACTTAAGACTTGCAAAATCCCCAAATACTTCCTCCAATATATGTTTTAATTTTAGAGGGACAGTTATTACCTTATGATAGAGAAGTCAGATATGAACACAGCTCATAGCACTCTCAGCCTCCCTAGACTGACAAAGCTTGCATTAAGTACATTCTTATTCTTATACCCGCAGACCCATAACAAAGATCATGTACCCAGTTTTTGCAGGGAATAAAAATGTTAGCAACCCTCACATCAAGTATAAAACCCAACCTGCAGATGAATTAAGGCTTTTTTCCATGCCTATTTTCCTCCCGACAAAGTTAATTTTTAACAGCACCATTTACTTAACTTTTGTGCTAATCATTCCACAAAATGCAACAGCATATAAAAATACATGTTATTCTGTGTAAGGAAATAGTTTTTCTTTCCCTATTAGAAAAATGTCTACATATAAATCTTTCTATAATTTTAAAATTCTAATCTAATCTTTTACATAAGCTTTTAGAAAAGAACTCTCCATGACAATCTAAATGGATTTTATTAAAATGTATTTTTATGTAACAAAAAATTGACAATTGAGAATTTTAATTAAAATGAGCTCGTGTTTAGTGACTTGGTTTATAGGAAATAAAGATAACATTTTGAAAAATAAATGAACCATTTAAATATTTTGGGTCAAAATCTAATGGAAACATTTCCCTTCTAGGGGTGGTAAACGTCCTCTTCATTAGATGTATTCTAAGCAGAGAATGGTTGCTTCCAGAAGGATCTCTGACTAAAACTTGAGACTTTCATACTGCACGCATGAAAGAGACTGCAATTAAAATCGGGCTATTTAGTACACTACTATTGTGTCATTTTAAAAATTAGCAAACACATTTCTGAAAAACTAATAGAAAAACTCCTACCAGAATCAAAAGCAGATTTGTAGGTAAAGAATGTCTCATGTGCCAATTCCTTTCATTCACAGCTGTACCTTGCCAAACACACATACACATACATGCCTACTAAATTGAGACACATGTACACAAACTCCTATAAAAAAAAAATACTATACTAGGAACAAAGGGACACAGTTTAAAATACACAATGGAGTACTATGTGGCAATGAGAAAGAATGAAATATGGCCCTTTGTAGCAACATGGATGGAACTGGAGAGTGTGATGCTAAGTGAAATAAGCCATACAGAGAAAGACAGATACCTTATGTTTTCACTCTTACGTGGATCCTGAGAAACTTAACAGAAACCCATGGGGGAGGGGAAGGGAAAAAAAAAAAAGGAGGTTAGAGTGGGAGAGAGCCAAAGCATAAGAGACTCTCAAAAACTGAGAACAAACTGAGGGTTGATGGGGGGAGGGAGGGAGGGGAGTGTGGATGATGGGTATTGAGGAGGGCACCTTTTGGGATGAGCACTGGGTGTTGTATGGAAACCAGTTTGACAATAAACTTCATATATTGAAAAAAAAATAAAAATAAAATGTACATAAAACCAGGGACACCTGGGTGGCTTAGTCAGTTACGTGTCTGACTTGACCTGAGTTCAAGCCCTGAATTGGACTCTGTGTTGACCGCTCAGAACCTGGGGAGCCTGCTTCAGATTATGTGTCTTCCTCTGTCTTTGCCCCTCCCCCGCTCATGCTCTGTCTCTCTCTCCCCCTCTCAAAAATAAATAAATATTTAAATTTTTAAAATGTATATGAAAACAAAAAGCCTTCCAAATATTTCCTTTTATTCTTGACTTGGATTCTAATTGAGCACCTTTATTCCCATCTGTACTAACTAAAAAATGAGACAAAAAAGTCAAGAAAGAGTCAAAGTCTTACATTTGTTACTAATAAAATTTAGGCTAGAACATATAGCATATATATATATACAGCCAAATCACCTCTTTGTACTGAATTTTAGAATTAGATCCATTTACTTCACTGGTCAAGGTTCCTCACAGGGTTTGCATAGTTAGAATGTAAAGAAACCAGCAAGACAGAGGACAATGCTCACAAGCAAGAAACAATAAATTGGTTATTGCCCCTAGAACTATACAAAGAAATGGAACAGGTTACTGCCAAAATACAGGGAAGGGTTGCCTATTAAAAGAGCTACATCAAAGATGACCTTTGCTGAAGGGAAGCAGGCAGTCCAGTGCAATTAAACAAAGAGAGACTTAGAGAAATAAATATCTTGACCTCATTCTCCTTCTTTCTGACCAACTACCAAGTATCTCCTTAGGCTGAACACAGCTGAAAGCTGGAGATCAAAAGTGCCTATAGCTGTAGTACATAAGCTTTCCTGGAGCAGAAACCAGGATGGAGAAGGGTAAAGAATGGATGTGAGGGAACAAACACAAGATATCTGATACTGATATTCACAGACATTCCTGAGTCAGAGTAGCCAAGAATATGGTCTCTCTTCAGCCATCTTGTTTTCCAAAGAAAAGATGAGAGCCTGGTCTATGCAAGCCCCTTTTCTTTTCAAACACCAACAGTTATGTTATTCCTCCCTTCCAACCAGGAGAAAATGAGTGAAGGAATGGAAGCTAAAATTTTATGTTAATGGTACTCCTTTCACATGGAAGAAACAATAATGAGAGAGGAGGCAGAATTCCCCAAAATTCATTCCTCAAATTTTTGTTTTAATAATCCATTCGATTAACCATTAAACTCAACCACAGATACATCTTCCCCATATCAGGGTAGGTTATCTGCATGTAATAGGATAGTTCAGCACTGCCCTCTATACACACACAGACACAAGTTTTTGATGTCACATCATTCAGACCAATCTGGATATGTTCCAGGAACCACTGTTAGAAAATGTAGACTTTGCCCTTGGAAGGCACAAGACATTAATGAAATGTCTTCTTAGACATTTAAACAATATTAACTCTTGCAATCCATGAGCACAGAATATCTTCCCATTTATTTGTATTTTCTTCAATTCCTTTCATCAATATCTTGTACTTTTCAATGTACAGATCTTCTGCTTCCTTGGTTAAATTTATTCCTAGGTATTTTATTCTTTTTGATGCAACTCCAAGCCATTCTTAACTCCAGTTAAAGATGTATTCACTATCTACTTATCTTTCCATTATATCTAGCCATGTTGTCCAATATTGTCCACAAGAGATGTGACATTAAGATTAAATTTCAACATTAATGTATTCAAATTAAAAAATACCAAAAGAGATTTACATTCAAATCTCCAGGGAGAAATTCAATTCCAAAATTTAAATCCTCTTTTAAGTTAAAGCTTAAGTGTGTTAGATTTAAAAATTATGATCCAAAAACAAATCTTCTCTTGTAATTCTATAAAGTTCAAAATTATTCATTTACAACTTCTTATGCCCAGTCACATTTAAGAAGAGTTCTTAATATTCTTTGAGCAACCATATCCTGGCCTAACTCTCAACAGCATGGGTGTAGTTAATTCAAGGTCTCAACTACTACACTGTTTTTATGCCAGACTTTCATGACCCTGTGACATCAAGTACATACACACAGGATGATCACAACCCTAACCACCATTCACTACAAAAAGCGAAAACACTACAAAAAGCTACTCAGGGTAGCTCATTGGGGTATAAAACTCAATGCCTTGAGTTTTAAGTTTTTGGCCACAAGGTTGAGTTCTAATGCCAGGATAAAGCCTGTGATAGTCACGGCAAGGGCAGTTAGTTTCAGGTGATGGGGTATAGTTATTTGTGGGATGGTTATTGGAGGGATGTTATAAGAAATTAAATATCCTGCAAAGATACTTCCAATTAAGAGACGTTTAATGGAATTGATAAGGTAGGTATTATTTTCATTGATTGGATTCAAGGCGTTGAATCGTGGTTGTCCTAGAAGTACAAAGAATATAATTCGAGTACTGTAGGCAGCTGTGAGGGATGTGGCAATGAGAGTAATTAATAGGGCTCAGGCGTTGGTATACGACGTGTTGGCTGTCTCGATGATTAGGTCTTTGGAATAAAAGCCTGTTAGGAATGGTATACCTGTTAATGCGAGGCTTCCGATAATGAGGGAGGTAGTGGTAAAGGGTATTGGTTTATATAATCCGCCTATTTTTCGGATATCCTGCTCGTCATTTAGGCTGTGAATGATTGATCCTGAGCATATAAATAATATGGCTTTAAAGAATGCGTGGGTGCAGATGTGTAGGAATGCGAGGTAGGGTTGGTTAATTCCGATGGTTACGATTATTAGGCCCAGTTGGCTTGAGGTTGAGAAGGCAACGATTTTTTTAATGTCGTTTTGTGTGAGAGCACAGATAGCTGTAAATAGGGTTGTGATAGCTCCTAGGCATAGGGTGAGGGTTTGTATAGTTTTGTTTTGTTCTATAAGCGGGTGGAAGCGAATTAGTAGGAAGACCCCGGCTACGACTATTGTACTTGAGTGGAGTAGGGCGGAGACGGGGGTTGGGCCTTCTATGGCTGATGGTAGTCATGGATGTAGGCCAAATTGGGCAGATTTGCCTGTGGCTGCTAGGAGGAGGCCTAGTAGGGGAATGTTTAGGTTGTCATGTTGGGTGATAAAAATTTGTTGTAGGTTTCATGCGTTTAAATTGGTAAGGAACCATGCTATAGCTATAATAAAGCCTACGTCTCCAATGCGATTATAGAGGATTGCTTGTAGGGCGGCAGTATTTGCGTCTGTTCGGCCATATCATCACCCAATAAGTAAGAAGGATATAATGCCTACTCCTTCTCAGCCAATAAATAGTTGGAATAGGTTGTTGGCGGTTACTAGGATTATTATGGTAATTAGAAATATGAGGAGATATTTGAAGAATCGGTTAATGTATGGATCTGAGTGTATATATCATATTGAGAATTCTATGATTGATCATGTAACAAATAGTGCTACGGGGGTGAAGATGATTGAAAAGTAGTCTATTTTAAAGCTTAGTGATAGATTAAGGGTTTGGATTGATAATCAGTGTCAGTTTGAGATGACTGTTTCCTGTCCAGAAGAGATAAATATTATGGTTGGGATTATGCTGATAGTGAAGGCGTATGAGATTGTGGTTTTTACATAGTGGGGGTATAAGTTGCCTTTATATAATCGGGTGTTAGATATGATGATGGGTAATAGTAGGATAAATATTGCAGTTAGTGTAAATGAGGTAGATAAGTTTATTACTTTTATTTGGAGTTGCACCAATTTTTTGGTTCCTAAGGCCAATGGATCACTTCTATCCTATAAAAGTTGAAAAAGCCACGTTTTTATACGTGGAGGCATGAATTAGCAGTTCTTGCATACTTTTTCGGTAAATAAAAAGGTTTACACTTCTATTATTAGATTCACAATCTAATGTTTTTGTTAAACTATATTTACAGTAAATGGGTCCTAGTACAATTTTGGGGTTAAGTGATAGGAGAAGAAGGGGGAGTAGGTGAAGGGTTATTAGGGTATTTTCTCGTGTAAATGATGGGTTAATATTTTTAATGTGATGTGTATACTTGCCTCGTTGGGTTGTAATGAGTATATAGAGAGAGTATAGGGCTGTAATAATAATGTTTGTACCTATAAGGATAATGGTTATATTAGATCATGAGAAGGAGGCCACTACTACAAATAATTCTCCGACTAGGTTAATTGTGGGTGGTAGGGCTAGGTTTGCAAGGCTGGCTAGTAGTCATCAAGCAGCTATTAGGGGAAGAATAGTTTGTAGGCCTCGTGCTAAAATTATGGTTCGGCTATGCACTCGTTCATAGTTTGAGTTTGCGAGGCAGAATAATATAGATGAAGTTAGCCCGTGAGCGATTATTAGAGCTGTGGCTCCTATATAACTTCAGGGTGTTTGGATCAGTACTGCTACAATTACTAGGGCTATGTGGCTTACAGATGAGTATGCGATTAGTGATTTTAGATCTGTTTGACGTAGGCAAATAGAGCTTGTTATAATTATTCCTCATAGGGATAATATTATAAAGGGGTACGCTATTTGACTAGTTGTGGGGTTTAGTAGAATTGTGATGCGTATTATCCCGTATCCCCCTAGTTTTAATAGCACAGCAGCAAGTACCATTGAACCAGCGATAGGGGCTTCAACGTGTGCTTTTGGTAGTCAGAGGTGAAGTCCGTATAGGGGTATTTTTACTATGAATGCTATTATACATGCTAGTCACAGGAAAATATTGGATCAGGTAGTTGAGATAGGTTTGGCTCAATACTGGATAATTAAAAAGTTTAAGGTCCCTATTGTATTTTGGATATATAATAGTGCAACTAGAAGGGGTAGTGAGCCTACTAGAGTGTAGAATAGGAAATACAGGCCAGCGTTTAGTCGTTCTGTTTGGTTACCCCATCGGGTAATAATGATTAAAGTAGGGATTAATGTGGCTTCGAATAAGATGTAAAATATAATTAGCTCTGTGGCGGTAAATGTTATGATCAGGAGGAGTTGTAGGAGGATCAGTATTGTGATATATAGTTTTTTTCGAGCTAAGATCTCTTTTGATAGGTGTGATTGGCTGGCTATTAGTATTAATGGTAGAAGTCATGTTGTTAGTACTAATAAGGGTGCAGAGAGTGAGTCTGAGAAAAATAATAATGAAGAGTTTAGACTATTATCACCTGGTTGATTTAGGTAGGACAGACTAACAAGACTGATTAGTAGGCTGTAGGTTGTTGAGTTAATTCAGATTATATTAGGTTTTGATAATCATATTATTGGTATAAGTATAGCAGTAGGGATAATAATTTTTAGCATTGTAGGAGGTTTAGGTTTTGTACATAGTCGGTACCATATGTGTTTGATACTATTACTAGCAGGGATAAGCCTAGTGCTGCCTCGCAGGCTGCGAATACTAGCAAGATAATAGGAGTTATACTAGCTAGTGTAAAGTGATTGTTCAGGACTACTATCGTTATTATAATGAATAGAGATAATATCATGCCTTCTAAACATAAGAGAGAAGACATTAGGTGGGATCGATATATTAATAGACCTATGAGTGATATGATGAAAGCTAGGAAGATGTTAATGTAGACTATGGACATTTGATAATTATAGGGTGAACTATAGTCTAATGAGTCGAAATCATTTATTTTAGTTTAAACTAATTATCATATTCAGTTCATTCTAATCCTTTTTGGGTTCATTCATAGGCTAGGCTTACAGCTAATAGTGAGATCAGTATAAGGGCTATGGTGAGTATAGTTGGTAGATTATTCGTTTGTGAGGCTCAGGGAAGGGGGAGTAGTAGGGCAATTTCTAGGTCAAATAGCAGGAATGTGATGGCTACTAGGAAGAATTTCATGGAAAAGGGCAAACGGGCAGATCCTATAGGGTCAAATCCGCACTCATAGGGGCTTACTTTTTCTGCGTAAATATTCAGTTGGGGCAGTCAAAATGCGATAAGTACAAGTAGTGTGGATAGGAGCGTGTTAGTGAGTAGGGCGAGTATAATGTTTATTATTCCTTTTCGGGCTATACCGAAACTGGTTAATTGGAAGTCAACTGTACTTATTAATACTAAAGGAATAAGATCCTCATCAATAAATGGAAACGTATAAGAATAGTCAAACTACATCTACGAAATGTCAATATCAAGCAGCGGCTTCGAACCCGAAATGATGATTTGATGTAAAGTGATATTTTAATTGGCGTAAGAAGCATACAATTAGGAAGGTGGAACCAATAATTACATGTAGTCCGTGGAATCCTGTAGCTATAAAGAAGGTGGATCCGTAAATCCCATCTGAGATCGTAAATGGTGTTTCGTAATATTCGGAGGCTTGGAGGAGTGTAAAATAGACTCCTAGGGAGATTGTAATGAGTAGTGCTTGGAGCATGTGTTTTCGGTTTCCTTCTATTAGGCTATGGTGAGCTCAGGTGATAGATACTCCAGAGGCTAGAAGAACTGAAGTATTAAGTAGTGGAACTTCTAAGGGGTTTAGGGGAATAATGCCTGTTGGTGGTCAGCATCCTCCTAGTTCGGGGGTTGGGGCTAGGCTTGAGTGGTAAAAGGCCCAGAAGAAGCCTGCAAAAAAGAATACTTCTGAGACGATAAAGAGGATTATTCCATATCGGAGGCCTTTTTGAACGATGGGCGTATGATGGCCTTGAAATGTGCTTTCTCGAACGATGTCTCGTCATCATTGATATATTGTTAATAGATTAGTAGTTATTCCAAGGGTTAATAGTAGTGTTGAGTTATAGTGAAATCATATAGCTAGGCCTGAGGTTATAAGGAGGGCTGAAAGGGCCCCTGTAAGCGGTCATGGGCTGGGGTTAACTATGTGGTATGCATGGGTTTGGTGGGTCATTAGGTGTTATCATGTAAATATAGGCTTACTAGTAGGGTGAAGACATAGGCTTGGATTAGGGCTACAGCAAACTCAAGGATTGTTAGTAGAATAAGAATAATGAAAGTAATTAAAGCAGCAGGGACAGTAATGTTTGTTAAGGCTAGAGTGGCCCCTCCAATTAGGTGTATTAGTAAGTGACCTGCAGTAATGTTAGCTGTAAGTCGTACGGCTAAGGCTATAGGTTGAATAAAGAGACTAATAGTTTCGATAACTACAAGCATAGGAATTAGGGGAATGGGTGTTCCTTGTGGTAAGAAGTGAGCTAGGGATGCTTTAGTTTTATGGCGAAACCCGGTAATTACAGTACCGGCTCATAGTGGGATAGCTATTCCTAGGTTTATTGATAATTGGGTGGTTGGAGTAAATGAGTGGGGTAATAGGCCTAGTAGGTTTGTTGATCCAATAAATAGGATAAGGGACATCAGTATTAGAGCTCAGGTCTGTCCTTTGTAGTTATGAATGGCCAATATTTGCTTTGATGTTAGTTGTACTAGTCATTGTTGCAGTGAGATTAGGCGGTTATTAATCAGTCGGTTGGGCGATGGAAATAGAATACTTGGGAATATAATGATTAATATAACAATAGGCAGTCCTATTATTGTTGGGGTAATGAAAGAGGCGAATAGATTTTCGTTCATTTTTTTTCTCAGGGATTAGGTTGTTCTAGTGTGATTATGGATTTAGGTTCTGGATTTGACGGATACAGGTGTTTTGAGATTTTTAGTTGGAATACGATAAATAGTGTTATAATTATTGATATAATAGTAATAAATCAGGTTGATGTATCTAGTTGTGGCATACCATTAAGGGGAGGTCTAAACTCCCAGTCTTTAACTTAAAAGGTTAATGCTTGTTTAGCTTCTCAATGAATTTATAGTATAGATGCAGATCATTTTTCAAAATATATCAGCGGGACTAGTTCGAGGACAATGGGTATGAAGCTGTGGTTTGAGCCACAGATTTCTGAGCACTGACCGTAATATAATCCAGGTCGTGTACTCATTAGGGTCGTTTGGTTTAGTCGACCTGGAATAGCGTCAGTTTTTAGACCTAGAGATGGTACAGCTCATGAGTGTAGTACGTCTTCTGATGAAATTAGTATGCGAATGGTTATTTCTATTGGTAAAACTACTCGGTTGTCGACTTCTAGTAGCCGCAGTTCTCCTGGTTTTAGTTCTTGGGTAGGGACTATGTAAGAGTCAAAATTCAAGTCTTCATAGTCGGTATACTCGTAACTTCAATATCATTGATGCCCTATAGTTTTTACTGTGAGGGAGGGGTTATTAATTTCGTCTATTATATAAAGGATTCGTAGGGAGGGCAGGGCGATGAGAATCAGGATGATAGCAGGCAGGATAGTTCAGACGGTTTCTACTTCTTGAGCATCCATTGTGCTTGTATGCGTAAGCTTGGTTGTTAATATTAATGAAATAATATAAAGGACTAATGAGCTAATTAGGAATACAATTATCAATGTATGGTCATGGAAGTGTAGAAGTTCTTCTATAATAGGGGATGTGGCGTCTTGAAAGCCTAGCTGGAAAGGGTATGCCATGGAAGTATATAGATTCAAGTCTATAATTTAACTTTGACAAAGTTATGTAATTATTTTACTAATACTTCTTAATTGAGAAAGACATAATGGTTATGGCATTGGCTTGAAACCAGTTAAAGAGGGTTCGATTCCTTCCTTTCTTATTTTAGTAATACATAAGTTGGCTCTTCAAATGTGTGATACGGAGGGGGACATCCATGTAATCACTCAAGATTAGTTGTGGTTAATTCTACTATGGCCACTTCTCGCTTGGATGCAAAGGCTTCTCATACCATGAAAACTATAAGTATGACTGCTGTTAATGAAATGAAAGAGCCTATTGAGGAAATTGTGTTTCAAGTTGTATATGCATCTGGGTAATCAGAATAACGTCGTGGCATTCCAGATAGGCCTAGGAAGTGTTGAGGGAAGAATGTTATGTTGACTCCTACAAATATAATCGTGAAGTGAATTTTTGCCCAAGTATTATCAAGAGTGTATCCTGAGAATAAGGGGAATCAATGGACGAAGCCTCCTATGATAGCGAATACTGCTCCTATTGATAAGACATAGTGGAAATGGGCTACTACGTAATATGTATCATGGAGAACAATATCTAGTGAAGAGTTAGCCAGTACAATTCCTGTTAGGCCTCCTACGGTGAACAGGAAAATAAAACCTAAAGCCCATAGTATGGCGGGAGATCATTTAATATTACCTCCATGGAGAGTGGCTAGTCAACTAAATACTTTTACCCCAGTAGGGATGGCGATAATTATGGTAGCTGATGTAAAGTATGCTCGTGTGTCTACGTCCATTCCAACAGTAAACATGTGATGGGCTCATACGATAAAGCCCAGGAAGCCAATTGATATTATGGCTCAAACTATTCCCATGTAACCAAATGGTTCTTTTTTGCCTGAATAATAGGTAACAATGTGCGAGATTATTCCAAAACCGGGTAGAATTAAAATGTAGACCTCTGGGTGGCCAAAAAATCAGAATAGATGTTGGTATAAGATAGGATCTCCTCCTCCAGCAGGATCGAAGAATGTGGTATTTAAATTTCGATCTGTTAATAACATGGTGATTCCTGCTGCTAAAACTGGGAGTGATAGAAGTAACAGGACTGCAGTGATTAGAACTGATCACACAAACAAAGGTGTTTGGTATTGAGATATGGCAGGGGGTTTTATATTAATGATAGTTGTAATAAAATTAATAGCACCTAAAATTGAAGAAACGCCTGCTAGGTGAAGTGAGAAGATAGTCAGGTCTACGGATGCTCCTGCATGAGCCAGATTGCCAGCTAGGGGTGGATACACTGTTCATCCAGTCCCTGCCCCAGCCTCCACTATAGATGAAGCGAGTAGAAGTAAGAAAGAGGGAGGAAGGAGCCAGAAGCTTATATTATTCATTCGGGGGAATGCTATGTCAGGAGCTCAATGCCTGACATACTACTCAAGGTATACTACCCCAGGGTATACTACTCAATGCTTCCATTGCCAAGAGCAGTTATCTCAGGCCAAAATTCATCCTAACTATTGCCCATTCTAAGTGTTTTCAGACTGTAGCTGAGACTCAATGGATTTATCAGTGAATGAGATTAGCAGAGAAAATCTTGGTTTCACCTTCACCAGGATACCAAAAAATATGCGTCACTTTTCCAGAATCCATATGTAATCTTAAAGCCCACTTGGAAAAATTTATTAACACGAAGTTAATTTTGACACTATGCATTTAACATACTTGGAGAAAAAACTCATGCAGACTGTATCTTTCAAGTATGGAATGTTAGATATTGCTGACTTCTCACAAAGTGCAGACCTTCACCAAAGTAGTGACTCCATACTGCATCTAATTTTGGGTGCTATTCTTCAAAGACAATACACTTAAAACTTAATTTCCATCTTATCTTTGGGTCCTTTGAATTGAATATGGGCTTTATTCTAGTGACATAGACATAAGGCTTTTGAGTAATTCTATACTGCAGTGGCTATTTCCATTGTCTCTTGTCTTGTAACTGTTTAGTCCTGACCAATCTGCTTCGCAGGGACATCTCTTACTTGAATTTTATCAGCTAGACTTGAACCAGCTTGATATTACATGATTCAGGGGAAGGCCCTGTCTTTTGAGTCTGTAGAACAAGTTACCTGTATTCCACATTCGTTCTTCCACCTTTCATTTCAAGGCCCCAAGTGCAAAACTGAGTTTAGAATAGCCATGTTTCACCAGCAAATTAAGGCATCTACCTCTCCACATGAGACACCTGGAGCTAAGAAATAATGAAATGTCAAAGTAGAAAGTAATACTCTTATGTGTAAAACAGCTGTATACACAAAGACTGTTTGTGAAGAGCTGATAGTTGTGCTTCAGCCAACCCTGCTGGAGAATAGGTCAAGGTAGTCTAATTTACATCTTCTGCTTCTACTGAGTCCCATGCAACCACAAGGTTGTTTCTGATGCTTCCTGGTGTTCATAACCAACTAAGGCTCAACATACCTTTGCTTTGTTCAGGCTCTCAGGATCCCACACATTTCCTAAGGCTTAGAAAGACTTTCATCTTCTCTGAGACATGAATAGCAAAGTATATTCCCTGAGGCCATGAGCCTAACTCACTCACTTAGGTCTTGCATTATTATGACTCTCCCTGCTGCCTGTAACTAACAGTAGTTTTTGTATTCAGGCAAGTGGCTGTTTTTCCCCCATGAGCAAAGAGTCTGTTTCCCTCCTCCTTAACCTTGGCTGGTCTTTGACTATGTGTTTGTTTGTTAGTTTTTTGTTTTTTTGTTTTGTTTTGTTTTGTTTTGTTTTGAGAGTCCATAGGCCTCAGTGATCTACCCTTATATATTTTTCTTTTTTTTTTTACATGGTATAGGCTTAGATCAGAAAACTTTTTGGCCAGGAACATTTGTAAAATACTTTATTTGGCCAATAAATATATTTTACTAAGTGTATTACTGGTATTTAGGGCACCAGTTAGCCTATGTGATCTCATATACTGATCAATCTAAGCTGTCACTTTTATAACAGGAAGAAATAAAAACTTCACAATGAGTAATAATAAGCAGCATGAATTTAAAACATATTGCGAATCCATAAAAATTTCACTGAAAAACAAGAGAAGCTTATTAAAAACTCCCAATTCGTAATTGTAGTGATAATTATAAGATTATGTAGAATGTTAAACAAAAAATTACCGCCTCAAAAATAATCAAAGAAATACTAATGGAATAATCACTGCCAACTGTTTTAATAGCTCAGGAGGACATTTAAGCAGAGGCACTACAATATAATGATAAAATCTCAGTTCATCAGAAATATTTCATAGTTCTAAACTGGTATGTACATAGGAACTTCAAAGACATCTCAAAATAAGTGAAATGCAATGAGCAAACTGGAAACTATCTGTGCAATGTTTATAACTAATTAAGAATATAATCCATATCATACACAAAGGATTCCTATGAATAAATAATAAAAGACAATCTAATAGAGAATGGGGCAAACATATGGACATATTTTCATTAAAGAGAAAATACAAATGACAAATAAACATGAAAAGATGCTCTATCATCCTAACAACCACATCCACATTTTTGACATGAATAAATTTTGAAAATATAATAGGAATTAAGTATTACCAAGAATGTCAAGCAATGAGAATATTTAAAACTATTGCCAAAACTGTTTACTAGTTTAACTATTTTTTAAAAACATTATTTTCTAAACATGAACATGCACACATCTCACTATCTGGCAACTCTTGTATAAGGTATATTATATACACATCAGTGACATAAAATAAGTGTAGAATCATTGCTTGTGATTTAAAAAAATGACTGCCCACAGTACAAGTGTCCATTGAAAGTAGAATGGATAATTGAGTTATGGAATATGTATGTATTTGAACATGCAACTGTCAAAAGTATAACTGGAAAAGAAAAGTGAGGCTGGTAAAGAATACATGAGGAATGTCTCAATGTATGTAATGTACAAAATAGTCAATATTAAACCACATGTCTAATAGTGCCAAAAACAATAGCTGTGCTTAATATAAAATTCAGGATACTTGTTTTCTTTGAGACAGAAGGTCACAGAATGTGACTGGGATCCCCCTCCACAACTTGTGCTCGCTCTTTTGCTCAAAATAAGTAAATAAATAAACTTAAAAGAAAAGAAAGAAAGAAAATCATTATAATAAAATTGCTGAACAATCTAAGAAAAAAAAAAACTTGTCAAAGGAACAATAGTAAGATGGTTACATGACATTTAAAAAGAAACTATGGAAGATAAAAAACAATGGAACAGTATATTTAAGGTATAAGAACAAAATTAACATCTATAAATTTACATGAAGCAAAAATCCTACAAAATAAAGATGTAATAGTTTTTTCAGATAAGAAATTACTGAGGAAATTAACTGTCAGTATGCCCTCTCTAAAAGGGATTCTAGAGGAATTAGGAAAAAGGAAAATGAATGCAGAGACACATGAAATACAAGAAAGCAGTGAATAAAGTAGAAGGTAAATATATGAGTAAATATAGACCAATATTGACTCTAAAGCAAACATGATTTCTTAGGGTATAAAATAGAGTTGAG
The DNA here is from genome assembly GCF_027475565.1 of Acinonyx jubatus. Taxonomy (NCBI): domain Eukaryota; kingdom Metazoa; phylum Chordata; class Mammalia; order Carnivora; family Felidae; genus Acinonyx; species Acinonyx jubatus. Next base: position 129,087,340 of record NC_069380.1, on the reverse strand, counting down.
ACTAAAGTGAATGATAAAACCAGAAGAAGAGTAAAAGATGATAAAAGGTACTAAAATTCCAGGTGCATCATGGATATGGTAAAAATAGTAATTTGTAATACACTTAAATTCAACAAATACCTATTAACCATAAAAAATGATGACATATTTTAAAGACAAACATTAAAAAGGGGTAAATGGAATAATTAAGACTTGTGATTTCTTTATAGGACACAGAGAGCTGGAAGAAATATTGCTCCAACTTTTACAACAACAAAAAAAGCCAAATAATCTGCTTTATCAAACATTTATTGAGCTCATAAAACAGCTAAAACACAGGATTACTAAGCTGTAAACTAAAGAAAGACAGGTGCCTTCAAATAGAGATGTGACAAGAGTATTTGTTTACCAGTACCGTCTAAGGCTGAAGCCGGATTAGCACATAGACCTCCTTGGAACCACAAACACAAGGGTAATATGTATCTAATCATATGACCAACTCCAGGGACATCACTGGATGCTCACAAGAAAGACTGAGGGAAAGATGTTGGAACAGAGAAAGCAATATGTGTAACGGTTTGCATTTATATTTCTCTATATTTATAAATATTCTGGAGGGAAAGACAAAACATTTTTACAAACGCATAAAAAAATTTTCCTGCAAAGAAAAGTGCTCCTTTGATTATTTCAGTTTTCCTCCCTTTTCACATACTTTTCCCCCATAAATCCCAAACACATTTTACACAAGTATATGAAACTTGTGAGAGCAAGAACTATGCCACTTTATATCTAAATTAGCTGTAAGTCTTCAAATTTCATGGATATAGCTTGTCCTTTTTAAACTCCAGCTGAGCATTTTATTCAAATTAGCTCTAAATTTATAACCTGGTACAATTCAGTCCTGGCTATTTTTTTCAGTATCTCCAGATAGCATTTGCTTTATTCCAGATTTAGTGTGCAACAATTGCATTTTCAACTGCCCTGCCTAATATTTTTTTAACAATCTGAGGAATCACTAACCTAATTCAAACTGTCCTTCATTATTTTAGTCTTTATTTTTCCAATTTTTTAATTTGGAAAGGTCTACTTTTATACCTATCAACTTTTTAGTTTGCAAGTTCAATTTTTCTTTTGTATTCTTTTCTCATTTGTAGAAAGGACTTTATTCACAAATGAAATTTATTCAAAATTCCTTATTTTATCTGTGTCTAGGAAATAAAAATATACTAATAAGTCTATTTTTCTATATTTGACTTTTTTGCATGTTTAAGAATGAACATACATGACTGCAAATTTATAATACTTCTTTAGCACTTTGTCACCATAATATTAATAGTAACAAAATGTTACATCTTTTGAAACAGTGTATTATAACCAATAGAATATTCTTTTAAACTCTATGATTTGCCTTGAATTTTAGAGACTTGTAAGACAAATTATGTTTTGTAAGTGATCTATCACTTTTTGTCCAAAAATGTCAAACCATTGATAAGGTAACAGCATCACTGGCTTTCTCTATACTGGTGTCAAATACACATGGATTACTTATTGATGATGAAGAAATACTCAGTTCAGGCTTCAAAAATTTTATCTGAAAACTGGTAACACTAACTTGTCCTTTGAAATTAATCTTTAAAATGCTGTTTGCCATTTAAGAAACAAAATCAAATGTTCTGGAAGGCTGAAAAACACATGCCCATCCCCAAATTTGATATCTTTCTTTATGGGTCCCTTAGTTGCTATATTAGTGAATATACATGGTTTGTGAAGCAAATGAGCATGAAAACACAGTTTATAACCTGCTATTTAATTCAAGCCTGAATACATTATGATTGAAGACTAAAAACTATCCAAGAAACTAAATACACAGATATATTTATAAATACACACATGTCCTCCTACACAAATATAATCCATGCTATAAAAAAAAATCACACCAAATAAACAGGGTCCACCCCACACTTTTAACACATAGTGACATAATCTATGAGTCACTGGACTAGCTTAGCTTCAATGCATCAGGGAGCTTCTCAGAGGACAAAAGTGAAACACATCATTTGAAAGAGACATTTTGAAAACTGCATTTTTCAAAAGAATCACTAAAAATAGAATCTTTCCATACATTCCTCCCTTCTCTCTACCTCACAATAAGCTCAGAGCCAATTACCTTCAGTTTTCATTTAAAATACTTACATTATAGAACAAGGACAGAGCTGTGCAGCAATAGATGGACAAAGTCAACCAAGCCTTAAGGTTGGGGGGTGGGGAGTGGACTTCATTTGTTACCAGGAATAAGTTATGATATATTTACTACAAACATCTCTCTCTATACTTTTAGGCAAATGGGCTTTCCCAGTCCAAATTATCCTTTATTTACATGCATGCAAATTATTTATTTAACAGTATGTTTAAAAACATATACTTGAATTTTTTTTTCAAATCATGTATTTTCACACATAAAAGGTCTTACTTTCAATATGGAAGGTAAATTTAGGTAGGTTCCTGAAAGATGTTGGTCCAGAAAACAAAAGTTCTAAGAAGTCAAATAAAGAAAAGTGAAACAGTCCTGTAACAGTATCAAGAAATGTCCACACACACACACACACACCACACACTCTCTCTCTCTCTCTCTCCCTCCCTTCCTCCCTCCCTCTCTCCCTCTCTCCCTTTCTGATGTTAATAAGGTGGCAAATACCACTACCTGCCATTCTATAAAATACTTCAAAAGCTTACCAACTACTTTATACTCACAGATTAACCATAGTTACATAAAAAAACAGAGTTTCTAAAGAGTTGAGTTTTACTCAACATCATGACACATGCCTAAAATAGTATTAAACTTCTCTGTAAGCAAAAATCAAAGATGTCTGCCAAAACCTACCAAAGAATATGACTTTCTTAAAAGGAATGATTACCTACTTCTCTGTAAATGACTTAGAAATTACTTGAGGCTGTTTAGAATTACCCAATTTGTGACCTTATTCAAACTTCTCACAGTACCGGCTCCCCACCTTTATAAATCAATGGAAGTAAGTATATGGTGCAGATTTGAAGTGAAAAACTATTCAAGGTTATGAGAAAGTTAAAATTTGGACTATATATAAAGATTGCTTTTTATTTTCCAATATCTTCTTCAAAACTCTCATAAAGAATTTTTTTTTAAGATTCAACTGAAAACAAAGAAAACCACTCTACTCCTAAAATCAGCTCTTGAGGAAATATAAATTGCTGCTTTTTTTCTTTTTAATTTTTTTTTTCAACGTTTATTTATTTTTGGGACAGAGAGAGACAGAGCATGAACGGGGGAGGGGCAGAGAGAGAGGGAGACACAGAATCAGAAACAGGCTCCAGGCTCTGAGCCATCAGCCCAGAGCCTGACGCGGGGCTCGAACTCACGGACCGTGAGATCGTGACCTGGCTGAAGTAGGACGCTTAACCGACTGCACCACCCAGGTGCCCCATTGCTGCTTTTTTTCCGATGGAAAAAGAAACTAAAAAATATACATATCATGGGAAAAACCACGCATCATGGTGAATGAAATCTACCTATTGATACTCTGAAAATTTTATACCAACTGTCTGTGCACAATGCCTGATTTTGGGTAAAAATAACTGAGAAGAATATATCGATTTATATAGATCACAAAAAGATGTAAAAATAGTGCAACCAACATAGTTAGAGTTTTAAAGTTTTCTTCTATGCGATGAGTAAAGAATGAATAGTTCTTATAAGGGAATGCTACTTTTTTCTAAATACAGTAACAACAAAATAAATTTAATTTCTTTGGCTTCTTTGCCCCTTCAGCTAGGGTCAAGTGATCTGTGAATATTTAATTTCTAAGTAACAAAACAGATTTCATGTTCTAGTAATACAGAGAAAGATCATGGACAACTTAGCAATCTAATTTGGAATATGACACTAATAATATGCAAAGGGGGCATCTGTCATTAGCATCTGCCGTGTAGTTCCAATATCAAATAATGCCAAGGGTAAAATGTTCTTCATAGAAGGTTAGTCCTAGCTGTGTCCATAAAAGTCAAACATACTTACATTTAAAGCAAATTACTGAATACTCATTTCCATTCAAAACAAAATAAACACATATTTCAAAAAATGCATGCAAAAACACTCTTCTCATTCTCAAAAGTATTTAAAAGTGCAAGCAAATATTCACTTTGTATTAGAATGTTTTCATGTCATACAGACACTCTTCTTTCCTTTCATACATTTGTTTTCAGTTTAGGAAAAAGCCACTATGGCAAATTTTCTACTTCAAGGGAAGAACAAAGGACAACTAGAGAAAACAGAAAAAGAAAACTTAGATATTAGGTGTGTGGAAGGAAGATAGGGCAGGTGGACATGGGAAGGGCAAAGGGAAATGGAAGAATGTCATGAAGAATCCAGTAACCTATGCTTGTTCACATAGCAGTCACGGTGGTCCAAAAAGGAGAGTGAAAGAGGTAAGGCCTTTTGTGGTTCAGACTAACAATACCTTTGTGGTTCAGAGTAACAATACTTTTGCTTCACCACTATCTATTTGCCCAAACAAGGCACAAGCCAGCCTGATACAGTGTGGGCGAATAATCTCTACCTTTTAAAGGGAGGAACTGCAAGACGCATGCATTACAATGGGGATGCTAACAGGAAGGAGTGGAGATTGGAACTATTTATGTAACTAATTAATTGACCACAATGACTCACCAAAGAAATCAGATGTCAAACTCTGTAATACAGTAAAGTTCATTTCCTTTTGTGTAGTTTAAAAAAATATATAAATAAAATTCCTATTCTTTTCTTTCTGGATCCTCTGAAATTCCTCATATGTTGTGTCTTTAACAGCAAGTATTCAATTTGATTTATTAAAATTTAACAGAAAAAAATACCCCAACAAACTCTGACTTTCAAATAAATCAAATTAGTAAGAAAGTCTCCCAAAATATCTAATATTAAAAAAATAATTTTGAGGCACCTGAGTGGCTCAGTAGGTTAAACATCTGACTCTTGTTTTTCACTCAGGTCATGATCTCAGGGTTTGTAAACCTGAGGTCTGGGTCGGGCTCTGCATGGACAGTGTGGAGCTTGCTGGGGATTCTCTCTTTCCCTCTCTCCCTCTGTCCCTCCATGTTTGCACTCTCTCTTTCTCTCACTCAAAATAAACAAAGAAACATTTAAAAATATGCTAATTAAGGTTTTTTTAACCATATTTTTATTTAAAGAACTACAAATGACTTCCCATAATAAAAAATGAAGACAACATTCTCAGTTTTTCCCACCTTCCCTTCCACAGCCTTTTGTATTGGTGAGTTGTTTTATATATACTCTTTATAATAACTTTCACATACTAGTCTATAATCATAATATGCACAGTTGTTTCATATTTTTCCATATTTCAATGAATTATGTATTTACAACTAGGTCTTTAACACAGATGCCTCAATTCCTCAATTCTATTTAGATTTACTTCTCAATTTGCCTTAGCTTATCAGCAAATAGTTTATCTCTAAGAGTATATTTGTATGCTTTATTCCTTGAGTTCTTTCCTAGTTAGAAATGTATGTCTACTGTATTAGTATCACAAGTGAATCTAGGTGAGCACACACAATTTCTCTCAGAATTTTATTGGTATTGATTTATTATCATTTAGCTTTGAATATAGTTTGGTGAAAGCTAAGGAAAGTCTGATTTAGTTGCTATAGGTTGTTTTTCAGCTAAGTATCATTATATTTTTATCATTTTGTATCGATGATTACCATGGTGAAATTTCAAAATACTTTCTTCATCATAGAAGACAGTTTGCTCCACTTTGTATTCTGTATAACGTATTGGCTATATGCATTCACACTCCATTCTAAGAACAGATATAGTCACAAAGTACCAGATAACAGGGAGGGTGAGGATTATATGTCAAGTCTTCACATAAAATTAAAAAACAGGATGGGTTAAGTATTTATAGCCATTACTTATTTTTAGGATTTGGTATAAATTTCTCTTTTCTTTTATTCCAAATACATACTTAATTTCTGCTAAATATATAACTGGGTATATTTTAGGTCATTTTTTTTGTTAATGTCATTTATCTAAATTAGCATCCTGAATCTAGATTACTTTAAAACATCACAAATGTAATGATAATACATATGCCTAAATACCCATTGCCTTTATTGTATGTAACGTGCTGGATTTACTTGCTAAGAGTGATTAAAAGACCACTGTTTTTAGATACTCCTCCATTAGAGCACACATTACATGATACTGTCTGCTCAAGAATATGCCTACTGGTTTCTGTTTGAAATTTAGGAGAATCAATGTGATAGCATTAAAATGCACATTTTTGGTACTATGGTAGACTTGATAAAGAACAAAAACTATAATAAGCCACAGAAAATAAAAGATATATAAAACATAATAAGTAGATTTAATTAAGTAAGGGAATAAAAGCTGGGGGCACAAATGATTGAAATCTGTAATTTCACAGAAGTAATACAAGATTTGATCCTGCAATTTCCCTGGAGGTATATATGGATCTCTAGATACTTGGGTTTTAAAATATTCATCACATCAATCAACAGGAAAAAAAAAAACCGGGGTCTGAGAAGGGTGAGATGCTAGATTGGAGATACCCATGTGAAGATAAGGCCGCAGAAAGGTGACATACTAGGAAAAAAGTCTTTAAGTCCTATCTCAGCTTTGTCTATAAATGGAGAGCAGGAAAAAAAAGTTATCACCAGAGAAGGACTCCTCTTGAACATATATTCATACTAATTTGAGTTATAATTCAAACCTAAGTTGCAAATTTTAAGTGTCTTGGGATGTCAGTGCTCCTGGGAAGTGGGGAGAAATATATATAAATCATGTCAGAACCAACTAATTTAGATATAAAACTCAAAGGATTACCATGGACAACATTGCTGAAATCATTATCTGATAGTAAAAATGTACACAGAGAGAATGACAAAACATGCTAGCATGAGGAAGAATACAAATAAGCCATAAAAAATGGCTTCAGATATGTAAAGGCTATAGGAACTGAAATGATTACATACATAAGAAAAAAAGCTGAGACACAGAACCAACCGTAGATAGATCTGGTATGTGGCTTAAAAGGCACTGCAGAATAGCAAGTAAAGAATTAGGTATTTAAGAAATGGAGCTAGGGCAATTGGTCATGCACAGGGGGGGGGGGGGGGGGGGGGGAGGGGGAAACATTAACATATCACAAAGAAATCAATACCAAAGTATAAGCACTTAAATGTGAAAGATAAAACTTTAAAGCCTTTAAAAGAAAATATAAAACCATATTTGTATATGACATAAGAAGTATAAAACCATAAAGAAAAAGAGAAAGATCAACCATATTAAAAATAAAGAATTTGGGGTGCCTGGGTGGTTCAGTAAGTTAGGTGTCCAATTCTTGATTTTGGCTCAGGTCATGATGTCACGATTCATGAGATCAAGCCTCACTTCGAGCTCTGCACTGACAAGATGGAGCCTACTTAGGATTCTCTTTCTCCCTCTCTCTCTGCCCCACCCCCTCAAAATAAATACATAAATACATAAATACATAAATACATAAATAGATAGATAGATAAATATTTACCCCCCACCCCAAAAAATTAAGGAATTCTGCTTATCAAAACATCATAAAGAGACTTCTGTTTTAGGTCAAAAGGGATGTCTCCCACTATAAATTATTAAAAACTGGGGAAATATATATTAATTCTTCTCAGACATTGAACAATGTATAGTATTGTTGCAATGAAATCCCTGAAAGAATGGGGAAAGATGAAGTCAGCTCTATCATCACCCAGTATTTCTGTCTATAAACAATTTTTAGACCATGGCTCATGGATTAGAATACAAACAAGGCTGGTAGTTTCTCAGAAGATAAGACAGAGTTAGCAAGGTAGTAGGAACTTAAGGAGAAGAGTATCAAAAGGAAGGAGCTACAGAAGGAAAAATGTCTGTAAGTTGTGGAACCCTTGAGTCTTTGGCCAAATACTAAGCTATACATTACAGAATCAAAGAACAGGTAAAGAACAATTTCTAGGAAAATAAAAATTTATGGGGAATTTTAAGTCCAAAAATTTCAAAAGCTTACTAAAGGATGCAAATCATCCAAGATCCCACAGGCCTAATGAAAAGACATTGTTGAATACATGGAGCTTTAAAGACTGATCCCACTTGCCAACACATTCATCTAAGGAGCAAGTTAGCCCTAGTGTAAGGCCTGCAATATACATGACCTTAAAAAGGCTTCAAAACAGGCCTTGAGGGAATGAAATTGCCATGCCAGAATTGTAATTTCCCTCCAGGAAAAAGCCAACAGTCTCCACGTGAAGACAATGCATTCCAGCAATCAATCACATATTCCAAAATGTCTTGGATTAATCAAAAATTACCAGACAGGCAAAAAGGAAAAACACATGATGTATTTCCCAGAAGAAAAAAATAGTCACTCAATAAAAGGAGATCCAGGAATCACAAAGATGATTAAATTAGCAGAAAAGCGTGTTAAAATGGCTATTGTAAGAAAAGAACCACTAACGCATTTAATGACATGAAAGAATCTGTAAGTCATTTGCTAAGTGAAAGAAGTCAGACACGCATAAGACTACATACTGCATTATCCTGTATATATTAAATGTGAGAACATGCAAAACTATAGGAACAGAAACAGATCAGAGGTTGCCAAGGTCTAGAGATGAGAGAGAGACAGAGGAATGAATTTTTCCTGATTGTTGTGGTAGTTATATGACTATGTATATTTTTGAAACTGATTGAGAAAAGATTAGTTATATGTAAATTATGTCTCAATTAATCTGATAAATTTTAAGGAAATATTATAACTATGCAAAAACATAAATGGAAAATACAAATAAATGAAAAGGAAATCAAGAAAATACCAAAACCCAAAATATGTGTTTAATGAAATGGATTGATAGATTAGATGTTGTAGAATGAATGATCAGGAAAATTAAAAGATAAAGCAAAAGATACCATCTAAAATGAAGCACAGACAGAAAAAAAATTTGAAAAATAAATAACTTAAGAAACAATACTGAATTCTCTAACATACATGTTATTAGAGTCCAAAAAACAAAGGGAAAAGAAAGGAGAATAGAAAAATATATTTGAACAAATCAGGGGACTTCTAGCATTTACTTAGGCTGTAGACATCTGGAAAGAGAAATGCTTCAGACTTAACAAGATAAAGCCAAAAAAATCTATAAAAACATACTGTTTCTTGAACCCATAAGAGGGCTAAAGGTGCACAGGAAACAACTAGCTAAAAATATAAGGAAAGACCAGCGTCCCTAAGAAGTGAGACAAAAGCACCTATTCATCTGGAGAACACAAGGGTAATGTGCATCACCAGACAAGTGGGTAGGCTGGAATGTGGGTACGAAAGGCCAAGCTTGGCCTACATGGATGTGCAGAACTCCTGGCAACCACAGAAATGGAGGAGTCAGCACCCCCTCAGAGATTCTTCTTTGCAGCCTCACACGTGGAGATCATGAGAAAGATTGGGACAAGGTACCAATGAAAGCAGCTAAGTCAGGAAGCCCTGCTCAGATCCTTCTCCCCTGTGGAACTAGAGCTGTAGGACTCAAAGGGAAGGCCATCAAAGCCTTCCATCTCCAGATCACACATGGAAGATTCACTGAAGCTGGGGAAAGAGAAAGGAAAAAATATTCTCTACCCATGAAGCAAGGACAGAAAAGTGCCCTGGGCCTGCAATATTAGAGGTTTAGCCTGAGAAATTACTGTCAGTAGGACTGTACTACTCAATACATTAAGGGAAATTCTTCAGGTAGAAGGAAAATTCCATCTGCAAAAAGCATGAACCTACAATGGGCATAGGTAAACATTTTCCTTAAAGAGTCAATAAAAACTATTTTAAGCTTTGCAGGCCACTTGGATTCTGTTCTAAGTATTCAACTCCGCCATTTTAGCATGAAAGCAGCCATAACACAATATGTAAATGAATGAGTGTGGCTACATTACAATAAAATTTTATTTACAAAAACATGTGGCAGGCCATACAGTGTCAATCCCTAATCTCTGCAAAGGAATGAGGAGCATCAGAAATGGCAAATACAGGGGCGCCTGGGTGGCGCAGTCGGTTAAGCGTCCGACTTCAGCCAGGTCACGATCTCACGGTCCGTGAGTTCGAGTCCCGCGTCGGGCTCTGGGCTGATGGCTCAGAGCCTGGAGCCTGTTTCCGATTCTGTGTCTCCCTCTCTCTCTGCCCCTCCCCCGTTCATGCTCTGTCTCTCTTTGTCCCAAAAATAAATAAACGTTGAAAAAAAAAATTAAAAAAAAAAAAAAGAAATGGCAAATACAGTGGTAAATATCAAGGTTTTTTTCTCATTTTAAACTTCAAAAAATAAAAGTATCATCTCACTACAGCAACATATAATAAAGTAAAAGCTGTAAAAAGTAATAAGCCTGTTAGCAGAGATAAAATAGAATCCTTAAAAAAATTCAATTAATTAAAAAGCCAAAGAGAAAAGAAAAACAGTAACAAACAAGGAATGAAATAGAAAACAAATAGTGAGAGAATAAAAATAAATCCTAATATATCATACAATGTTAACTATATAAAATGTAAATGGTCTCCACACACCAAATAAAAGGCAAATTTGACAGATTGGTTTGAAAAACAAGACCTAGCTATATACAAGAGGTACATTTTAAATATAAAAGCACAAGTGGAAAATGATTGAACATGTAAAAAGAAAAGAAAAGCAGGAGTGGCTGCACTGGTATCTGACAAAGTAGAGAAGGATAAGGAATATTGCCGGAGATAGAGAGGTACTGCATAATCTGATAATAAGTCTATGAACACTGTCAAAATTATCTATCACTACTAGCTGCTTTTAATATTTTCCTGTTTTCTTTGTCACTAATTTTTGACAATTTAAGATGTGGCATGGTATGGTTTTATTTCTGAGATAAGGAGGGTTAATTTGTCAAGAAGACTTAACAATCCTAAGTGTGTACACACCTAAAAGCAGAGTATCGAAGTGTGTAAAGCAAAACCAGGAGAATCAAAAAAGAGAGAGCTATATCAACAAGATTTAAGATTTTAGTAAATACACAGATAAAAAGAATCTAAGGGGAATATAAAAGAAACAAATAGTGTTATAGAAGACTTGTCATAACACTATCATCGGATTTACTGAGTTGACCTAACAATTGACCCAATATCTGAAGAATACGTGGGTTTTTTAGATGTACAGTTCAGTGGCTTCCGGTATAAAGTTGTACAACTATCACCACAACCTAACTCAGAACATTTCTAGCCTCCCCCCACCAACAAAAACCCTGTGCCCATCAGCAGTCACTCCTCATTCTTCTCTCATTTTTGCTCCTGACAAATTAATCTCTTTTTTGTCTCTATAGATTTGCCTATTTGGAGCATTATATATAAATGAAATAATCCAATATGTGATCTTGTGTGTCTGACTTCTCTTAGCAGAATGTTTATAAATTTCATCCTCATGCAATATTAACCAATACTCTCTTTTCATAATGTTGTACATAATGATAATATTCCATTATATAAGTATAATTGGCTAAATAATGTTTCATTGTAGAGTTTGAGTACCATGTTTGGGTTATCCAACAATCCATTAAGAGTCTTCTCCATATTTTTAATTTCTTACTAGTTTAATTTTATCGTCATCTCAGAGAGTCAAAGGAAATAATAACGGAAAAAAGAGAAACAGGCAGGAAAAATAAAGATACTTAGTTTAGACATCAGTCTGCTTCATTTTTACTTGCTTTAAAATTAAAGTCCTTGGGGGTGCCTGGGTGGCTCAGTCGGTTAAGTGTCTGACTTCAGCTCAGGTCATGATCTCACAGTTCATGAGTTTGAGCCCTGCATCGGGCTCTATGGAGACAGCTCAGAGTCTGTAGCCTGCTTTGGATTCTGTGTCTTCCTCTTCTCTCTGCCTCTCTCTCTCTCTCTCTCTCTCTCTCTCTCTCTCTCTCAAAAATAAATAAACATTAAATATTAAAAAAAAAATTAAAGTCCTCTAGGAAAAGCCTGGACCACCATTCTGCTTCTTGTATCACATCAAGTTTTAATTTCAAAAATGGTATATCCTATTAAAAATGTACATATGGTTTCATTTCTTTTTATTCATAAATTGTTCACTCTCCTTGAGATTACAACGAAGCTCTAAATTTCATAATGTTCTGATAATAATTTCCTAGATAAAATAGGTCTTTAAGTGAAGACTGCATGATTTCCCTATAAAGCAATTGTCACTGGAATTCATGTAAGCTGGAAATATCTTTGTTCTTTCATATGAATTTATTACAAATTTAGTGGTAACTGATTGGTAGAATTATCAAGGAAAAGCTCTCTTTCCAATAATGTCATTTTCTCTGAATTTCCCCTGAATGTCTATCACTTCTGTGGTCACACCAGTAGATCCTGATCTGCATTTTCCCAAAAGGTTATGCTAAGGAGGCTTTGCAGGAATTGGCATCTAGAGTCTAACGAGGACATTGTTAAAGATAGTATCTTTCAGACCTAAATTAAAAGCTGAGTTACAGCAAAGTTCATTTTTCATGTACTTCACTCTTTGGAATGAAAGATTATTTGGAATAATATCTCAAAGGGGAATTCTCTTCCTTGTTCACAATGTTATTCTTATTATACCACTAATTTGTACCTTGCTAATTAAAAATATAAACATTTAAACAGAAATAAGTCATATTTTACATTTCCTAAGCAAATGTTACCTTCATTTTTGAAACAGCATAAGCAAAATTGTAAGGAAAAACATTTAAGATGCCTTAATGAAAAAGTGGTATTTAAGAATCTTCAAAACACCTACAAACATATGTTCAAGTACAGTTTTAAACTAAAAATGGCTTTTTTGTTTAAAGTAAGACTCCCAAGAAACCCTAATACGATACTTTGTTCACTCAATAAGTGTTTATTGAGCATGTTTACTGTGTCTTTTTCTAGTTGTCTGCAATTCATCTATTAATAGAAAAGTGGAGGAGGAAAAGAGAAGTAAACACTACACACAATAAAATAAACGTTATTTAGCATTTTAGACGGTGATGAATTTTACGGGAAAAAGAAAAAGAGCAGATTAAGGGACATCAAGAATGCAGGGCAGGTGATAGAACAGTGTGGGCCACCATTGTAAATGGAGCAAATGGGAGAAGGTGAAAAGCCACCTTTTTTAGAAAAATTCAGAGTAGGTAATACCACGAGCCATTTGAATAGTTAGAAGCAGAACATGTCAGGCAAAGGGACGATTATGTGTAAATGTCCTTAGGTGGTATGTTTTGAGATGTCCCGAGTTTTGATAATATCTTTGCTTTTCTACCAATCTTGCAGGAAGGATCCAATCCTTCAGCCCTCCTTTTTTGCTTTCTTCTGTAACGAGTAACTTCACCCTTTCTGCCTCATGTACTTTATATCCTTCCTGCCAGTACCTTTTCTTAGCACTGCATGCAACCTACATAGATGACTTCACTTACTTCCTTGGTAAGCTCCTTGATCTCTCAATCTCACCATTCAGATCATGAATATTCTTTCCTTTTTCAGTAACTCCCTATTCCCTACTGGAAAAAATTCAAATTTCTTAGCAGAACCATTTCCAACTGTACTCTCTGACTTACCTTTTTCTTCTCATCCTCCCATTTCCTCCCTCCAGGCCCAAACTGGACCAGTAACCTTCCTTAACATTTCAGGCGCTTGCCCATGCTCTTTGATCCCCGTAAAATGTCCATCCCGTCTGCCTCCTCTTAATGAAACCTAAACTGTTCTTAAAGGACCCACTCACATCCCCTTACTTCTAAAATGTTTTATGATTTCTCCAACTGATGTGATGGCTCCCAGGACATCCAGAGCACTGTGCACCACTCTTACTTGGATCATGCTCTGCTTGGTACTATGGTTGCTCCTATTAATGCAACAGTCTTCCAGTATTTAAAATCTCCTATGTTTAGGCCCAACTTCTCACATAGTTTTATAGCATCTGCAATATGCACCACAAATATACAATCAATATGATGGGAAGAACATGCAAGTTAATCTTCCAGGAAATAAGTAGCAAATATACAGTTCATTGGGATTACGAATGCCATGTCAATCAAGTTTCAAAAATCTGGACAGTACAAAAGACTATACAGATAGGTATAAATGACTAGAATTCTCTCTCCAGAAAGATTTGTTAGCATAACATAAATAAAACCTGACTCTGGTACTACTCACTTACCTGCATGCTAGTATTATAATAATAGTAAGAAAAATTATGGTACTAGTAACTGACCAACATGAATGATTATTATGTACTTGCTACTGTGGTTAATAACTTCCTTTGATTATTTACTCCTCATAAAATCCCATCAAATACATATTAGAATTATTTTCTATTTTCAGTTAAACAGAGGATATGGTTGGTTAAGTAACTAAGTGAATATTGCATTTCCACAATACCACACATTTCTGGTTTGGGAAAATAAAACACAAATTCTTCTCCATATATGAATCGATCTACAAATTTTCATGCATTCAATACTTTGTGTTGTTCTTTTTCAAGCATTCCTACCCCTGCATACAAGAATCTCATGTGTATTAAATGAATATAGTAGGATGGCTTAGTTTTAAGAATCAAGATTTTAAGATACAAATCAGAATTCCTGAATCTACAGGGCTTTTTTCCATGAAACAACCACAGCTTTATGTGTTACTAAAAGTGACAAATAACGAGCAACAAATCCTCTACAGATTTTACTGCTGAGCTGAAGGAGAAAGAATTCTTCCATTCAACAATGGAGCAACACTCTTAAGCTACTAGTAAACTATCTGCATGTGGGTCCCAGTTGTCAAAGACTGACTTTTCCTTAATCCTTTATTTTCTCATGGAATCAGGAAGAGGTTTTTCAAAAAAAAAAAATGGCATGGTTATCAATTATAATTATGGAAGACTATGTCCCCTCGATGAGTAATATTTTACTTCATAATTCAAAACTCAGACTCTGGTCTTTCAAAATCATTAGCCAGAAAGAAGGGGAAGGGATTACCAGAGCCTTAGAGGGCCCTCCATGATGATTAAAAAAAATCCTTTGGATCAGACAATCATGGAAGTCTAAACCCCTGTGTTTAGGACTGGCAGAGACTATTGAACTATATTTTATCCTATATAAATTACTAGATAAGTATACAAGGCAAGTTCATCTACTGATGATATACCATATCCCTGATAAACAAAACAAGATATAATTAAATCAACAGAAGGCTGAATAAAGTGGGAAATACGGTATCACAAAAACAAGTGTGTGCAAAGCCATGGGATTTAGAACTGGGGGATTAGGGGAATTATTTTAATAGTTGGAATATCAAGAAGGACCTCATTTTCATGAAAAGACAGAAAAATTAAAGATGGCATGTTAACTCTATGGCCAAAGAAAACTTTGTCACTTACTCGTTTATAAGTTAAAAAAAATATATAAATGAAACCAAGTAACCTCTTAATGATTATTCAGATTAACAAGTTTAAAACATTTTCACTTATTTCATTGCTATAAAGTTCTAAGAATCAATTAGGTTAGAAACTCCTCAAAATCAGGAAGTGGGTTTCTAGTGAAGAATTTTTGGTACCTATTTGAGTGGCATATATGACACTTTAAAATCAGGTGCCTGGGTGGTTCAGTCAGTTGAGATTGGGATTCTTGATTTTGGCTCAGGTCATGATCTCAAGATCGTGAGATCAAGCCCTGCATGGTGTTCTGTGCTGAGCGTGAAGCCTGTTCAAGATTCTCTCTCCCTCTGCCCCTCACCCATTTGCTTGCTCTCTGAAAGTAGATAAATAAACATGTTTTAAAAAATAAAATCAGGGGCTGCTGGGTGGTTCAGTTAGGTAAATTGTCCTACTCTTGGTTTCGGCTCAGGACATGATCTCATGGTTTGTGGGTTTGGGCTCCCTGTTGGGTTCTGTGCTGGCAGTGCAAGGCCTGCCTAGGTTTCTCTCTTTCCCTCCCTCTGTGTCCCTCCCCTACTCAGGCTGTCTATGTCTCTCTCAAAATAAATAAATAAACT
This sequence comes from Acinonyx jubatus, assembly GCF_027475565.1. Taxonomy (NCBI): domain Eukaryota; kingdom Metazoa; phylum Chordata; class Mammalia; order Carnivora; family Felidae; genus Acinonyx; species Acinonyx jubatus. The sequence continues at coordinate 129,071,288 of NC_069380.1, read as the reverse complement.
TAAAAAATAAAATAAAACATGATATAATAAAATAAAATCAGTAGGCCCTCAATAATTTCTTTTTTATATATATTTCTTTTTGAGAGAGAGATTGAGAGAGAGAGAGAGAGAGAGAGAGAGAGAGAGAGAGAGAGATTGAGAGAGAGAGAGAGAGAGAGAGAGAGAGAGAGAGAGAGAGAGAATACGAGTGGGGGAAGGGCAGAGAGAGAGAGAGGGAGACAGAATCCCAAACAGGCTTTGCATTGTCAGTGCAGAGCCTAACATGGGGCACAAACTCACAGTGAGATCATGACCTGAGCCAAAATCAAGAGAGGCTTAACCTACTGAGCTACCCAGGCATCCCCGTCAATAATTTCTTACTGAATAATTTTTGCTTTAGGTTGCACCTGAAAGGAGTTTATGCTTATAGCCTTAGCCAACACTTGTGACCATGGTTTCACATAAAGAATTCTAAATTTGGCATTGAGTTTCTCGAATAGAATTTCCTGGTGAATCTATACAATAGGGCCTTTCACTCTAAGTGTCTAGCACCACACTTAACAACATACCTTACTGCAAGTGTCCTTGTTCCACATCCTAATTAGCACAGATAAAAACTTTAAAACTTTTACTCTGGAGGTCACTTAGCAAAGAGTGCATACATCATAGCCCAGAAGGTCCTGAATAAATGTCTCTCAAGACCATGGAACATTTTACAAAGTAATGAAATCTGTAGAAAACCTCTTGCCCTCTGGGATAGGATAAGATTTCCACCCTTCTGTGGTCTGTATCTATTTGCAGTGAAGAGGTGTACATCGATCTGTCATGCAGTGAATCTCTCTCTCTCTCTCTCTCTCTCTCTGGCCACTATTGATTTCAATGTACCCAATCGATTAGGTTCACAGACTTAGTTTTAAAGGGGCTGAGAATGTATGGCCTGCCAAAGGATAAGTATTTATCAAGGGAGCCTTGAAGCCACTGAGTGAAATTCACTTGCCAATAGTTTGTCACAGTCTACTAAATCTAGCAGAGTTGGACCCATGGGGAGAAGTTTTAACTGAACAAGCCCCTCAATCCCTTTTGCTGTTTTAATGCTCCAACCAACTTTGAGCCATCTACCATACTCTTTTAAGCAGGTATCTTCACCTACTTCACTTACTGTGTGTAAGAAACTGACCTAACACTCAAAAAGTGGGATCCCAATGATAACCATTAACTCACCACAGAGCCTCAGGAAATCTACAGGTCACCTCCATGCTCCAATTTCTTTACATATGCACAATGCATATGGTAGCAGTTGTTCTTGTCAAACCTGCCATCATTCTCACAAGGAAACACTGGAGATAAGTAAGAAAGTGGATTCTATGACCAAGCAGGCAGTCATTCCAGTGGTCCCCTTCGGAACAAAAAAAAGGAATCCTGCTATAGTCTCCTCTACTGTCACATTTGTACACCTCTTCCCTATCCCAACATCTGCTAGTATCTCATAACAAAAATAGGAAGTTGCATGGACTTGAAAGGTTGGCAGAGTTATTTCCTGGATAACTTGTCAGAAGATCAGCCCTTCTGATGCTTGTCAGTTCCCTCTTAACAGTCTACCTTTCCAAAGAAACATGAGGGAGCCACTCTCAAAGAGAAGCAAAGGTAAATCCACCCCACCTCTGTTCTTTGTCTTGGCTGATAGTATTGACTATCCAAGCACTAGTGTTTCTTCAAGTACTGTCCTCCAGCCACCCCTGCCCAAATCTAGCCTGGTCACCGTATTTTGCCAATTCTCCCACTGCAATGTCTCTTAAGTATGTGACTTGTGTTAGTATCATCTCTCATATATCATTTAGGCTTTTATTATTCCTTCTAAAATTATTACAATAGTTAGATACATAAAGAAATTACTTCCACATTCCATTTCTGGAAGAATTATCTTTTAAAACACTAAACTGAAGTCATTTCCCTCTTTATAAGCCTCTGATGGCCTCTCTTAAGTCCTAAGATAAAACACAAAATCATCAGAATGTCAAGCAAAGTCCCTCAACATGTGGCAAGTCTTTCAGCTATACTCTCATGACATGTGAATTCTAGTTACAGAACAATCCCCACGACTATGGGTTAGGGACCCCCATAACACAACTCTCAGGTAGGTTTGAAGAGAAAGTAATTTTTTGGAAGATGGTCCCAGAAACCACCACTAGAGAGACAGGGTAAAATTGAGAAAGTGAAGAGCTCACTTCCAGTGTGAGCACTGTTGCAGGCTCAGATATGCACAATTCCCTGGGGCTCTAAGAGATCATGCAGGACAGACTTCTAAGTCATCTCACCTCAAGGGCAAGGGCACTAGGTTACTTGTTCTCTAACTTCCATCTGTTCTGAGGGAAGCTTCTGTAGCCTTAGCATATGTCTGTGTCCAGAGAAGGTCCTCAGGCAGAGCTTAAATGGTGGCAATATGGAACCACCATCATGAATATGGATAGATGCTGAAGTGGCCTAGCCAGTAAACCATCAGTGTCTGTTACATTCACAGATCTGTCATTACACCATACTCCTTCCCACCTCCGCCCTGCTTTTCTGTTTCTGTTCATGTTGAATGCTGTTATCTCCATCTGAAATATCTTTATCCTATGATCCCTCCTGGTAAAAAGTCCACATCACTTGAGACTTCACATGTTCCAGGCTGGTCAGACTGTCCTAAGGGTTACATAAGTTCCTGTTCCAGCCTGTAGTAGAATAGCAAGTATAGTACTGTAAATATGTTTTTATTTACATTCTTTCCGTGATCAATGTAAATCACTTATATTTGTGTTACTAACAGCATTTTCTCAAACATAAAGATTCAGGGTACAGATCCAGAGCACAGAACTCTAAGGACTTGGAGAACACTCACCTCAATCTTTCATCTCACAGAGGAGAATTGTCTTAGGTTGGGTTGCATTAATAGAAGACTGGTTGGCCTAAGCAACAGATATGTTTCCTCACTCACAGTTCTGGAAACTGGGAAGCCCAAGATCAAGGTGCCTGCCAATCTGATTCCTGGTAAGAGATTTCCTTCTCGTTCACAGAAGGGCATGTTCTCTCCTATCCTCACATTATGGAGAAAGAAATAATCTCTCTCAATGTCTCTTCTTATAACAGGTCTTCTCATTGTTTGCAGTATGAATAGGTTGCCAATTTCCCAAATCTTTACATTCTAGTTACTTTTTCTTTGTCAATTCCATTTTCAAGTTATTTCTCTCTTCCCAAATTTTTAAATATTATTTTAATGCTTATTCTTTTTTGAGAGACAGAGTGAAACGGGGGGAGGGGCAGAGAGAGAGGAAGACACAGAATCTGAAGCAGACTCCAAGTTCTGAGAGCTGTCAGCACAGAGCCCAATGCAGGGCTTGAACCCATGAAGCATGAGATCATGACCTGAGCTGAAGTCGGATGCCCAACAGACTGAGCCACCCAGGTACCCTGCCTCTCTTCTCTTTTCCCCACCTCTCTCTACCCCACCTCTCTTTTTTACTATAAACAGTCAGGAAGAAACAAGCCACCCCAACATTTCACACAGAAATCTCCTATCCAAATATCCAACTTCACGTCTCAAGTTCTGTCCTCCACAAAACACTAGAACATGAGCACAGTTTAGCCAGATTCTTCGCCACTTTGTAAGAAAAATCATCTTTCCTCTACATTCCAATTTTATGTTCTTTATTTCTATCTGACCTCATTAGAATGGCCTTTACCATCCATTCTTCCACTGACGTTTGGTACACAATTATTTATGTATTTTCCAAGAAGATGGAAATACTCTCTGTAGCTCTCCTCTCTCCTTTCCTAGCTTTCACCAGAATTGCCTTTAAAATGATCTCTTCCTAATAATCCTTGCTTCTCCTGGCATGAACCTCAGAATTCTTCCAGCCTCTACCCATTGTCTGGTTCCAAAGCCACTTTCACATTTTTAAGTACCTGTTGTAGCAACACTCCATCTTTTTAATATCACTTTCTTAGTTCAGGTTACTATACAAATTAGCACCAAATGAGTAGCTTACACAAGACACATTTCTTTTACACAGTGCTGGAGGTAGGAAGCATGAGATCACTGTGCCAGCAGGGTTAAGTTCTTGATAAAAGCATTCTTTCTGGTTTACATATGGCTATCTTCTTGCTGTATCCTTCTGTGGCCTCTTCTTATCAGGGCATGGATTCTCATTCATGAGAGCGCTATCCTGATGACTTAATCACCCCTCAAAGTCTCACCTCCTAATACCATTACACTGGGATTAGGATTTCAACATAGGATTTAGAGTGACACAAACAGAAAACCCACTGCACATGCCCACCTGGATGCCTATTAACCCCAGTACTAATTCTCTCTCATAAATATCCCCACTATGCTTTGATGCACTTTCTAAATTACAGTGTATATTATTATTATTATTATTATTACTATTATTATTATTATATTATTTGAATGTGTCATTTCTTCGCAAGTAAGGATGCTCCTTGAAATTTAATTTTGGTCTCATTTACCTTAGACTCCTAGAGACCTTCAAGTGTTATTTCCTGAATTAGTGGATAAATGAAAGCAAAAGTGAATGAATAACAATAAAAAGAAATGAACACCATGTAACAGAAAATCACCCACTGTGAACTGAGCATGCTCTTACTTATTCCAGAGACAATTAATAGTTTCTACACAAATCTAGTATCCCTAATTAAAATACAGGTATACACGTCTAAGATAATTTTTAAAATGATCTTTTAAGGTTTTTTTGGATTTCCTGATATATTTTTCCTTCCTCCATTGGGGTACCTAGTTCCTAAAATAGAGATTACTAAATGCATTTTTTTCTCACATTGGGGTCATCTATATATGGGGAAAACCAGGTATCAGGCTAATGACATAGTTAAACTGTTTGCTTAAATTTTTCTTTTTAAAATATTTTATTTGTAATGTTGAGCCAAGGGTCTCTAAAAACCCTTCTGCTTACCTAGTCATTGTGCAAAGAACCCCAGCAGATCATTGAGATGTAAGAAACAGACAAGACTAAAGCATTAAGTCTTTAGAAGAGCTATAAGGGAAAAAATCCTCTCCTTTGATACAATAATAAGAAAACAGATATGGCTATTTCATTCTGACAGCAGGAAGTATATGAGTTACTAACACATCTTGCTTTTCTCCATTTTTATATTTTTCAAATCCTCACTCGTTAATTTTAACTACAGAAATGCCACTCATATATACTGAATGATTGGAAAACCTTGTATTTTTGCAAATGAGGACTTTGAAGCTTAATTTTATGTTGTATATTTATGTTTTAGAAGAAAAATTGTCTTATCAATAATTATTTTCTCTCCACTTTGAAAAAGAAGTAAAAATAGGTTTTTTTATACTTTTGAGGATATTTTTGGTTTAGAATATATTGCTTGTCTAAAGGATGAAAAGAAAAAACTGATGGAATCCACTTATGAAGCACAAATAGGAAATAGTAAATTGCTAATAAGTGAGGGGGTGTTTACAAATGGGGTACTCCAGACCAAAAGGTTATGGAGGATTTCTTGGAAATATTATATCTTAAGTGTGCTTAATTTGTTGCTAAGAAGTGGAAAGTATGCCCCCAAATTGCACAATTTTGTGGAAGTAGGAATTAAGTCTCAAGGCACTTAAGGCATTTGTAGAAATACATTTCTTTAGTTTGTACATTTAAAAGTTTCCATTAGAGGAGAGTAGAAGCTGATCAAGTCCAAACATAGTGATCTTATGCAGAACAACAATCAGTGATAACAAGAGCAAAAATCAAACAAAGGTTTCAATATGTTTCTAATTTCCCTCAAAGATTCAATGTGTCTAAAAGCACAGGACACTTTAGTTGCAATTCAGAAACTGTTAGCTGTTGTGTAATTACTTCAGTCCAGGGTGACTTGGTATATCAAATGGCATCCTCAGGGCCTACCTGAGTTTTAATAAACTATCCAGAGGAGGAATTGGGAGAAAAAAAAAAAAAAAGCTGTGTTATGGAGCCTGAGCCATTTCCCAGGTAATATACAGCAGCCAGAGCAATATATTAATAAACCAAAGTCCAGAGCCTTCTGGGAGTCTCTTTATTCAGGTAAGAATATACTCCGCTGGTTGAATTTCTGTTTTTTTACACTTTGTTTCCACTAAAAATTCAACAGTCTTAGTAATTTCTGAAACCAAATTGTTATGTTAGTTTCACACCTCAGATACAATGAAGAAACTTCATGCAAGAAAAAACAAAGAAACTCACCTCCTTTTTTTTTTTTTAAAGAAGCACTGATGTAGATATATTATTAATGGATATAAATGCGATCTTTGGAAGTAATGTCCTGAAATGATTGATTTTGCAATAATTAACAGATTATCCCTGAGAATAAATTTCTTCCAAAGTGTATAAAGATTGCCTTCCCAAATGTGCAACAGTTTAATTTGTTAAAGAATGGAAATTTTAGTACTACTGCCAAAAATTAGAAGGCAAAGTTTTTATTATTAATGGTTATTTACCTGGGAAGATCTGGACAGTAATGGAAAAAAAAAGTGTTGAGAAGGTAGAAAAATAATCATTGGTAATGCCAGGTTTTTCTCATCCTTATTTAGGAAACAGGAAAATTCTTATTCTCCTGCTATTGAATCATCATCATCATTTGTGACAATTTGCAAAATATGGATGCAATTATTCCCCAACATATATCCACACCTCTTGCAATGTGACTTTGCCAATCCTTTCATTATGAGGTTAATTTTCTCACCCCTAGCTCTTGAGCTGCACTGTGACTTGCCTGAGATAGTTGAGCAATTACCTAACAGCAAAATTGCTACATGTCAGTCCTGAGCCTAAGCTTTAAAAGACCTGTATACCTCTGCGCTAGTCTCCTAGGTGAGGAGAGACATTAGTTAGCATCTATAACCTAGGTCAGTCTGGTGTGGGAGACAGCCAATCAAGAGAAACATGATGGAGGCCATCTAAGATCAACCAGCCCACAAAATGCAGGTGCACAAGAAAGCCCAGGAGAGAAGAGCTGATGCCGCCTAGGTCAACAGTTCCATCTAGCAAATCCTCACTTGTGAACAACACTAAACGATTGTACTTTTAAAGCCATAATGTTTGGAGCTACTTTGTTATAGTGTAAAAGAAAACTCGCATGCAATTTGAAAACTTGATTCATCGTATTCTCTAAATCTTCAAATTAGATCTTATTTAAGATCTCATTAAATAAAATTAAGAAGGGGTGCCTGGGTGGCTCAGTCAGTTAAGCGGCCAGCTTCGGCTCAGGTCATGATCTCTCGGTCCGTGAGTTCGAGCCCCGTGTCGGGCTCTGGGCTGACAGCTCAGAGCCTGGAGCCTGTTTCAGATTCTGTGTCTCTCTCTGTCTGACTCTCCCCTGTTCATGCTCTGTCTCTCCCTGTCTCAAAAATAAATAAAACGTTAAAAATTTTTTTTTAATTAAGAAAATATTTTACTGAATTCCCTTATGGTCTGCTTATTTATTCTGAACATAGATTTAAGGTGTCGTGCTACATAGAGTAGAAATTTTTATAAAAAGGCAAAACTATAGCTCCTTCTTACTCTGGATATGTATACAGATGGGACAGAGGAAGAGTTAATACATGGGGATAGGAAACCTTGCCTCTATAATGCCTTCTTTCCATTTCTTTTTTTAATATAATGTATAGTCAAAATGGCTTACATACAACACCCAGTGCTCATCCCAACAAGTGCCCTCCTCAATGCCCATCACCCATTTTCCCTTCTTGTTCTTCGTATTTAAGAGTCTCTTGTGGTTCACCTCCCTCCCTCTCTGTGTCTAACTATTTTTGCCCCTTCCTTCCCTTGTGGACTTCTGTTAAGTTTCTCAAGATCCACATATGAGTGAAAGCATAGAATATCTGTCCTTCTCTGACTGACTTATTTCACTCAGCAATAGGGGACTAGGAAAGGATGAAATTCCAAAGCTTCTATCTGCTCTCAGTGCTGCTGAAACTTGAGATTCAAAGTTAAAGGTTCTTTTATACCCATGCTTTGCAAGACTATACAAACCAGGTATGATTAGTACAAGGAAATAACAGTAGGGCTCTGAAGTTTGTCATATACTCTGATGGGGTTCTTAATATGCTACTCCAAAGCATGGTGCTTTAACATATTGAATATTTTAAGTTGAAAGAGTTGGAGAAAACAGCAGAAGCATGAGTCACTCTGACCTTCCCCCATCCTTCTCCCCTGAGGCAGATCAAACAAGCCCTCTGTGAAGGGTGTCCTCCTTACAACAGAGGAAAGGAACAGCCTTATCTCTGAAGATAAAGAGACACTGAGAAGATTCTGAACCAACAAGCCTTGTAAAGTTCCCCAATTTACTATTTTTACCTCATACTCTTTAGGGCCCTATCATAGTTCTCCATGACTCTATACTCCCTATCAAATCTAGTATAAAATACTCAGGTTGAACTAGTTGAGTCTCCAGATTCTTAAGAAAGTCCCCATGCCTCATAAAAGTAATATTAAAAAAAAACATGTTTGCTTTTCTCTTATTCATCTATCTTTGCCAGTTGAGTTTTCATCCACCCAGTGCCCCCAAGAGCATCAAGGAAAACTGCCTTCCCTTTCTACAACTCCTTTTTTCAAGAAATCATTTCACTTAACATTCACAGCCAGTATTAGCCCAAGAGAGTAGTGGACATTAAAGGTAAACTTGGTCACAAGAGATGGAGAAGTCATGTAAACTCAGTGACTAGAGGAGAACATTGTGGAGGCGGTCCCCAATTCAGGTGACTTGGACAACCCAGAAGCCCCTATCTTCCAAGAGAGGAGGCACTAGTTCAAACACTGTATGATTCTCAGTTTACATGAAAATTAAGGTTCTGAGCAGCAGAGTACCTTAGTAAAATTTCCTACACTATAGTCTCAGAACAACCTCTTACACTTCAAGACAAGATTTCTAAGAAAATAAACCTTCAAAATTAATTTAAAGTATCTTTTTTGCCAACCTAATTCCTTGGGTCTGATCTGAAATTTTTTCTTAAAAACTGGAAAACTGTGGCTTTATTTTCCATCTATGTTGCATTGAAAAATAATATAATTGGTACACTTGTTACCTAGATCCTCCAAGAAACTACAATTATCCTTAATTTTTCAAAGTAACAGAAGGCACTGCTACCAGAATGTGTTAACATTTTATCATTTTGTACCAATGTAGGAAAGGCCTCTCAAAATAGATTTTTTAATTTGCAGGCTCAACCTGTATGAGTCATAATGTTTCTCCAGACTGTGGCTTATATTCTGCATAATCCTCTATAAAATAAAAAAATGTTAGTTACCTTCCATATTCAATTAATCCTTAAATTATAAATTACACCCTGAAATAAAAGGAAAAAAAATCAGGAGTTATGACTCTTTGTTATTGGATTAACATCATCTTTTGTAAGTTTTGTGTTTTGTGTGTGTGTGTGTGTGTGTGTATGCTCATCTTGTTTAATGATTTTCAGAAAAGAAACTGTCGTCTTTATGTGAGATTGACAAAAATTGGATAGGCTCAATTTTTCTGGAAAATGGATATCTTAATATCTTTGCCACTACTGTCATGGTAACTACGTTTAGACAACAGGTGCACTTCCTTGAGAATGGAAATAACACTGTTTATTAAGTGTTGTTAAATAGTACCAAACTGTTTGCTAATAATATGCTAGCTGATGGAGACCAGGGAAAGTGACAGAAATTAACTCTCCTGGTAAATAATGAAGATGCAAAATTTGTGTTTCTTTTATTCCCAAGGAGTTCATAAAGAGAGATTTATTAAGCATCTTTTATATTCAAGGAGCTATGCTGGGGAACAAGGGCAGTGAGACAAAACCCCTCAAAAAGCTGAAAACCTTAGACACAGACACAGATAAGAGCAGTTGAGAGAGAATGTTAAAAGTGCCACTGGAGACGGACCACGCAAGTACTATAAAAGAATTTTCCAGACACTACAACTGCTTATCACTGCATGACATAATTCCTTATCTGTGCCTTTAGATTCAATGTGCTCCCTATATCCCATGAATGTTTTTGTAAGTAGTTGATCCTCAAAATACATTGAACAAATTCTGAAATTTATTACTTGCATCTGAAAAGAGTACATCGCCAGTGGGAACCATACTTCAGGATTTCACTTCAAAATATTCTACAAAACCCTGATGAAGATGGTGGAACTTACAAAAGAATGGAAAAGATAAATAATACATAAGTACAGGATACCTTATCTGTGTATTACCCTCCCATATTTTCTAGGGACTGGTGGGGCATGAAAAAAAGGAGGAGATTCCAAACTCCTGTATATTCTCTGCTCTGCCAGAAGTGGAGATCCATAGTGAATAACTTTTTGTGTAGCCAAGAAGAAATCATAAATGAAGAAGGATCACACTTCTATTTTTTTTTATTTATTTTTAACTTGAGAGATAGAACAAGGGTGAGCAGAGGAAAGGGGCAGAGGGAGAGATAGAAAGAATCCCAAGTAGTCATGACCCTGGCTCCTAGGACCTTGGGATCATAACCTGACCTGAAATCAGGAGTTGGACGCTAACTGACTGAGTAACCCAGGCACCCCAAAGGACCAAACTTCTAAATCCTATGATCTTTCTCTATGAGAGAAGTTTACCATTTCATAATTTGTTTCTGTGTAAAATTAAAGTAGGATAGCTCTCTAGGAAATACAGAAAACATACCTAAAACTTTGCAATTACAAAACAACACCAAAACACACACACACACACACGCGCGCACACATGCACACACACACACACACACACACACACACACACAGAACAAACAAAAGAGACTATGGAAACCAACTGTGACTAGCATAACAAGGGATATTGGCAAGTCCTTTCTCCAAAAAAGCAACCATAAACTTGGACAAAACTGTCACACTCTTTTCAAAACTCTGGAGACCAACCAAAGCCTTAGAGCAAACAGAGGAACACTTATTCAAGAAAAACTTCTACATCTTTGGCAAAAACAGTGACAGTCTTCTTGCCTGAAGCTTCTCTGATAGCCCTGCCCCAACCTGGTTTCTGTGCTAGTTTTAGAAGGGAAGGACAAGCCATGAGAAACAGCAGCTTCACTGCTATAAGGGGATCAGGACACTTGCAGCAGAAAGAAAAACACACTCTTGCACATGACTGTAAACAGTAGCAAGCTTAGCAACAGACACAACCCCAGAGCCTAACCTGAGGCTGCAGCCCTGGTTGAGGCAAGCGATGGGGCTGGGATGACAGACTAGCCAGATATTCAACAAGGAAAACTGATGTATGGAACAGATAGAATTTTAATAAACATCCACATATCCTTGGAGATGGGAAGCTATGCTCATGTGCAAGTCTGTGCACATGCACAGAAGAGACCAGACAGGGCCCTCTCATCCACTTATCCCTGAATGAACATGATGCCATGGGCACATGCAGAGGAAATAAAAGAGAACCCAATGGAAAGCAAATCCTGAAATCTGAATATTCTCCAACCCACATACAGATTCACATACAGAGGATGGAAGGGTTACTCAAAGTGTTTGAATACAACTTCTATTTAAATACTGGCTGAATTACAATGACACACCAGTAACCATTAAGAAGCTGGGTTTATAATTTTTAAAAAGTTAAAAAGTGTTTTGAGCGGACACATCAACACATGCACACTGAGGGGGAAAACAAACTATGGGTTCAGTTCAAACAAGTCACTAAAGAACAACAACAAAAGAAAAATTAGAATTCAGAGTTGCTAACATTATCTCAAATAATCATTTAAATCAAAATTAGGACAAATGTGAAAAATAAGGAAGTGTGGATACACGTGTTTAACTGAGCAAACACATAAAAGTAGCTAGTATAAATATATTGAAAAAGTTAAAAAAAATGCATGAAAAACTACTAAAGAAGTTACTGAGATAGAGTTCACCTACTACATAAATGACCCTACAAAGTGTACAATTTACATGGGCTTTTGTAGATTCACAAATATGTGAGCATTACCACAATTTTAGAACATTACAATTATGTCTAAAAGAAATACTGTACTCTTTCGACATCACCTCCTATTCCCTTCTCCATCCTCCAGTCCCAAATAACGACTCATCTCCTTTCTATCTCCATAGATTTGCCTATTCCAAATATTTCATATAAAAGGAATCTTATACCATCAGGGTTTTTTGTGACTGGCTTATTTCACTTAGCATAATGTTTTTAAAGTCCATCTGTGTTTCTCTAAGGAGAAAGCAGTCATGTTGTACCAAGTATCTCTTTTTCCTGTTACAGTTGAATATTCTTTCATTGTATGGGTATACTCCATTATGTCCTATGTCCATTTTTAGGTTGATGTACATTTGGGTTAATTCCATCTTTTAGCTTTATGAATGAAATTGCTATAAGCATTCATGTGCAAGTCTATGTATATATACACTAACATTCCTCTTGGCTGCATACCTCAGAGCATAAATGTTGTAACTCTGAGGAACTAACTCCCAGATTGCTTTCGAAAAGGGTTGTATCACTTTACATTCCCACCAGCACTGTACAAGAGTGGTGACTGTTCCACATTTTCGCCAACATGTTTTATCTGATTTTATTTTTATTCCAGACACCCTAATGTACTTTATCAGCTATGTAATTTGCAATTCTCTTTTTTGGAATACTTTAATAAAATAGATATTACTCTTCAGAAGTTTGAATGTACTCTTCTTTGCAGCTGTGAGGCCAACTGGTCCTCTTTTGCTTGTTGGGAGTATTATTATTATTATTATTATTATTATTATTATTATTACTGATTCAATTTTGTTACTAATCATCAGCCCACATTTTCTATTTCTTCCTGATTCTGTTTTATAAGATGATATATAACTTTCTCATATATGAATTTATCCATTTCTTCTAAGTTGTCCAGTTCATTGGCTTACTTACCATACTACTCTAAGACTTACAATTCTCTGGTATTGGTTATTCTCTTTTATTTCTGATTTAAGTCTTCTCTTTTTCTTTAATCTGCCTAAAGTTTAATCAGTTTTGTATTTCCAAAGAACCACTTCCTGGTTTTATCTTTTCTATCACTTTTAATACCCATTTATTTCCACTCTGGTCTTTCCTTCCGTGTACTAACTTTGGGCTTTGTTTTTTTTATTAGTTCTGTTAGGTATAAGATTAGATTGATATTTTTCTTGTTTCTTGAGGTAGACCTGTATCACTATAAACTTCCTTCTCAGAACTGCCTTTGTTGAATCTCAAAGATTTGGAACCATTGTTTTCCTATCTTCATTTATCTAAAGGTTTTTGGGGGCCCCTACGTGGTTCAGTCAGTTAAGCATCCAATTTCTGCTCAGGTCGTGATCTCACAGTTTGTGGGTTTGAGCCCCGTGTTGGGCTCTGTGTTGACAGCTCAGAGCCTGGAGTCTGTTTCAGATTCTGTGTCTCCCTCTCTCTCTCTGCCCCTCCCCTGCTTACGCTCTGTCTCTGTCTCAAAAATAAATAAACGTTAAAAAAAAATTTTAAGTTTTTTGTATTTCCTCTTTGATTTCTTCGTTGACCCATTGGTTATTTAGTTTCATGTTGTTTAGCCTGTACATGTTCATGTTTTTTCCTTGTAATTCATTTCCATTTTCATAACACTGTGGTCAGAAAAAATGCTTGTTATAATTTCAATCTTCTTCAATTTATTGAGACGTGTATGAGCTATCCCAGACAATGTCCCATGTGCACTTGAAAAGAATGTGTATTCTGCTGTTTGGGGATGGAATGTTCTATATTTATCTGTTATATCCATCTGGTCTATTGTGTCATTCAAAGCCACTGTTTCTTTACTGATTTTCTGCCTGAACAGTTTATTGATGTAAATGTTAAAATCCCTTACTATTATTGTATTACTGTCGATTTCTCCTTTTATGTCTTAATATTTGCTATATATTCAGGGGTTTCTATGCTGGGTCCATAGATATTCACAACTGTCATATTCTCTTGTTGGACTGATCTCTTTACCATTATGTAATGCCTTTGTCTTGTTACAGTCTTTATTTTAAAGTCTATTTTGCTTAATATAAATTATCGCTACCCTGGCTTTGTGTACTTGCCTCTATATGCATGGAATATATTTTTCAATCTCTACTTTCAGTCTGTCTCTGCCATCACGTCTCAAGCGAGTCTCATCTAGGCAGCATAAAAATGAGTTTTGTTTTTTTATCCATTCAGTATCCCCATGTTTTTTTGATTGGACAATTTCTATCTATTTCTATCTATTACAGGTGTTTAGTTGGTGGTTACCAGGAGGTTCATACATAACATCCTAGGTATACAGTAGTCTATATTAAGTTGATGGTCACTTTAAGTCACACACACTCAGAAAGAACTACATTTTGACTCCCTTCATTTTATGTATGTCATATTTTACATCTTCTTTTATAAATCCCTTTATTTTTAGATATAATTTGTTACTACTTTTGTCTTTTAAGCTTTATACTAGCTTTATAAGTGATTGATACTCTACTTTTGTTGTATGTTTGCTTTTATTAGTGAAACTTTCTCCTTTCATAATTTTCTCACTTCTAATAATGGCCTTCTCTTTTCCACTTAAAAGGGTCCATTTAAATTTTCTTTTAAAGCCTAATGTAACAGAGATGAACTCCTTGAACTTCTGTTTGTCTGGGCAACTCTTTATCTCCCCTTCACTTCTGAATGGTAATCTTGCTGTCAGAGTATTCTTTGTTGTACGTTTGTTTGTTTGTTTGTTTGTTTGTTTGTTTTCCTTTTAGCACTTGAAATATATCACGCCACCCACTTCTGGCCTGTAAAGTTTGTGCTAAAAATATCAGCTAATAGCCTTATGGAGTTTCACTTGAAAAACATAACTTGCTGTTTTTCTCTTGCTGCTTTCAATATTCTCTCTTCATCTTTAACCTTTGACATTTAAATTGTGTGTCTTCATGTGGACCTTATTGGGTTCATCTTATTTGGGACTCTCTTCTTTCTGGACCTGGGTGTCTGTTTTCTTGCTCTTGTTAGGGAAGTTTTCAGCTCTTATGTCTTCAAATAAGTTCTCTGCCCTTTTCTCTTCCCCTTCTCCTTTTCGGACCCCTATAATGCAAGTGTTAACATGCTTGATGTTGTCCTAGAAATCCCTTAACCTATCCTCATCATTTTTTTTTTTCTTTTTCTGTTCAGCTTGGGTGTTTTTCCTTATCCTGTCTTCCATATCATTAATCTGTTCTTCTGTATCTGCTTATCTGCTGTTGATTCCTTCTGGCATCTTTTTCATTTCAGTTATTGAATTCTTCAACTCTGATTGGTTCTTTTACTATTTTCTACCTCTTAATTGAAGTTCTGAGTTCATTCATTCTTCTCTCCAGTGTAGTGAGTATCATTATGATCATTACTTTAAACTCTTTATCTAGCATATTCTTATCTCTTTTTCATTTAGTTCTTTTTCTGAGTTTTGTCTTGTTCTTCTGCTTCAGATTCATTCTTCTGTCTTATTTATTTGACTTTCTATATCTTTTCCTCTGAATTAGATGAAACAGCTACTTCTAGCCTTGAATGAATGGCCTTGTGAAGGAACGTCTCCTGTATAGACTCTACACCTGTCAGCTTTGAGTAGTTAGCTAGATCTGTAGCAGGCATGGAGGGCAGGTCCCAGGGAAATCTGCACTGGCTAATGAGATGCCTAGAACCAAAGTGGGCGTGAGCGGAGGAGTTCGGGCATTCTGGGCAGGAGGTACCCTGGCAAGATAGCCAGAGTCAAAGCAGGTGTAAGCCAGAGGGCCTCAGTGTGCTCCATGCAAGGGCTGGCCTCCCATGATGGCTGGAGACAAAGCAGGTATAGAAGAGGTGACAACCTGGCAGGATGGCTAGAGCTGAGGTGTGCATAGGCTGGGAGATCTGGGGGCACTCCATGCAGGGGGACTCAAATTACAACTGGAGCTGAAGTTGGTGCAGGCCTGGAGTGATCTGGGATGCTTTGCACCTGTGTTACCAGTAAGACAGCTGGAGCTGTAGTAGACACTGTGTGGGGATGCCCCACTATGTGGCATGCTGGGCCACCTTGGGGGGCTTTTTGGGGGGGACAGTTGTGGCTGATGTAGGCTCAGGGTCTGGGGCTCACTGAGGCAGCAGCTTGATACCATCTGTGCAATCAACCTGGAAGGGAAATATTAACAATGGCACTCACATGACCACCCCTCTGACACCTGAGAGTGTTCTCAAGCTCTCATCATTTGGTAGAGCTCTAGGGATAGCTCTTTTATATTACAGTTACTGTTTTAAACCATGGCTTTTTTCCCCCCTGTGGCCAAGGGCAGATGGATCTTCTTCAAGTCTGTCAGTTCTGCAACACAACCCCAACTGTAGCTCACAGCATAGGGGGTGAGGTTCCCATCTTTACCAAGTCTATCTCTCTTCTGCCATTGTCTATGTGGTCCCTCTATCCTTTGTTGTGTGGAAGCTGTTCAGTGAGCCCTCAGTTCTTTTTCAGGAGAAACTGCTTTATATACAGGTGTAGATTCAGTGTGTCCATGGAGGACGTGCATTCAGGGTTGTCCAGTCACCACCTTATACTGCCTCTGGTACAGGCTTTTTAAGCAGAGTTGTGTTTCATTTTCAGGAGGTCCAATTATGTTTTCTGGGGTCGCATAGAAGAATCTACTGCCAAACCCCAAAATCATGAAAATTTACCCCCAAGTTTTCTTCTAAGTGTTGTATAGTTTTAACTATTATATTTAGGTGTTTATCTTGAGTTATTCTTTATTGTGTAAGGTAAGTGACAAATGTTTTATTTTTTTTCCCCATATGGCTATCCAATTGTCTCAGCATTGCTTTTTTTTTTTTCATGGAAAAAAATGACCAACAATGTCTATTAGTTTCAGAGACATACAGTGTCTATTGGCTTCAGGGGTACATCACAGTGATTTGGTATTTTTATATATTATGTATTGATCCCCATGATACTACTAGTTACCGTATAATCACCATACAAAGTTGAAAATACTTTTCTTTATTTATCAAATGGTTCAGCACCCTGTGTCAAAAAATAGTTGACCCCAGATATTTGTTGATTTTTAGACTCTCAATTCCATTCCACTGATGTATATCCTATGTCAATATCACAATGTTTTTATTACTGTCACTTTATCATCAGCATTGAAATCTGGAATATGAGTGCTCTGATTTTGTTCTGTTTTGTCAGAATTGTTTTGTCAATTTTTGGTAATTGTTTTGAATTTTGGTAACTCAATATTAATTTTTTTTATTTTTTTTAACGTTTTATTTATTTTTGAGACAGGGAGAGACAGAGCATGAACAGGGGAGGGTCAGAGAGAGGGAGACACAGAATCTGAAACAGGCTCCAGGCTCTGAGCTGTCAGCACAGAGCCCGACGCAGGGCTCGAACTCACAGACCGCGAGATCATGACCTGAGCCGAAGTCGGACGCTTAACTGACTGAGCCACCCAGGCACCCCTCAACATTAATTTTTTTAATCAGCTGCTTAATATCCACAAAGAGTTCAGATGGGATTCTGATAGTCATTGCATTAATCTCTTATTCAATTTGGAGAATATTTTCATCCTAACAATATTAAGTTTCTCATCATTATGTTTCCCCAGTTATTTTGACCTTCTGATATTTCTTCCAATAATATTTTATAGTTTTTAACAGTACAGATTTTACATCTCCTTTGTTAAATGTATTCCTATTTAATTCTTTGATGTGATTTTACATGGGATTGTTGTTCTCAATTTTATTTTGGAATTTTGGAATGTTCTTACCCCCTGTATAGAAATATAGCAGCCTGTGTATACTTATAGATCCTGTAAACTTGCTGGACTTGTTTATTAGTTACAACATTTTTTAGTGATCTTTAGGATATTCTACATACAAGATTTATACAAGTTTATCTCTTGTGGAAATACTGCACGTTTGCTTCTTCCTCTTATATTTGGATGCCTTTAATATTTTTAAAAAATTTTTACTGTTTGTTTATTTGTGAAAGAGAGAGACAGAGTGCAAGTGGGGAAAGGTCAGAGACACAGAGAGACACAGACTCCGAAGCAAGCTCCAAGCTCTGAGTTGTCAGCACAGAGCCCGACGCAGGGCTTGAACTCACGAACCGCAAGATCATGACCTGAGCCAAAGCTGGATGCTTAACTGAGTCACCCAGGTGCCCCTGGATCCCTTTAATCTTTTCTTCCCTTACTTAATGCCTGGATAACCCCTCTAGTACAATGTTGAATACAAGTGGTTACTGCAGGCATCATTATCTTCTTCCTGGTCTTAGAGGAAAGGATTTTGTCTTTAATTGTCAGGAATGATATTAGCTGTGGTTTTTTGCATTGGTCCTTTATCAAGTTGAGGAAGTTACCTCCTATTCCTATTTTTTTAATCATGAAAATATTTTGGATCTTGTCAAATAGGTTCAAAATAAAAGGACAGAAAGAAATGTACCACAGAAATTGTAACCATAACAAAGCTGGATTGTTATACTAATATAATACAAAATGATCTTTGTACAAAAAATATTACTGAAGACAAAAATGGTAGTTTCATAGTGATGAAGTATTATTTCATTAGCGTAACATAATAATATGAACACTTATATGCCTAATAGAAAACCCCAAAATCCATGAAATAAAAATTGACATATAACTGAAAGAAACATTAGGCATTCCAACAACTGTAAACCTGAATACCTGAGTCTCAATAATTGGTGGAGCAAAATAGAATATCAAAAATGAAAAAAAGACTTGAAAACCAAGGTCAGCCAACTTGATCTACCCAAAATCTGTAGCATGTTCCACACGACAAAACAATAACACACTGTTTTCAAGTTAACATGAAACTGCCTCTGTAAGAGACCATATGCTAGTCCATAAGTCTTAACAAACTTAAAATGATTGAAATAGTACAATATACATTCTTCAACCACAAAAGTATTAAATTAGAAAAAAGCAATGAAAAGAAATGTGTGCAATATTTAAATATGTGAAAATAAAGTAATATAATTCTAAGACAAGAATGAAATAAGAAATTATAACTAGAATTGGAAAATGTATTTGAATTAAATGAAAGTAGAAATATAACTGATAAAATTGCCACACACAACCAAAGCAGTGCTTAGAGTGACATCTATAGCTTAAAATCCCTGTGTTAGGAATGTAGAATGATCACACATCAATAATTTAGGTTTCTACAGTAAGCAACTAGAAAAAGAACAAACTCAATCCAAAGAGAAAAAAGAACAATTAATATCAGAGAACAAGTGCATTAAACAGAACAGGAAAACAAAAAAATCAATGAAACCACTTTTCTTCAAAAAGATGACCAAATTAACATTTTTTAGATAAACTGACAAAGGTAAAAAAAAAAAAAAAAAGGACACAATTTAGCAATATCAGGAATGAATTTAGTCCCTTCCATTATCCTATGCAAACATGCTAACCTGGGGTGCCTGCCTGGCTCAGTCCACAGAGCATGCGACTTGATCTCAGACTCATAGGTTCAAGCCCCACGATGGGTGCAGTGATGACTTAGAAAATAAAATCTCAAAATAATAATAATAATAATAATAATAATAATAATAATAATAATGCTAGCCCTGAATGGGTTGCACACCTACATGTAATAGGTAAAAGTATAAAATGATTAGAAGAAAACATCCTGGAAAAATCCTGAAGAACTTGTATTAGGTAAAGAGCTCTTAGATATGGCATCAAAGTACAACTACTGAGAAATAAATTTCATGGAAACTGAACGTTTTTGCACTTCAAATTACACTATTAAGAAAATGGAAAGACAAACCAAGGATTGGGAGAAAATATGTGCTGTAATTAAAAAGACAGGCTATATCACATGTGCTAGTGAGGATGAGGAGAAACTAGGACCCTCATTCTCTGTTGGTGGAAGTATCACACATTTTATAAGCACCTTAGAAGACACTTTTGCTGTATGCCAGACAGGCTCTTAAATGTTCTACAGTAATTCCCACCTCCTGGTAGTCATTCCTTTTGTAATCAACCACTCTTGAATCTGGATTTAAAATTTTTTTAATGTTTATTTTTGAGACAGACATACAGAATGCATGCAGGGGAGGGGCAGAGAGAGTGGGAGACACAGAATCTGAAGCAGGCTCCAGGCTCTGAGCTGTCAGCACAGAGCACAACACGGAGCTCAAACTCATGAACCACTAGATCATGACCTGAGCTGAACTTAAATGCTGAAACGACCCGACTGAGCCACCCAGGCACCACTCAGTCTGGATTTAACATGACTTGCTTCTAACCAGTAAAAATGGCAAACAAACTTCCATGATTACATTTTCCATGATTTTAATTACTATCTTTTTAGTAGACTCTCTCCCTTGATGACTTTGATAAAGTAAACTTCTATGTTGTGAGCTTGTGAACTTTCTACAGAAAGACCCACTTTGCAGGGAAGCAGATACAGTTTCTGGCAGACACACATCAAGAAACAGAGGCCATCAATCTAACAACCCTTAAGGAAATAAACTCCACCAAAAACCACATGGGTTTGGATGCAGATTCTTCCCCCGCTGAGACTTGAGATAAGATCACAGCCAGCACCTTGATTATAGCCTTATGAGAGACCCTAAGCCAGAGGATCCTGCTAAACCAAGCCAGACTCCTAACCCACGAAAAATGAGGAGATAATTCATGTGTGTTTTTCAGGCCACCAAATTTGCAGTTTGTTTTTATATAACACAATATAAGCAATTTCTTAAATTTAACAATTCACCATAAAACCTAGCAATTCCAATCCTAGGTATATACTTAGCAGGAATTAAAACATGTGTTCACACAAATATTTAGACACATATGTTCATAGCAGCACTATTTCTAATAGTCCCCAAGTGGAAACAATACAATTATCCAGCAACTGATGAATGGATAAACAAAATAAGGTGTATCTATTCTACAGAATACTATTCATTAATTAAAATGAATATGAATAAAGTTCAAAAACACTGCGTTAATAGAAAGAAGTCTTATGCAAAGACTGCATATGTATGATTCCTTTTATGTAAAATATTCACAAAAGGCAAATCTTTAACAGAAAACTCAGTGGTTGATGGGGGTTGCAGTTAGCAGTGGAGTTAACTACAAATCCATGGAGTTGTGCACTTAACTTAGGTGAAACTATGGTATGGAAATCACATTTAATACAGATTTTAATCCTGATGGAGATCCTACCTTAGGGAAAAATTATTTTCACCCTCTGGATATTGTGTCCCCACAGTGTAGCCCCAAGTGGAACCCACAGAGTACCCTCATCAAACCATCAAGAACTTCCCGACCCACAATGGACTTCTGTTAGACTGTGGCTTCTTTGAGCAGCTAAACAGAAGATCAAGGTGATCTGGCTGCAGACCTTAATGGCAAGAGGGAATTTCTGGGCTGAGTCTTGCAGGAAAAGTAATATTTATAAAGCCTGAAAGGAAGAGAATTATAAATAAAATAAGACACGACAGAAGTTGGGGGTGTGTAGGTGGCTCAGTCCGTTAAGCATCCAACTTCGGCACAGGTCATGATCTTGTGGTTTGTGGGTTTGAGCCCCACGATGGACTCTGTGCTGACAGCTCAGAGCCTGGAGCCTGCTTCAGATTCTTTGTCTCCCTCTCTCTGCCCCTCTCCTTCTCATGCTCTCTCTTAAAAATAAATACACATTAAAAAAATTATTTTAAATAAATGAACTTAAAAAAAGAAAAGACAGAAGCAGGAAAGAACAAAATTTATTTGAGGAAGACTAAGTAGTTTGTCTTCTCTGAAATGTTGCAGAAGGAGGAAAATGTGAAGGTGAGAAACAATAGCATTCTTAACATGGATCAGTCTTTACAGGTAGAATCTGCAATCCTCAATAATATTTCTTTCATCATTTGACAAATATTTACTGAAAATATGCTGCATACAATGTTATTATGTAGCGATAAAGTGTGCAACATGAATAGTCTCCAGGTTGGACAGATACCTTGGAAAGTGCTAGCATCTTAAGAGGAAGAATCCTCTATGGCAATACTTATCCTGAGAGTTTCCCCTCATTCGCCTTACATCAACAGAGAGGAAAATGGTTAGAGAAATCTAAGCTATTTTTTCTCCATTCTAAAATACTCTCTGTCCCAGAAACCATAGGAGCTAGCAAAGAAGATCACAGTAACCTGACAACTTCCTTTTTCTTAACCCTAAATTGAAATAGATGCATGCCATGAGGTCAGAGACTCCAGATCTAATTAGTAACTTCGCCAACCTGTACTTCTAATGTGCTCCCTCAGAAGCACTGCTGGCTAACAGCTGGTGAAATCCGCATTTCTACTCCAAGTTAACGAGACAAGGGAGACCTCGTAACAACACAACATAGGAGCCGCTCCATGCCTTATAAAAACCCTATGTTTCAAAAAGTCAGGGTGGAGAAAAAAAGACCCCTCTTATTCAACATTTAAAAGGAGAGTCTTACGGCACTCTGGTCTTTTTACAGTTTGCAGAAGACAAAGTGCTAAGGAGCACATTTCTTTGGAGCTATAATCAAGTTGCCAAACTAAAGACCATGAGACAACATCCTTTGCCTTCTATCCTGGTGTCAGTCAAGTTAGGCCAAGTCCTCTGCCCTGGCCGGTGTTTCGGTACTTTCCATTAGCAGTTAACATCCAAACTACATACTTTTAGGAGTCCATAAATTATTTCAGGAATTCCACTGCATTTGCAAAGTTAGGCCATTTCAAGGAGATAGCAACCACATCCATCATGAAATCTACCCTGGGGCTATTAAACTACAGGGATACATACAGGAATCAGGCCTGCCTAAAAAGCCCAATTCAAAATGAGAAAGCCAACCAAGAGCCACAATTAAAGTAATTATAGCTCTAAGAAAAGCTTTCAAGAATTGGAAACAGATTCCAAACTTCTCACTTACCTTAACTGGCTTCTACACAAATATACATATAGACCATCTGTCTGTATGAATACACATTCTTCTCTGTTTGGGTTAAAACTTCATTTCATTCCTTGGCTAACTGCTATAAGGACATTGGAAACTTTTGTTCTGCAGTGTTAGAATGTCAAAGAGTGGCTCTTCTCTTACAATACAGAACAATGTAAAAGGCTGTGAATGTGACTCACTTTGAAGGCCACATGGGGAGCGATAATAACCAATAAGTGAAAGGTGGGGCTGACTACATCACAAACTGCTGCCTTGAGATTATTTCTCGAGCTTTGGTTCCTTAAGGAATTTTTCTAGGGACTCTTTCTTTCCAGTTCTTCCTCAATCATCTGACTTAGCTCTGTCAATTAAAATTTGCTCCTAGAAGTGCTACTGCTGGGTCTTAGGGTAGATCTATTTTTAATTTTTTGAAGAACCTCCACATTGTTTTCCAGAGCGGCTGCACCAGTTTGCATTCCCACAAACAGTGCAAGAGGGTTCCCGTTTCTCCACATCCTCACCAGCATCTATAGTCTCCTGATTTGTTTATTTTAGCCACTCTGACTGGCATGAGGTGGTATCTGAGTGTGGTTTTGATTTGTATTTCCCTGATGTGGAGTGATATTGAGCATCTTTTCATATGCCTGTTGGCCATCTGCATGTCTTCTTCAGAAAAGTGTCTGTTCATGTCTTCGGCCCATTTCTTCACTGGATTATTTGTTTCTTGGGTGTTGAGTTTGGTAATTCTTTATAGATTTTGGATACTAACCCTTTATCCGATATGTCATTTGGAGTATGTTTTCCCATTCCATCAGGTGCCTTTTAGTTTGTTGATTGTTTCCTTGTTGTGCAGAAGCTTTTTTTTTTTTTTTGATGAGGTCCCCATAGTTCATTTTTGCTTTTGTTTCCCTTGCCTCCGGAGACATGTTGAGCAAGAAATTGCTGTGGCTGAGATCAAAGAGGTTGTTGCCTGCTTTCTCCTCTAGGGTTTTGATGATTTCCTGTCTTACACGTCAGGAAGTTTATTGAGTTTATTTTTGTGTGTGGTGTAAAAAAGTGGTCTAGTTTCATTTTTCTGCATGTTGCTGTCCAGTTCTCCCTGCACCATTTGCTAAAGAGACTGTCTTTTTTCCATTGGATGCTCTTTCCTGCTTTGTCAAAGATTAGTTGGCCATACATTTGTGGGTCCAGTTCTGGGTCCTCTATTCTATTCCATTTATCTATGTGTCCGTTTTTGTGCCAGTAAGTGCCATAATGTCTTCATGATTACAGCTTTGTAGTACAGGGGTACATGTACCCCAATGTTTATAGCAGTGCTTTCAACAATAGCCAAATTATGGAAAGAGCCTAAATGTCCATCAACTGATGAGTGGATAAGGAAGATGTGGTTTATATATACAATGGAATACTACTTGGCAATGAGAAAGAATGAAATCATGGCATTTGCAGCAATGTGGATGGAAGTGGAAGGTATTATGCTGAGTGAAATAAGTCAGTCAGAGAAGGACGAATATCATATGTTTTCACTCATATGTGCATCTTGAGAAACTTAACAGAAAACCATGGGGGAAGGGAAGGGGAAAAAATTAGTTACAAACAGAGAGGGAGGGAGGCAAACACAAGAGACCTTTAAATACAGACAACAAACTGAGGGTGGCCAGAGGGGTGGGGGAGAGGGAAAATGGATGATTGGCATTGAGGAGGGCACTTGTTGGGATGAGCACTAGGTGTTGTGTGTAAGCCACTTTGACAATAAATTATATTTAAATAAATAAAAAATAAAATTTGCTCAAGTATTTGTAAAGAGACATCCTCTATCTTAATTCTTCTAGAAAGAAAATAGGCAGATGGGTAACTTCCAGATCTTTGGCATTTCTACTTGACTCTGAATGGATATGCTACCACCCTTTTTTATTTGAGAAGATGAAGGAAAAAAAATGGTGAAGAGATTCTGCATAATGTACCAAATGTAATTCTACTTGTTTTAGTATATAAATAATTATGAATATTTATCTCTAAATAGCAAAATAGCAGTAACCATAATAGTGTTTTAAAAGTTAGTAGAACATGGGCATCTCAGTGGCTCAATCGTGTAAAGGCCTGACTCTTGATTTTGGCTTGGGTCATGATCTCATGTTTCATGGGTCTGAGCCCCACATTCGGCTCTATGGTCACAGTACAGAGCCTGCTTTGGATCCTCTGTCTCCCTCTCTTTGCCCTTCTCCCACTCGTGCTTGCTATCTCTCACTCTCTCTGTCTCTCTCTCTCTCTCTTTCTCTCTCAAAAATGAATAAACATTAAAAAAGAGAGAGAGAGAAAGACTTACAAAATTTTTAGAAAGTTAGTAGAAGGTTTGGGCTCAAAGCAGAATGTCCTAACTTCTTGTTCCAAGGACATGACTCCACTTAGGTGATATGGACTAGACTCTGTATTATACAAATTGTGAGTAAAGTCTGAACAGCCAACAGCTGATTGTGGGTAGCAAAGACAATTGGGGTGTTCCTGATAAAAGGTATCATTGCCTCCTACACACTTGTCTCCCCAAGAGCCATGGAACTTTCAGTGAAGAGATAGTTTTCATCCTTAATTTTCATCATCCGAGATCAGAACATTTCATTTACTTCCTGCAAGAACTGAACTTCCAGTGACATTTAATCTGATGTATAACTATGCAAAGAGACAATTTGTTTGTTTTCTTGAGCTTGGATCACCTTATACCCAAGAAGCCCAGTAATGTCAATAGGGAATCAGAAAAGGGTATATAAAAAAAGAGTTTAATAATGCACTTGGGCTAGTTCACATGCCAACGTACATCTATTTTATTGCTAAGATTTACAAGCAAAAAAATTTTTTTTAATTTTTTTAATGTTTTTATTTATTTTCGAGACAAAGAGAGACAGAACATGAGCAGGGGAGGGGCAGAGAGAGAGGGAGACACAGAATCTGAAGCATGTTCCAGGCTCTGAGCTGTCAGCACAGAGCCCAACGTGGGGCTTGAACTCACAGAGTGTGAGATCATGACCTGAGCTGAAGTTGGACGCTTAACCAACTGAGCCACCCAGGCGCCCCATAAGCAAAAAATTTTAATAATAAATAAAAAATTAAAACAGACCCCAAATGATTTTACCAAATGATTGTTTAGAAAGAGAGAAAGGATGCATTAATATGTAACAAAGTAAAAAAGAACTTAGGGCAGTCAATTGTGCAACCATGCTTCCAGAAACTGAGGGAACTTAACTTTATTTTT
The DNA here is from genome assembly GCF_027475565.1 of Acinonyx jubatus. Classification (NCBI taxonomy): domain Eukaryota; kingdom Metazoa; phylum Chordata; class Mammalia; order Carnivora; family Felidae; genus Acinonyx; species Acinonyx jubatus. Next base: position 129,045,141 of record NC_069380.1, on the reverse strand, counting down.
TTTATTCTCTCTGCATTACCTCCACCTCCACCAAGCTAACTGATATTGAACAAACTAAACTACTTTCCCCTTTCCAGCTCCACTGACACCTTATAATATGAGGGAAACTGCTGATCCTAATTGGCCAGAAAGTAAGTTTCTATGCCATTTTGTGACTTTAATTTAATTAAGTGTGTAACACAAAAAGCCCCTTTCCTGCCATTTGGCATCAAGAAACTGGTGTATTTAGACATGATGATGGCATTCAAGACAGCAAAGGATGGGAACGTAAGTCTCATCAAAAGACATTTGGGAGGACCCTACCTGGGAGTGACTTGGGGTGTTTAGGAAATGTAATTTTCAAGAAGACAAGTGAAATTTTTAGCACAAGACAGGAAGCACAACTACAAAATGTTAATATTGTAATCCAGAAAAAACTTCCTGGAAGCCATGTAGACACTTGTATCAAAGTCCAGTGAAAACTATCAGAGATATTCTGTTAAACACAGTAAATTTTACATAAACTATTATCTTTGCTTAATTCAGAAAGCTAAAATTAGAGCAATGGAACAGAAAGTATAAATCCAAAAGGAAAAAAGGAACTACAGAGTAGCTAGCAGTAGCTAAGAGGTGAGCAAAATTCTCACGATGGAAAATGAACAGAAGAATAGTTGACTTAGGTGAAATTGGGCTGTGTACAGATGTACATAAGGAGAGGCAAATGGATTCATCCTATGGAATCCCAGAGAAGTGTGGTATTTGCAGTCAATAGGCATATAGCTGCCAAGATGCCACCTAGGGTTGGTACTACTTATTATTTGAAAGCCTAGTTAGACTTGAGATCCTCTCATCCAATACAAAATAAGAAACAAATACCTCTCCTCGATTCCTGAGGGAAATGATTGGATATGGATCTGGAGAATTCAACTATGGAAGCTCCAGATTCAAGGACAAGCAACATAGGTGAGCATGGGGCTGAAGCCCCCAAACGACAAGAAGAGGAATGTTTGGGAATCTGTATATTGAGGACTCCACCACAATTCTTCACTCACCTGCCACCACCTACTTTCCTTCACCCAATTCCAGGGACACTGGTGGCCACAGAGAATACTAGAAAGCTCTTTAGAGAAAATTGAAGTTCCCATAGAGAACAAGTGGAGTGGGAAGGGAAAGAGAGAGGAGAAACAACCTTTCCTGATGTTTCTGATAACATTTAGGACCCAAGTGTCAAACATACTTGTTCAGTAATTAGCAGATAGTATGTCTAATTAATGTCAACACTACCCATCATATCTTTTCAGCTAAATTTTACGCTTTATGAGTTCAGAGCCCATTTCTCAATACAGCATCTTCTGTGTAACAGTTGTTCTATTAAAGTGTCAATTCAGTGGTGATAGCTTTGATCAAAAAAAAGGTCATTTTTCAATGATGAACACAATTCCCGGACACAAACAGAATAAGGATTTCCAAGTGATATGAAGGGATAAGTAGCCTCCATTATTTAGAGAATTCTTCTACCCTTTTTAATTGTGAACTGTAACAGCCAGGGAACAGAATGTGTGGTTGCTGACAGGGACAATTTATTTCTTCTTCTGGTTCATTTACCTTGTCCAGAGCTCCAAAAGTGAAGTGATTGCCTCCACTTTTTATGTTGTTAATCTATACTATTGGTTTCTAATACCTATATAAAATGAGAGCTCCCATGATTATGAAATCCCCTATGCTTTAAGAAACAAGAAGAACATGGGAGTCTGTAAATTTTAATATAAATACAAATACAAACCTAAGTGTAACACACACACACACAGAAAGAGAGAGAGAGAGAGAGAGAGAGAGAGAGGGAGATTCTCAAGTGCTTTTCTTCGTGGGACCTAATCAAAATCGCTCTTTTCAAATCGTTCTCACTGATGTAAATCTCAGTCCTAGCTAAATGAAACATATTGGATTATTTGATGGAAACACAGATCTGAATCCATTTTCCATTTTAATAAGTAAAAACAACTCAAACTTTGATATCAAAATGGCTTGGATAAATATGCTAATTGTGCAGGCCTTAATTATATCCCTTTTTAAAAAGACTAAACCCCTGAAGCTGGAAGCATAAATTATTAGAATAAAAACATGTCAATTTATATGAATTATTGGTCATCCTTAAAATGCAAAATTATCCAAGTTGTCACTTACTCTACATGGGTCTTAATTTTTTAACTTTTTAATTATGTATTTTCTTTGTGTCATATGAGCACATTTAATGCTCACATTTTTTTCTTGTGGCTAATGGAAAGGGATACCACAAATCTCCCATGGAATACCACATGATATAGAATTCTCAGTTTGTGAATTACTGGTGATGATGAGTCCCTGTGTTGGGACCCTTCATAAAAATGGCAAACAAGAAATAATAATTAACCAAAAAGTGAACTCTTTTTCAGGCTAAGCTGAAGACTCTTTTTATCACAGTCCAGTAAGATTTTACGTTAAAACAACAAATTTCATGTTAGTGTATTAATGTGCCCCCAGCATCTAGCATTTGGCAAGTATTCATCAATAGTAGTAGTTGGATAATCAGAGTTCATGATCTATTTCCCCATCACACAGTAGCTTGTTTTACCACTTCTATTAAAAGATATGCTTTTCACAGACCATGTGACAGCCAATCTAGCCACAGCAGAGTAGAACAGGGACCTATGCCTCTCCCACAGGCAATGTCTTTAAGGCCAGTGGCACGTGAAGCGATTTGGCATGGCAAATTTACCCAATGTGACAAATGTCTAACCCAGTAACATCCCTTATGTTGGGTACTTTGAACATATAAACTTTAGAGATAATCAGAAGTTGATGGCAGCGGGCACATCCCAAATATATATCAAGACAGAATAGGACACAGAAGCCATTAGCAATAAAAGCCATGAGGAAACCCACTCAAAGTGCCTCTGATCACAAAAATCTTGAGTTTACCTAACTTAGACTATATTTGGCATTAGAATGGTAAGGGCACCAAGTGAACATAGTTAAACAACCTAGCTGCTATGTTGAAGCACGTTTCCCAACCAGAGAACACAAGGAGGTACATGATGTCCAAATGACTTCGGGATAAAAGGGATTACAAATGAAGGGATGGGCACTAGGTGTTGTAGGTAAGAATGGATCATGGGAATCTACTCCCGAAGCCAAGAACACACTGTATATACACTGTATGTTAGCTACCTTGACAATAAATTATATATATCTTTTAATTATAAAAAGGGGAGAAAAAGGAAAATAAATGGTCTTCTCCCTCAAAACAAAGCAAGCCTTCCTTTAGGATTCTGTATTATCACAACTATAATAGTAAAGAACAACAGTGACAAGAGTCACTGCCCAAGCACAGTGCCAAATGACAAATAATTCGCAAAATGTCACAAAAAAACATTTAATTAAGTTGATAATGGCCATCTCTGTCAGCTTTGTGTATAATTGTTATTTCCTTAACATAAACAAATTAGCTTTAATAATAAGTCAGATGATGTTTTCAATCTCCACAGGACTTCTAATTTGTAGGCTTTTCAATTGCTGATTAATCAAAACTGTCCAGAAAACATGCTCTCAACTCCAGGCATCTGCCTCTCTGGTGCTCTCCTGGCCCCTGAATGTCTATTAATTTACTTTCTTCACACTGGGACAATTTTTTCCTTTGCCTATAAAGAGATAATTCCGTTTTCTAAGAATAGATGCCACACAGTGTCAAGCATGTGGTAGAACCCCAGGATATAACTTTGAAAATTTCAAGTATGGGTTAGAAAACTCCCATGTTTACACAAAGAATGTTCCTCAAGTGCTTCAGGCAACTGAAATACAAGACATATTTTGGAATATGAAAGTATTTTCTCCCCGTCAAATAGTTTAAAATAGTGAGTTACTTCTGGTATCTCAACATAATTAATGGGGTTGTCATACCTGCCTACAAACATGAAAAACCATTCGAGAGACAGGAACAATTTAATACATCCCTATCTGTGATTTAAGGTGTATTTCAAATGTTGCTTTCTTGCTGAATACCACCGAGCTATTCGTCATACGGGCTATTGCCACCTCTGCCTCTTGAAGTAGATCATCAAACATAGGTGTCATGGCTGATACATGGCGAAAGAAGGAAGAGGAAACATTCGACTCTCTCTCCAATCCACTCTTATTCTCACTGGATCCAATGTAGTGATGATATTTTGTGGGTATATTTTATCAAATCACATGGTTTTGGAAAAGGGATTACCTGGTGTAACAATTTTAACAGTGAATGCAACCAATTACCTCACAGTGGGCATTAATCTATTATGTTAACACAGCATAAAGGGATGTCCCATGTATGTAAAAATATGTATGCTCTAACCTGAAGAAAATGTTGTAAAACCCAGGTCATCTTAGAAATGTTATTTTAGGGGCACCTGGGTGGCTCAGTCAGTTAAGTGTCTGACTCTTCTTCATTTTGGCTCAGGTCATGATCTCAAGGTTCATGAGTTTAAGCCTTCCATAGGGCTCTGCACTGACAGTGGGGAGTCTGCTTGGGATTTTCTCTCTCTCTCTCTCCTCTCTCTCTCTCTCTTTCTCTCCCTCTCCCTCTCTCCCTCTTTCTGCTCCTCCCCATCTTGCATGTGCACTCTCTCTTCCTCTGTCTCAAATAAATTTTTAAAAATATCAATGTTTCAATCTATTTCTGTACCAAGTGGCTCACAATAGCTACTTGCCAAAATCTTCTCTTACATTTCTTAAAACTTTCTTATTGTCCTGTATCCTTCCTATTAAACATTGGTGTTAAGCTTTCTTGAGGTTTTACTAAATTTTGAATATCTACATTTATCTTTTAGAAGGAATTTGGGGACAAAGCATTACAGAGATAAAATAATAGCTTTGAGACAACCCAGTGAAAACTATAATCATAACAGGCAATCTCTTCCTTAGGCAAACATGTCAGAAAGAAACATCTTACATCAGGGCTAACTAGCCCTGGGTAGCACCATACTCAACAAGTAACTCAAAAGATTCCAAGGTCTTTTTTATTCCCTTCTTAGCTCACATCTGAGGCATCAGAGGTCCATTTTAAGTCAAAATGACCTATTGCTTTAGAGGAACCTCTATTTTTTAGTAATCCTTCAAAAATTGGAAATCCTGGCTAGCTTTCATCAGAAGCACAAAGTCTAAGTTTTCCAGAGTCTTTATAGTAATTATTTTTAATACTCCAGAGCACCTTATTTCTTCCAACATAAAATGATTTTCCCCATTCTCCCTCTTTCCCTTAGCTGTATTCATCGAGATGTATTTCTGGTATGTTTAAATATTTCAACTCAATTTGACTGAATTTGGAAGTGACAAGATAACCATTAAACCTCAAGAATTATGAAAACTCACCAAGAAAATACTTCCAAGTGGGTAGGAAGAGAGATAATATCTAAATGCTAAGGTTTTCAAAATCAGGTGTCGATTTTCAGTCTCTTCTCGAGGAGACTGCATATACATGGTAACTCAAAAAGAAGAAAGCACACCTCCCCTCCCTCAACATATTAGCCTTCACATCAAAGTTTTTAAATAAATGAAGGTTTCTGTCCCAAATGTAACAGTATTTTCCTCAGTAAATGAGGAAATTCATTGTCTTGGGAGATTTATTGCCTTTTTTGTGTAACTTTGTTTTTTCTTAACTTCCTTCTAGTCCAGTGAGAGAACTCAGTATCAGACAATATCAAAATATACAGTAAAATGTCCTTTATTTCCATTTTGTATGAGCTGGGGAGCAAGGCTCAAAGTGATCTACTTACAGGAACCTAGCAAAGATAGATATTTAAATTTAAATAAAATACATAATACTGGGTGTTATATCAAAATTATACAAGTGGGTCCCAAAATATCTGTGGAGACAGGACCAAATTTACCCATCATTTGAGCTCTCCAATTCTCTATGGATTCCCACATGCTTTTGATTTGTAATGCTCTAGGACAGATCACAACTATCAGCCTGTTCATTTTTTATATATCGAACTAACATATGTTTTACTCCCCTTGCCCTCTGGGAACTTTACCTCTGAACACAAGGACACACCATGCTTTCATACGGAGACCAATATAACTTAAAACAAAGACAGGGTCGCTCAGATTTGGCTGCAAATTAATTCCCCCAGGCTAAATCTGTAGAAGTCTTGACAATAGGCCATGTTGACCAAGAAAGACTCTTGTTTACAAGCTCAACTCCAAAGTTATTTGGTTCACGAGTCTTATAAGCATTACTTTTGAAATGATAAGTAGGTAATACGATAATACAATGAAAGGAAAAGTCCCCACTTCACACAAATAGTAAAAATATTGTGGAGTTTGGATTGGAAAGAGATATGGGGGACTAAGATATTTAAAAATGATTAATCCTGGAACTCTGAGTAGAGATCTAGTGTTGGGAAAATAATGTGGGAAACCATCACATTTTTAAGCTAGAAGTACATCTCCTCACTGCTTTCAATATGGCACAGGAATGAGAGCTCCAACGACAGAAATTGGTCTGGATAGATGGTCCTCCAACTGAAACAAAGTCTCTGTGATCCTCCATTAAAAGAGCCCAGAATCTCTCAAATGTCCATCGGTGGCTATGGCAGAACTTTCATCATAACAATAGTCAAAAGTGGCATTAGAAGAGATAAAGGAGAAAACACTCACATACTTCATTAGATGGTACTACAGCCAGCCTTCAGAGGTTCAACAATGCCTTCAGGAATACAGTCAGTGAGAAGAGCCATCATGCCTTGCTTGTCCCAAAAGGGTGCATTAGAAGTTACACAAAGCCAGGCCTTGCTGCAATGACTGCAGTCAAGTTCAAGCAGGCCCACGGAGACATGTGCCCTACATGCTCACTCCTTTACCACCATGGTGATGCTTTTCACAGGCATTCTCTACAAGATGGTAGTCATGGTGAGAACGACAAGAAGAAACCTGGAGAGGTGAACACTCTATCAAGGATGTTCAGTTAAACTGAAAGAGAGTGCTTAAGGCTAGAAGACAGCTGCCTCCAATGTGGTCAGGTTTCCCCTTCTTTTCTACCACCAGCAGAAAGCCGGGGGTGGGCTTATGAAGAATATATGACAACTTACATTTTTGTATGTACTTATGTGCTAGTATGTAAGTATGCCCACTGCTCTGTAATTGCGGAGTTTTCACATCAGTTTGTATTTACTATTATTTCTATTCTATGTGACAACAATTAAATCTCCCTTAGTGATACTTTTATCAGCCTGCATAGAAACACCTTTCCGTCTCTCTCTCATTACTCATCAAATTCACTTATTCTTTCCGATAGCACTATCTTTTTTTAATCTGTATATTTTTCTCTATCACCACTGGATAATGTCAAGAAATCCCTAGCTGGTCTTGATCTCCCTGCCTCTGAATTTTTTTCCACTCTTTTTGTTGCCAGTACAAGCCCAGGCCTCTGTTTAATTCTTTATATGCTTCATCTAAAATAACCCCTCAACACGCAAATTGGTCCCATTACTGTCCTGTTTGAAATGCAGCAGTTTTCCACTTTCTTGAGGACAAACCCAAGCCTGATTAAATGGTATATCATCTAGGACCTCAATGGGAGAGATATGGAACATTCAAACTAACAGCATTTCAAGCAGATTTTATAAATGGTTCATTTATAAAGATGTAGGGAAACAGTATGAAACAATGTGGTGGGATTAGACTCTGTCAATATGGTTAATCTAGAATCACATTTTCCAGAATCTCCTTTGTTGTATGGTTCTGGATTTGAGTTGTCCAAGAGGGAAATTCATTTTGACATGTGGAAGGCAGAAATGAAGCAGTGTCCATTACAGTCTTGTCACAGACTATGAGCCTGGAGTTCTCTCCTGTCCAGCAAGAAAGCAGATGCAGAATTGAATATGAGAGAGGCTAATGTCTGGGAGGAGACAGGAGCCCCAAAAAGGGGTTTCATCTCCATATTTATTGAGCTCACAAGATATTACCCACGTGGGGAATGTGAAGAAAACAAGATCTCACACACATGAACGTGGAGAAAACAATCAGACAGTAATCCTCAACTTGTGTGTGTAAGACACAAAGGGTCTGGGGGCAAGTGTAATTTGTGATCAGGTACATTGGTGCCAGATGGAAAGTAATTTCCTGCAGGTGATATAACAAGTTAGTCGTGATCCCATTACAATATCTCGCTAGCTAACAACCTCAGGCGTGTTTGCCCCGTGGTAGTGGTTTTCTGCCCTAAGCTATTTTCTAACCCATTTATGTAAGGAGAACTTATTTCCCCACACAATCTGATGATAGGTGTTTTAAAGTGGTAAAGGACAGGTAGAGAGGTGTGGACAGGTTCCAGGCTTGTCCTTGCCATATATCCAGCTCTTCTTCCCAACTGCGGACCCTGCTAACCAATAGCAGCCAAAGGCTCACCATTGGATGTAGACTTTCCACTCTCTCCTTCATCACCACATTCCAGCAGTTAAAAGTGACTAGTTTCCCCAATTGCATGACAAGCTCCAATTCATCCACCAGTGCATCAGACAGGCCAATTTATGACATATCTGGTCTTCCGACTCTCCCTTTTGGACCATTTTCCTCCAATTATTACAATTGTGTGAGGACTTATTATTATAATAGATCCCTTAAACCATAATACCCACAACAGTCCTGCTTCCTTGGCTTTGCAGGCAGTATAGGAGTCTGGGATATTGTTATCCCTGAACCAAAAGGAGAGAATCAAGTAAAGGAAGTTTCCTAGAGACTAGGAGAGATTATGAGCTATGGAACAAAGTGACTGTAAGGTGGTTTCATGGGAAGGAAAGTGGGGAAATAAATACCACGGTTCCACTGTCCTCCCTCTTTCCAGTATATTGTCTGGGATCCTTGTTTACCCAAGACAACCAGAAACAAGAAACGCAGGAACCACTGATATAACCTATACGTGTTGACCTTCAGAGCAGAGAGCAGGGGACATACTGTATGTGGAAGACATTTAGTACACACAGATTACATGAGCCATCACAGCCTGCCCACTGCCCTACAGGCCTTTCAACCTCATATTTCACCATCTTCCTTATACTCTTTGCCACAACTATCTGGGCAGAGAATCTTTTCTCTGCATGCATTATTCTTTCCTCTTCTCCTTCACTTGGATAATTCCAAGTTATCCTTCATGGATCAATGTAAATGTCACTTCAGTACTGAACTATCACTAGACACCTCAGCTAAATCCTAAAACCTTTAGGTGGGCTTTTATAACATTCTGTATTCTTGCTATTATAGCTTCTGTCACTGTGTAATGGCAGAGACTATATATATTACTTTTCACTGTCATATAGCATTTGTCCCAGATACCTAATAGGTAGTCAATATGTGTTAAATGAGGGAATACATGAATGAGGACTATGTTTTTACTACTAAGCACATGAAGAAAATATCAGCCGGAATATTTTTATACTTGTATAGATTGTGCCTAAATCTCAGATGTGAACCAACTAGCACATAATATCCACGTCCTCTTTACATAGATCGATCGCAGGGTGTATAGAAAGTCCATGTTCATGACAGTACTGCCTCTTTCTGGTAAAGAAAAAAGCAGGGACCAAAGAAGGACCATTGTGTCCTTAATGACTCCAGCCACGTTTACACTGGAACTTTCATTTCTATATAGGACAAACTTAGTCTACCAGATGGATCCCTTTGCAGAAAATAGCAATACCACTTGGACATCATATAGAAAAGCAATTATCTGAAGGTACTGGAGAATAAACAGAACAGAGTCTGATGAAAAATACACACTCACTTGGAGTATGGATGATGGTGTTCTCCACAAGTAGGTCCTCATCTTTCATGGCCTTCAGTCTGAATCGAAGTGCAGTCCACATGGTACACACAGTGGTGAGAGGGACTCACAACGCAATTTTCACACTCTTTCAGCCCTGCAGAAACAGAAAAGTTAAGCCATACAACGTGAAACACTGAAGAAAGTGTGGGAGTTCTTAAGTGGTTAAAACCATACAGGGATCCTCAAACTCTTCTATCTATATCTCCAACTGATCCTGAGCATGCTTAAAAGAGAAGAGACTCAAAACAGCTTAAAGAAAAAAGATCTGAATCAAGACCCTATCTGGTAGCCACACAACAGAGCCTGTAGTTCAAATCCAGCCAAGTCAATTACCAGCCAAGAAAGGAAATGAACAGCATAATTCAGAATATCCACATTCATAATATCTTTAATACAATCCCAAATTACAAAACATAATAAAAACCAAGAAAATAGAACACAATGTTGGGAAAAAAGAAAACACATCAAGTCTGACTCTGAGATCAACAAACACTGGAACTAACATACAATGGAACCAGCCATTTTTAAATGGCTCTTGTAATTATCACCAATTAAGTAAAACAAAACCTTTTTTCAGGAAATAGGAATATCAGTGAAGAAACAGGAAAACTTCCAAGGCCAAGAACAGAGAAATAAAAGATAAAAATACCCGAGAGTCTCTGAAACTTATTACACAGTATTAAATGATTTAATATATAGGAAATTGATGTAAGTAGCAGAGACCATTAATGAAGCAGGAAAGTGATTTAAAATATAACGGTTGAAAATCTCCCAATTTGATGAAGTATAAAAATTCTCGAAGAGAACCTACGAAATAAGTACACAAACAGAATAAACATTAAGAACATATGGTGAGGCTCATCATAGTCAAGATGACAAAAACCAATGATAAGAAGAAACTCTGGAAAGTGGTAAGAGAAAAACAGCATGTTAGATTCAGGGGACCACTCATTCAATTAATTGCTGATTTCATAGCAGAAACCATCAAGAGAGAGAAATATCATTATAGTACTTTATAAAATAGTTTTTAAAATGTCAAATTAGTATTCTAGGATATCTCGATGATAGATATTCAGGATAGTTTCCTTCAATAATGAAAAGAAATTAAAGATATTTTCAGATAAAAGAAAACCAAGACGACTTATTGCCCATATAATTGCACTACAGGAAATGCTAAAGGAAACTATTCAGAGTTTAAGAAAATGATATCGGATAGAAACTTGGATCCTCTGAAAATAATAAAAAGAAGTGAATTCTGCCAGCAACCCTAGTGAATGAGGAAATGGACTTTCCTATCATACCCAGAGAAGAATGCAGTCCTGCCAGCATCTTCATTTCCAACCTACAGAACTGGGACATAATAAATGTGTTGTTTTAAGCTACTAGTTCTTGGTCATGTGCTATGGCAGCCAGAGAAAAATAACAGAGTTGGATAATGTTAACCCCTCTTCTGTTTTAAGAGAAAATTCTAAAGTGAAATCCCTACCTTTTTATAAAGTCCCCATTTCCTACAACAGTAACTAGCTCAATGATGTGACTTGGGATAGGCTTTCCCTCCTTTCTTGATTTTTTTCTTCCAAGTTCTTCAACTCTATGGGTCTCAAATCACATTCTCAAGTATTCTCAGCTTTTGTCTCAGGATCTGCTTTTTGGAGGACCCAGAAGAAGACAAATGGACCTGGGAGTAGCCCTACAGGAAATCCTTAGGTTGGGAGATTACTCAGGTTAAAATCCTCTGCTGTTCTGAGCAATCCACGTGTCAGCTGACAATCAGGACACCAGTGCTGTTGGTAGGTGGGGTGGTCATCATAGCTGGCCACAGGAGTATCACAATTATGACACTAACCCTTGGCAGACTGGGACAAGGTACAAGTAAAAGGTGAAGCACTGGCATATAAGGTTGGGAAAGCATTTGAAAGGTTGGTGTCAATGGCAATCTTAAGGTCTGCAGAATTGTCTGCCTTTGGTTAAATGCTTTTAGAGTTTCAACAAGAAAAACATAGGTTTGGATTTTCCACTCTATTGAAGGCATATTGTGAAAGTCAAGAAGTCTCATGGCAGCAACCGACACTCTCTATAGGCCCAAATGTGGCTAAAATCAGGCTCAGGTTCTAATGGTACGGGTAGCACACCTACACAAAGACTGAATTCGCAGCCTCACCAGGATTCCTGCATCAAAACCAGGTCCTTAAGAGAGAAAGAGCGAGATCCTGGTACCTGGGAAAAATGCCTTTTTAGGAGTGAACATGAGAAACTTGAACCCCCAGGCCAATAGTTGAAGATCCCACCTTCTTGATTATGAGCACCCTTCCCTTGCCAGGACGCCTTGTGAACAACTCGCCTGAGGCACGTGCCTCATAAGATGATGTCTTTTCCATCTCCATCTGCAGAATAGCCCTCTCTCTAACATTCTGAATTTTTATAAACCTAACATAAATCTTCAGGAAAACAAGTTGTAATTGTATCCTAAAGAGAAAAGTGCTGGGAGAAACAACAACAACAAAAATAATATTAATAAATATAAGTACTAGCATAGTAATTTTAAATCAATTATGTGTCACTTAAGAATGTTACATCATAGACATCACTGTTTAATTTTTATAAGGGTTTCTTTAGTTAGGAACTGTTTTTTTTTTTTTAATTTTTTCGAGTACTTCCGATGGCATACCAGTATTTGACTGCAGAATTGGAGGCAAAACAAACAAAATTCCAGGTACTCATTTTGGCATGTTTACATTGCTAAAGCAGTTTAAGAAAAAAAGAAAATACTTTTTTTTAATTGAGAGAAGATTTATTTAAACAAGTAGCATTCCAAAAGTTTGTGGCTGATTTGGGCTCTATGCACTTTAAATAAAGGGCTTGAATTCATTTTGTTTGGAGTTAAGTATGCTAGTCACTACCAGATACAATAATGTAGAATGTTACCACAGAGCTTTTGCCCCAGGCATAAAGAGATTTGCCTTCACTCAGAGACCTGGCGCCTAAGTCAGGTGAATAAATTCACCAAGTAAACTTTTATATTTCTCAAGTCACAAGTCAATGTTATTGAATGTAGGAAGGCAAGAGTAAATAATTGATATGTCCATTTGTAAAAAAAAAAAAAAAAAAATGTGGTACAATGCAATAAAGGACTGTGGAACCAGAGAAAACTAGTTTCAAATTCTGTTCTTCATTTACAAGTTGTGCAGACTTCACTAATTCACTTTCTCTGAACTTGAGACCCTTACTCCAAATCATTGACATAAAAATGCATACCTGAGAGGATTTATATATATATATATGTATATATACTAGGAAATGTAAATATAGCCGACGCATAATGGAAAATATATAATCAAAAACAAAATCTCTTTCCAACCCAGAAAACTCCTCACAAATGTTGAAAGAAAGGTTTTAACGAATACAACATCCAGCGAGAATGCTCCGCAGAGTCAGTCTGCTAAGAAATAGCAGAGGTAACAGGAAATCTTACCCTTTTACATAGCTATGCAGATACAACCCATCACACACATGTTCTCAAGATGAACAATAACTGGTCCTTTACAGCACCATTTGTCATGCAGAGGTCATCCTAAATTCACCTGGTAGTTGGGGTGGCCATATGAGGTTGCCAATTAGCTTTAGCCAAAGGAAAAATAAACTTGTCAGATCTCTATGACAGGAAGTAGTATTGCAACTTGGAGCAGTGCATCCACTGAAGTTAGCCTCTGACCCTCTCAAGGAGACTATGAAATACGGGCACCATATTCCTACATGACAACATGTTACAAAAATGACTCCCAGACACTCCTGGGTCTTAAAGTGATCAAGAGTCTTACTGAGCGTTTTAAAAGACTCACATACATTTACATACATTTCAGAGACAGAGAAACTACTTCCAAATATAAGAGAACGTGTAGGTGTTCTAAATGCTTTAAGATTAAGGAGAAAGAAGTTTCTCTTATTTTCACCAGAGAGAATTAAGCCTCTGATTTTTTATTGCATTTGACCTTACATATAGCACCATGTCTACCACATAACAGATATTCAATAATTGGTCTAGTCTATTATCCCTTCAAAAAAGCTCTTTTATTACATAAAGAGTAACCAACTTTTTTACTTCCTACCAACATAAAAATCTCCAAATGTTTTTTTTTCTGAGATATTAACAGTGATAATTTTAAAAAAGGACAAAAAGTATATATGTTCTCAATATTACTGTAGCAGGATTCTTTCACAGAAAGATGGGGACACCAAGGCTTTCTTTGTCCGGGATGCAACTTTATTCATCGTGCTTGCTCAATGGGTTCATACCCGAAAAACTGAGCCCCAAGTGCAGCAGGGTGTAGTCTTTTAAGCAATTTCTACTTCTTTGTCTACTATAGATGGTGATACATATAGTCTGATTGGACACATTCCAGGAGTCATGTCAGAGCTATGCATATGTGTGTAGGAGTTGATGGGGCCACATTGTACATTGTTCTGAGGAGACCTCCACCACATTTCCCCCTTTGATGCTTAGAGCCCACTATTTTTGGGTCAAAGAGAATCATCTTGGGTTAGAGGCTTATATTTCCATAACATCATCACATACGTGGCTGTTTTCCTTTAGATCACTGCCTCAATGAGGCTGACGACAGACCATATAACCTGGGGAGCTAGGAAAAGTAGGATTAAGCAAGCTCCCAAAATCAAGAGAATAATACCTCTGAAGGCTTTGAATCCCCTGAGAGTTGCAAAACATCCTTCTAATAACTTTCCAGGGTTCCAACCTTTCCAGGTATGGATTAGGACATGAGCAACCTTTCTCATCAACCTGTGATCTCCTCTATGACTTTTCCTTCATCATCTATCTGTAGGCAGTGGTTGCTCAGGTTAAACTTTATAAAAACTCCTCCCTCAGAAGCAAGCAAGTAATATAAAGCCAAGTGATTTTGACAGCTTAGCATTGCACATTTTGGTTTGCTCCTTGGATATGAAGTTAAGAACTCTGGCAGTTTCACTGATTATAATTTCTACAACTGCTTGCAGTCTGATTATGTAGTTTAGCATGTAAATGCGAGTGTGGTAGCCCCAGATCCCATCTTCTGCCCAAGTAGCAGGGCCATATAGTAAGGTCCATGTGACTCCCTGGCCTGACTTGGTTATGCAAATACATGGGTCACATTATGAGGAATCTAGGTCTACAGAAGGGGTACAGATTAGAAGCAACCAATACCAACAAAGCATCCTATCCACAAAAGGAAGGTGAGTGCTAACAGAAACCTCTTATCATACTCCAAGCAGGCTATGGCAGCCTCTGCCAATCCTATGGTGAAAAGTAGAGCAAGAATCACAATAACAGTGAGAAACAAGGGGTGACAGTGCATCACAGGGGACATTAATATCGTCATAACACAAGGGCATAACTTTATCTCACACAATGCAGTCCCATGGGCTCAAATATGACTGACAAATGCATGCTGGTCCAATCTCAAAGTTCCTAAGCAGGGGAAAAATACTACTGAGGCAGAAATAAATTCCAAGTTTAGATAGAAGTAGCAGTAATATACCATATTTTTATAGAGACCCTAAGTAACATCTAGAAAGGAAAAGCAGAGGTATCCGGAATTGTCAAGGTATTATCATTTAAAGAATGATTGCTGAGCGTAACAGGAAATCAACAACCTGATTCCTGTCAGTCTAACACTTCGCTGGAAGCAGGAAAATGTCAATTCCAAAGAAGTTGCAGACTACAAATTCCTTAAAATGACAGATAAATTCAGGCACATTGTAGAAAATAATATTATTTGACAATCTCTAGTTTATAAATAGCTTAATAAATCATAGTGACAAAGAAAAAACCATAGCCTTTAATAAAAACTTAATAGCATGCAAGAAATAGGTGACAAATCGACAATTATAATGAAAGAGACTGACACACTCCTGAAGAGTAGATTCCAACAGAAAAAAATAGATCTAAAAGATTTAAATATCACAGTTTTAAAGCATGATCCAATGTTCATACATTAAGATCACTCATCTAACAAGGAGAAAATACACATTATCCATAAACATATATGAAATACCTGTAAAAGTTGCCCACCACATCTCAAGGCAAATCTCAACAAGTATTATGGCACAGAACCTTAAAACCATCTTCTGTCACCACAATGCAACAAAATGCGAATTAACATAAATAAGAATGCCCTCAAATTTTGATTTTTTTAAAAGTTGTATTCTGTATAATTAAAGTTGTGGGAGGCCACCAGATTAAAGTTGTACTCTGTATAAGAAGAAAAAATCACAATGAAAATAAAATAGGCCTCTGCCAAGGTTGTTTAAAAAAATAAGAAAACAGACAAAATACAAATAAATGAAGTGAAAATTGCAAACTGGCTAAAGATAAAGCAAATTAAAAGATAATAAACACACAATTGTTAGGGGTGCCTGGGTGCCTCAGTTGATTAAGCATTCAGCTTCAGCCCAGGTCATTATCTTACGGTTTGTGGGTTCAAGCCGCAACCGGGCTGTTTGCTGTCAGCACAAAGCCTACTTCAGATCCTCTGTCCCCCTCTCTCTCTCTATGAACCTTCCCCACTCACATGCTCTCGCTCTCTCTCAAAAATAATTAAAAGGTTTTAAAAATTAAAAAATAAAATAAAATTGTTGGGTCGCACCCTCAGGATTTCCCAGGTGAAATCTGAAATTGGCCCCTGTGCATGGAAGGCAAGGAGTGACCAAAGAGGCAGGCCAGTCCAGATGTCTAGGTGGCAATATTAGTAAGCAAGGGGTCTTATATATGAGGCTTGGCTTGGGTGGCCACAAGATGAATAGATCTTTGGGTGTCAAGCACCAAAGCCTTCAAACTTCACATACAGAGGCCTTCACTGGGTTTAGTCACATACACCATCAAGAGAGTCTCATCAACACGCTGTTCTCTCAAGGCTGCATCCTTGAAACTGGCTCCTACTGTGGAAAAAGCAGGCAGAATATATATACATTCCAAAGACAAGGAAGGGGTTGAGCAGGTGAGGAGTCTGCAATTTCCCCACCCACCTCACAGGGCAACTGGCAGTGTGTCCTATGACCTCCCCCAACAAGCTACCTTTTTTGAGCAGCTTTTCTAATCTCACATACCCTCTTCTTCTTCCACAGTGTATCCTCAGAAGCTAGTAAGACATTTTATTAGCATGGAGGTGGCTTGTTTGGTGGCTATCTGGTGGCAATGGAGGCAGACACCACAGCAGCAAAAGAGGCAGTTCCAAGAGAAAATACAGATTAAGATAATGATTCCCAATATAAAGTAACAATATTTTCTACCAAGAGTCCCATGATCCAAACCATGTATTTATTTTATTTTATGTTGATTTTAAAAGAGAGAAAGTGTGTGTACATGCAAGCAGAGAGGAGCACAGAGGGAGTAAGAGAGAATCCCAAGCAGATTCCATACTGCCAGGGCAGAGCCCAGCATGGGGCTTGATCCCACAACCCTGGTATCATGGCCTGAACCATAATCAAGAGTCAAGTGCTCAATTGACTGAGCCACCCAGGAGACCAAACCATGTATTTATTAAGTGCTTTAGCCTGGGAAAGGGGGAGGAGGTGTCAGATGATTTGGAGTGTTCACTTGTATCTTTATATGATTTAATAAAATGATTAGCAAACTCAATAGGTATGAACCTGTATTTTTGTCTTGATAATGATACAGTTACCTCCTTGTGAAGCAGTTAAATCCAAGGCCATCCTATTTTAGAGAACAGATTTTCTCATTAAAGACATTTCAGTGTTTTATAAAGATAAGCTTTGATTGCTATCATTTAAGGCTTGTTAGGTTCATGTAGTAAGAGCTTCTTTGAACAATATAGTGCCGTCCAGGCCAATGGAGGGGACAAATAAGCAGCCAAAGAATCATAACAGCAGAAAACAGAATGTAGTCATCCAGCCTTGGTAAGAGAGAGGTTTACAATTTTTGTTATAGTGGAGTGAATTATCCCCTATGCTCAGGGAAAACACAGGGTACAGTGGCCCAACATCCAGGTGGAAGCCACGACCAAAGATTTATGCCATATAACCCATTGTGTTCCATTTGAGGTTCCCCAGTAAATACCTGGGCAGCACTATCAGTCAGTACCAAAAGAGTTGCTATCCTTTAATGTTAAAGACTGACCACAATCCCAGCAATACCCATCCCATATTCCTGGTGCAGTGGGGTTGGTTCTATTTAGAGTAATTTTTCTGTTCCCAACATAGGGGTGGCCATGTACTCAAAAGTCCATATCCTGGGGTGAGAAACATGACCCCTTCCAAATCTGAGCAATAGTCATCCGTGGCATTATGTATTTTGGGGATCCTCCTAGACAGAAATTTGAAGGGCTGCCTATGTAACTTGACAGAAAAAAGTATCTATGCCCAGTGTTACTGATAATGTGTGCCACAAGCTAGGTTTCTGGATCAATATCAGTATTATCAGATGAATTAAGAGTACTAGTGCTAGTTTGCCCTTTTTTAATGTACTGCTTTATGGCCTTCCAGTCCCCTCCCTGGAGTGCTACCACCTCCACAGCAATCTTCATGAGCTGGAGTGGGGCAGTGGCTCACACACCTAACAGCTGGATTGATTTCTTCCACAAGCAAATAAATGGGCCCATTGTGGAAAACTATTTCCTTCAAGTGTCCATCCTATGACTAGAGACCACAGTAACAGAAGTCTAAATTCAGAAGGATCTACTTAGTCGGAGCTTATATATAAAGTTCTCTTCCCCTTGTGTAAGGATTACACTAGTAGCTCGATTCCCAGATGAGACTATGGCTGCAGCTTTAGCAATCTGACCTGACTGTGCCTACACAATAGCCAAGGAAAAGCAGCTCAGTTACTTGTAAAAAGATGGAAAAACCAAGGTTTTCATCTTTTCCATACTTTCAATGGTATGTTTTCCATTTCAAGTACAGTGAGCTTCAACACGTTTGGCTTATAACAAGATGGCAAGATCTCAAAGCAGATTAAGTAAATCACTCAAAATGGTGGGAACTCCACTGCAAACTCTAATAGGTAACACCCTTCCAAGTCAAGATAGAGCTTGGTGTTCTCAGCAGCATAGCAAGCTGATCCACAGTGAGAGACAAGGCATGGCTATCTCAGTGACTTCCATAACTTTACAGTGTTGGTTGTCTTGGCAGTGGTACCATGTCTGGGAAATGTGGTAATAAGTCTTACTGGATGATCATTCAAAAGTACCAAAGCCTGAAAGAGTACTTCATCTTACCCACCCAAGGCAGTTTTATCAGTTAGTAATTTAGTTTACTGATGCACTATTTCATTTTTCCTTTCTACAAATCCTACTGCTTATAGATTACAGGGGAAATAGAACCTCCATTTAACGTCATGTTCTTTTGCTCCAATCTTACAGATCATTAGCTTTGAAAGATGACCCCTGATCACTGTCTATTCAACAAGAGGATCTGTACAGGTTACTCAGCTTCTCTAATCCCTTAATGGCGGCAGCTCGGTTTGGGTGGGGACTAGGGAGAGCTTGGTTAGTCCAGATACAGGGTCCACACACACTAACACATATCTAGAACACTCACTCAGAGGAAAGGGGCCAATGTAATCAACTTGCCAATCTTTCACCTGATGGGAACTCCAGTGGATTATCTCAAACTCCTTTGGTAGTTACCGTAGGCATTGTTTAGAACATGCCAGAAATGCTATTAACTCTGTATTTCAATGGCACTTGAATGTGTCACTGTATTTTCAAAGGCAATGTGGCATCCTTGGCAATATGCCATCCCATTCAGGTGCTACAGTGCCCAATGCTCAAATATCCATAACCCAGGGCAAGCCACATGAACCCACCCCAAATCTGAGCACTGACATTTAAGGCTTTGATGGTGGTATTTTTAGGACCTTTTCAGTCACCAGTTTGAGGGGCTGCCTTGTGTAATTGGACAGAAAAAGTAATCATGTGTTGGTAGTGATCCTGAAACCTAGCCTATGACATACACTGTTAATAAAATCAGATGAAAAAAGAGTACTAGTACTAGCTACCCTTCCTTAATATACTCCTTTAAGCCCTTCTAATCTCTCCTCTAGAGTGGTGATACTCACCATGGCAATCCTGCCAAGCTAGAAAAGGGCAGGTGCCCAAATATCAAACAGTTGGATTGATTCCTTTCCCAGGTATACAAGCAGGCCCATCCTGTGACCAGGCATGTCAAGAGTTTCAGAAGTCTAAGTGTTGAAGAGCTGTATTTAGTAGGAACTTGTACAGGAAGGTCATGCCCTTCTCTAAGAATTACACTTATGGCCTGATCCTTAGATATTAACACAGCTGCAGCTCTTTTATAAATTTGACCAGGCTGTGCATACCATACACGTCAACCAGGGGAACCAGGACTGTCAGGTGGGAAGAGATGGACTGGGGGCGGAATATGCCAAACCAGGGCTTCTATCTTCTTGTATTGGTGTGTGTTCCACTCCAAATATCAACAGTTTCAACAGGTTCAGCTTACAAGGAACCAATCGATTCCAACAGAGCTTAATTACTTCCTCCTCACCCAAGGGTGCAGAATAACTCTTCCCTCCCAATGGAATATTTATTGCACATCCCAGGAGAATACACCTTCCCCAGGCATGATGGAGCCTGGTATCCTCAGCAGCACAGCATGTTGATCCACAGTCAGAACAGGGCAATAGCTGCCTCCCACAACTTCCCTACATTTACAGTATTGAATGTCTCAGCAAGGATCCCCAGCCAGGAAGATGGTGCAACAGGTCCTGCCAGTTGATCATTCCAATTTTTTAAAGCCTAGGAGAGTACTTTAGTCCATACAGCCAAGGTGGTTTTACCTGTTACTAATTTAATCTCTGCTTTAATATGCCATTTTTCCTCTCTACCAACTCTACCTCTTGCAAGTTAGAGGGGAGATAGAACCTCCATTCAAGGTCATATTCTCTTGCCCAATTTTCTACACTGTGACCTATGAAATATGATTCCCAACTACCTTTTATTCCATAAGGATGCCCATAGTACTTAGCTTCTCCAATCCCCAAATGGATGCAACCTGGTTTTCACAGCAACAGGGGAAAGCTTGCTTTAGTCTAAACAGTGTCCACAAAAACCAACTCTTATTTAGAAACTCCACTCGGGGGCAGGGGCAATATAATCTATTTTCCAATTGCTCACCAGTTGGGAACTCCTGTGGATGGCTCCAGACTCATTTGGCAGTTGCTTTAGGCATTATTTTGAAAGCATACGACATACCTTTATCACTTTAACAAAGTTGCTGTATTGCAAGAGCAGTTGGCATCTTTGGCAGGACCCAACAGCACCTGACTGCTACAGTGGCTCTTCTTCCTATGTGTATGTACTGAAAAGTCAGTTGCTAGAGCTCCTATCTGACTTAGGACATCATGTTCCTTCTTGCCAGAGGTCATCAGCACCGCACAAACCAGGGGAAGATAATAGTGGGACTTGCTTCAGGCTCTTACAGGTATTTTCCAGTAATTCACTACATATCCTGACCCAATAAGGGCTTATTCATAATTATTTTTCCCTTAGGTTCCCATGGTCCAAGCCATAGGGTTAATCGCTTTTAAGTAGTCTGGGGCACCTGGGTGGCTCAGTCGGTTAAGCGTCTGACTTTGGCTCAGGTTGTGATCTCGAGGTTTGTGAGTTTGAGCCCTGAGTCAGATGCTGTGCTTACAGCTCAGGGCCTGGAGCCTGCTTCAGATTCTTTGTCTGCCCCTCCCATGCTCATGCTCGGTCTCTCTCTTCCTCTCAATAATAAATAAACGTTAAAAAAATTAAAAAAATAAATAAATACGTAAAATAAAATAACCCAACTGTTAATGCAAAGGCTTAACAGCCAGGGCCCATGAGTAATCAACCAGTCAAACCTCTCTTAGTTCATTCAGCCCATGGTCTGTCATACTTCATTTCTTTTCTATCCAGATAGGATCAGTGTGGAACTAACAATTGCAGTCCATGTGATTGGGTTGTCCTGACTAGAACCATCTATATACCAGTAATCAACAGGAGTTCACCTCATTCTCTCTATAGGCTGCTACAGGGATAAAGGCGGGGGCCTTGGGAAGGTCTGCATATTCTATAGGGTCTAGTAGCAGCCGTATTTCTAGAGATGCTGACGTGGAGGATTTGATGGTTGTCTATTGCAAATAGGCATGCCACTTACTAAGGTGGGAGCTTAAGCCATGGCAGAAGTAACAGATGGAACATATTTTCAACTCAAGCTTTAAGAAGCAGACTTCCTGCCATAGTATGCTGTTCCTTCATGACAGGATCTACCTGGAGAAGCACTGTGTATACTGCTAAGAGCTGTTGCTTTATAGTGGATTTACCAGGTTTCTGACACATTCCCAAGCTGGGACCAAAATCCTAGGAGTCCTCTCTCTTGTTGTTCCTGCTACAGTACCCAACCCATATCAAATTCCAATGGTAGCCTTTCTTGGGAGATGCCCAGAGCTTTAATCTCCTTCACTAATACTTTATCTTCTCAGAGGCAGCTTGCTGCTCTGACCCCAGTCCTTTATGTGTCCTTTTTTTTAGCAGGCAGTCTAAGGAATGGAGACACTGTGCCAAGTAGGGAATAAAAGTCCCCGAAAACCCTCACCAAGGTATGCATCTGTTTCATGTTCTTAGGAGCTGGATAGGCTTGCATTTTATCAATCATAGCTTGTATGACATTATGTATCTCACACAAACAGATGACTCTCAAAGACTTAAGGGAAGTACCTGGGCCTCAAATTTTCTATGTGTTTACCATCTATCTTGTTGTGCACACAGAAACTACAGCACATCCTGTACCAGAACCAGTTTTCACACGCTAATTTATCACCAGTGTAATGGGCCCATTATACTGATATAGGGACAGATCTTAGATTACCATCCCATGACAGATTAAGGGGCTATGTAGACTGGAGGAAGCATTTCAAAGGTCTACTGTTATTCCTGTCACACGAAGGCCAGTTAAGTTTGTGAGTCATCATTATATAAGTAACTATGTAAGATGGTGGTCATGTTGGGCACAGCCACATGGATGGGGGCACAACCTTGTTCAGTTCTCAGTAGTCCGATGTCATCATCTGCCACAACCTATCTGGTTTCATTGAGCATACCAGCCTGTTAAAACTGCTATGGATACCCACCTCAATGCAGTTCTTACCCATGTTTTTTTTGTTGTTGGTGGTGGTGGTGTTTTATTTTTGTTTTTTTCATTTTGTTTTTTGGGTTTTTGTTTTTGTTTGTTTTTCTTTAATGTCCCCAGGTAACTTGAATTACAGAACAGTTACCTACTTTAGTCAGGGTAGTTGACTTATGGGTTACTAGTGTGGCTTTCCTATCAGCACCTGTTGGGTTAATCTAATCTGGAGGGAGAATTCATAGAGATTTATACAGTGGGATTTTGTAGGAATATCAATGCCCAATATGCTACCTGGTATTAAAAAGAGAAAACCCTAATTCTTAGAGGTGCAGACTTCCAATTTTCAGTGTCAAATGGACATTCTTGAAGCTAACACTATGTTCTCCATAATCACCAACGGCATTGAGGGGCCCAGAAAATTTCTTAGGGCTACCATACATTAGAGTACAATCAGCTGCATCATCAAACAAAGGCCTCACTTTTATTTCTCGAAGACTAGTGAGGAACTCAAAAGGCCCTCACTTGTAGGAAATCTTGGCTTTCATCCTCTATCTGGGGCTTGGGAATCACTCACCCTGAATAGGAATGTATCCCTGTGGATGCTACTGGAGCATCAGGGATGGGAGAGACAGTCCCAGACTCATGAGGTCAAACAACATTTATTTCTGGGTTACTTTTACTGGACCTTTAACAGCTGACTGAGATGTTCTTTTGGCTTTGAGTTCTTATTCTGTCTCGGGTCTTTCCAATATCCCATACTCATTGTTCGTATCTGTCAGTTTTCCCTACATCAGCAATTCATCACCTGACATCCTATATCTCATGATTGGGCTCAGGCTGCATTATCAGTATCCCATACCAGGTGCCTCTATAATCTTAGCTTTCATTCCTGCAGTGAATGTGCTTCAAAGACAGGCACATATATGGCGTATCTCCTTCTCAACTCCTTCCTAAGAATTTATATTACCTCCTATATAGATTTCTGGTGTTGCATATGCCCAGGAAGAACCCCCTCATTGGTTCAAGTGTACCTGCAAAAAAGAATAATTCAATCTATAAGGAAGTGAGTTCCTTAAATCCCCCAAACACCAGGCAGGTGTTACTGGAGAGAAGAGTGTGTGGTGTTATTGCCCATTTTCTCTGCCTCTTGTCTAGTCAGAGAATGCCATCAACCAGCCCCTCCCAACTTCCATCCGATAGCCACACAAACCATGTCTGGATATTTCTCCTGGCCTTTTGCTAGAACTTGGCAGCTCTATCATTAAACTCAGTGGATATATACTCTCATGACGAACATTTCCTGAACTGGGGGCTGGCCTGAGGGCTGGGGTTGCTGCTTTGCTTTCCTTTTTCCCACTATTAGGGGTTGAACACATTAGGTATTTTATCTGAATCACTCTCATGCACCACAACATCCTCCTCTTTGTCACTATATTCACACAGAAGTCCACAAGCATCTAACACACGAGCCACCTCTCCCCACACATAGTTGATGACCAACTGAAGGTTTCCTGTGCACATGCCTCTTTTACAAAACCGTTTCCTCAGATCTCCTGGCTGGCTTGCCAACCTTTGGGTCACACCCTGGGAAGCTTTCTGGGTAAATTTGAAACTGACCCCTACACATAAAAGGCAAAGAGAGTACAAAGGAAAAAGCCACTTCAGAACAGAAGATGGAAATTTTACTAAGCAAAGAACTTATATACCAGGCTCTCTTTGGATGCTGCAAGAGGAACAGATCTTTACACCCACCCACCACAATCTTAGAAGCTTATATAGAGGCCTTAATTGGGTTTGCTCACATATTCGATCCAAGTGGTCTCAATAACATATTATGCTCATGACTACATGCTTGAACCTGCCTCATGCTGTGAAAACAGTTGGCAGAATGGACACCCCCACAAGGTGGAGAGAATGTATGCCTGGGTCCAGATCACAGGCCAACCAGTGGTCCTGTTCTCTAGATGACCTCCTTCAGCAACAGTCAACTACAAGCAGGATGATGACCAAGATTTAATGGATGAATTACTTAAAAATTATTATAATCCAGCACTGGTGCAAAAGCGATGGAAAATTTTAATAACTAATAACTTTGAAAGATACTGAAGTCATAACTGGAACCCTTTTTCCCAAAACTATGCTTGTAGGTGACTATTCTCAAATATTCAGTATCAATATTAGGCTTTCTAATTTAAGTTAAACAAATATTGCTGTTTTCCTTAGCCTTGACTGTGGAATTGGGACTAGGGAGCATACAAATTTCTTACAAATGTATTTCAAAGATAATTGCATCTAACTTTTTAAAAAATGGCTATAGACAGAAGAGGTCAAATCTCCTCAAGCTCAGAGATAAATCTCCAACAATCTACCTAAAAATTAAATTTCACACTGCTAAAGATCAAGAATCGAAGGTAATAAAACCAAGCTATAATTAGTTGTTACATATAATTTGAACACTAGCACAAGGCAATAATCCTTCAAAGAAAAAAGCACCTCACACTCTGAACAACTGACTTACGAACAGACTTTGGAAATAGCACTCGGTCCCTTTCTTATCATCGAAGGCTTGCAGGTCTGAAGCCCCCAATACCCTATGTTTATATATATGAAACATGTTCATAAATCATATTATATATACATAATTTATACATCATATATACCATTTCCTAACTCACAGATGTTAAGAAGGACCATAATTATTATATTAGGAGATGTATCTCACTAAAGCAATGGACAGTCAGATATGACTGAAAAGCATGCCTGTCCTAAACTATTCCTGAAAGCAGTGTTTTTAACCGTCTGCTGCCAACACCAGCAGCAACAGCCACAGAATCACCTGGGAAGTTGTTCTCCACTCCAGATCTACTAAATCGAACACTCTGGGGGCAGGTGCCAACAATCTAGGCTTTCACTAGCCTTCCAAACAATTCTGATACAATCTCAAGTATGAGAACCACCGGCCTCAAAGTATACTCCAAGAAGCGGTGACTGTAATTTATAAAGGTATTTGTACAGATTGTCAAACAATATTGTTTTCTACAATGTACCTGAATTTACCTGTCGTTTTAAGGAAGTGGTAATCTGCAGCCTCATTTGAGTTACATTTTTCATGCCTCCAGCGAAGTGTCAGACTAATAGCATGCAGCTTGTTGAGTTTCCCATCATGCTCAGCAATTGCTCTCGAAACGTTAATACCCTCACAATTCAGAATATCCCTGCTCTCCTTCTCCAAATATTGAAATACAAATGTCCAGGTCCTACTACCAGCAATTCTAACTCAATAATCTGGAATAAGGCCTTGATATCAATATTGATAAGCCCCCCACAGTGTGCATAGACATGCACACACATCTCCTCCTAATATATAGTTAGGGTTGAATACCACTGCCTTTTAAAACCATTGCTATATAAAGATTAAATAATCCAAACAAATCTTCAATTGGTGACCTGTGTAAGGAAGATTTAAACATTTCTGACACTAAGTGCCCATGCTGTTCTGCACCGTGTTCCACCTCCTCTTTGCCTTCTAAGATTAACTAGATAGGGGCAAAATTAGAAGAATGGCAATAATTAGGAGTGAGAAGCTCGACTCCACCATGTCTCACTTTTGTAGCTCTTAGAAATGTGTCTACACTCGAGGGAAAGGATCAAACATGAGTCATTACGGATGACCGAAGTGTTGACTGGCATAAGGACTGCTGGTGACTGGGAACCATATACACAGAAATGTGTTACCAGAAGACTTTCAAATGAGACTTGTGCTCTCTTTTCCTTTCATGACAACATTCTCTGCTGGGAAGAGCAGCCCACACTGATGACTGCCACCTGGAATGTGTCTGTATTAGAAATTAAAGTGTCTCATCTTACCAAACGCTATGAACTCTTCACAGGAAAGGAACTTCCCAACGTAGAAATATGACCTTCACCTCTTCCCTCTCACAATAGACACACTTGCCCACTGGGGTGGCAGTGTCTGTACTGAGGGATGACACAGTGACAAATCAATGTTGGCAGTCATAGTCATGTTCAGAAATCATTTTGCCAATGCTTTTGTTCCGCTCAGACTCCTGATACAACCGTATTTCTCAGAGAAATCACCAAAATCATGTTTCCATTCCCTATCCCTGCTTCCCCCCAACACTATCTTTATACCTACCACCCCACACTGCTTGCTAACCTTTGAAAACTCATAGCCCTGACAAAATAACTTTAAAATTTAATGTATAAGTGTATATGACTTCATATATGTGCTTTGGGGAAAAGTGGATAACGTGTTTCATACACCGAAAAAAAATTATTTTTGTTGAGACTCATAATGGACTGAATTGTGTCACCCCCAGAAATTCCTATGTTGCAGTCCTAATACCCAGTACTTCAGAATGTGACTGTATCTGGCGTTAGGGTCTTTAAAGAGATCATTAGGGGTACCTGGGTGGCTCAGTCAGTTGAGCATCCGGCTCTTGACTTCAGCTTAGGTCATGATCCAGGGTTGTGGGATCCAGCTCCATTGGGTGTGGAGCCTGCTTGGGATTCTCCTCTCTCGCTCTCCCTCTCTTTCTCTCTCTCTCTCTCTCCACGACTTGTGCCCTCTCTAAAATAGAGAGAAAGAGAGAAAGAGAGAGAGAGAGAGAAAAGAAATAAAGAAAGCAAGCAAGCAAGCCATGAAGGTTAAATGAGATAAGTGGGGTGGACACTAGTCCAATAGGACTTTTATCCTTATAGGAAGTAGAAATTAGTAAACAGATCCACACAGAGGAACTACATGAAGACACAGGGAGGACAGGATGGTCATCTGCAAGCCAACTAGAGAAATTTCTGAAGAAACCAACCCTATGGACACCTTCAAGTCAGACTTCTAACATCAGAACTGTGAGAAAATAAATTTCTGTGTTTAAGCCACCCAATCTTGGTACTTTGTTATGGCAGCCTCAGGAAACTAGCACATTGCCTTTCCATGACACACATTTTCCCACACATGGGAATTACTTTCTCTTTCCTAACCATTCATTCCTCTCTTGTAATGAGAATCTGATTTGACCAGCATGCACAACAGCATTTTTCTTTTACAATGTGAGTTTCTCTCTTACATAGGAGAGAAAAAAATTTTTCTTGGTATTTTTACAAATTCTTGCATCTAAGATGTGAAAAAAGAAGAAAGGGGGGGGGAATAAATATACTTGAAAAACAGGAAAAAATATTTTTAAATGCATAGCAAAGCAAGCAAGGAGGAAGGAGGTTGGGAGTTGCAAAAGAAATAAAAGTAAATGTAAAAAACAGTCTAATAGGGTTGAAGCATAAGGATCAAATGATTCAAGATCATACTAGGAGGTCTTATGGTGGATATGAAGTGAGGAGAGTCTACTTTAAACACCAATTACTGCAAGGAATTTGCTAAGTACATTCATGGAACAAGGTCAGTATCAACAAAAATTAAATGAACAACTTTCTGAGCATCCACAACCCACTGGTGTTATCAATCTATTATATTGGAAAGGAATCTTTTCATAAAGAAGGGGATGCTCTGAAAGATCAGGAAAGAGCTCTAAAAGGAAGGAGAATGAAAATGAGCCATGATGGGGTACCTGGGTGGCTTAGTAGGTTAAGGAAATGACTATTTTGGCTCAGGTGATTACCTCATAGTTCATGGGATTGAGATCGTGTCAGGCTCTGTGAGGACAGCATGGAGCCTGCTTGGGATTCTCTCTCCCTCTCTCAAAATAAATAAATAAACTTAAAAAAGAAAAAAGAAAAGAAAGAAAAAGAGCCATGATGGTGTTTCCCAACAGTCTTGAGGTCACATGCCTCGCCCTATCCATACAGGTCACAGCCTGAAGCTGTATGAGTCTGTCATGTGGAAATCAACACCCCTGTGTAAGGCCTTTTCATGAGACACCTGTACCTTCAAATTACCAGCCACTCATAATCATTTCTCAAAGGTATAATTCACCTTAACGTGCCCCATTATAACCTCTAGAGTTTTCTAACATCAAACTTCAAGAGAAAGACTGGGCCAGATAATGGGGATCAGGAGAGACAAAGTGTGAATGAAAAGTGATCAGACTGACGTTCCCATATCTTCCTCATCTTCAGATGCAACCCAGGAGTGTGAATCCTAACAGATGGCAAAATATCATTCATAGTTCTTATACGTATGTCTTTATGTCTTTTTAGCATTTGAATTCACAAGAAATAAATGTATTGTTTTCAAAACCAAAAACCTTCCTATTATACAGATTAGCACATTTACTAACAGGATATTACTAGAGTATTATTGCAATAATCAGATCTATTTTTTTAAGTTTTATTTATTTATTTTGAGAGAGACAGGGACAGAATGAGGGGGAAGGGGCAGAGAGAGAAAGAGAGAGAGAGAGAGAGAGAGAGAGAGAGAGAGAGAGAGAGAGAGAGAGAGAGAGAAAGAAAGAAAGAGAGAGAGAGAGAGAGAGAGAGAGAGAGAGAGAGAGAGAATCCCATGCAGGCTCCACACTGTCAGCACAGAGCCTGACCCGGAGTTCAAACCCATGAAACTGTGAGATCATGACCTGAGCCAAAAATCAAGAATCAGATGCTTAACCGACTGAGTCACCCAGGTGCCTCTGCAATAATCAGATCTTACTCTTGTAAAAACAGTATCTTATAAAAATAATTTTAAAAATTTTGCCATTCAGATACAGTTTCTTTCTGAGCATTCCATACTTAAGAACAATTACCTTTCATTGTTCTCCCTAGGTTTGACAGAAGGAAAACTTGGTAAGTTACAACAGAGATAAACAAATTTTTTTCTTTCTCATTTTTCTTCTGAATTTATGGTTTTTTAAAGTTACATATGGTGGCTATTCATCAGAAATTGACTTCAGATCTTTTTCTAACGTGATTCAAATAATTATTCAAATGGTTTAGCTGGGCCACTAGCTTGGCACCAATCCTTGACCTCTCTGTCCTTCAGTTAGATGAATCAGAGGAAAATGCTACCCATGGGGCTTGGGTGACTCAAGTCCTTGGACAGGCAAGGAAATAATAGGCAGAGGACAAGTTGTTAGCAGACCAATATTCTGAACACCACGATGAAATAAAGGGAAGCATGCATTTTTCTCAGTAGAAGTATAAAATCTCACAGAAAGCTTAGATTATTGTGATTTTTCTTTTTTGACTTTCCAGGAGACAGATGGACAGGACAAAGGAGTACATTGTAACCAGTGAGTATCCCGCAGATCTAAAAGGAAATTTACAATCTATGCTGAGCCACTAGTATTTAAGAGATAATGTTAACAGAGTAATAATTTTCCCTGGTCAGAGGCTTCCTCACACTATATAAACCTAGGTAGTATCAAAGAAAGCCAAATTTTATAGCTATCAATATAAGTGTCAAAAAACTCAGTTTTAGAGCAACGCTAACCATCTGAGTTTGAGAAGCCAACTCACACAACTGTTCAGGCAGAGCAGACTGTCAACACTAAAGAAGAAAGCTAATCATAGAAGATAATACCTGTGTAAGACTTAGCGAAGTCTGCAATCAGATCACCTGACTATTACAGACAAGCTAACTTGGGACTCATCCCTGGAAAAATGTTTGCAGGCAAAAAGGTTCTGAGAGAACATTTGGAGTGAAAAGGCAAGGCAGCCTAAGAGAGAATATCAGAAAGGGAACAATGGAGACACATATCATATATATTTAAATTAAGTAAATATTCTCCATTTATGCCTATTTATCAGTGAGGGAACATGAAGCATCAAAGCCTGTGTATCGTCAGCCATAAAAGCAATGATAAACCAGAATTAACAGTCATTCTCTGAAAAATCTATCAAATACAGATGGATTCTTACACAATACATTTTATTTATAAGTAACTAACCTTTCCTTACTAATATAACTTAATTTTTCCAATAGCCCTATGAGATGGTCAAAGTAAGAGAAAATTGCCCCCCTCCCCCATTTTATAGATGGGAAAATCAGGATCTCAAGTTATTATAACCTGTGTAAATTAGCAACAAAATCAGGTTGAAGACTTAGGAAAACAAATTCCCATTTCACAGAAGATACTGGAAGAGTTAATGTGATTTACACAAAAGAAACGTGGTTAGAGTCACAAGGCACCAATATGAATTTCCTTGACAGTTTGGAAATAAATCATGTTCTGTGAAGTAGTGATATTCATTTGCCTATTCTAGTGTGAATCTATTCTTCTGTGTGTCTCTACCTATGAAAAATAATACAAATGGACACCTATACCTTAAACTATAATTAGCAAACCTATTTAGGAAATTTAGAATTTAAAAATCATAGTACACCCAGTGGACTACAATGCAACATTAACATACCAAATTTTAAAAGATGGGATTATATAGTGTACCAAATCAAATGTAATCAAGAACAGAAGAAAATTTTTAACATAATAATGGGAATCTATTAGATACCTACAATAAGCATCATACTTATTAATAGAAAATATAAAACCCGGGAGGGAATGCCTATAATAGTTTTCCTGCTACTTATCAATATCTAATTACAAAATTTAACATTTTAAGTTTCTATTTTTTTCAGTTATTATTTGAACTAATTATAGCTTCACAGAAAGTTATAAGCAAGAACAGGTCCTACGCATTCTTTGTCTCAATGATCACCCCTTATAAAATAAGAGTTCAATATCAAAGCAAAGAAACTGATATGGGTATATATATTGGTATATATATTTATTTCTATGTCAAGAAACAAATCAGGGGCGCCTGGGTGGCTCAGTCAGTTAAGCGTCTGACTTCGGCTCAGGTCATGATCTCACGGTTTGTGAGTTCGAGCCCCACATCGGGCTCTGTGCTGACAGCTCAGAGCCTGGAGCCTGCTTCAGATTCTGTGTCTCCCTCTCTCTCTGCCCCTCCCCCCACTCATACTCTGTCTCTCTCCTTCAAAAATAAACATAAGGAAGGAAGGAAGGAAGGAAGGAAGGAAGGAAGGAAGGAAGGAAGGAAGGAAGGAAGGAAGAAAAACAGAATCAAAAGATGTTCCTTATGCTTCCTTGAGGAGATGTAGATCATACCTACCCTTCCTCCTCACCATATCTAACCCTTGGAAATAATTAACTTGTTCTCCATTTCTGTTAAATAAATGGAATCATACATCACATGACTTTTTAAGAATTTTTCTGTCAGTATAATGCTCATAATGAAAACTGGACATTTGGGATATTATAATGTGATGACTCTGCAAATCAGACTCTTACCCCTCCTTTGAGTCTGTTTATGTAGTTTGATGAAGATTGTAGCTAAATAATACGTACTTTGTGCAGTGACTTTTCTAAACTGTGTTTGCTAAGTCTGTATTTTTGTCACATGTGGCCTCTGAAAGAATTTGTTCGTTTAGCTTGAGTTCAGCTAGTGTTTTCATAGATATCCTTGAATGCCAGGAAGCAGTTGACAGAGACAGGGTGGGGAATGGGGGAAGTGGGAAGAGAAAGAAAAGAAGGAAGAAGAGGGAGGAGGAGAAGCAGTAGTAGTAGTAAAAAAAAAAAAAAAAGAAAGAAAAAGAAGAGAAAGAAACCCTCTCATTGCTTTTGTGAATGGACTGTGCTAGAGCACTCCTTCAGGGATTAGACAGGCTATTTCAAACCCTGCCTTAGCCTTCACTTTCTGGTTGCACTAAGCCTAGAGATCAGTCAGAGGTAAAAGCTTAAAATCTTCTTTTTCGGGCATGTGTTCTGCCCTGCTCATGACTGATCACAAAAGCGTAGCAACCGTCTGTCACTATATGACGCCATTACAAAGCCTTGACTGTATCCCCTATGCTTTTGAATGTTCTAGTGTCCCACGGAAACCCTCTCCCAGCTTTTCTTCCCAGGCTCTCAGTACTTTCCTGTATGCCTCAATTTAATTGCTTGCCCTAGGTGGCTACTGACTGCTCATTTACCTCCTAGTTTTTGAGGAATGCCAAGAATTTTTCTGCCCTCAGTGGGTTCCAAGTTAGGCAAAACAAAGACCAGCACTTTGTATCAGTCCTTCAAGTAGCCCTCAGACAGGTTAGAACAAACACAACTGTTTGTAAATTCAGCCGTGCTCCCTCCGGAACTAGAAACTGAAGTCCCACACTGGGAATGGATATTGCTGTCTTTGAGACCATCACCGGGCCAGGAACAGGAGTGGAACAGGATAAATAAAATGCTGCAGACCTTTCCTATCGTTTTTAAGACTCCTTTTATTTGATCCAGCGTTTGGTTGCTTTCACTATTTCCCAGAATTCCAACAAAATTGATTCTAATAGTATTTGCTCAATTATTTGTTGTTTCTGTGGAGACATGGGCCCTTGGAGCTATCTACTTCACCATGGTCACTGATGTCACTAAGTATAAAGCCTTTAAAATCCACTGAAGTTCTTCCGGAAATCAACAGTTTGTTCCTTTGTACTGCTGAGAAGTATTCAAGGATCTATCATGGTTTGTTTACTCACTCACCCGTCACAAAACATTTTTGTTGCTTTCAGTTTGGAGCTATGATAAATGAAGCCACTGTGAACTATCATGTTCAGGTTTTTATGTGGATGTAAGTTTTCATGTATCTGATATAAATGCCCAGAATTATGATTGCTGAGTCTCCTGGTAATATATGTATGTTTAGAGGGTTTTTTTGCAACTACTGAACTATTTTTCAGAGTGACTATACTATATCATATTCCTATCAACAATGTATGAGAAGTGCAGTTTTTCCACATCCTCACCACAATTTGGTACTGTCACATTTTTTTCTAATTTTAGCTATTCTAACAGGTGTGTAGGGACATCTATTGCATTTGCCTAATAGTTAATAATGAACATATACATAATACAATTATGTATGCTTATATATAAAGAAAATGAATGACAGGCATGTACTGGGATGTAAGTGAGGGATTAGGAATAGAATTTTTTTTTTATTATAAGGTACTCATGCTACCCATGGAGGTGGTATAGTATTATGGGAAAGTACATCTGAATTAGCTATAAATGAATATTGCAGACTCTAGGATAACCATTATGAAAAGTTTAAAAAAAAAGGAAATATATATTAACAGAGGAGAGAAAATGGAATCATATAAAATAATTAAAACCACAAAAAAAGGAGAAAGAGTCAAAAACAAAATGGGAACAAAGAGTAAGACAGCACATAGGAAACAATAATGAACATGGCAGATATTTACTCAATGACGTCAATAATCACTTCAAAAGTCAGTGATCTAAATGTGCCATGTAAAAGACAGAGATTGTCAGAGTGAATCAAAAAGAAAACTCCTTGATGAGAATTCAATCAGAGGCTCTCAATCTAATTACATGGAGGGTTCAGAAATTCAGACTTCCTACATACTCAGGGTTGGGGGGGAAACATTGTAGTGAACATCCTAGAATTTCAGTGACTTAGCATTTCAAATATTTATTTATTTTTTCACATAAAGTTCATATGGCAGAAGACAAGGCTTGAGAAGAGGGCAAGCTCTGCTACCCAGGGACTCAGTCCTACAGATGTGTGACTTCACTCTACACTTGATTTTGAAAGTTGCTTTATGCAAGAGTCCATCCAGTAGAGGAGTGAGAATGGAAAAGCTGCGCTTACTTCTTAAGCTTTTGGCCTTAAGTAACAGAGTAATTCAACTCAGATTACATCTGCATGAAGCAGTCACATGACATAACCTCGTTATTAGGAGGAAGAAGAGGGAGGGTTTGCAAATGTAGTTCCTGGCCAGGCAGTGGCCACCCAGCAACAACTCCACATTATGGAATGAGAGCATCAGTATTTGGTGGAGAAACAGCCATGTCCGCCACAGAGTCATGTGTCGAGAACCCAAAGCAGGAGGTACTCTTTAAGCAGTGGCCACCCAGCAACAACTCCACGTTATGGAATGAGAGCATCAGTATTTGGTGGAGAAACAGCCATGTCCGCCACAGAGTCATGTGTCGAGAACCCAAAGCAGGAGGTACCCTTTAAGTCAGGAAGCCCAGTTTGGGGAACTCATATTTTAACTTATTCAAAATATGGGAAAAACTCTACAAGCATATATGTTAGTGCCCCCTCGGTCTTCTTCAAACTCTCTCCTCTCCTTCTGACAAGAGCACAAAGGATGCTATCAGAAATAATGGTGATCTTCTCCACTGATCCAGGTAATTCTTCCAGGTATTATCTGTGAGCTTTCAGGGTCACGACGGCTCCTTTAGAAAGTTCAACTGGAGGTAGACTGGTTTAATATTTATGCGGTGGAAGATATACAATTAAAATGACCCCAAAACCAAATTGAAAACTGGGAAAAGTTACTTCCAACACAGATTATAGACAAAGGGCAGGTTGCCTTAAAATTCTTAAGAAAAGACCAAAACCCAGTATAAAAAAACAAAAATAGTTCAAGTAGATCACAGAAATGGAAATAGAAATGGGTCTGAATACTTGAGAAGATACTCAATCTTACTCATAATTTAGAATGTGTAAATTAGCTCCACAAGGATATCCTATCTTTCACCTATCAGAATGAAAAAGATAAATAAGTTAGGGAAAATAATTATTGCAGAGTGTAAGAATTTTACTTTTTGTTCATAAGTATAAACAAAAATAAAATTTATTTTTTGCAGAAATCCCATTACGTTATTCATAATATTTATATTTCTACAGGCTTTCCAGGTACTACAAGATATGCTGATCTCCAGGTCATCTTGCTTAAAACCTATTTTCCTTTTGGTTGAATATTAATTATTTTGTGCTTTAATCTGCGTGCTTCATTGTTACCAGCATGTTACAGTGTATCTCAGATTTGCAAACCTGGGTCAAGGTCTCAAAGGGGATTCATTGAAGCAGTGTATTATCACCACAGTTTGGGGGAAAATGTTAATCTAATCATACTAGAATTAGTGAAACTGTCATTATGGCAACTTCCCTCAGGTGGCCATAAATGCACAAAAACAAAGTGCAAATAGAAAGTAAAATGATGACTATTAGAAAGTCTAATTTTATTTGGTTAAGTAATCAATTTTGCCCATTTTCAATTTGGCACCGTCTGTATGAAGCATTATCAAGTAGCATTAGGAAGCCATTCAAAGTTATGCATCTTTGACAACAAAACAGGGGACCCCCACTAGTAAGCAAATTGATATCTTCCCAGAATGAGTACAAAATGTTTTCCAGTATCAAATTTATCAATTTCATGACAAACAGAAAAACTGAAAATACAGAAGCATCAAAGTTGTACTCTTTGTAGAAAATGCAAATTTAAGTCATAGTATTGCCAAACAGATCAATAAACTGAGCACAGAATTGATGATGACAATTGTGTGCAAAAGTAAAGTAGAAAAAGCAGTAGGTTTGTTTTCAAAGAATAGTGCTGGATAGAACACAGCGTAATATTCAGTATAAGTGAACAATGGCTACCACTCTGTTGATGGTGACAGACACTTGACTTTACAACTGTACAAATGTATAAACCTGGTCTTGATGTATGTGCAGTATGTGTGTGTACATATATATATATATATATGTATATATATATGAATCATTTTTATGTTATCCTCTTAAAACATTTACTCTAAAAAGCACGAATTATACAAAAGACTTGATTCCAAAAAACCTGTTTCTGAGCTGTGATGGAGGCTGGAAACACATCAGCACTGAGTACGGAACTATATGTGCTGCCCGGAGAGAAAGTGCTGTAAATGAAATATTGCCCTTAAATGTAAATACACACAGTGCTTCCTGCAAACAGAATGGTAGACAGTCAACGACATGCCTCCTGACCTAGATTCTCTGTTGAAGAACATAGTGAAAATGATGAATGTATTTAAGTGCAGATACTGTGCCTTTTCTTCAGTTTGGCATCTCAAGAAACCCACTAATTGTACAATATATTTTCACAGTAAAATACTATTTCTGTCCAGGTCAAAGATGACAATTCACTGAGCACTTTCTACATACCAGGCATACTACTTGACTCATCTAATTCTCATTAATTCTCATTGTTTCATTTACTTCTCACCACAAGCCTTACATGGAAGCTATTGTTCCTATTTTTAGTAAGTCAACAAATACTTCAAAAAGTTAAGTAATTGACACTTTGCTTTTTTCAAATCTAACTTGGACGTTAAACGATTTCTTTTTTATTACACTCAGTAAATTAACTAAATGCAGTGTGCACTTTATTTTATGGTGAGTACATCACAAACCTCTTTAATAGCCATTATAGTCTTCTACTGTACCTGATATTATGTAAGTAAAAGTATGTAGAATACAAGGTGAGACTAAAAATTTTGCTTCATAGATGAATGAAAAATACATTACAGAGAGGGGGAGAGAGAGATTCTGCTACACATGGAAAAAAACCATATTCTCAGACAGACTTCAGAAAATTTTTAAATTGATGATGGAAATCCTGACCTCAATAAATATCAATAAAATTTCAGATAATCAGTGTCATGTATATAATCTCTATCACATCACAATTAATTTAGAGGGCAATAAAAAATGCATAATAAACACTCACCTTTTGGAAATTTTAAAACACATTTCAAATAACTATTGAGACAAATAGATTAGAATAATGAGATAATTAGATAAATGATATCAAAACACCATAAAACACACTAATTTTGCAATAAAGTAAAAGAGGTACTTAGCTTTGCTTTTTATACTAGAAAAAAAATAAATAACTTAAACATCCAAATTAAGGAATTGTACAAGGAACAATTTAATAATCTATATGCAGTAGATTACAGTGGGCCACAGATTCTCTTATATTCCTCCCATGGAGGGAGGAGGAAGTGGATATGGGAGTTGGGGGGCAGGTATCTGTACCCCAGTCCTTTCAATCTGTGCTGGTTATAACTTCTTTGATCATTAGAATAATGTCAAAATGAATATGTGCAAGCTTCTTGTCTTGGAGCACTGAGACACCATTTAAGAAGTCCAACTACTGGGGGTACCTTGGTGGCTCAGTAGGTAAGCATCTGACTTTTGGTTTCAGCTCAGGTCATGATCTCACAGTTCATGGGTTCAAGCCCTCTCTCTCTCACACACACAAAATAAATAAAAATAAACTTTGAACAAAAAAGAAAAAAAGACGTCCAACAACCTTGCTGGAGATCCACATGGAGAGGCCCTCAAACTACAGGGAGAGGAAGAGACGTTTGGGTGCACTCAGCCTTCCAGCTGCCATTTGAACCTCCAGAAAATACCAGCCACCAAATGAATACCAAGTGACCACAGGCAACACATTATGGAGAAGAAAAATCCAGTCAAGCCCTTCCCAAATTCCTGACTCACATGCTCAGGCACAAATTGAATCTTAAGCCACTAAGATTTAGGGTGATTTGTTACACAGAAATAAGTAATTGTAACAGAAATTAGTTCCTAGAAGTAAAGTCCTGCCATGTCAAAAACCAAAAACATGTGGCAATGACGTTAGGAACTAGCAGCAGGTAGAATTTGGAACAGCTTTGAACACTCTATTAACAGAAGCTGAGAGGGTTCCCAGGCCATATCAGTGATGACGGAAAGAGTGGGGAAAGAGATTCTACATTTTGGAATATCTACCTCCCCAACTTTTTTATCTAATGTCTTTTATCCAGTCACAGTTTCCTGAGTGACATTTTTTCTTGTTTACTGTTCTCTTCCCTGGCCTGCAAAACCTACCACTTAGCTTTGTGTCACTACTCTCCTACTCAGAAAGGCTTGGCTTCTTTGCCTGCTGTTGGCCAATATTGGGTGAAAACTCAAAATGAGCCAAATAGCGTGTTAGTGGCAATATTTAATCCTCACTCATTCTATTTCCACAGAGACAGAAATGATTTGTGCTCTACTGACCAGGAGCAAACAGTCTGACTCTCTCCTGCCCTTCTTCATTCCTTCCCAAAGAGGAAAAGGTGACTTCATGGGTTGGTAAGTTGAAAGAAGGAGCTCAACTTAGTCCCTCTAGATTCTCTCTTTCATGCCTTTCTGCCTGGAATGATTGTTGTGTGATAAGCGTAGCTGGAAAAATTATACTGTTTAAGGGGAGGTTTGCTGAGGTTTTTCTCATTTAGTTGTCAGGTATGATTGGGGAAGCAGAAGATATTTACACCTTATTCCCCCAAATTTAAAACTTTACCTGTACCTTAGCTAGGGAAACCTGTTCACTTGTCTAAACCTATATCCACTCAATCACATTTCAGAAGACAAATTTTTAACCATGTAAACTTATGGTATCTTTGAACACTGTGAAAATATATGCATAATCTTGTATTCATTAGTATTTTTTTTATGAGAGGGTCAAAAGTTTGCTTTCATAAGATTTCCAAGAGGTCCATAACCTAATACTGGTTAACAACTATTGCTCTTGAAATAGCCTGCCGAGCATCTTTTTCCTATCTGCCCCCTGCCAGCACCCACACCCTCCAAGCACCTAATTCTTAATTAATTGCAGGAATAAGGAAATCTTATCATGTTTAGAGGATTCTTTGGCATTTGCTTTTAAGGATCATCATTTTGAAATATCAAGGTATCTCAAATTTATGAAAAACATAAGGAACAATTGGAAGAGGATTATCCTTAAAAAAGCTAAATATGGAAATGATCAACTACAAGATAAAAGCCTTGGAAACAGATGTGTACCAAACTTCACACTTTTTCACAGTTGAGAGAGGTAATATGGCACACATATTTTCTATGACCCAATGCCCTCAACAAGGTCTAGAGCAGTATTCCACGATCAGATATACAGTATTCCTGCAGCAAAACATGAATATTCACTCTAAGGGGTAGAGACATAACATTACTGCCACCGCACATTAGCTAGGATTTTGCTATATGAGTTATGAATACTTGTTTTTATAGTGGTTTTGAGTGAACACATGGATAAAGGGATTGTAAATCTGTAACACCATCATCGCCCTCGTTCAGTCTCCTCCCAGCCTAAACTAAGTAATTCTACTTTCTTACATATTTCTTGGAAAATCTGTCTGTCATCATCTTTAATCATCTCCATAGCTGTCCTTTTTCAGCATAATCCGACAATCAAACCCAGAACACTGTACATTATTACGTAGTGGGGTCATGATGGAAGATTACTTTTGGCCTCCTAGGCCTTTAATGATACCCAAATAGCTTTATAGTCAACTTTCAGTCGCTTTAGGGATAATCCAATCTATTTCTGCATCACTCTTCCTAGAACTTGATTATTAATCCCTGATCTTAACTCTAGTCTCCAAACATCCACAGAAGTCATCTTGTTCTTACAGCTTGGAAAGAGGCCCAGTGATGCTTTTATCCTACAACAAAATGAGCTGTCCAAAACCAGAACAGGCTGTCTTTGAGCATAATGAGTTCCCTTTTATCAGAGGTGTTCCGGGCAGAAGCTAGACAATATAGTGAGTGTGCTTATAATAATGAATAATACTGAACAATAAACATAAAACAATAAAAGAAGTTCATTTAATTGTTGTGTAATTGCACATTTCATCTTACAAACCCACTTATACAGAGTTCATAAGTAAGCCTTATTCCACATGCTCAAAGTTATTAACCAGTACTTGGGCAAGTGAAAATCTATGATCTCAATTCTTTTGTTGCCTGCAGGAAGAATGAGCTTCCTATTTGTTTTTTTTTTTTAATATGAAATTTATTGTCAAACTGGTTTCCATACAACAGCCAGTGCTCATCCCAACAGGTGCCCTCCTCAGTGCCCATCACCCACTTTCCCCTCCCTCCCAGGCATTTTCCTCAATTTTGAAATCATTTTAAAAGATAATTGAATTTTTAAGACAAAAATAATAATTTATTACCTATAACATATGCACCAGTCAAATGTATGGCAATAATAGCACAAATAATTATAATGCTATGAAACTATAAATCAATTACAGAAAAATATCTAGAAAATTCCTAAATATTTGGAAATTAAATAGCATACTTCTAATAACCTATGCTTCAAAGAAGTAGCCACAAGACAAATTAGAAAATAAAAGCATAAAACATGAACATGAAAATACAGAATATCAAAGAAACCAAAATGTGTGCAAAATAGCTAACATGGTATTTAAAACATAATCTAGGAACACCTGGGTGGCTCAGTCTGTTAGGCCTTTTACTTTGGCTCAGGTTGTCATCTCACTGTTCATGAGTTCAAGCACCACACTGGACTCTCTGTTGTTAGTGCAGAGTCCTCTTGGGATCGTCTGTCTCCTTCTCTTTCTGCCCCTTCCCTGCTCACTCACTCGCTCTCTCGCTCTCTCTCAAAAATAGCATAAAAAAAGAAGACTGATCAATCCCTTAAAAAAAATCTATAGCTTTGAACACATATAAGGAAAGAAGAAAGAACTTACAGTATTAAAGATTTAACTTAAGAAATTAGAGAATGTAAAGAAACTTAAAGCCAAAGGAGGCAGAAATAAAGATATAATAAAATTAAGAGCAGGAACCAATAAAATATAATACAGAAAAATAGAGAAAAATCAATGAAACCAAAACCGTGATAAATAAACAATCAAAAGAATAAAGATGAAAGAGAGCAATTATAAATATTAGTAAAGAAACACATCAGCACTAAATGCACACCTTATGCCTGACCCTGATAATGGATCTGGACCTGGTAAGCATTCTTCCTTTTCTTGCCTCCAACCAACAATGTTAAACCTTGTCATCAGAGGGCACTGGAGGGACACTGAAGGGCGAGGGATTTTCTCCTCAGGGTTTTGGTGAGGGTGCCACCACAGACCCTTACTCAGTACTTTTTCCTCACTGCTATTTCACACAATCTCTCTAATAATATGTTCCATAAGAACACAGCTTTCTCCAGAATTTGCTACCCTCCACCCCACCCATCCCAGTGCTTTCTCTAGCTCTCTATTCCAGCATTGTCCACAGTGGAGCTGGGAGCTGAGGGCAGTCTGGGTATGTGCTCAGCCCCAGCCCCTCTCCTTAGTCCAATGTCTATGCACCCACACAGGAGGCTGTATGAGGCTGGAGGTGTAATAAGTCCTAGTCGGACCTTCTCCTGGGCCACACTGGCTGGAGTTCTGCACATAAGTACATTGTGTTTTTGCACACAGCAGCCTCTCCAGCAGCCAGTACCACCCAGTGCCCAACAACTTCCCAGCTTCCCAGTACCAAGTAAGTTTTAAGACATTGGGCCTTTTAGTGGGTGGTCTCCCTTGACTTCCTAGAGGGCAGATTTCCAGCAAGTCTCACCACTGAGGCAGTTAGCAGGCTCCCTACCCAGTGAGCCAAGATGGTGCCATTTCCAATGAGGTGTGGATCTTGGGATCTATGCGCTTTCTAGTAAGTGGTTGCCCTTATTTCAGCTGTGCCTGCATTCTTTAGAATTTTCATTAAATCTCATTATGAGCTTCCCATTTGTACTTCTGGAGTTCTCGTGTCATAGGACCGCTCGTCCTCAAAAGGGGTATACAACTACAATCCATTTCAGTTCAAGACTCAGTATTTATTGCTACCTTGAATTATCTTCAATGAACTGCTTGGAGCCTGTTGAGAAAAATTTACATGTATATATAAAAATGGAGAACACTAAGGATGACATAAGCATGTGTGAAATACTACTGTAAATGTCATACATAAGAATACATAGGAAATTCAAAGAAAAGAAGCAAGGCAGTTTGAGAAGTCTAGAGTCTTGATATGGTCTGGGTCATCGTAGGGCAAAATGGAGAATTAGAGTAATTACATTTGTAATTAGGAGACTAAACTTCATTAGTAATTACAAATACTTCTCCTCCCTCAATACTAAGCTATTTACTTAATCAATGTTAATAAGCTGATATTTCTGTGTATATACCACACACACACACACACACACACACATGCATACTCCTTTTCCATCTTTCTACATACTCATTAAAATGTGGGCACTCAGGGGCACCTGGGTGGCTCAGTCAGGTAAGTGTCCACCTCTTGATTTTGGCTCAGGTCATGAACTCACAGATCGTGAGTTTGAGCCCCACATCGGACTCTGCACCAGCAAAGTGGAGCCTGCTTGGGATTCCCTCTCTCTGCCCCCTCCCTGCTCATGCATGTGTGTGCTCTCTCTCTCAAAAAAAAATAAATTTAAGAAAATAAAATGTGGGTACTAAAACATAGGATTTTTTTTACAAAAACTGTATGCATTTGTTTTATTTTAATAATGTATAAATTCATTCACCAATGATTAACTAAGCATACTACGCGTTCCAGACAATGAGGATATAGCTGTGGATAAGACAGATACAAATTATGCCTTCATGGAGCTCTCATTTCACATGTATCATGATTATCACTCAAGGTCAAAACATACTTATTTACGTCATTGGTTTTGAGGGGAGAGGGTGTTGTGTTTGTTTCTCTCAATTTTTTATTGTGAAAAAATAAACATATGACATAAAATTTACCCTCCCAACCATTTCCTAGCGTACAGTATAACAGTGTCAACCACACGCACACAGTTGTTCAAGAGATCCCCAGAACTCTCCCATACTGTGTAACTTAAACTCTACATGAAACTTTACACCCACCCAACTACTCCCTACCTCTTTCTACCCCCAGTCCCTGGAAACCATCATTTATGTTTTGTGTCTTTATCTAACTCATTGTTTTTAATAGCTGTCTAGTTCTCTAGTATTTATGTGCTATTCTTATAAATACATATAAATGACAGATATTGTATGGTTATATAAAAAGACATTTATAGTAATATAGATAATCCTAACCCACAAAAGATGTTTTTATTATGCTTAGATATTTGCTCTGTCTGGAAAATATTTTTAGAAATGACATGCAGTACTGGTTCAAATTTCTTTTCTTCTGGGTGGATGGATCACTGTGTTAGCATGGCCTATTAAATAAGTCTCTGTCTAGTGAATTGAAAAAAACAACACTGTCTTACATTATCAAATATTCTTTAACCTGTTTCTAAACTCTCTATTCTTCTCCAGAAATCTGTATGTCCAATTCTGTATCAAAAAATACTAGTTTATTACGGTAGCTTGACAATGTATTTTAACACCTGGTAAAGCAAATCCGCATTGGTCACTCTGTTTATAAAATATTCATGGGTATTCTTAGTTATTATCCCATTTGAAATTTAAGACAATTTTATCCAGTTCTAAAATTAAACCATTTTGAGTGTTATTAGAATTACACTAAAGTAATATGTAAATTTGGAAACACTGATATTTCCATATTCTAGCTTCCTGTTAAAATATATATTGTATTGTTTCATTTGATTACATCATGTTTCATGTCCTTGCATAGTATTTTCTCATAGAACCTTTAACTTATTAATTTACCCCTAAACATGTTTAATCCCCTATAACAAATACGAATTTTTTGTAGTTTTAGAGGAAAGCAATAGATTAGTGTATATTTCTCTATCCAACCACCTTCCTTGTTCTCTTATAAATTACAGTCATTTAGTAAAGTGTCAACAGTTTCTTAGTTATTATGAATTACTTCTTTCAGCAATTATAACACATGTCATTTTGGAGACTTACTGAGTTTATTGTGATTCCAAAACAAGGTTAAATCATACTGATGGTAGAAAACATTGTCTTTTTTCTGGATTTTAGTAGAAATGGCTTTATTATTGTACCTTTCATATGTTATTTATTCTTGGTGCATAGAAAAAAAGTTTTATCATATTTATTTATTTTCCTTATTATTATTATTAAGTTTCTCTTTATTATTTTTTAGAGAGACAATTATTATTTAAAGATTTATTATTTTTTAGAGGGGCTGGGGGGCGGGGGGGCTCAGCACAGAGCCCTATGTAGGACTCGATACCATGACCCTGGGATCATGACCTGAGGTGAAATCAAGAGTTGGAGGCTCATCCAACTAAGCCACCCAAGTGCTGACCGTAAGTTTCACTTTAGATCAAAATCTTTGCTACAGCTTATTAAACCTTCTTTTCTTTAAATGGATGGGATACTCCATGTAAACTTTATATAAGCATAAAAGTTTTTTTTCTAATTTACAGACATAATGCATTATGTTGATAGCCTAATGTATTCCTGAAATA
Organism: Acinonyx jubatus; assembly: GCF_027475565.1. Classification (NCBI taxonomy): domain Eukaryota; kingdom Metazoa; phylum Chordata; class Mammalia; order Carnivora; family Felidae; genus Acinonyx; species Acinonyx jubatus. The sequence continues at coordinate 129,000,232 of NC_069380.1, read as the reverse complement.
ATCTATGTATTGTTCTTTTAACACCCTGTTGAATTTGATTTACTATTCAAGATTTGTATCTGTATATGTATGTGAGATTTGTTCAGAGTTTTATTTTATACTACCTTTATTAAGATTTGGTACTGAAATTATGTTTGCTTTATAAAATTAAGTTGATTTTCACCACTTCTATGTTTTGCAATAGTTTTCAGTTATTAGAGGCCATAAATAACTCATGTTTTAAAACCATAGGAGCATAATGTCTAATGACACATTTACATAACCTTTCCTATGTTGATGAATCAAGACTCATAGATCTAAGAAGATACTTTAAAATAAATATCCTGGAGGGCTCAGTTCATTAAGGCCAGCTCTTGATTTCAGCTCAGGTCATGATCTCACAGTTAGTGAGATTGAGCCACACATGAGCTCTGCACTAACAGTACAGAGAGTGCTTTGGATTCTCTCTCTCCTTCTCTCTCTGCCCCTCCCCCACTCCCTTTCCCACTCTTTCTCTCTCTTAAAATAAGTAAATATTTTAAAAATAAAATAAAAATAAAATAAATCGAATGCAGAATATGAGTGCCATGAAAATAAACTAAAATGTCAATATTTTATTATAGTCAGTGTGTAAAAAGACAAACTTCCCACAAAACGTCTAATAACTCCTGAAATCCAATTTTATGAATCATACAGTTTGTGGTAAGTAGCCTCTAAAATGGTGCTTATAGAATTTGCTCTCCTTGAGGGAGCAGAAGTGAGCAGCTCACTTCTAATGAACAGAATACAGAAAGGTAATGAGAAACTCCTTCTAAGAGTAGGTTACAAAGAGACAGGCTGGCATCTGGCACAACTTCTCTCTAGCTCGCTCTCTCTCTCTCTCTCTCTCTCTCTCTCTCTCTCTCCTCCCTCTCCCACACTGCGGGAAAGGCAAGCTGCCACGTTGTGAACTGCCCTATGGAAAAACTCAAAGAATGAGGAACTGCTGTCTTTGGCCAACAGCCAGCAAGGACTTGAGGCCTGTTAATAGTCATGTTAGGAAGATGCAACAAGCTTTCAGTGGTCCTTAAAACATTTCTCTGGTAAATAGAGTATTTATGTTCTGATTTCCCATGCCAAAATGATAAAGTTATACATTTTACAGAGGGAGATTTTTTATTAAATTTCAATGAATATGTGGCTTGACTAATTCTACTTTTTTTTTAATTTTTTTTTAAATGTTAATTCATTTTTGAGACAGGGACAGACAGAGCATGAACGGGGGAGGGTCAGAGAGAGAGGGAGACACAGAATCTGAAACAGGCTCCAGGCTCCGAGCTGTCAGCACAAAGCCCGATGCGGGGCTTGAACTCACGGACCGTAAGATCATGACCTGAGCCGAAGTCGGACGCTTAACTGACTGAGCCACCCAGGTGCCCCTACGTTTTTTTTTATTATGGATACTTAACACCCATCAGTTTTATCACCATTTTTTTGAGCGTAATCTCTTACAAAAATAATTCCTTTTCTCAGCAGCTGGAAAGCCAAAGGTGAAAGCAAGTTTTGCTATCCCTCTACAGTAGAACGATGATGGTGAAATGCCAACACCAGAGCTTCCTGTCTAGTTACAATAACCTGAGAAACACTGAGGCAAAAAAGCAGCATTCAGGAGGAAAATCCTTTTTCTGCCCTTTCCCTGTTGACTTGTCAGCACCACAGATGCTGGCACACGCACACACACACACACACACACAGAGTTCTAACAACCCAGTATGCTGCAGAATTTGGCGTGCCTCGCAAAAGTTAAATGCATCTGACTAATGAGAATGTTACTTTTATATTTGTTTGCCCAAAACAGAGACAGTAGAACCACATTTGCACCATTTTTTTTTTAATGAGAAGGAGAATTTTAATGAGATTTGGTTTCACTTCTTGATGTCAGCCAGTGTGTGATCTCTTATCGTAGCCTTGGTCTGATTCCAGTTGGCAAGAGAGCAATGAAAGGCAGAAAAAGAGTAGCCCATCTCAGTAAAGGAAACAGGATGCTTTAAGAAAGTGAAGTCTATAGAGAATGATAGTAGAAGGAATTTGATCACCCACCCTACCTTATTATTTAATCTAGTACTTTCTCCTAAACTATCCTGAAATATTAACAATTTAAAAGTTGAATGTTTGACACTCAAATGTTAAAAACACAACCTAATTTCTAAAAGATGATCACATTTTCAGATTCATGAGGCGATTTATAGTTCCCCAATTTTTCTCAAGAAAATTAAAAACAAAATAACAGTTTTACATTTTACATTTAATTGGCCTAAAATTATACCAGCCTCTGCTGTTACCCTATCATATGACCAGAAATCCATCTCCAATCTCTAGAAAATCTGTCATTAATCCACATATATTATATAGGTGCAGACAGGAGCAAATCAAGGGAAAGAAGCAAGTGTGAAGGAAGCACAATCTTTTTCCCTAAGCATATCAAAAATCTTTAGAGGCACTGTGGAATGACTATGAGTGTCTGCTGTGAGATTTCACGGAGGATGTGCAGTATGATAGAAAGAAAATCACTAATTTTGCTTTGCCATGCTATTCTGCAAAGGATAAGAGCAAGAAATAGGAAAAAAATGGATATTTAAAGCCTTTTGCCCCAGAGCATGTCTACCTTTCATATCATCAGTTTAACTGATTCTATCTCATAGCTGAATTCCCTGGCTTATAGAAATAGCCAAAATTTAAAGACTTGGTTGAATTGGATGCTACGTGATCTTATCCAAATGACTTTTCTTAAATTTGTCTCAGGGCTTAAAGGACAGTTGCTTAGTAAGCAATATATGAATGCAAAAGTCTGGAACTTAAATCTAGTCTCATAGAAGAAGTTTCTCCCAAATGAGGGGGCACTTTTCTTTATCAGGCACACTGACAAAATACAGCCCTGTTAATTCAGCAAACAAAGATGTTGTACCTCCTAGGAGAGAAATATAAAAACTGCAGAGGATGAGAATTTCCATGTGGATATAAACCTGAGCAGACAGCCTTCATACTGGCTGGCTGGCCAGCCTTCCCCCGCTATGGTATTGCTAGCCATGGCCACTTTGCCTGTTAACCAAGTAATGAAGATTTAAGAAGCAAATAAATTCAAGCAAGCAAACAATTAGTCAGTTAATAAATATGCTCTAAACCCTTGAAGAGCTCAGCACTGTGCTGGATACCCAGGCAGACATAGACAAAGAACAAAATCTCAAGAAACTTGCAATTACCCAATAGAAAAAGACATGCTCTTGACCAAGAAAGATAAATTATGAGTTACTAAGGAGAAATAAAAAAAACCTTCAGACTGTGGTGTGACTTTATAACTTTGGACAAATCAGTAAACTCTGGGTCTCTATCTCCTCAAACAGAAATCAAGGAGGGTGAACTAAATTATTTCTCTTAAAGATGTAATGAGTCCGTGAATTAAGTTATAAATTATATGTCCCTGAATGGGAACAGGGTTACACAATATTTAAGTATTCAAACTCTAGTTAAGACCATTTTGGGTCAAATCCTGACCCTATCACTTATGGTGAGAAATTGAATAAGGAACTTAATGTTGTTAACCCTAAATTTCCTAAGCCTCTCCTGTTGCTACTCCTTGTTTGGACGCAAAGGTTTCTCATACTATAAAGATTATTAGTATCACTGCTATTAGTGAAATCAAAGAGCTTACTGAGGAGACTGCGTTTCAAGTTGTGTATGCATCTGGGTAATCAGAGCAATGTCGACATATTCCGGATAATCCGAGGAAATGTTGAGGGAAACATGTTATGTTGAAGCCTACAAATATAACTGTGAAGTGGATTTTTTGCTCTGGTATTATCAAGAGTATATCCTGAGAATAAGGGAAAACAGTGAATAAAACCTCCTATGACAGCAAACACTGCCCCTATTGATAATACGTAATGGAAGTGTGCTGCTACATAGTACGTGTAATGAAGAACAATATCTAATGAAGAGTTGCTAGTACAATGCCTGTTAGGCCCCCTGCAGTAAATAAAGCCCAAGGCTCATAATTCATTGGGGATCATTTAATATTTCCTCCATGAAGGGTGGCAAGTCAGCTGAATACTTTTACCCCAGTAGGGATGGCAATAATTATAATGGCTGATGTAAAGTATGCTTGTGTGACGTCTGTTCCCACAGTGAACATATGATGGGCTCATACAATGAAATCTAGGAAACCAATGGATATTATTGCCCCAGATTATTCCCATATAACCAAAGGGTTCCTTTTTTGCCTGAATATTGTCACCTATTGGTAACAATATGTGAAATTATTCCACAACTTGGTGGAATTAGAATATAGATTTCTGGGTGTCCAAAGAATCAGAGTAAGTGTTGACATAAGATGGGATCTCCTCCCCCAGCAGGATTGAAGAAAGTAGTATTTAGGTTTTTGTCTGTCAGTAACACAGTAATTCCAACTGCTAATACTGGTAGTGATAGGAGTAACAGGACGGCAGTAATTAGGCCAGATCAGACAAACGGGGGTGTCTGGTATTGAGATATTGCAGGGGGTTTTACATTAATGATTGTAGTAATGAAGTTAGTAGCACCTAAAATTAAAGAAACACCTGCAAGCTGCAAGAAAAAAATGGTGAGGTCCACAGATGCTTCTGCATGGGCTAGGTTGACAGCTAGAGGAGGACGTACGGTTCATCTGGTTCCTGCACAGGCCTCTGCTATTGACGATGCAAGTAAGAGTAGGAAGGATGGGGGAAGAAGTCAGAAGCTTGTATTATTTATTCGAGGGAACGCTGTATGAGATGCTCCAATTATTAATGGCAACAATCAGTTCCCAAAGCCCCCGATGATGATTGGTATTACCATAAAGAAGATTATTACTAATGCATGAACAGTGACAATTACATTAAAGATCTGATCATCTCCTAGTAGAGTGCAGGGTTGGCTGAGTTCAGCTCGAATTAAAAGGCTAAGGATGGTTCCTGGGGCGTCTGGGTGGCTCAGTTGGTTAAGCGACCGACTTTGGCTCAGGTCAGGATCTCACGGTTGGTGAGTTCGAGCCCCGCGTTGGGCTCTGTGCTGACAGCTCAGAGCCTGGAGCCTGCTTCGGACTCAGTGTCTCCCGATCTCTCTGCCCCTCCCCTGCTCACGCTCTGTGTCTCTCTGTCTATCAATGATAAATAAAAACGTTTTAAAAAAAAAAAAAGGCGGCTAAGGGTGGTTCCTACTATGCCAGCTCAGGCACCAAATAGGAGGTAGAGAGTGCCAATATCTTTGTGGTTAGTGGAAAATAGTCAGCGGTTTATGAACATAGGTAAAATAGCTGAGTAAAGCATTAGACTATAATTTCCTATTGCTGTGAAACAAACCATCCAAAATCCAATGGCTTAAAACAATAACCATGCATTATTCTTGGAGTCTATGGAACATATGGGTGTTTTGGTTAGTGTCAGCTGGGCTCACTGTTACATCCACAATTAGTTGTGTATTGAACAGGCAGCTCTCTTACGAGTTTGGGGGTTAGCTGGTATAATCTGGCCTAAGATGGTCCTAGCGAGGACACTTGGCCTCTCTTCCACATGGATCTCATCATCCAACAGCTAGTCCAGGTTTCTTCACATGACAGTGGTGGAGCTCCAAGAGAAAGGACCCTTGAGGCCTTCACTCAGAACCAGCACACTGCCAACTCAAGTACATTCTGTAGTCCAAAGCAAAATGTACGGTCCTAGATTTGAGAGATGGAGAAATAAACTTCACTTCTTGGTAGGAAAATAGATGTGCATACCTGAGAGAGGGGTGAGACTGGGAGAGTATTAAAGAATCAAGGCTGTATTTCCAATTGATCTACTACTTTCATTAAAGTACTTAAAGTGCTTGGTGCTTAAGTAAACATCAGTCATTGCCATTACAAGTTGAAGCAGAATTCAGAAGTTAAAATCATCAAAAGCTGTGTATCTATATGGTATTAAAGCTAGACGCTCTTAAATTAGTAAGGAACAGTTTTTGCTAGAATGTGAAGTGGGCAACAGAAAACAGAATGTTTGAGTGAGGAGTTGGGAAGACTTGACAATGTGGGGCTTAGTAACCGATGTTGGAGGTGTATTGGGACTATCAGAAAGGAAAGGTAGACCTTAATAGGGTCCATGAGCTTGGGGGTCTTTGACCGTCTCTACTAAATTAGAGTTCTAAACTGCCAACTTGTCCTCTGTTCTTTTAAGTACCTGGATTAAGAAAGGAAAGCAAACAAGGCTGAAGACTATCTGTTTACTAAGCAGTCTAGATTAATTCAGAGCTAATAATTAAAGGTGAGACCCTATATTAGCTGTAGATAAGACAAGTAATAGCTACTCCAAAAAGTAAATGTGGACAATGCAAAGAGATACACTCCAAGACCTCCTAAAAGAAATGTCCATGTTTGTGGTCTGCTACTAATGACTTTAATGGGAGGATTTTCAGGTCATAGAGGAAAAAATCTGGAAGAAGAAAAGCTTTTCCATACCTCCCTCCAGTAACAGTATGGACTAATTCTAGGAACAAACCAAGTTGTGTACATTTTTTTTTTCATCAATACTCAGCAACATATTGTGAGGGTTGGGGATAGAAAGAGAAAATGACCAAGCACAGCAAAATTCCTTTGACAAGATTCCATTATACAATCAATAATTTTTAAACATCATTTATATTCAATTCCATACAGGGTCTATTGTTACTCCACACATAAATATGGTAGAATTTATGTGCTTCAGGTACAGAAAACACTAGGAATGATGGACAATACTGTGGACATTGATAATCCCTCAATATGAACAACATCTAACAAGTTGTAGTAACTAGAAATGCTTGTTTTATCAAAATTGGGCACTGTACCAAATTTCCAATTATACCTCTGCTTATGTGTAGTCCAGTATAGAGGACTAAAATCAGGGTTTACAGATAGGGATCCTGGGTTTACGTACTGGCTCTCATGTTAAACAGGCCATGGAAAAGTATTTTTACTTCTTTAGGGCTCAGTTTGTTTATCTGTAAATGAGGGATCAGAAATACATGTTACAGGTTTACTGTATTAAAAATGACAAAATTTGTTTTTAAACAATTATTTATTATAAATTGATATACAAATTTATTTAACACCAAGTAAGTACCCAGCACTACACTCAGTACTAATAATTCAGAGACAAGGGGCACCGAAGTAGCTCAGTAGGATGAGCTTCCAACTCTTGATACTATAGCATGGGCTCAGGTCATGATCCCAGAGTCATGGGATGGAGCCCCATGTTGTACTCCATGCTAAGTATGGAGCTTGCTTGAGATTCACTCTTTCTTCCCCTCTGTCCCTCTCCCGCACATGTTATTTCTCTCTCTAAAATAAAAAAAAAATAACTTTAATTTTAAAAAATAGTTCAGAGATGAATAAAATATGGGCTCTGTCCTCAAGGAACTTAAATCCTATTTTGAGAAATTCTGATAATTAACTATAAAACAAAGTGCGATAAATGGTAACAAATTGTTATGAAAACCCAGGAGAGGTTAATTAAGAAAGTAGGCAGATGGATGAGCCAAAAAAGATAACAAATAAGATGTAACATAAGAATTGGGCCTTAAAGAATGACTATAAATTTGCCTGACTAATCAGCTGAGAGAAAGGCAAACTCATCATGAACCTAAGTTAGGGGACAGGGAAAAGCACTTGGGGAACAGCAACATGGCCATGTGTCTAAAGCGGGTAGTACCTGGAGAGTGTTATGCTAAGTGAAATAAGCCATACAGAGAAAGACAGATACCATATGTTTTCACTCTTCTGTGGATCCTGAGAAACTTAACAGAAACCCATGGGGGAGGGGAAGGAAAAAAAAAAGAGAGAGGTTAGAGTGGGAGACAGCCAAAGCATAAGAGACTCTTAAAAATTGAACAAACTGAGGGCTGATGGGGGGTGGGAGGGAGGGCCGGGTAGGTGATGGGTATTGAAGAGGGCATCTTTTGGGATGGGCACTGGGTGTTGTATGGAAACCAATCTGACAATAAATTTCATATATTTAAAAAAAATTTTTTTAAAGTAGGTAGTACACGGTAACAAGAAGTGGTAGACAAGTTCTCAGACTGTAGGTGTGAGTTGTGCCCAATTATAAAACATCTCTTTGATGAGACAAGGGTCAGCATTGTGTTTGTTGGTCATATGAGGCCATCAGACTTTTTTGAGCAGAAAATAACAAAATAATGCCTTGTTGTTAGGAAGACTGTTTTTGGTCTGTGTTTTTGTTTTTTTGAGACAGTATAAAGGACAAATTGAAAAACCTAAATTGGATATAAACGTGGGGTTTTTTATCTTATTTTTTATGTTTTGGCATTAATCTGGAGAAGGAATGATGAGACATTGGGTAGAGCAAAAGACTGGGGCATGGTTGTTGGAAGAGAAGAGATGAATTTCAGAGCTATTTCTGTGGAAAAGGAAGCTAACATTATAACTGATGGAATATAGAAAGTGAGAGAAATTAAAGATGACTCAGAGGCTTCTACCAAGGGAATTGTGTGTATAGTAGTCCCATTAACCAAGACACAATGTCCAGAAAGAAGGATGTATTTTGGAAAAGAAGAAGAGAATGAGTTCAGTTCAGGGTAAGTTGAGTTTAACAAGCCAGCAGGATATCCAGATGGAAATGTCCAGAAGGCTGGGCACAGATGCAAAGTGTGCAATTTACTTTTCCCTTCTTTCCTCCACCGCAAAATGGATGGGATATTGCTTGCCACTTCTCTCCAAGGACCGTGGAGAGGATTAATGAGGCAGTGTTCACATTTATTCCACACCAAGGATCAATGAGAGCTTGGCAAGTATTAGGTTGGAGTCCCATTATGTGAACTTGAAAATAAAGCAGCTTTGATATAAAAGTCGTTGAGGGAGGAGAATGAAAACCTGCAAGACCACATTGTAGAATACACTTGTACTTGAGGCAGCCAGGGCAGGCACAGCTTTGGTGGAGGTGGGCACTAGCTTGTTTCCAGCTGAAGGCAATGAAAGTGAACCAGCCTTCCTATTGTCTGCCCTTTCTTTTTAAATTCATTTGCAAAGCCACCAGGACTCAGCCCAAATGTGAGTTTAGGAATTAGTCATACAGAGCTCTTACAATACTTTACAGTGAAACCCATTTCACATTTTCTCTCTTCTTCAATAAAAATGATTTCTGAAGCAAGCTACTGTTAGCTGCCTCTATTTTTTATATGAATAACTTTGTGTTGTCTATATGCTAGTGATTAATTCGCAACAATGAGGTCATCAAGAAACATTCTTGAGACCACTGCCAAGATAACAGCTCGAATCTGAAGTATTCCTTTTAAAAGCATGACCTCAGGCATAGAATTATGCCTGTTTATTAAACGCATAAAATGGGAAGGTTTCCTAAGTTTCCAGTTCAAAACTCTTTAATTCACAGATTTTCTTCCTCTTGCTACACTTCAGAGAGGGCAGAGAAACAAACACGGAATGAGGAATAGAGGATACAATTTTAAGAACATGTTCTGCGAGAGTTCAGACAGATCTGATTATAAATTTGTCACTTACTGTGTGCCCTTCATTCTGGTCTTTCTGGGCCTCAGCGTCCTTATTTTTAGAGTGTAGTATCAGGAGGAATGAACTCTTGCCACTTGCTATCTGTGTGACCCAGTACGAATTATTGAATGTCATTCAGCTTCAGTCTTCTCCTCTATCAAATGGGGAGAATATTACCTGCCATAGTTTATGTAACAAGTGCATGAGAAGAAATTGGTCTTTAGTCTTGGGTCTGATACAGGGATATTGCTAAATAAATGGCAATTGTTATGCTGCTGATGGTGGCACTACCAATGTGACAATATGAAGCAGACGGCTCACTGAAGAGCTTCAATAAAGGTAAAAATTAACTATGGCTTGTGAATAGGGTTATCACTACAAATAGGTCCTGTGTCATACAGGTGATAATATACAGCATGATTATTTTAAATAGGAAATGAAATCACCAAAGTACAGCCTTAGATGAATAAAACTACCATATTACCTGTTCTGCCTTGGTTTCAAATGAGGAAACATAGTAAGTTGTTAGGATATTTTAAAATATACAAAAATAGGGGCGCCTGGGTGGCTCAGTCAGTTAAGTGTCCAGCTATCGGCTCAGGTCATGATTTCATAGTTTGTGAGTTCAAGATGTGCATCCGGCTCTGTGCTGACAGTTCCAAGCCTGGAGCCGGCTTTGGATTCTGTGTCTCCTTCTCTCTCTGCCCCTCCCCTGCTCATTCTCCCTCTCTCCCTCTCCCCTCCCCCCCATTTCTTTCTTTCTCTCTCTCTCTCTCTCAAAAATAAATAAATGTAAAAAAAATTTTAAGTATATATATGAAAATAAAACAAAAATTTGGAACTTTTAAAAATGTATTATGCTAGAGCCAACTCATTCATTCTCAGTAGTGGTCTCTCAGATGCTCACAGCTAAGAGTCTTCAAAACAGGCCCAGAGACATTAGCCTCTCTTGGCCTCATCCTGGGAAAATGTCTGAATATTAGATGTAAATAATGCTGGGGGTATCCTCAATTTTGAGGATATTCTCTGCTGAGAAAATCAGCAGAGAAGGAAGACAAAAATGGGTGTCTGGCAACTTCCATTCCAGTGGTTTTGGGAACAGATACAGACTAGTGCAAACATCAGAGAGGCTTGCTTTGGTAGTAATTTTCTATCTTTCCTTGAAAAACAGATGGCTTCTTTTTTAGTATTGTATTTGCTGCCATGTTGGCACTTAATACTACCTAAACCTTATATTCATTAAAGGCAAGGTCATTTGAGAAAGAATCAAGAAAAAAGGCAAAGAATGGGATTACCTCCCCTTCCTTTCCTGATATTACAGGTTGCTGGACCTGAAACTAACCCGCCTTTGTCCTCTGAACCTAAATCCACTATTAATCAGGAATATATTTAAGGTTAAATAGAGTCCCAATGTACAGCCTTGTATTTTTCCCATTACTTCTTACTTCTTAAGACTGCTCGTTCTGTGGATGCTTGAGTGGCTCAGTCGGTTAAGCATCCGACTTCGGCTCAGGTCATGATCTCACGGTTTGTGAGTTTGAGCCGCATGTCAGGCCCTGTGCTGACAGCTCCAAGCCTGGAGCCTGCTTCTGATTCTGTGTCTCCTTCTCTCTCTGCCCCTTCCCCACTTGTGTTCTGTCTCCCTCTATCAAAAATAAATAAATGTAATAAAAAAATTTTAAAGACTGCTCATTCTGCATCATGAACCTAATTTCAGAGTTCCTCAAACATCCTCCACCATTGCCCTTCTCACTCCAGGATCCTAGGGTTATTTATTCATCCTGTGCCTCAGAGAAGACAGTCTGCCTGTCTGTCTGTCTCCATCTGTCTGTCTGTCTATCTCTATCTCCTCAAGAAACAGGAACTTATTGTACTATGTCCACTAAAGCTATCTACTAAACTCCCTGGAAAAAGACTAATTGGTGTTAATGATGTAGGTTTTGCCTTTTTTTTTTTTTTTTTAGAATTTGAGGAGAGTAATCTCTATTTCTCTTCTACTGTGTATTCATTCCCCTTTCCATATCCATTCTAAGGACAGATTTAAAGCAGAATAATATCTATGAAAAAGGGGAAGAAAACTGTATTGTAATAAGCCCTTTTTATCATCTCCTTAAACCATACCATGGGCACCATGATTTATTCCATCTCTTGATAGAACCTGTGTTCATTAGAGGAAAGCAAAAGCTATCCATAGGAAGAGCAATGGCTATAATTCCAGCCACATAAATTAGTTTCAAGGACCCTAATGCAAGTTATTGGATGTGTGTAAGAAACGTGCAGTGGAACAGAGGGATATTTATATTTATATATTTATACATATTTTAAGCCTGATATATTTATATCTGATATATATTTATATCTGATATATCTATATCAGATTTAAAATCAGTCTCATATTTGGGATGTGTACTTTGTTGTATCTGTTGTGAAAACTACTCTTCTACACAGGATGTCAACTGCTTCGATTAGCTAATCTATTACTTTGCTGGGTAGAGGAGTGAAGTAAACACTTAGAAATATTCATTTTGATTCCCACTGCTACCACCAATGTTTCAAGGTTAAGATGCTATCCTTTACTGTAGTACATTACTGCTATTAACGTTTTAACACTTTCAAAGGCAATTGTATACTTGGCCAATTAACTGCTATGGGGGATTGACCTTTCACCAGTTATGCTGAGAATTAATATTATGACACATAATTTTTGCCCTAGGGAATATCAGTGTTAGAAATGATTTGTGAAAATATAATTTCAGTTGACTGACTTTATTAAAATATTGCTGCCAAATTCTAGATATTATAAAAACATAAAGAAATATTCTTATTAAAGGTGAAAGTGACGGAGAAGAGCAAGAAGTGTGCAAATATTAGAGTGTTATCAAAATGTTTCTGAAAAAAATGTATTATAAAATTTTTCCATACCTGGTCCCCAAAATGGAATTTTGAGGCAGGTTAAGCAAACATCAAATGCGATAAAAACATTATACTAAGGATTACAGTAACAAAAAAATTGAAAATAAATGAAAGCCATGTGGCATTATGGTTAACAACATAATCTGAAAGTGAGAAGTCGGTCATATAACTGGTTAGAAAAGATAGTGCTGAGATTCATGGCAGCCAAAGAAAAAAAGGAAATCATTTGCTCAGGGGGGACAATTTTACCTGGCATTAAACTCTGAGAGAAATGTACAAAAGTTTCTTTACATAAAGAATATTTTCCTAGCTATTGAGAAATGAATTAAGTAGCTGTTTTACAAAAGATAAGGAAAGTATATTCATGTTTTTTTGCAAATTTGTGACCAAAATAAAAAAAAAGCCAAGAATATGCTAAAAGAATAGTTCTATGAAGAGTTTCATGGGGCACTTGGGTGGTTCAGTTGGTTAAGTGTCTGACTTCAGCTTAGGTCATGATCTCACAGTCCTTGAGTTTGAGCCCTGCATAGGGCTCTGTGGTGACAGCTCAGAGCCTGGATCCTGCTTGGGATTCTGTTCTCCTCTCTATCATTCCCCCACTTGTACTCTGTCTCTCTCAAAAATAAACATTAAAAATAAAAAATAAAAAAAAGAGTTTCTACCCAGCCCTAGGGTGCTTGGATGGCTAAGTCAGTTGAGTGTCCAATTTCACCTCAGGTCATGATCTCCCAGTTCATGGGTTTGAGCCCCGTGTTGGGCTCTGTGCTGACAGCTCCCAGCCTGAAGCCTACTTCAGATTCTGGGTCCCCCTCTCTCTGCTCCTCTCCTGCTTATGCTCTGTCTCTCTCTCTCTCTCTCTCTCTGTCTCTCTCTCTCAAAACTAAATTAAAAAAAAAAGTTTCGGGGCGCCTGGGTGGCTCAGTCAGTTAAGCGTCCGACTTCGGCTCAGGTCATGATCTCACGGTCTGTGAGTTCGAGCCCCGCGTCAGGCTCTGTGCTGACAGCTCAGAGCCTGGAGCCTGTTTCAGATTCTGTGTCTCCCTCTCTCTCTGCCCCTCCCCTGTTCACGCTCTGTCTCTCTCTGTCTCAAAAATAAATAAACATTAAAAAAAAATTTTTTTTTAAAGTTTCTATGTGGGCATAAAATAATGCAATCCACAGCTGTTATTTCTTGTAGCCTAATTGATAAAAGGGGGGAATAAAGCTCTTATTTATTAAAGGGACCACCTCTCAATGTTTGAAACAAAAGCTTCATGGAATATTTTGTAAGCAAGGGAGATCTATATCAATAGAGCTCAGTATTACTGATCAAAGCAAGATGATGATTTTATGAGGGTTTTGAGACACAGAGAGTTCAAGGACTGGTGGACTTTTGGAACCAACAGTGATTAAGAATTAGGTGATCTTTAGTAGCTATGAAAGTGTCTAAAAGTGGAAGTATCTCAAGCTGTAGAATTGTCTCACAAGTCAGCCATAATGAAGCTACTGTCGATTAGCTGACCTTCACCTACGTGGTGATGGTCACAAATTGGGCATTTTCCAGAAGTGTAGTTATAAAAGCAAGTTGTCAGGGAATGATCAGGACAGATCATAGGCACATGACTTTCTTGAGTATGGAGTATAGAAGTTTTTAGTCTTAGAGCAGAGAATCTACAAACGGACAGTTACCTCTCCCCCTTGTTGCCTCAGTTAAGACTTTTAAGGAACTCATTAGTAGTCAATTTGAGTTTTAGTTCTCACTGAGTCACTGATTAACAAATGTTCCATATTTTGATTACAGGATATCAACATTGCTTTGGAGACCAGATGTGTAGGTAGTAAAGTTAGCATATTGTTGTAAAAAGTGAGGAATTTACATTGCTTTCCATATACTAGCAACGAACAGAGTTTGAAATTAAAAACACAAAACCATTTGCCCTACAACCAAATAATAATAGTAATCACAGCAACAAAATAATAATAAATCTTATACATAAATCTAAAAAACTTCTAAGACCCATACAAGGAAAACTATAAAAGTGATGAAAGAAATTGAAGAAAAGTCTACACAAATTGAGCCACATTCCACATTCACAGATAGGAAAACTCAATACTGTTAGTATTTCAGAACTTTCCAACTTGATCTATATATTCAATGTAATCCCAATCAAAATCCCAGTGAGTCATTTTGTGGATGTTTGCAAAGTGACTCTTACTAATGTTTATATGAAAGACAAAAGATCCAGAATATTGAAAGAGCCAACACAATATTGCAAAAGCAGAACAAAGTCTAAAGATTAACCCTACCCAAAGTCATGACTTCCTACAAAGTTACAATAATCAAGACAGTATTGACAAAAGAATAGATGAATAGATCAGTGGGGCACAATCAAAAGCTCAGGAAGAGACACACACAAATTTAGTCAACTGGAGACAAGGTATTTTCAACAAGTGGTACTGGAACAACACGACATCCACATGCAAAAAAACAAAAACAAAAGCAAAAACAACACACGAATTTAGACAGAGAACGTTCACAAAAAGTACCTTAAAATGGATTATGGACCGGGGCGCCTGGGTGGCGCAGTCGGTTAGGCGTCCGACTTGAGCCAGGTCACGATCTCGCGGTCCGTGAGTTCGAGCCCCGCGTCAGGCTCTGGGCTGATGGCTCAGAGCCTGGAGCCTGTTTCTGATTCTGTGTCTCCCTCTCCCTCTGCCCCTCCCCCATTCATGCTCTGTCTCTCTCTGTCCCAAAAATAAATAAACGTTGAAAAAAAAATTAAAAAAAAAATAAATTAAAAAAAAATGGATTATGGACCTAAGCATAAAGGACAAAACTACAAAATCCCTAGAAGATAATATAAGAGAAAATCCAGGTAACCCTGGGTTTGGCAATGAGTTTTTAGATACATACTAAAAGCATGATCCATAAAAAAATTAATCAAGTTGGACTTTATTAAAATTACAAACTTCTATTCTGTGAAAGACACTGCTAAAAGAATTAAAAGACAAACAACAGAAACAACACACTGGGAGGAAATATTTGCAAAACACATATCTGGTAAATAATTTGTGTCCAAAATACAGAATGAATTTTTAAAATTCAACAAGTGTTTTTTTTTTGTTTTCTTTGGGTAAATAGTGAGTACTAGAACGACTGGATCATACAGTATTTCTATTTTTGAAACAAACAACTCAATTTTTAAAATAAACAAAAGATATGGACTCCCCACCAAAGAATATATACCAATGACCATTAGGCATATGAAAAGTGTCATCCTAAGTCATTAGGGAAATGCAAATTAAAACCACAGTGATATGCCAATATGCAACTATTAGAATGATTAAAATCCAAAACAATGACAACATTAAATGCTACTGAGGTTGTGGAACAATAGGAACTCTCATTTATTGGTGCCCATGGAAAAATTCCCACAGTAGTATCCTCTCTAGCAAAGGCTTCAACACTTCAGAACTTACTCTTCTTATCACACTAAATATACACTTAGCATATGATATAGCAATTATACTCTTTGATATTTAGTTAAAAACATCTACCTATACAAAAACCTACACACACATATTTCTGGCAACTTTATTTATAATAGCTGAAGCTTAAAAGCAACCAAGATGTCCTTGAGTAGGTAAATGGATAAACTGAGTACCTTAATATAATAGAATATTATTCAGCAATAAAAAGAAATGAGCTATCAAACCACAAAAAGACATTAAGGAGGAATCTTAAGTGTATATTGCTTAAGTGAAAGATGACAGTCTGTAAAGGCTACCTATTATATGATAACAACTAGTGACATTTTGGAAAATATAAAACTATGGAGACAGTAAAAAGATCATTGGTGGCTAGGGACTTGGGGGAAGGGGCAAAAGAAATGAATAGGTGGAGCACAAAAAATTTTTAGGGCATTGAAACTATTCTGTATGATACTGTAATGGTGGACACATGATATTTATATGTATCAATTTTGTAGGCATTTATGAAAATCCATACAACACAAAGAGTAAACCCTGAAGTAAACTATGGGCTTTTAGTTATTAATAATGTATCAATATTAGTTCATCATGCATTAACAATGTGCCATTGTTAGCAAGGTGTTAATAATAGGAGAAACTGAGGAGGGAGGTTGTATGTGGTAGCTTTCTGTACTTTCTGCTTAATTTTTCTGTAAATATACAATTGCTTTAAAAATAAAGTCTATCAGTTAAAAAAGCAGTGAAAAATCTGACTTGACTTCTTGCCCAAAGAAAGTCATTCTATCCCCAAAGGGAAATAAGCTACTTATGTCAGAGTCAACAAGCAAAACAAAGCTCTTCTACCCCAGAACTAGACCCACAAATGTATGGCCAACTAATCTTTGACAAAGCAGGAAAGAACATCCAA
Organism: Acinonyx jubatus; assembly: GCF_027475565.1. Classification (NCBI taxonomy): domain Eukaryota; kingdom Metazoa; phylum Chordata; class Mammalia; order Carnivora; family Felidae; genus Acinonyx; species Acinonyx jubatus. The sequence continues at coordinate 128,983,439 of NC_069380.1, read as the reverse complement.
TGGAAAAAAGACAGTCTCTTTATCAAATGGTGCTGGGAGAACTGGACAGCAACATGCAGAAGGTTGAAACTAGACCACTTTCTCACACCATTCACAAAAATAAACTCAAAATGCATAAAGGACCTGAATGTGAGACAGGAAACCATCAAAACCCTAGAGGAGAAAGCAGGAAAAGACCTCTCTGACCTCAGCCGTAGCAATCTCTTACTTGACACACCCCAAAGGCAAGGGATTTAAAAGCAAAAATGAACTACTGGGACCTTATGAAGATAAAAAGCTTCTGCACAGGAAAGGAAACAACCAACAAAACTAAAAGGCAACCAGTGGAATGGGAAAAGATATTTGCAAATGACATATCGGACAAAGGGCTAGTATCCAAAATCTATAAAGAGCTCACCAAACTCCACACCCGAAAAACAAATAACCCAGTGAAGAAATGGGCAGAAAACATGAATAGACACTTCTCTAAAGAAGACATCCGGATGGCCAACAGGCACACGAAAAGATGCTCAACGTCGCTCCTCATCAGGGAAATACAAATCAAAACCACACTCAGATATCACCTCACGCCGGTCAGAGTGGCCAAAATGAACAAATCAGGAGACTATAGATGCTGGAGAGGATGTGGAGAAACGGGAACCCTCTTGCACTGTTGGTGGGAATGCAAATTGGTGCAGCCACTCTGGAAAACAGTGTGGAGGTTCCTCAAAAAATTAAAAATAGACCTACCCTATGACCCAGCAGTAGCACTGCTAGGAATTTACCCAAGGGTAATCAGTACCAAGGAGTACTGATGCATAGGGGCACTTGTACCCCAATGTTTATATCAGCACTCTCAACAATAGCCAAATTATGGAAAGAGTCTAAATGTCCCTCAACTGATGAATGGAAAGAAATTGTGGTTTCTATACACAATGGAGTACTACGTGGCAATGAGAAAGAACGAAATATGGCCCTTTGTAGCAACGTGGATGGAACTGGAGAGTGTGATGCTAAGTGAAATAAGCCATACAGAGAAAGACAGATACCATATGGTTTCACTCTTATGTGGATCCTGAGAAACTTAACAGAAACCCATGGGGGAGGGGAAGGGAAAAAAAAAAGAGGTTAGAGTGGGAGAGAGCCAAAGCATAAGAGACTCTCAAAAACTGAGAACAAACTGAGGGTTGATGGGGGGTGGGAAGGAGGGGAGGGTGGGTGATGGGTATTGAGGAGGGCACATTTTGGGATGAGCACTGTATGGAAGGAAACCAATTTGACAATAAACTTCATATACTGAAAAAAAAAGGCAGATCATGTAAAACAATCATAGGTGAAGTATACTTGGACACATGGTATGCTGAAATATCCTGTCAGAGAGATGGGGAAAAGCAGAGACAAGTGTAAGATTGAGGCCAAGGATGAAATCACCGGGGCAAAGAGGACACTAGTACAAATTATCAAGTCCCAGATAGTACAAGAAAACAAACTGAGCTGGATACTGATACAGAAGCGGTAGAATCATGTGTTGAACATTGTGTGGGAACACAGACATCTCAGTAACAGAGGCTGTCAAGTCATGTGGAGACCAGAAATCACATCCAGTACATGAAAAGGTGTACTGGGAAAGGCAAAGGAATAGGGCACCTAGTCCTACCTTCTGGAGTTCTAAGAATAGTCTCAAATCCCATTTGGACCAAGAGTGCAAACTACTTGCCATGGCTTTAGCAGTGTGTCCGTCACACGCAATGGAAATACAGTCTATACAACCAAACCCATCAACTGCTGGGATTCCCTCCCCAACACCAGTCTCACTAGACATTTTGTGCATGTCCCAAACCACACTCTAGAAGGAAAAAAATGCCTATGACACTGTGTAATATTTTGGTCTCATCAGTTTTGGAATCAAGTGGAACTAAGCTTACAAGTAACAGACTTCGAGTACATCCTGCTAGGCTAAGCAAAGGGAGTGATTTTCTGAATCCCTGATGAGAAGAGTAGGCTCTGAAGTGTAGACACCTTGCTAGAGGATATGACTGAGTGGGACCTTTCCACAGACAGCAGATAAGCCAAGAGCAGTGGGAGAGATGGCTCTGCAAAGGCTGGCGGGCTGGAAGGGAGGTAGGTATACACCAAGAGACTTCTCTTTATGGGTGTTCTGCCCAAAATACACTTTCAGTTGTTTTCAGACATTCTGACTCTTCCCACTGGAACCTGAGAATATCACCACTCTGAGTCCATGGATCTTCTGAAGTCAATTATTCCAACTATTTCAAAAGGGAGAATTCAAGGTACATGGTAAACAGGAGTTAAAGAGTGTGTGCATATATATCTGTCTGACAAAACATGCATCTCTAACTGAATATGGCCATCTTCCTCAATCATGAATGAATAGAAAAGGAAACATAAAATACAGCCATTACATTTTGATGCATCAACACTAGCATTTTCAGATGCCAAAGAGTTTTCTTCCAGAAATGATATATATCAAGCAGACTGATGAGTTTTCACAATCATAACATTTAACAAGGCCAAAAGCTCACTAATGATAGACATATCTCTTAATTCAATTCTATATGAAGATTTATAAAACCAGCTCAGTGTCTTTCCATAGAAAGCAATCAATATATGTTTACCAAATTGAATCAAATTGAATCATTTCACTGAAGTGGCTTGTACAAAGTAAATGCTCAATTTATTTATTTTTGTACTGATGTAAGAACTTCATTCTCATACACAGTAAAGTGACTTTGTAAAAGCAAAGGCTTAAGGTTGTCTGAAATAACCTGTAAAAAGAAATAATCAAGTGTTGACAGCATAGTAAATGAATGAAGCCAGGTTTCTATAATCACAGAAAAATTTGACTAAGTATGAAATTCTATTCTACTTTTTTTCCTGAGATCTGATATATGTCTTGTAATCTTCCAACTGAGACACACACATTTTATTACACTCTTATTTAGTCTGCTTGATGTAGAATTAACTTGTAAGCTATGTAACATGTGACAGCAAGGCTGTAATTATTTAATTAAGACACAACTAACAAACAAATGAAATATATAATTCAAAATAAAACACCTGTTTTCGTTCTCTGTATCTTGCCTCAGAATTGACTTTAAACAACTCAGCCAGTTTAATCACAGCCTACAATGGGTCTACAACTGAGCAAGTTTGGTGGTTGTACCTGTACTGATCAGGGACAATGTTCTTGATATGTAGGTGTTTCAATGAGTGATTGATTACTCAGGTAATAAGTGATAAAATAGATCAAAAGAGAAGTGATGAGATCTTGTATGTTTTCATTCATTTGTCAACAAAAATTTTAATACCTACTATGCGGCATGTAATTTCATTTCTCCACTGTTATCACAGTTCTATCAAATGTTTGGTACTTTATAAACCTTAGCCAAATGAAATTATACAAACATTTGTAACTGACTTAGGTCAAAATCATTTTAGTGATTCTCTTCGAATGCTAGGAACATATTAAAACAAAGAAAAAACACTTCAGAACATTATAGACAAATTCATTAACAGGTTATGTTAATGCTATTGCCTACAGCTGTTCCAGCGGAGTAATTTTTGGTAATTGTGCTAGCATGCCACAAAGTTAAAAAAAAAAAACTGAAATGTACAAATCCATTAAAGTTTCAGAAAGGCTGTTATATTTTATAGACTATGTGATGCAAAGTTGGATTAGTTTAGCACTAAATTATTCATGTTCTATATAACTCTTCATATTCCATAAAACTGTTCCATATAAACACCAAAAATCTCACCTTGGATATATTTCAATGAGCATTTTCTAATTTTAAAAATTAAAAAGATTATCAAAGGCATCAACTGTAAGTTGTGCTAATAAGATGCCACCATGTACAAGGACACTTAATAAAACTCTAGGGACAAAGTTTTCTTATAGTAAAGAGAATGACTTCAGTTCAAATAAACAATACTCTTTATGAATCATGGAAAGGGACTTTGGCATGGTTCAGGTGCCTCAATCCCAGAGATGTTTATAAGATGCATCTATGCAAGGGTGCGTGAGTGGCTCAGTCAGTTAAGCGTCTGACTCTTGATTTTGATTCAGGTCATGATCTCATGATTCATGGGATCGAGCCCCATGTTGGGCTCTGCACTGACAGCATGGAGCCTGCTTGGGGTTCTCTCTATCCCTCTCTCTGCCCCTCATGTGTGCATTTTCTCTCTCTCTCTCTCTCTCTGTCTCTCTCTCTCTCTCCCTGTCCTCTGTCTCTCTCTCTCACAATAAACATTTTAAAAAAGTGATGGATCTATGCATAGTTGACCTGACATAATTACACACATACATCAACCCACACAGTGTTACAGGTACACTAATAAAACAAACTTGGGAAGTTTCCAGGGTTCCCATCCTTTGTTCCCCTGAGTAGGTGTGCCTCCCCCACCATCTGCCATGAATTTTCCAGTTTCTTAAATACCTAGCATTTAGGTGTGACCAATGTCAGTGAGTCCCAGACATTGTTATAAATGTCAGTGGAAATATATGCCACTTCAGGACCTGACCCTAAAATGTCCCACATTTGTTTCCCTCTGCCTTTTTCCCCTTATGGCTGGCTGAAATATAGATGATGCTGCCAGCTCTGTCGATACCTTGGTAGCCACTAATTAAAGATGGCAGAGCCTCTTTCAACCAGGTCCTTGGATAGTTACACGGCAACCTGGTAAACACCCAGTACTCTTAACAAGAAATAAACCTCTTTTGGTTTGAGCCACTGTACAGATTGGGGTCTATTTGTTACAGCAATTAGCCTAATCTTACTAATACACTGCCCAGTATGTGGAAGATCTAAATTTAGTCATGCCCACTTGCATTTGGTATTCTTAGAGCTGGATTCCTTAGAGGGCATATGAGCTAAAACATCTCTAGCTACTTAAGATATTTTGCCCTAAGTTTTGCAAGTAGAGGAACTTATGTCAGATTTAACCTGGATTTTTGCATTATCAAGTCTAAATGCTCCCTGCAGACCTTCTATTCAATATCTTTCCCATTTTCCCGGTCTCACTACTGACCAATTCTCTTTATCCTCATTTCCAACTTAAGCCCTTCTTTTCCTGCCCAGGACTTATTCCTTATACTTTTAACACTTTGTCCATAATTTTCATTACTACCAGCAATGTTTTACTGATATAGCTCTTCTTATCTGGCATTCTGAAATGCATCTCATTTGCCTCATATAACCTGAACAACTGGTAATGTTTTATGATGTATTTTTCATCACTTTTGAGCTTGTCTAAAGGAAAAGAGCACATTTTCTTCTGCCCAGAGTATGTCCCTGTGTTAAACAGCAAGTAAAAGAAGAAAGCAAAGTGTGCAGCTACTCTGAGAAGAGGAAGGAAGGTGTGGTAGGGTTGGCCAGGGAATGCAGCTAGCATGGTTCACTAGCATGACCAATTAGCACCCCTAGGTTAGTGACGCTTCCACAGGTCTTCTGCTACCATAAATTCTTAAATATGATAAGCTAACTAAATTTAATCACATAAAAATGTATAGAGTATCTACTATATGCTGAAAATTATATAACAGTTTAAAGAGGACACTAAAAAGTAGAAGGCAAAATTCTTTCCCACTAAAGGATTGTGGGCTAAGTAGAGATACAAGTTATAGACGTAAACATCTCTATTACAGGACAATAAATAATCAAGTTCCAAAATACATTGTGCAGACAACATAGGCCTTGCTTAGGTGGAAGTGGAGGAAATCAGTATGAAACGCATCCATCAAGAGACACTTAGGAAAGCCATAGGAATGGGACAAAAATTGAACTAGATCTGATTCATCTTTTCCTGTACCCTAGCAATTTATTTTTGCTTCCACTCTGTATAACAGCATGCATAATTATATCAGGTGCTGGGAACTAAAAAACCTCATCTCTGTTGACAGGTATAGTTTACCTGGAAAGAAGAATGTCAGAGATTCAAAGGGTATGAGCTCTAGCTGGCTCCTGTCTTCATTATGAGTTCTCCCTCGGGCAAAGCTATAAAAGATCACATCACTTACATATCTGAAACATGATGAAATGACGTGTTTTTAAAAGGTCAGGGTGCCAGAATGCAACATAACTATTGTGTTAAACTCATATTTAAAAAAAAGTAACCTTAAAGTCTTTGCAGAAAATCAAAATTAAATGCTAGGTAGAATGACATTACTGAGCCCTTGAAAAATGTTATGAAAAATGTCATTCTAACAAAAGCCAACACAAACCCAGAGGTCTAAAGTAATATTTCTTGCCTCAAGTATCTTCCATTCTTAAAGAATTTCCTTTTGGGTTATAAAGTCTGAGGTATCACAATGTTTTAGGTCAACATTGGCTCCAAGCTAAAATGAGGATCCGGGTGGAATTATAGAAATTAATACTTAGGTCACAGCTACGCATCTATTTTGGCTCTACCAAACTGTCCGCATTTGACTTAGAATGTATTTCACTTGGCTGACTGCTTCTTAACTCTGAGATCTTTCCAATGCAACCTGAGTTCCCCTGCAAAACTTCTCAAGAGGCAAAAACTGACACGTAGAATGACATTAACACATTCTGTTCAAGAAGCATAGGTCGTCACACCCAAAGCTTGGAAGTTGATCTCTTCAATAGTTTATCAAAAAATGAGTTATCAAAAAATCAAGGACAGGGAAGCTTGGGTGGCTCAGTCGCTTATGTCCGACTTTGGCTCAGGTCATGATTTTACGGTTCATGAGTTCAAGCCCCCCATCCAGCTCTGTGCTGACAGCTCAGAGCCTGGAGCCTGCTTCAGATTCTGTGTCTCCCTGTGTCTCTGCCCCAGCCCCACTCACACTCTGTCTCTCTCTTAAAAATAAATAAACATTAAAAAAAAAATTTTAATCAAGCACAATAATTATTTATGAGAGTTTTAGATTTTCAATCAATCCATCATAATTTGGTTAATATTGCTGGTGTCATATTTTAAAGTTTTAATTCCAATGTAGTTAACATACAATACTTTATTAGTTTCACATGTACAATATAGTGATTTAACAATTCCATATATTACTCAGAGGATTGGTATAACATTTTAATATGCTGAAAATTATTTAGTTCTTCACTTAAAATTATATAAAAGTATGCCTCATCCCTACTAAGATCTTGCAATGTCTCACTCCTTTGGACTTTCTTATTAGTATGTACATCCTGACAAACTTGTACCTCTAATTCAAGAGTCAGCTCAAAGTATCACCTCTTTGGAGAGGTCTCTCAGGCAAAAAATAAGACATTCTAAACTCTGTAGTCACCTGGTATTTTGTATATTCTTTCATTTGAACAGTTATTGCAGCATATTTGTGCATTTTTTCACCAGGATTCCTTAAAAAAAAAAAAAGGATTGTTTCTTCCTCACCTTTGTTTCCCAATATGCATTAAATAGTTAGCATAAAGTAGAAATTTAATAAATATTTTTTAAAAAAACATACAAATGAATGGAAATAAATTCTTAAATTTTCTTTTCTTCTTAGATATAATCAACATATTTAAGCATGCTTTCCAGTCCACAGAAGTCTGGAGAAGAAATGGATTATAAAATTTTGCATTCATTAATTCAATTATTTATTTTTTCCATCATTCATTTAGTAAATATATTTTCGTGCCCTATGTATGCCAAGCACTTTTATAGGAGCTAAAAATATGGAAAAAGTTTTTGTTTCGATGCTTAGGTTCACTTCTAAATTGTTTCATATATTTAAATATTCTCAAAGTATGTCACTGCCAAGGACTCAAGCAGTAACTACCTAAACTGTACTATGTTTGCAGCTGCAAGGTTGGCTTGCCATACTTCCTTCCACAAATTCAGTAAGGAAATAAGGAGTCCAAATGGATCTAGACAGCTTACTAACGTTCAGCAATAGTATGATCTAGCCATGGACCCCCAGCCCCAGTTTCTATATGGTAATGTGACCAGGGCCAGATAGTGCCTGCACACACATTGGGGATGCATTACAAGGGGGGAATCCTTAGATTTGGAGACTCTTATTTTCTATCAGGGCTACTGGAAAATCTGCTCGCAATTTCCTCTGGAGAGAGGTGTTGTCCTTACTACCCTGGAATATAAGCAAGTATCTCTGGGGGAAAGGGGCAGATGCTTCCATCTTTAATGCTGGGAATATAAATAAATTTGCACCGGAGAGACTGGTTCCATCTTTCTAAGGCGCCTGCTTATACAAACATTTCTGAAAAATACGTGTGGAGCACTTAGATGGCAATGCCTAGACATGTAGAAATACGAGATTTATAGACAAGTGTCTCCCAACAGTCATTTATGGCATGTTATAATTACTTATATTTTAAAATAAAATTGTTATATACCTCTTTTAAATGTATCTAATACAATCCAGGGGCACCTGGGTGGCTCAGTCAGTTAAGCGTCCGACTTCGGCTCAGGTCATGATCTCGTGGCTTGTGAGTTCAAGTCCCGCATCAGGCTCTGTGCTGACAGCTCAGAGCCTGGAGCCTCTTCAGACTGTGTCTTTCTCGCTCTCTGCCCCTCCCCCGCTCACACTCTGTGTCTCTCTGTCTCTCAAAAATAAATAAACATTAAAATTTTTTTTTAATGTATCTAATATAATCCAAATAGTGTCATAATGTGATATCCACTGTCATCCATTTAAAAATTATATAAACAGGAGCACCTGGGTGGCTCTATTAGTTAAGTGTCTGACTTCGGCTCAGGTCATGATCTCATGGTTCATGAGTTCAAGTCCCGTGTCAGGCTCTGTGCTAACAGCTCAGAGCCTGGAGCCTAATTTGTATTCTGCGTCTCCCTCTCTCTCTGTCCTCCCCTGCTCACACTGTGTCTCTCTCTCAAAAATAAATAAACATTAAAAAATTTTTAAAAAGTTATATAAACAAACTCTTATAAGAGATTTTAATTATTCATTTTCCTCCTTGAATTGATATTTTCATTCCACTTCCAGCACAAAATTTACCCATTACGGTTAAAATTGTAAATATTTTACTAATGATTCTACCATGTTTATTTGTAATCAAAATTTATTTTTTTATTTTCTACAGCCATAATAGTCTAAGGGTTAAAAATACTCTGAAATTGTAATCACACTATTACTATATGATTAAAATAAAATTATTAATAAATATTAATACATATAAAATTAAAATTGTATTGGTCACGCACTTTTGATAAGATGAATGAGACTTTAAAAATCAGTCCATGTATCCATTTGGTGAGTACCATCCATTATTAGATAAAACAGGTTCAAGATGAGATCTATTCTGATATTTCATATTGCATAAATAAACATGAAAATTTTTACATACATAAAAATTAAATTGAACAGAAAGAGTTTCATGCTGAGAACCACATACTGATGTTAGAAACATTTTTAGTGATCTACGAGCTTACAGTTATTTAAATTGTTTAAAAGAAAAAAAAGCAGAAACCATATTACTTGCAAAAAGATTTGTTACATTGTCATCAACCATCACAATGGTTTTAATAATCTATTAGCTCACAATTATTTACAGGAAAAAAAATGGACACTGCATGATTTGCAAAAGGATTTGTTACACAGTCATTACAGTATTTCATTTTCAACATAGAAGTACAACTGTGTAATGAGGGATTAACAGCAAATCTGGGTTATCTAAATCCTTAACATTCCAAAGGAAGGTTTTTCCCTTGCCCAGACCCTAAAAGGTACCATCTGTTCCCTTGGAATATTCTATCTGGAAGGAGTATTTCTGCTTAAGTGGGAAACTTGGGCTACTCTACATAGTCTACAATAGCAACGCTACTTATGTCGTGGATCTTGAACTATGCTTGACCCCTTGAAGGGTCTGGATATTAACATCAGCCATGCAGGCAGTCAGCCTTGCCCACATGACTGATCCCCAATAAAAACCCTGCACACCAAGACTCGGCTGTGTACAGTTCCTTGGCAATTCTCCATGAATGTTATCAGTCATCACTGCTGGAAAGACAAAGCTCTATAGTTAAACACCAAAAAAGGTTTTAGCAGCATTTAACAAGTGATTGTTAATTATGGTTAATTATACCTACTACTCCTTCACTTTGAGATATTATATTCATGAAACCTAAAATTAGACAAAAATGTGTTTTAAAATACCCCTATACAACAAAACATGCACACTGGATTTTTCTTAAGTTTAAATAAATACAAACATAAATTATTAAATTATTTATTATTAAATTATTAAATATATTCTTGTCAAATTTTAATTTTCTAGGTATCTCACAATACCCTAAAAATGTGACAGATGAACAAACAAATACCTTCTAGAGAATTAGCATACTGACATCAAAAGGAAGAAAAACAATTAGTCTTAAACAGGATATATAGCATTTTATTTTATTTCATTTTTAAATATTTATTTATTTTTGAGAGAAAGAGACAGAGCGTGAGCGGGGGAGGGGCAGAGACAGAAGGAGACACAGAATCCTAAGCAGGCTCCAGGCTCTGAGCTTTCAGCAGAGTACCCGATACGGGGCTCAAACCCACCAACTGTGAGATCATGACCTGAGCTGAAGTCAGACACCCAAGTGACTGAGCCGCCCAAGTGCCCCGGGAATATAGCATTTTAGGAACATTTTGTCATAGATATCTGTGTAAGTAGATGTGTTTTTTAAAGCATATATTACTATGTTATGCAAAAGGACTAGAAAGCAATAAACCAATAGGAAGTACAGAGTTTACACAAGTTGTTGCAATAATGATTAGTGTTAAGTATATTATTACTTACAGCACAATCCACAATATAAACCCATAACCAGCTTGGTTAACTTAAATCACATAAGTAATGGAAAGATAAATGAGTATTTAAGAAATAAACAAGACAAGTGGTTGATGAGTGATATGAGCACTTTTGTGCATAGGTATCATAAAAATGAATATGCATTTACATTCTCAAATAATTTTCTGACAAAATTTAATGAAAGTGTATCTTCTATAATTTAAATAACTGATGATGAAAGTGTAACACTCTGAGCTCTGATATATCTCCCTTTTAGCTCTTATCTGTTGCAGGCAAATCTATCCCTGATTGAATTCATATCAGCCATGCAACAGAGGTAGAATCTTGTCTCAGCACTACCAGAAACCATGAGAGTAGCTTATAACAGAGCTGAAATATGTGGACACTAAAAATCAGACAATTTGAGGAACCCAGGGGCACTCTTAACTAAATTTAGCACTAAAGGATTACCCACCTTCAAAGAACACAACAGCCTCTGCAGGACTCTGGATTATGTAGCTATCATGGTATCAGTGATTCCATGCTAATTTCACAACAGCAGGACTAAACTCAGAAGTCACACCCACCATGTGACAACAGGTATCACGGCCATAAACTGCTAAGACCCTAAGATTCTTACTTGTTGGTGCAAAAATGTGAATTGCTTTGTGGCTGTGTGAAATTCTGAAGTTCTTAGGCAAATTCAGGGTAAGGGGAAACCCCAAGAGGGAGATTCTAGGTTTCGTGATAAATAAGGAAGATGGGTACTGAAGTGATTAATTGAAAAAATTAAAGAGATGTGACCAAACTGGTCGACTGAATTAGTGGACCATTTCATACCAATTACATGGTTGTTGTTAAATTAATTCCCTGTGGCTGGTTGGCTCATTGGTTAAATCATGATGCCAATAAAGAATAGAGAGGAGATTTAATTTTGTACTAGAAAAGCCTGGTTTTGCTCATTTTCACAGACACTGGAATTTCCCCTAACACTAAAATGCCAGGCATTTTATAAAAGTGTAGTGATAATCCAAAACAGGAACATGAAGAGATCATGGCTGATGAGTGCAAATTCATTACCATAATACCATGGCTGGAATAAGCAGCTTGAAAACGTGCCTGAAGCTAGTGTATCATTTTGGTACTCCAATTATAGTACTATGAAAAAATATCTCTGAATTGACTGAGAAATGCCTTTTTTATTCTTACAGAGATCCATGAAATTCATTCAACAAACTTATGTACCAAAAACTACTACACTAAGTGCTTTACCATATTCTCCATTTACTTCTTATAACAACTATGTGAGATAGATATTATCCTCCAATTATATAGATGTAGGAACCATGGTCTGAAGAGATTATGCAATTTAATTTTGTTAATTTAGAAATTTTTTCTAAAAATAAGGATCTGACTTATTAGGATGATGCTAGCAAAACAAGTTAAGTTTTACCTATTTAATATGGATTCTCTCAGGAAAAAAAAAAGGGCATGAAATAACCGAGGTCAGAATTTTGTCAAAATTATACCCATGTAATTATAAATTAACGTTATGTCTCATGAATCTCTCTGGGATTCTTTAGAGTAGTTTCCCCTAGATCTCCAAATTTATCTGTATATGAAGTGTTCCTGAAAAAGAGTGTTTTGTTGTTGTTGTTGTTAATAGACTCCACAGGTCTACCCAAGGTTTTTGATACACAGGCAAGTTTAGAAACCACTAATATATTCTATTCTTTGTCCCAAAGAGCTGGAATAAGCCAATATGGAAAGAGGTGCCCAAGGGGTGCTACAGCTTTTGGTAATATTGCAGAAGTGGTAGGTTGAAAATATTTCCTTCTTCCAATCACATAGATATTAGGTAGATTACCATGAAGAGTTTTTTTAAATATTTCTAGAAAAATAAATGTAATAAAGTATGTAAATCATAAGCATAAACTCAACAAATTTTTACAAACTGAACAAACTCATGTAAATAACACACGGATCAAGAAACAGAATATTACACCATCACAGGAGGCATGTTTATGCTCCCTTTCTGTCAGTGCCTTGACCCACTTCATCCCAGACAACCACCATCTGACAAAATAGCATAAATTAAGTTTGCCTGGCTTTGTATCTTTAAAATGAATCATAGAGTACATCTTTGCTATCGAGCTTCTTTAATTATTGTAAATGATTCAACCTTGTGCTCTATAGAATCCCACAATTTATCCACTTCATACAATAATTTACTTATCCATTCTATGGATGGAGGACATTTGGGTAATTCACATTTCTTGGCTTTCACCAAAAGTACTGCTATGAAAATTCATGTGCATGCCACTGGGTAAAAATCTATACTTACTTCCATTGGGTATATACCTACAAGTATAATTACAAGATAAGAGGAATGGATGTTTTAGTTTTAATACACACTGCCAATTTCACAAACTGATTGTATTGATTTATACCCCTATCACAACATAGGAGATTTCCAATTGCTCCATATATGTTTAGTATTTTCTGTCTTCTTTATTTAAATAAATTTAGTTGTGCAGTGACATATCATTCTAGTTTTGATTTTTGTTTTCTTAATGACTTATAAAGTAAATGATCCTTTTATATGTTTACTGACATTTGGATATCTTCTTTTGTGAAGCTCCTGGTACCTTTTTTGTTCCATTGGATTATCTCTAATTTTTTTAAATTATTACTATTATTATTAACTTGTAGAAGTTCTTTACAAATTCTGGGAATAACAGTTCTTTGTTGGAGACCTCTGAGGAAGATGGCAGAGTAAGAAGATCCTATGCTCACCTAATCCCACAGATACAACTAGATAACACCCACATAAGTACAAATAACCCAGAAAACAACACAAAGATGGGGATAACAGATTCCTCACAGCTCAATGGAGAGAAGAGGCCACATCAATGGTAGGAAGGGCAGAAACGCAGTTGGGACTCTAACAGCCTCATGGGACTGTCTGCAGGAGGAAAGGAAAACAAGGACACTGAAAGGGGAAAAAACCAGAACTTCACACCAGGCACCTTGGGCACAAGGAAGATAAATTGCCATTACATTTGGCTTAGAAAAATACAGGGGCACAATTTCATGAGTTCTTACATCAATGGGGTTTAACATCTGGAATTTTAAAAATCAGTGGACTTGGGCTTTGGGAGAGAAATAGGCAAATGAGTCCCTGGCCTTAAAAATGCAGCACAACCAAGAGTCCCGTGGAGATAAAGCATAGAAGCAACAGTTTGAAAAACAATTGAGATATACAGAAGGGAGATTTGTTATATTAATCTCAAAGCATGTGCTGGAGAGGTCGCAATTATTGGGAAACCTCTCCAAGAACAAAAGATGTGGCAGGCACCATTTCCCTCCCTCACCCCCCAGCCTAGATATAGGAACAATTAGAGGACCCTGTCCAGCACCAACGCTCTCCACCTAACCTGCGAACTACCCACCCTGCCACACGTTGTGTGATCAAGCTCCTACAGCCGAACCTTGTTTGCAGGTCCCCCCCCCAACCCTGCCACAGCAGACCCATCCATCTTGCTGGCATAGTGTGCCCTGCACCAGTGCCCTCCTGTGGACATCCTTCTCCAATATGTCCTTGGCCAGAGCCCATCCAAAGGGGTATCACAAGCCTGGCAGTGTGAAAGTAGGCTTCAAGCTGTGCTTGAAGCCATTAATTTAGATCATTTAGATGATGTCATCCAAAGTAAAAGTAGAGCAGTACTGTTAAAAGAAAGAAAAATAATGATAAAAGAGGAGCACGAAAAGAAACTAGAAATGACTAGCTAGGGAAAGCAGAAAATGAAAAGACTTTAGTCATTAAAGGTTTTAAGAAGAAACTGTTCAACAATGTAAAACACCACAAAGTTTTAATTCCCTTTTGTTGCCTCCTTTTCACCAATCATAAATCATCAAATCACACAAGACTTTTTGCAAACACCATGAATGTATATAGGTGATCCAGTACTATCAGGCCGGGTCAAGAAAAAGTAGATGTTTATTTTCATCTCTTATCTCGCTGTAACAGAAAGCTAGTTAGCTTCGTCTGCCTCACAGCAGAGAAAAAGGAGCTGTCATAAGGAGGCATTGGTTAGGGCAAAGTTTTGACCAAGTGAATCACATCTAAGAATGTAAGAGCACATTGGAAAATGTTTCTTACGGAAAATGAGGCAAATGATACAAATGTAATTCCAAGTGGACTTCCCATTACTGGGCTTGACAAAAGGGAGAACAGAACCCAACTAGAGCAAAATGCTAGGATAAAGGTGCCATAAGTGGACAATGGCAAAAGTGCCCAACGGAGATTAATGTGAACTCATTTAAATTCACTTGAGATCTAATTTCCAAGAATTTAATGAAGTGCAATGTTTTCTCTTTTGTTTCCTCAGAAAATAAGAAACTGAAACATTGATAAAAGAAGGAAAATAGATTCTAGGTTATTGTATCAGCAGCCCTCACTTAATTCCATTCCAAACTCAATCCTAGTCACCAGAAATGACTTTTTAAACATTTTAATCGATGTATAATTGACATACAATAAAGCACACATATATAAAGGGCACACTTTGCTAAATTCTGATATATTTATACACACATGAAACCATCACTGTATCAAGATAATAAACATATCTCTCACCCCCAAAAGTTTCCTCAGATCCCTTTGTAAACCTTTCCTGCTCCCTCCCATCCCCAACAGACTACTTCTCGCCCTGTATTTCCAGCTAGTTACTGATTTAATTCCTGTCACTAGAGATCAGTTTATATTTTCTAGAACTTTTTACAAGTGGATTCTTACATTGTATTAGTTTCCTAGGACTGCCATAAAAAATCACCACTGGCTAAGTGTCTTAAAACAACAGAAATTTATTCTCTAACAGTTCTAGGACTAGGAGTCTGAAATCAAAAGTGCCAACAAGGCCATGCTCCCTCTAGGATCTAAACATGATTCCCTCCTTGCCTCTTCTAGCTTCTGATGGTTGCGAGTAATCCTTGACATTTCTTGGCCTGTGGCAGTTGAACTCTGGTATCTGCCTCCGCTTCGACATGGACTTTTTCCTTGGGTCTTCTCTATGTCTCTGCTTGTCCCCAAATCCTCTCTCTTTGTAAGGATATGGGTCATTGTATATTCCAGCAAAGATTCTATTTCCAAATTAGGTCACATTCACAAGTACCTGGGTAAGGGCTTCAATGCAGCTTTCTGAAACCACAATACAACCCAAATAGTCCATCATCTGGTCACCCACAATTCATGCCCTTCCCAAACACAAAATATATTCACCCCTTTACAACATCCTCCAAAAGCTTAACCCATCCCAGCATGAACTCTAGGTCCAAAATCTCATCTAAATATTGTCAGCTCAAGAAGTCCCAAATTTCACCTTCTAAATCATCTAAATCAGATGTGGTGAGACTCTGGGTTTGGCTCATCGTGGGGTAAAATTCTTCTCCATCAGTGAAACTAGAAAGAAGAAAAGTTATGTGCTTCCAAAATACAGTGGTGTGACAGATATAGGATAGACATTCCCATTCCAAAATGTAGACACTGGAAGGAATAAAGGGGTCATGATTCCAACACATCTTAAACACAGTAAGGCAAATGCCACTAGATTTCAAGGCATGAGAAGACTCTTTGTGTCCTGATGCTGAGCTCTCTGTACCTGCCATTGGCACTGGCCTCTAATCCAAGGAGGCCCCATCATCCCTGCCAACCTGTGAGATGCCCTCAGAGGCATGCTCCCCATTTCTTGAAGGGTAACACGTGTTTGTAATATATGCTTTATCCACTCATTTCTTGCCTGTAAAATCCCAAAAGTCTGTCTTCCTTCATTTCATCCTGTTTCTATCCCCTTCAGTTCAAGTTGGTAATGTTTTTCATAGGGTAACATTCTCAAAACCCTTGTGGTTCCTCCATGTAGGTCAAGGGGAGTATCTTAACTAATTATATTTGCAAAGATCCTACTTCCCAATCAGGTCACATTCATGAGCTAGAACTTAAACATATCTTTCAGATGGATAGAATTCAACCTATAATATGCAGTATGTGTTCTTTTGGGTACTCCTTTTATTGAGCATAATTATTTTAATATTCATCCACATTTTTACACATATCAATAGTTCATTCTTTAATTACTGATTAATATTCTACTTTATGGATAAATTCCCCTATTTATGGGCATTTGGAATGTTTCATTCTTGGCATTACAGATAAATGGCAATGCAAAGTCTTGTACAACTCTTTGCATGGACACAGGCTTTCATTTCTCTGGGTAAAGGCAAGGACTGGAGTGACTGTGTTATAAGGTAGTGTATGTTTAATTTTTTAAATGACTGCCAAACTGTTTTCCAAAGTAATTGTCACACTTTACATTCCCACAGTGGAGTATGCAAGTTCCAGTTGCTCCACATCTCTATCAACACTTTGTGTCATCAGTATTTTTACTTTTAGACACTCTGATACATATGTAGTAGCATCTAATACACAGAGAATGGTATTAGATCACATTCCCCCAATGAATAATGATACTGAGTATCTTTTAATGTCCTTATTTGTCATTTGTTTATCTTGTTTGGTAAAATGTCTGTTCAAATCTGCCAGGGGTGCCTGAGTAGCTCATATTAGATGTTTAAATGCAAATGTTAAAAAAAAAAGTACCTGATCTCATAGATCCTGCTTGGGGTTCTCTCTCCCCCCCCCTTTCAAAATAAATAAATAAACTAAAAAAAAATCTTTGCCCATTTTGGAGGAGGTAGTTTGTCTTGCTACAATTGAGATTTTAGAATTCTTTATATATTCCGAATACAAATCTTTCATCGGCTCTTTGATTTGCAAATACGGTCTTCCTGTCCATTTACCTTGTCATTCTTTTAACACATATTTCAAAGATAATTTCCTATCTATGATGAAGTCAACTTATCCATTTTTTCTTCTATAAATTGTATTTTAGGTGTTACATAAATAATGTGTTAAAGCCAAAATCTTTACAAAGACCTACAAGATGCTAACTGAATTACCCTCCTCCATTACCTTCCTGACCTCATCTTTTACTATAGATGTCTCCTTTTCTCACTCTTCTCCAGCCAAACTGGCCTCCTGCTCCTCGAACAGTGCACATGCAGTTCTGTCTCAGGGCACTTGCACTTGCTGTAGCTTTTGCCTGGCATTCTTTTTTCTCAAATATATGCAGGGCTCACTCCCTGGTCTCCTTCAGGTCTTTATTAAGTGTCTGGTCAGTGAAAATGATCCTGACCTTTCTTACAACCACTACAATTCCCCAACATTTCCAATCCCCCGACCTTCCTTTGACTTTGTCCATAGTACTTTCCATTCTTATTTTCCAATTCCTGTACTAGAATATAACTTCCATGAAGCCAAAGATTTATGTCTGCCTGCCAGAATTCCCAGTTACAATATTATCTGGCAGTTAATCGGTACTTGAAGAATATTTGCTCAATGCATGAATGAATATCTTAATATATATTGATTTTGCCTTCGTAGTTATTTGATAGTTTGGCTGGATTTAAAACACTAATTAACAATTATTTTCCCTCAGAAATTTTTTAATATTTTTTTATTTTGGAATAAATTTACAGAAAATTTGCAAAAACAGTATAGAGAGCTCCCCATGCATTCATCATTCAATTTCCTGCACTGTTACCATTTTATATTACCATATTATAGTTGTCAAAACAAAGAAAATGACATTGGTACATTATTATTAACCAAACTCCTTCTTCTCTCACAATTATAAAGGCAGGTCTCCAATTCTTTCTAATTTGTAGAGTGCTAATAACAAATATAATAGACTAAGTCTGATTTTCAATTTTCTCTGAGTGGGTCCAAGATAGACCCAACATACAGTCATGGGAGATCTTAGCCAAGACAGGCATGAATCCATTGTAACCTTCCCTTTTGCTAGTAAAAAGTATTCTGTCTGGCAGAAAAAGAGCAACCACATTTCCTAACAGATTTTACCATCAAAAGTCCCAGCCCCTCCAGATCCAAGTGATAATGGTCTTTATGTGTACTTCAGTAAAAGTTATTCTGCTAATTAGAACAAGGGATTATAAAATCTCAAATGACATGAGCAACCATGTAAACAGAACATCAACTTATGAGAACATTCCAGAGGAGAAGGATGTCCAGTAGGGAGCACTGCAGAGAGCTGGATATATGGAACAATTCAAGGCTAAATGGAGACTGACCCTTGAGGGTATAAATGGCAAGCATCTGTAATTTAGGCTGTTGTTCCTTTGCCTGGTCCCCAGGAGGGACTGTGTTACCTTGCCTCCTTCAATGCAGTAATGTGATAGAGGTGTCTGAAATAGACCTTGGCTAAACATTTTTGACTTCTTAAAAGGCTCAGTTCCCCCTGCCTTCTCAAGCTCCCAGGGTTCATTTTGTGACATTTAAGTGTTAGCTGTCTGGAACTGCCTTAAGGCTAATAGGGTCCTGCCACCATCAAACTGGTATTCACAGGAGCTTGGATTTCCATGTGTTCATCATCCTTAAATGTTTTGGGATTGACATTGCTTCAGGCTTATAGATTGCCTAAAACCTTGGACAAAAATCACCTAAAATTTAAATAATATTCATCTGTTAAGGTAACTGTGTGTGATGCAGATTGTATTGTTTCCAATAATAAGTGATATATGGAGTTTTAAGGAGAGTCAAGATGCTTGAAACTAGTTTACTGAGGAGTCTGAGTATTTTAGGGAAAAAAACAAGTAACATTTATTTTTCCAATAAACGATTCCCAGTTGTGCCCTGATGAACCTTTTCTTCCACTAAATACCAAGTTCTTCAATGATGTCTTGACCAGATTCCTTAATTTTCCATCTCTATTGATTATGAAGACTTATTTCAGTATGTTAGGGTCAAAAATATTATAGAATTTGACACAACTTTATTTCAAATCTTCATTCCTAAATTTGTTTCAAAGATTGTCTTTCTTCCTCCCTCAGGGCTAACTAGACCTACCTATGGGTAAAGTTGATTTGTTTTTAGAGAGTTGTAGTAGGATCTCTTTTCACACGAACCAACCTTCCTTTCTTCATATTTCCTTCCTCTTTCTCTTTGCTTGGTATGCTAGCCCTTCATGAGTTTTCAGCCCAATCCCCAACCAGCAAAGCCAAAAGGGCAGAGAACTTGATCTCACATGATGGGCAATATTCCAAGGATTTTCTATGAGTCGCTTTTACACAGAACCACAGGAACACTGATGCCCTTGCTCACCCTCTCAAAACTGCAGAGAACAGAGATGTGGTGATCATTTCCCCATATTCTTCTCAGGCCTTCCTTACCATGGGACCCTCAAGCCCCTCTGGTCCAGGCTACTCCAAATCCAGCATTAGTTTCCGAGTTCATATCTACATCCAAAATTCAGGGAACATATAATAAGCAACCCCTTTTTCTTTAACAATGTAACATGTTCTTATTGTCCCCAAAGGCTCTCCTAAGAATCTTTTCAGCACACTCTCCTCTAACAATGCCATAAAAGTGGGCCTATAGATTCTGTGACCCATAAGCATACAACCACCAGGAAAAGTGTTCATGTCCCCTTCTTGCAAGCATACTCATTCTTTAAAGTGATTCTTTTAGAGCCCTGTTCACTGCTTTGGGGTTGAAAAAGTACTTCATTTCCCACTCCACAAGTAGAGAAGGAAGTAAATCTTACTTGTAGACCACAAAATCAACTTTACCCTCCTCTAAATCTTGCTCAGGATTTCCATTGAGGGAAAGGAAGGGATTAGTTGATGAATATACTACAATAAAGGTGAGGTAGCCTTATCTGACTACTGGAGACTCAAATGAGAGGTAGTTCCTTTATTTCACTACATGGGAAAGAGTGGAAATTATAGTCTATTCTTGAAGATATCACCTGGGGACTGTCACCAGGAGGCTTTGTACTTATACTCTGTCCTTACTGGGGGATCACTATAATCATATCCATGATTATATCTGAACTCATCTGAACTATCTGAACTCATCCTGAGCTGAGAACTTCAAGTCTCATAGTCCTCTGGGTACATAATTTCAATAAGCTTAATCTGGGTTTGACAGATTCTACTTTCCAAAGATATCCCAACAATATCTCCCATGTTCATGTTTACCAACAGTACAGACTTGACTGTCAAGAAGTGGAGTCTCTGACCTCAGCTCTTAAATCTTGTGACTAATAGACTAAATATTGTAGGAGAAGTGACCCGTGTGACAGCTAACACTCAGTAATACAAGGCTACGCAGCTTCTACCTTGTTGGTTGGGATACTTGCCATGTAAGAAGTCTGACTACCCTAAGGATGCCGTGTTGTGAGAAGTCATGTTACACGATGAGGCCACATAGTGGTATTCCAGTCAGAGGCCACTGGAATATATCGTAGTTAGCAGTCCTGCTCTTTGACTCTTCCATCCTAAATGCAAGACAAGTGAATAAATGAGTCTTCACATTATTTTAGCCCCTAGCTATTGAGTCACTACCCCCATCCTTTAAGTATTCCCAACCAAGAATCCAGGTATCAGTGAGCAGAGAAAAACTATCCCTAAAGTGTTTTTTCTGAATTCCTGACCTATAGAATCTATGAGCAGATTAGTTTTGTTTTTTTTTTAATGCTACTAAGTCTAGGATGGTTTATTATGCAGCAATAATAATTGATATATCTAGGGTCCTATAAATGAGTCTGTCTTCTCATTTGTCTAGGGTATTTATATATTTAAGGAGAAAATAACTTTTTCTAACCTGATTAGCTTAATGTTTCTTATAATGACTCCTGGACCATCACTAAGGTGGAGCAGATAAAGGACTTAAAAAACACCCACATCCTATATACTTCTAGGGAGACACAGTCACACTAGTAGAAAAGGTAGACCAACTTTATCTGTGTAATTCAGGTATTAAGATTTCTACCTCTCCAGTTATTTTGGTGTAACTTTTTAGTCGTGAAGGACCTTCCTGCTTATTCCTAAGTAGAACTATATACAGGGTACAGGAGATTGTACCTTAAGATAAACAAATTTTATGTATTGATTTTAGGTAACAAGAAACCCAAGTGGCAATGCCAGAAGCATTCTTTATCAAATGAATCAAATGAATCATGAAAATGCCATAAAAATTATGAGGCCATGTTCACCATGGCTATTTGTTTCTCTAGACCTTTCTACATCTTTTCCTGGGCTCCCAAGCTATTTATTAGTGTCAAACTGCCTAAATGTACTTATTTACATAATAAGGCCTGTATAAGGCCTTTCTTAACCTCTCCAATTCCTATTTTTAGGGCACCATTAGCTGCAGTCTCTTTATTCTAAATGGTTTTTGTAGAAACAAGAGAGAGCAAAGTTAGCATTATGTCGACACACGGTGAACCTCCAGCGTGCCAAAATGTGAAGCTCTGGGGATAAAAGCCAAGGCTTATTATCCCTCTGTCAGTACTGGGAAATTTGATTATTACATTTTATCAGCAAAATTGTAGCAATTCCACTTTCATAAAAGAGAGTGAACAATTAGTGTACAGGCTATATTCTTTGACCATGATGAGGAACCATTCAGGGCTTGGCTAGAGTTATTACAGAGAATGTGTTAGAGTCTTCTAATCCCGCCAGTTTTTATAGACATAGATGTTGCCACTATTTTCAGGTGATATCCTATTCCAACAAGCTGGTCTACAGGTATGAAACAATATTTTATCTTCAAGACCATTATCTAAACCACATACATCAGACTATCTTTAATGTGAATAATATGATGTTATACCCAAGAGAGGGAACCAAAATGTCACTTTAATTTTCTAAAGTGCTGGGGCGCCTGGGTTGCTCAGTCGGTTAAGTGTCTGACTTCAGCTCAGGTCATGATCTCATAGTCTGTGAGTTCGAGCCCCGCATCGGGCTCTGTGCTGACAGCTCAGAGTCTGGAGTCTGCTTCAGATTCTGTGTTTCCCTCTCTCTCTGCCCCTCCCCTGCTCATGCTCTGTCTCTCTCTGTCTCAAAAATAAATAAAAACATTAAAGAAATTAAAAAAAAAAAGAAAAAATTCTCTAAAGTGCTGAGTGATCATATATCAATTAAATGTATATAAGCCCTCAAAGTACCTATACAATTTAAGACCTAAAGTACAATTTAATAGGATTTGGAAAGTTTGATGAACTGAACACTAACAATATTTGCAGATTTACCAGACTTAAATACTGGGTAAATAGACACTGGGTGGGAATTTCTCCTGTAGGCTCAGAATTGTATTTAATGATGAGAAAATGTCACTTAATCTATTATCTAAAGAGAGATAACAGCATATTCCTGGTAATAAAAGTGTTATAGAGCAGAGGCCAAGAAAGTTTGGGGAAGGAAGGATGGATAATTATACCAAATTCACATTAAAAAAAAAAAAAAACAATGACAAGAAAAAAAATACTGCCATCTCTAACAATTTGGAAGCGTTTTGGTAAAATGGTAGGAAATGATGCCAAGATGCAATGAGTTGAAAAACTACAAATAAATTAAACTAATTAGTACAGAATACTCTTCAAGAATATTTGAGAAAGGAAGACAAGAACCTGGATGGGAGCTACAATTAGATGCTTTCATAGGAAACTAAGAAAGAAAAAAAAAAAAAAAAAACAAAACTCAAAATGAAAGGCAAGGTTGGCTATGATGAAAGACAATGAGGCCGATCAAGTTCATTCAACTGTGGTTCAAAGAGTATCCAATTAGTTAATATTATCAAATAAGTGATTTGTTCAGTTTGGTAGAAGAAATTCTGTAAGTATCAGTTAAAGGATCCAGGTGAACTTTGAATTCCCACTGTGAGTTCCTCTATTTAGCTTATTGGCCATATTATTCCATCTTTCAAGACATCACAAGCTGAACATAAAGTTTTTTTAAATTAATATATTTCATAACATGCTTGGTAACGAGCTATTAGAGAATGTAATATAATTGCAGCTATCATCATTTTATAACACTGAATTAAACATTTTTAAAAGCATATCAATTTCTATGTTATAATTCAGTCCTTAACATTTTTATGCATAATGAGGATGTCAAAAATGTGGACTTCCTCTAAAAATTAGAAGACGAGGTCTCATATAAATGCTAATAATATATTTTTTCACATATAAGACATTTTCAGAGTTAACCTTATTTGGCCATAATTCATTGCAAAATAATAAAATAAATTCTCAAAAAGACTTTAACATTTTGCATTTCTAGAAGATTATAATTACCCCTATGTCCTCTGAGGCTTACAACTTGATGCACGCCACTCCTAATAAATAGACCAATTCTGCAATTCTAATGTAATCCTATCACATCTTATTATTAGATGATCATTAACACTTAAACCCAATGATTTCTTCTTGCCCTCTGTTAATATACACTGTCATCCCTTGTAAAAGAGATAAAAGGACACAGAGAATGTGTTTTCCCTCGGGAGAGAGGTGCAGTTTATGATAAACTGGCAAATAAATCTCAAGAATAGCTCCTCTGCGGTGTCCCCATTATGATCCAAACCTTTAACCTGTGCAAAGAAAACAAACAAAACAAACAAATAAGCAAACAAACAAACAAAAACTGCCAGGACCATGCAGAGAGAGAATGCTTGTGAACTATGACATGTGTTCAGATGACTTAAAGCACCACATGTGAGTTTCTATACCTAACTCACATCCACTTTAAATTTGACATGCCTGTGGAATAGTCTATTTGGCCAACTACTAAACAGAATGCTAAGTATCTCACAAGAAAGGGGGTCTGGCAACAATTGGATGATTGCTGTTTTAGCTCCTTCTGTGTATGCATCTGATGCCCCATTGACGGGGCTTTCACAGCTGCTCAGGCCCTGGACTCCCAGACCAGGAACTCACTCCATCATGGTACCTCAAAAAATATTCACATGAAAAGGAATCAGGAAAAACTAAAGCTAAAGACCAAGCCTATTTGCTTCAGTGATGGTGGGCTAATAAGGGGAGGTAAAAGTCAACTAGCCAATGAAGTCAAGCAGAAACGCACCCTGGAGAAATCCGCTCAAACTTCTTCTCTTTTTGTCAGTCATCCTCCAAGATGTGATAACTACCCTTAAAACAGAACAAGCAATGGGCTCTTAAATTACTGTTGAGTCACTTCAATATTTGGTTAAATACTAATTTCTCCTGGTGGCTGAAACCAGACAGGATGTTCTGATATTCATGGTTCTTGGCGGTGAGGTTTATATCTCATTTGGGATCAAATGAACAGACTCTTCATTCTCTAAAGCAAACTGGATTTAAAAAAAAGATACAGCCATCAGAATACTCAAGAGAAAATATAATAGTACAAGATCCTGCAATAAGGAAGGAAACCTTTTAAATTAATTTTTCAAAGACTCTTCTATGCAAGGATTGGGAAACCTCCCCCTGGTGCAATTAATGAAGTCTCTGCACTTAAAATGGACCAAAAGAAAATTTAGAATCTGCATTATAGTTAAAAAGAACTCCACTGTGAGACACCAAAGGCATGGGGTAGGGTAAAGGTTTTCACTATTTCCTTAGGAAGGAGGAAGTAAAATGCTAATCTCAAAACCCTAGTGTACTACATTTTAGTTGTTGCATCCACAAAACAACTAATTCTATGAAGTTTCAAATCTATAGCTTGTGATCACTCATTTGCAGTAAGTCTTTTTATTGTTCACATGAATCCTTGCAGAAGTAGAATTAATTATGATGTGGTCCTAGTGGGCCCTCCAGGGCTACAGCTTGTGCCCAGAATGGGCAGGTCGTGGACACCTCACCTTATGGAATAGTGCCTCCATATTTATTCCTGAGTAAGAGAACTTGAACACTTCGTTTTACTCATTCTTTGAAAAGCATTCAGTGAGCACCTACAATATGCACTGCCTTCTGAAATACAAAGGTGACAGTTTGTGGGTGGGTAAGGAGAAGGTTGCAAAGGCATATGAATAAATACCAAGTGAATGATAGATCAACATTCCCCGATTCCCCTAGAAGAAATTCCCCCAGCTGTTTCGTAATGGGACTTGGCCACACATCTCTTATAAACATTTCTATTCTATTGTAATAAGTTACTAGGGAGAAGGGACTGATATATTCAAGTTTGTATTCCCAGGGTATTATAAATATAGTGCGTGCTTTGAGTATGTATTTGGAATGAAGAAATGAATTCAGAGGACAGAGACTAACTTGCAGTTCATGTGATTTGGGAAGACTTCAAGAAGAAGGCAACTCAGTCAGAGAAATTATGGTAGAAAGAAATCATAGTGGGAGGTAATTTAGAGGAAAATGCCTCTGGTCTGGATAAACTAACTGGTAGCTTTTCATCCTGTCTCCTACCTCAGAGTTTTCCTCCCCTATGACCTCTCCCTAAATCAGTCTTCAATATGTAGCACCTACAAGAAAAATTAACAATTATAAGACAAGTGGAGATTATTTTTTTATTAATTTAACTTTTCTGAACATATTCAGTTCATGGAAGAAAAAGGTAAATTTTTTATTCGAAGATTTTAGATACATTATAGCTATCAACAGAGCTATATTTGTTGAAGAAGTCCTGTTCCCTTAGGAACTATTTACTTAGGAAATAGATCTCCTTAGGAATCTTATTTACTATTTGTTGTGGACAGAAGTGCATCCCCTTAATATTTCCTATGTTGACATCCTAAGCCCTAGGACCTCAGAATTTAACTGTATTTGAAGGTAGGGTCTTTAAGGAGGTAATTAAATTTAAATGAGCTCATTAGGGTGGACCTTAATCCTGTATGACTGATGTCTTCCTAAGAAGAGTATCTTTGGGTACAGACAGGTACGGAAGGAAGATGGTAAGAAGACACAGGAGGAGGTCCAAGAGAGAGGCCTGGAGCAGGCCTTAATCTCAGATTCCAGCCTCCAGAACTGTGAGAAAACATATGTCACTTGTTGAAATCACCAGTTCTGTACTTTATTATGTCAGCCCCAGCAACACAGTACACTGCACATGACCTTCGTAACACTTTGGCCATGCTTCAGTCCTTTTCTCCTTCATTCATTCCAGGTAGATGAAAAAGTCTGCCTATCTTTGGCACTCAGATTCACTGACTGGAGGAGGTAGAGAGGCTCCCATTTTGGGATGGAGTTGCTATTATACGCAAACCCATGGCCTTGGGGATAAATGGCCCTTTAGGCTGACCCTAACCTTCTCCAAAGAATGCAAAATCATCCCAGCCCCTGAAGTACCTTAGAGAAAGAAAGAAAATAATTCTGTAACAAGGCAATGACCTCTAGTGGAAGCTGTGTGGAATTACAAAGATCCCAGTAAGTTTCAAGCCTTAAGAGAGAGGGAAAAAAAAAAAAAACAACAGGCTTAAATGTTACAAAGAGTGATCCCGGAGGAATTTCCAAGGGACAATACTATTATTTGCAACCACTAAATAAATCGAAATTGAAAGCAAATGTAGAGGAATAGAAAATAGGAAAGCTTTCAAATCGTGTTAACTACACTGGGCAAGGTAGGCAAGAGGGGAAGCCACGAGCTCAGGAATGTCTCCACACTCACATCCCATGAATCGTTTCTAGGTCCTTCTTCTTCAGAATGTGCTCTGGGGACCATAGCAGAGCTCCCACCCCAGAGTTGCTCAGTAAGAACCTGAATTTTAAGAAGGTCCTTCAGGTGATCTAGAAACATATTGAAATTTGAGAAGTACTGCAATCTTGATCATTCAGAAAGTGGACGTTTTAGTGCTGTCTTTGGATCTTCTCTAGGTAGGGAAAGTCAACTTAATCTGTAGAAGCCACCAGGCATGACACAATTTTTGGTGCTAAGTTCCTAAACTCATTTGTCTTCACTTAAGTACATATGGTTCAACTACTCCTAAAATATACAGATTAAATTAACACATGTCCAATTAGCCATTTTTTTTTTCCTTTTAAACTTTTCAAACTCTAGTAATGATGGCTTTGGAACTCTCTGATTTCCAGAGGTTTCCACGAAAATATCAATCCTTCTAGCCCTCCTATTAATCATCATCCTGCTGTCAGGGAAGCTGAAAGTGTGAATTTTAACTCTTCTTAATGAATATATTTCACACACCAAAATTATCTCAGCAATTTCCTTGACAGCTTTAGAAGCCATTACTAAATTGCATTCAAATGCATCTCATCTGTTTCCTAAACTGCCTCTACAGTTTTTCTTCACCAATGATTCTCAAGCATGGTACAAAGAAACATCTATTTTTGTACAGCAGGATAGTTTTTCTTGTAAATGCCCCCAAAACCAGAGTATGTTAACTTATTTAAAACTGTAGTTTCATTCCAGTGAATATTCAATAACTGGCTTTCAACAACAACAAAAGTTGAAGCCCTGATTTGTGGTCTTTGCCAATCGCCATAGTGTAAATATCCCCTCTTGAACAATTCCAAGATACCAACTTGTATCAGTGTTAGAAAGAGATGTACACAATTGTCTCATGGCGGTGCAAACAGGTGCCACTATTTATTTCCGAAATACAATCAATACCAACCCCATTTCCTAGGCTATTTCCTTAGTAGTTTCAAAATACATGTCCGGCCTAAACGTCCATCAACTGATGAATGGATAAAGAAATTGTGGTTTCTATACACAATGGAGTACTACGTGGCAATGAGAAAGAATGAAATATGGCCCTTTGTAGCAACGTGGATGGAACTGGAGAGTGTGATGCCAAGTGAAATAAGCCATACAGAGAAAGACAGATACCATATGTTTTCACTCTTATGTGGATCCTGAGAAACTTAACAGGAACCCATGGGGGAGGGGAAGGAAAAAAAAAAAAAGAGGTTAGAGTGGAAGAGAGCCAAAGCATAAGAGACTCTTAAAAACTGAGAACAAACTGAGGGTTGATGGGGGGTGGGAGGGAGGGGAGGGTGGGTGATGGGTATTGAGGAGGGCACCTTTCAGGATGAGCACTGGGTGTTGTATGGAAACCAATTTGACAATAAATTTCATATATTGAAAAAAAAAACAAAAACAAAGTACATGTCCGTGTACAGTATGTGTGCTGTGCAATTGTACAATCTTAATCTACACCAAAAGGAAACTAGCAGTTTGGGACAAAGTACTACTTTTATTAATGATGGTATTAATGTTGGTCTTAATACCATAAGATGGTTATGTATCATAAAAATTTAATGCTACTTTGTATGAAACTTTCAGGGGCATACATGCAAAATAACTGTTGACTCAAAACTTGCTCTAAAAAGCTTACCCTTCCTACACTTGTCTGTATGGAGTATCCAATGAAGACGGTTAAGTTTTGTTTGGTGTCTTTAAAAATACTATAAGGTAGACTCCCCAGTCATGGCAATCCTCCCTACAACCATTCGTTACCAATTACTTTTTGTTGGCAAGTTCAATCTGGGCCCGTCATGCCCCTGGTAGTTCCAGTGGTCCACCTTTAATCTCTTCATCTCCCACCAGAAAAAAAAAAAAAAACTTGTCTAAAGTTTGTATAAATTATTAATTATAACTTAATAAAGTCTTTATTAATTTCGTGAGGACCATAACCCACCTCATAAATTAATTCACTCATTCTTCAGCATCAATGCCACGATACAATGGAATGCTACTGTTAAGGGTTTAACTGTATTTTCCCCAAACATGTTGAGGCCCTAACCTAATTCTCTGTAGCTGTGAATATGATCTTAATGGGAAATACAGTCTTGGCACATGATCAAATGAAAATGAGGTCATCAGGATGAGTCCTCATGCCATATGATTGGTGTCCTTGTGAAAGGGGGAAATTTAGACACAGGGACAGGCATGTCTGGAGAGAAGACAATTTGAAGGGATCCAGGGAGAAGATGGCCATCTACAAGCCATAGAGAGAGGTCTGGGACAGATCCTTCCTAAAAAGGAACCAATCCTGCTGACCCCTTGATTTGAGACTTTCTGGCCTCCAGAACCATAAGACAATAAATTCCTGTTGGTGAAGCCACCCAGTGTGTGGTACTTCATTGTGGTAACCCTAGCAAGCTAATACAGACACAATCAGAGGAGGTAAGGCCCAAGTAATTTTTTTTACTCATATCAAACTTAGAGAATTAGCTATACTTTTATTCTTATAAAAGTTGACCAGATTCTAGGTTATTGTAATAATAATGTCACTCACAGTATTTGCATTCTGAGATGCTTTTATAGAATGAAGGTAAAGAGTACAGGTCCAGCTGGCATCAGACACAAACCTGACTCTATCAGTAAGAGGGACACAGAAACATCCTTCATCAAAGGTCTTATAGATCCTTCATCAAAGGTCTTAAAGAAACAGGGGTTGAGAATTCCAAAATATTGATACAAAACTATTATTAATTTCCTAATGCATTTACCAACCCTTACTAAAGGGGACCTAAGTATGTACATAAAGAGACCTCACCTTAACCCCTTCCTCTAATGGAGAAATTTCTGAGACTGAAGGCAGGTTGGTGTTCTGAGGAAGAAAGTCCTCCCAGGAACCCTTCAAATGGACTCCACAGTCAGCCATCAACTCCATCTACATTAATAGTGGGCTCTGAAAATGAGTTTCTAAGCCCAAAGGCACAAAAACAGAAACATAATGGCCGAAACTATGGTCACAACTCCCATTTATTGCATCATAACATTTTAGAGCCTGGAGAGACCTAGGAAGCTCATATTTTATAAGAAAGAAGTGAAACCGAGAGGTACTTCGCCAAGGTTGCCATCTGTGGAGAAATTCAACCTTGCTTCTGGGTTTCTTACATTCTCACTTCAATTGGCAGTAATGGAGTTTATGAACCTGATCACGACTACTAGTCACCTGAACAACTTTTATAAAAGTGCAAATTTCCAGGGCCCAATCTTAAAAGTTCTGATTCAAATCTCAAGTTTGGCTCAGAGATCTGTAGAAAAACTCTTGGGAGGTTTGGCCATGTGGCTAGGTTTGGAACCCACTGTGGCAACGATTCTGTCCAGAGACCTATTATCTTTGGTCTGTTTCTAATTCCACTTGGATTCAGCACCACGTGATGGTTATCTTCTCTCACCCTGAGAAAGATGCTTAGAGCCACATGGACCTGCTTATCCTGCCCAACACACTCACAATGAGCCTTACACTATAGATGCCACGCCCTTCCACCCCTGGGCAAGTTCTAAGTCCACAGAGTATTTTAGAGCTGAAGGGGAAAAGCAAAGCCAAAATTTCTTAAAACAACCTTTCTGAATATTCTCATATCATACCCTTTGGTTTCTGTTCTTTCATGTGCCTGGGTGCAGTCATTTTGCAGCCTCACAAGAAGCCATCTGCCCATTCACCAAGGGCGAGATGATTTATGTTGTGAAAGCTATAATAAATACAGGTTTCATTTATCTTCTATCATTGCTGGGTCTCTTAGGGACAGGAGACTTGATTTTAAAACAAAATGAAAACAAACCAAAACAAAAAATTAATAAAGCTATGGCCTAGTGAATCACAATTACTTCTAAAATGGGATAGTTCACACTGGGACACAGGGTTTCCTGGGGATGTGGAGATGGGGGAGGACATTGGAGAAAGCAGAACTAAGGACTCTGGAGCTGGAAGTAACTGGTGCTAGTGGTTTTGAGTGTGGGGGATATAAACTACAAGTTGTGTGACGAGCAGAAGCTTGGGTCTAACTTCCAGACATCTATGCCTGAGCTTTCTCACTCTCACACTTTATCCCATGCAACACTGAAAAGTTTAACACACTGAAACTCTTCAACTTAAGAGGCATGGTCATACTGGGGGTTTCACCCTTGGAACATTTCTTCCTCATCCCCACTCTACATCCTTAGGCAAGACTCTTATCAACTATCAACTACTTCAGGAGCCCCTAACCTCTTTCTTGCCTCTTGATTCATCCAGACTCAAGCCCTTGCAGCAATACCTTACCATTTAAGATCTTTTCTCCCAGTGTCTGCAGCTCCCACTCTCCACAGTGATCACAAGGCTTCAGGGAAACTGGAACCACCTCCTTTGGGCACTCGTTTGTAGATTCCTCCTCTAGAATACAGGTTCCTGTCAACTGCACAGCCTTTAATAATGCCAGGGTTTTTCTGCCAAATTGGAGAACAAGAGGAAGATGTGGAACAGTCATTTTGGGAACTCTTCCTAGTTTGTCTGTCTCTCTTGGGAAGCCCTACTTATTTGCAAGCAGGGAGTGGTGCTTTTTTTTTTTTTTTTTTGAAATTTGTGCTTCAGAGTTTAGAGTTGGCCTTTTCCCTTTGTTTTCATCCCTGAAACATGAGACTAGCTGGGTTCAGGGCCAGACAGTGTGATTAGTACTAAATTCAACTTCACAGTCCTTCAGGTCTCTTCAGGAACTGCATTCTGAACCAAAATTGTCCCATCTTTTCAGTAATGAAATAGATACACCCAATTTTTATATTGGCATTCTGTCTGACTTCAGGTTTCATGAGTTCATGACAAAATACATTGATAACAAGCAAAGCGTCTTCTGACTCAGAGACATGCTGCACAAAGCACCTCATGAATATGAATCTGTGGAATTTCTGGTCAAACACTTGCCCAGTCCTTCAGTATCACAGTAGAAGAGGGATAAACCTTCCAGCACTCTGGTACTGGCTCCCCAAGAAGTGATTCAGGGATTCAGAAGCTTAACTACAAGATGCCAGAGAAATCCAAGTCACTGATCTTTCTCTTAAGGACGTCTATCAACAGAGCCTGAGAGGCACAGACACACCTATCACTTGTCTTAGAACATCACAGAAAACTCTCAAATACCTGCAATGTGGGGACACTCTTCCTCCTGCCTGTGGCTTAGGAAGCCAGCAGTGATCAAGCAAAAACCGATTTTCCAGCTGCCTCAGGGCCCCAGGGCCATGTTAGGAGTACAAAGTCCTCAATTTCTTGGCTTTCAAGGACTACCACAAAGGAAGAAGGAAGAATTACAGAATTCTCCCCTCAAAGACTTTTCCTATTGTCTACCCCCAGTTACTTCTACATGAACAAATATACACAACATAGCACTATCCCTAAATCAGAACTTATGAATCATAGAGCATAAGTCAACATGAAGGCTAGAGTAATCTCAATCCATTTGGTAACTACTCATCTTTGGAGTATAAACCATTGAAATAGTTAGATAGATATGTAGATGGTGGTATGTAGATAGATGATAGATAGATAGATAGATAGATAGATAGATAGATAGATAGATAGATAAAGTATATAATATTGCTAAGGAATCCAGCATTTTTCTACTTCAACCATTTCTCTAACTCTGCAGATTTGTCTCCAACTTTAAGAGTCACCTTTCTGGGACTGATCTCTTCTCTGTGGTCATTAAGCCACTGATTACATAGCTATGTTGGAATCTTCCAATCTATGCAAGGCTGTCTCAGAAATTTGTTCTTTTAACCCTACCAATTTTCTATCTAGGTCTTTGCTAGTGTGCTTCTGCGATTCTACTCATTGGCAGCATGAGGCCAGTCTTCTGTTCAAAGGAGATGGTGCATAGAAAAGTTTCCTCCTCTTGAAGCCACCAGGGAGGTCTCTTCATTCAGGCCCAATTCTCTGAGACGCTCTGAGGCAATATCTCAGTTTTATTCTCTACCATCAAACATCTTCTACAATCCTAATGTAGATATGAACGTTGCTTTCATTCTGAAATCTAACTTAGGCCAGCTCTTGGCTTCTATTATTATTCTCCTGCTCTGTTTTTCTCCCTTAGATAATGACTCCCTCATCCAAATTAACTTTCACAAATACCTTAATTTATAAAAGCTATAAATAAAATTCCATCAATGGGAGTGGAGATGATATCTGAACAAGGCACACAGGTAAGAATTGGTGTCCTGACCTTCACTAGGCTTCTTCCAATTCCCCAAAAGTAGCTAATTGCCTCTGACAGATTAGCCAAGGGCCTGCTTCTGGAGAGCAAGAAATCAAGGCCCTCTGAATTATTCCAACTAAAAATCAAGAAGCATACAACAACGAATGAAGCTAAATTCATGCATTCTTAAGAAGAAGGGAAACTTCAATCATTCTCTCTGTGCTTTGGAAAATTCATGAATAAATAAATATGTTAATGCAAATAGCTCCTACCTCAGAAATGGATTTGTAAGAGGGTGCCCTGTCCTTAAACTAAACTGCATTCTAAAGCAACTCTCCCACCTGACAGTCTATCTGGTAGAATCAGTGACTAGGAATGACCTTTACTCAGTCTGTAATCTGGACATGTAATTGATGACACCTCCAAAAGGATACTAACACCTGACTAGGTACTATTACATTTTTAAGGTAATTTGTGTTGTAATGGTTGATTTAAAAACATGTACAAGCAAGCTTATGCAGTATTGAATATAATCACTTGTTCGCATTCTCAAATCTAAAAGAAGCAGAAGAGGTTTTTAAAAATCAATACACAAGCCTAAACCTAACGGACCATTCATTGGAACCTACAATCCCAACATGGTTCTCAGCAGAGCTGGGTTAAAATGGAAGGATCCAGGCTACCCCCACCGAACTCTGAGAAAATGTTATGTGTCAGAGGAAAGGAAGGCTACAAAGCAGTCCCAGTGACCAAGAAACTAGAGTCCAAGACAGTTTTACAATGAACCAAGTTCTATGTTAGAGGAGAAGGAGATTCAGGTGTAAACACCAGTCCTATTTTATTTTTCTCCTCTCTTTAAGTGTGTTGTTCACAGCAGCCTGGAACTGAGGAGCATTCTGTGAGCCTGGTGACTCAGAGAAGCAGCAGTAGGAGATGTGACAGGCTGAGAGGACAGCACAAAGCACAAGGTGAGGGATCTTTCTGAATGGAATGTGTCCTGGCTTGTAAGGCAAGAAAAACTGGGGGTTAGTTTTATTCAACAAATGATTCTAGGGACAGTTACTTTATAGACCCCTGTGCCTTGGTACATTCTTGGGTAAAATGAGTGTGGAGAGGAGGGTTTTAGGGCAAAAGGGATGACTTTTCTTCCAACTGCACGATACACTGACGAAACAGGGGCAGTTTTGGGGATCAGAGGCACTCACCTGGCCTGGACTGGGCCAAATGACTAGGGTGACAGGAGGACACCTTAAGCTTCTGGCCATCCCAGGGCCTACAGAACTAGCATTGCCTGGGTCCTGGGACTACTAACTCTGTCTTTAACCACACAACAGAGGTAGGACTCAAGGGCTCAAGGGGTGCCACAGCAATTTCAAAAGTAAAAAAGTCAAATTCAATTTACTTTTAAACATTCATAGAGGCCATTTATCAATTTGGGAGCTGGTGGGAATTTGTGAAAGCGAATGGAGGCACTGGGGACAGAGAGAAGGCTATATTCATGGGATAGTCCAAAAATGAGTACTTTCATATTAAACAGGCTAACTCAAATGCCAACCCTCCACAGCCATTCAATCAGATGCAATGTTATATTTATGATATCTTTGTTAATTTTACCCATAGAGACTGATTTTTATCAACCTACATTCCAGATTACATTTTCTAAATTTTATAATCTGGATCCTGTCATTGTAAATCAGAAGCCCACACATTCAAACATCACTTAATCATTAATGACTCATGGGGGTTTAATTTAAAGCACATATACATGATTTAACTTTGCTTTCAGTACACAATGGAGATGAGTAAACTTCGCAAAGCTTTCATTTTTACAGAAGTAGCAATCCATGCTACTTTAACAACAGCTGTCTAATAAATCAAAATGAAGCAATAAATATAGTTGTAACATCTATCAGGTAAGAAAAATGTAGAATCATGTGCAGATATGGTTTATTGTCATGACTCGTCATTTTCCCAACCCTCTTCATAAAAAGACCTAAATGAAATGTTAATTCAGAGTTCAGACCAAAATCTTCCTAAGCAAAAATTCTAACTCTTGTTTTTTGGTTCATAGGAAAAGCCAGACACCAACATCACTGATAACTAGGGTGTGATGGTAAGAGATGAGCCTTTTCCTCACTGCCAGGAATGTGAGATCCAGGTGTCAGCTGTTGCATACTTGAGTCTCCAGCTGGAATTTCTAGGAGATAATGGGTATAAATGTACTTAGCACATAACCCAGCAGGCATTCCATAGCTATTAGTTTCTTGTCCCATCCTCCTTCCAAAATTACTAACTCATCTGATCATAATTAAGTCATGTTTCCTTAAGGCATTGGCACTTAAAATGAAATATGAACAAACACACTGTTGAAAAAAATAGGCATAAACAAGAAGAGCCAACTATTCCCCCAACTCTTCTAAGTGTCCTGAGCCTATTAAAACCATTTTCCTTGGCTCTAATACCTGTCTACCAGCAGGTTGCCATCATGGTCCTCTGCATCCTCTCTACACAACATTATGTCTCTATCATCAGCCTCTCCCACATTAGCCTTGCAGGGATCCATAGGGGACTGCTATGGATCCAAGTATCATCATTTAGAAGGGAAACATTTACTCCCAAGTGCTATCAAGTACCATGACAGAAAGAATAGTACAGAATGGCACTACCTTTAGGATAAATATATAGGTCATTAATTTTAATGTCACTTAGCTATAATAACGAAAGGATGGAAAATATATACTCTATAGCTCTACCAGGTGTCCTTATCTTATTTACTGTGTTTCCCAGTATCATGTATCTTTTATCATAGATGACTGATTAAACACCTATGAATACTCTGCTTTACAAGCATTGATTTCTTTATTACTAATGAATGCTCTAATGCACAAAGTTCCACTGTTTTCTTTAAAAGAAATATTGCAAAACATTAATACTTCACTGTTGTGGGAAACTTCATAAAATAAACGTCCCCACTGCGTTCTCTAGTGGCCTCTATTATGTTTCATACCTCTCATATAAACTTTCTCATGCATTCATTCAACAAAAATTTACTGACTCTCTACCCTGTACCATGTACTGTACCCACCAGATACTGAAGTCACGAGAGTGCATAAGACAGATATGGTCCCACAGAAATTACATTCTAATAAGAAGGACTAAAACTAAGCAAGCTAAAACTCTTCTTAAAGTCTCTGAAAAGATGAGCAGGGTGTTGTGTTGCTTATTAATAATAAAACTGGAAGAAGAGAACCTAAGAGAGACAGAGCAGCGAGAAAGGTCATTTTGAGCAGGTGACCTATGATCTAACACTTGAAGGACAAGAACAAGGAACTATAGAATGAGCTGGAAAAGAATATCTCAGAGAGTGGGAATGACTAGTGAACTCTGCCTCAGAAAACACCATGAACCTTAACTATTGCATTGAGGAAGGAAGGCTATCTTGTTCAGACATGACTACAATTCTGTTTTCCTGAGGTCCTCTTCTGTCAGTCCCAGTGTACCATTCAGGAACACACAACTGCAGCAAGACTCAGGTACGTTCTCACACCACCTTCGAAGACCCTCCGTGTGGTGTCCATCAAGTCCCCACCCACAGTTTAATCTCTCATGTGTAAAGAACTCACTAAAAGGTGACAGCAAAAATTAGTCATACTGACCTTGCTTTCTGAAACAAAATCAGAATGCATGGCTAACACAGTAGTTTTCAAGCTGTGCTCTGCAAAGACAGAGGTTCACTCAGACCATTCTCACATGAGATCAATAAAGTGGGGTGCCAACTAACTATTATCATTTTCACCTATCTAAGACAAACAGTCAGTTCAAGATTTCATATAATATAAGAGTTTGGTGAGTAAAAGGGATATGAAAATCATGGTATCCAGCCTGTTCTAAGACTGAATCCAAGTCTTTTAAATGAATCCAAGTCTCCCAAATATGGGAAGAGATTTTGGCACCTGACCAATAGATCCTCCAGACCACCTCCTACTTTTCTATTCACTAAACCTAAATCTCTTCTTTCCTGTGATCCCAACTCATACCGCATTTTGGCATCAGATCTTGCACCCAGTTCTCTGCCTAGTCTATAAGCTATTTGATGAGCCAACTTCTTCCTCCTTACTGTGGGAACCCCCCCCAAAAAAAGGAAAAGAAAAAGAAAAAAAAAACCTTAAAACTAAAATACAGAGATCATTAATTCAATCCAGAAACAAACATTTCTGACATCGATTCTAAGTATGTTACTGATTTTCTATAAGGAAAAAAAATGGTAAAAATAAGAAAAATTCAAAAAATATTAATAATTCAGCTTGTCAGCTTTTCAACATAAATATGTGAAAATAGGCAATGCAATCCAAACACAAAATACATCAAAATATATACTATAATCTCTTATTGTGACCCTCTCTTTTATTGGAATTATCTCCCTTCTACTATCTCTTTACCCTGAAAGGAAAAAAAAAAAAAGGACAAAATTAAGGATTGAAGAAGGAAAAATACAAAGACTGAAAAGAATAGAAAGAGAAAGAGAGTGGGACTGTTTACAGATAGTTGTAAAAAAACAAAAGGTTATCTTTCAAACTTCAAAAAAAACGTTACTTCTAAAAATTGTCAGTTGATTTTCCCACATATATTGTTGTATAGTGAGTTAATATCAAATGTCTACAGAATAAGCATCCTGTAGACAGCATCCAACACTAATTTTTATGAAAATTTTACTGACTGCATTCCAAGCTCAGATGAACTGGTCCCTGCTGATTTGCAGGCAGCACTACACAGTTTATTGGACTTTCCTTCCAGGGTTAGTTAAAATTAGATGCTAAGGGACCAAGGAACAAGAGGACTCATTTTAACTGTCACAGATATCTGTGCAACCCAGAAAAGACATCTGTATTGTATTAGGTATGTTGGAGGTGCTCATTTAATGTCTTGGTCAAATTTATTTGATTTTGACGAAGTCATCTCCACAATGCAGTTCCCAATCAGAAGTGTCAAATCAAAATCAGCCACCTACATTCTAGCTTACAGTACGGTGCAATGAACAAATAGAATTAAAGTCAGCTAAGTCACCAGTGATTAGAGAATTAGTGAAAGCCTCAGGTTCACAAATCAACAGGATTTATATATGCTGTGCAATCTAAAGAAATCATCTGTCATCTAACTCTAAAATAAACATACTGAATGCTAATACTCAAACTATTCTTTATTTTAATTCTGTAGAGCTTAGGAAGCTGATATGTATTCTCAAAAACAAGAGCAGGTATAACTTACTGGTCTATTTGCATATTAGCAGCCCATGGAAGGCTTTTGGTAACCACCATCCATCAGTTCCTTCGACCTGTCAAAACCCAATTAATTAACTGGATTTCCATGGCCTCCTGATACAGAAGACAAATTTATAAATGCATATACAAGAAGATGTTCCCTTGGAATTCTTTGGGAACAAAACATATTAAACCCAAACCACAAACACAAGAAGAGAAACATTCGTTTTTGGTTATCCCTCAGAGCAGATACAATGTTCATTTAACATTTCAGAACTTAATAATAAAGAAAATTAATTCCGTGATCTCCACCTACTTCTTTAAATTCACCTCTGGAGCAACATTGGGGCTCTAGATACGTAGGCAATGACCTCTTCCAGGAACAGTTTGGAGTGCTTTCCAGTAGAATAAGAAAAAAGTCACTGCTCTGAAGAAATTTGGAGGGACACCATCTTCACAGGCCAAAAAACAAATAACAATTTTAAGAGGCAAATAAACTCTTCTAGTTCTACCCCAGGTATGCCTTCCATTCCGATGCTGCCAAATGGCCCTACACTGACTTAGGATAAGGAAGGATTTAGAGGTGTTCACATGTATTTGCCCAGTACGTCCTCCTCAAAAAATGAGATCATGGCATCTTCCAGTGCAACATTTATTGCTTCACCATGAAAGCAAACCTACATCAAGTTGCTTTATAAACATGGTTCTAATTAGAATTCTATCTGTGTTCATCCTCCTGTAAAATTACATAGAAGTGAGCATGTTTGTTTTTTGAGATAATCACAGTCTTACAGAAGCACAAGATATTTAAAAATATTTAGAAGAATAATGAAATAAGCCCTCATTCTTAATAGCTATTAAAAGATAAATAGATCATAGTACATAAGTAAATGAAGACTCTTAAATAAATATATGTATATCAAATTCATATCAATTCATATTTTATTTGAGAAGTCATATAATCTTGAAATATTAGAATTTTGTATTTATTATCAATGCTATAATTAGAAGCTAAACTCACCAACCATTCCCATTAAACACAGTGTATCTAGTAAAGTTTATGACAGTAACATATCACAATGATCAATATACCTATGTCTAGTGCTTTGTCTTTCCAGCCACCGTAATTACTTTAAAGGCAATATTATAAAACCAGTATTTTCCTTATAGAAAATCAGTAACATACTTTATCTTGACTACAAATAGAAGGGTTTAGTGAGCCTCATGGCCTTATCTTTGTGAATTTAATGTGTACACCATGACTATAAATCGTCCACCTGAACACATTACAATTCACTTGTATTAATTTGTCTACCCAACAGACAAATGAAATAATTGATAACTCATAAGCTTTTCTTCTGAGAAAAAAATAACTCATTATTTATCCAGGAGATGACTGACTTAATCATACTGCATTCACTCCTCCCCTCCAGACACACCATATCTATGAATCTTGTAGTTGTCCACGGGACATCAGGAGTGTCATGTTTCCCCATATCCACGCTGACCGCCATGCAAGCTACCACCCTACACTGCTAAGGGAAACTCAGCATGCCTTATGCCTGAGACTACATGAATTAGACAGTAATTAACTATTATTACAGAAAATACAGGCTAAGCTTGAGGGAACAAGTACTAGAAGGTGAGTTTGAACTAGCATTTGGGAGAAGTGATTTGCAGATAAAGGGCAAAGGTTTAGAATATGAGATGTACACAAAAAAGGACAAGATAAAGGGCAAAGGTTTAGAACATGAGATGTACACAAATAATGGCTGGACTTCAGGTCAATGTCTTCACTGCCTCATGAAAACTTTATAGTTTCTTACGTAGAGAAAGGATTCCCAATTATAATTAAGTTTGCAGTCAGTACAATTTGCCATTTTCCCTACAGTTGGCCCTTATTGGTGGTCTTTTGACCAAAGAACTTTCTGGGTGAATTGATAATTGATAATATCCTACCAAGTGTCTCTTAGTTTGAATGCTTATTGCTACGTTATGTCTCCTAGGAAAATAGGGAACAGAAATTATAGGGATCATGCAGACAAAATTCAGCTTGAATGTTGAATGAGAAGCTTTTTCATAGAAGCATAAGCTCAATTGCCCAAGATGTTCTCTTTAGAGTCAGGCTATGCCACAAGCAGAAATAAATCTCTGAATGTGACTGAAGCCCCTAGAGAAGTTACTGTGATAAGTTGCTATCGACTAATGTTAAAATTTTACATACAAATATTCCCAGTTAATACAACTGGTGCTTTTCTAGGCTGGCTGGCTACTCATTGCCTCTTTTTATTGACATTCATGTGGTCCATTACTAAATTGACGTTATTATTAGAAAGTGTTTTAAACTTCAATTTGATTCCTATTTAATTCCTCTCAACCACTTCAAACACCATGTTAGAATATTTGGTCAATACATTTCCAAGGCAGACCCAAGACATACTTAATAACCCAATGAGTTGAGTATGCATCCAACCATAAAAAGCGCTTTTTTTTTAAGATGGAGAAACACCATGGACAGATATATTTCGACAGTCATTGTCATTGGTGATCCAATGAAACTGGTCATAAAAAGAGTGAATCTGCAAGAAATGGCAACTAATCAAGAGGAACAGTATGAAAGGCATGAGAAAATAATCTTTAAAAATTAAAAGAGATATGTGTTCTTGTCATATAGTATTAAAAAAGTTATTGAAAGATGTGACCCACCCATTTCAGTAGGGACACTATCAGTAATGGAACCAGTAACTATACTAGATCACACATACTTTGGGAAAGGGATCCAGGATTTGAACTCAAATATGTCTGAGTCCAGATACAGTTCTTTTCCACTGTACAATCCTACCTATTTTGAAAATAGGATGGAAAGTTTTCATTATTCAAAGTCTCTGGGAAATTTGCTCAGAGTCCAATTAATATTATCCTATTATATTATACACATTCATTCAATGAAGAGTTTTTGGTCAACCTGTTGTATGCAGAAGATGCACGAGTCAACTAGCGAAGATATTCAAGAAATTTTGTTGAAAAGATAAATGTTTTCTTGGCTTCCTCTTAGTCGTCTTTATAGGGCCATTAGGTACCTTCAATATCTTTCATCCATCCTGCCTTAGGCCTTACAATTTTTTTTTATATTAAACCA
Source organism: Acinonyx jubatus (assembly GCF_027475565.1). NCBI lineage: Eukaryota > Metazoa > Chordata > Mammalia > Carnivora > Felidae > Acinonyx > Acinonyx jubatus. Next base: position 128,941,552 of record NC_069380.1, on the reverse strand, counting down.
GTAGTCCTTTAAGATTCTTGAACTCTACTTACAAACACTTCTGATTGCCTCTCCAGCAAACCTTTTAATGTATACACATCTTCTAATATGCTTCATTTCCTACTTTTTTATGCTCTCATTTCAATTTCTGATTTCCTATCTGCACTGCTGCCTAAGGGACACTGGAAAAAAAAAAAAAAAAAAACCTTTAATTTCCAAAAGCTAACCCTCAACTAATTGTTCCATCTGTGCCAGTATCTCCTCAGAAAATTCCAGTGGTGCTGAATTTTTCTGCTAATGGTAGTTCTCCTCTCTCCTGGGGAGAGCCTCCATAAAACAACCTAGTTGACCAGGGGAACAATATTGTGCCAATTGTTTTGGTTACCTGTTTTTCTCCATCTGAATTCAAGTTTTAAAAGGTAATGAGGATCAGAGTGTGCAACTATTACATCCACAGTGAATAGAGTGATGACAGCTCTCATTCTAATTTAAATATACGCTTCATTTGAGAAGCCTCTGATTCAGTGACAGATAATTACAAATCATTAAATAATAGATGAGACATGCGCTTCCTATTTCTTCACTAAATATTTGATCACCAATAAGCAGAAGGTTGAGTTTCACCTGTTCTTCCAAAGAGTACAATATAACATCTAATTAACCTAACAAATTATATGGCAATTCATAAAATCAACAATAACTACTTTTAGCTTGAACACAGTTTTCCCCAGGATGCTTTTCAAGAAGGAAATACCATGGCTTAACAAGTACACCTTATCTTGATATATCAACATTTTATTTTCTATAAACCATAAGGTTAAACCATACGAAATTACTCAAATGTGATTGTTTTCACCTACAAAAATGGCCATTCCATATAATCCAAATTTATGGCACCAGAATGTGCTGATATGTAACCATTTGAAACATAGAAAATATCAACTTTATATGGTTCAACCTAATCAACAAAAGCCAACTGTCATTATCATTTGCAAAATGCCATTTCCTAGGCTAAGCAATTTTTGTGGATTGTTGCATGTAATTCTCACAACAATCCCAAAACACACAGAACACACGAAGGAATGCCACGTAAAAACGGAGAGGCAGACTGGAATTATGCAGCCACAGGCCAAGGAAACCCAGGACTGCTGGCAACTTCAGAAGCTAAGACAGGTATGGATCAGATACTCCCTTGGAAGCCCCAGGTGGAACCAACTGGTGACATCTTCATTTCAGACTTATAGCCTCCAGAACAATGAAAGAATAATTTTGTATTGCTTTTAATCCATCCAGTTTATGATAACTTTCTGTGGCAGCTCTAGAAAACTAATGCAGAGAGACGACTGTACTATCAGCCATTGAGTAGGTGGTAAAGACAGGAATTCAATGCCAGCAGACACACCCCAGAGCTCATACTGTAACTTACAATGAGGTACAGTTTCCACAGTCACATCATCTCATTTTATTTTTATCATATTCTATTAGATAGGCATTAAGGGTTGTATTTTATAAATTGGGAAGCTGAGACTCAGAAAATGAGGCAATTTGCTAGCCAGTAGCAAGATCAGGATTTGAACCCACATGAAATAATTTCGGTGCACTTTCCACAAAAACCCGACCCACATTTAGTGATAATCCCCACATAGCTATATTTAGAAAGAAGGCATTTCAGTTGAGTGTTGATTTCTCAAGTAGTTTCTGAAATACGTATTGCATTCCCTGGGGAAGATTTGAAAACTGAGTCAGAGGCTTAGCCATTATCCACCACCTGTGGAAATTTTACTCAGTAGCCTAAATTTATGAGAATTTTTCCATTATTCATTCATGGGGATAAATCCAAAGACTGTATTCTGTACAACTACTACAACTGCAACTATTACTCCATTAAAAATTTACTGTTTGTCTTTCAGAACTCCTTAAACATCACCCATAGTAGCCAATGGTCTCAAAGAACACAAGAACTTTGTAATTTTCAGTTTGGCTAGAGACTGTTCTCTTCAATAGTTCCACAGAGTACAATGAAGTTAAAATTAGAAGAGGTTTGGCTAAGTGCTGATAATAAAAGTGTAGAAGACCATATTATTGTTCAGTAAATAGACTCATACATACACACACACGAATTCTACAGAAAAATTACATATTCCCACCCATATTGAGGTAGGGCTTAGCTATGTGATTTTCATTGGCCCATGAAACTTTTAGTGGATTTGTCATAGGCAAAGCCTTAGAATCTGCGAGCTGGGCTCGCCCCCTGTGTCCCTGCTACTGCCAAGGAAAGAACATGCCTAGAGTCACCCAATGATTCCAGAAGAATGAGCAACAAGTGAAGCTCAGGCATGCCTAGCTTAGATCATCTGAGCCTTAGGCAATCTGCAGATGCAAAAGGAAGAAATACAAGGTTATTACTGTATGCCAGAGATATTTTTGTGGTTGATAACTATACTGCATTATTATGGTAATAGCGACTTAACATAATACACAAATTTTTAATATTATCATTCTTTAGAGAACTATGTTCTATTAAAAAAGAAATTCTCTAGTCTTCTGAAACTGTTCTTTCCTCCTGCCTCTGAATAACCTTGAGCAACTAAGCCTGTCTTCCAAACGCTTGCATGTTTTTATTTTATTTCTCAATTGTCTGAAAGGCAACATTACAAGACATAAATCCATTGAGAAGAAGGAGGAAAATCCATTTCAAAATCACTTCAAAATACCAGAAGAGGAGCTCCTAAAAAGGTAAGGTCCAGGTTCAGGATATAATAATGAGGGTACTGATCATTTTGCATGGACTTTCCACAAATCACTAATCTTTCAACTGCTTATTATTTAAGACAAATATCATTATGCAAATTATATGCTTCAGGATTAGTTTTCATTTATTAGATAATAAAGTGCAATTACTTACCTCATGCAATCTAAATTATTCCTGCTGCTTTGCCTATAAGGGAAACTCTCAAATTCATGAATTCCACCTTTATGCTTAGAAGTTAATTAACCAGATTTTGCTTACTATTGCTAAACTGTCTTTATCCACATGTTTTACTTAAAAAAAAAGTGAAAAATTGTAGACCACTCAGAAGTCTGTTTCTTGCTAAAAGTAATCTTTAAAAAAAAAGCAGGGGCGTGTCTGGGTGGCTCAGTCAGGTAAGCATTGGACTCTTGATTTTGATTCAGGTAACAGTTCATGAAATGGAGCCCCACGTCAAGTGCTCTGTGCTGACAGTGCAAAGTCTGCTTGGGATTCTCTATCTCCCTCTCTCTCTGCCCCTCCCTTGCTTGTGCTTGCTTGCTCTCTTTCTCTCTCTCTCTCTCTCTGTCTCAAAAATTAAGAAAATTAAAAAAAAACTAAACTTTTATAAAATGGTAATTCTTAGGCAGAAATTCTAAGTTTTCATGTCTCTGTTTTTTTTCTTCAAATTTCCCAACAGCTAAACACTTATTAATGGCAGTCTTGGAGATGACTTCCAATTATTAAAACATACATTCATACAATATTGGTACACAGGCAACAGATTAAGTACCAACAAAAAAGAGATTGTTATATAATGGGAGTGAGGATGCATTTATCATAGAGCACTCACTCTAAAAACACTTAGCAAATTACTTAGGGGAGATGGTTTCTCAGGACTCACACTTATTCAGAGGAGTGGGGAAAGTGCCGTATTTGAAGTATGATTAATCTAACAAGAACAATTACAACAAAAGCCACTTTACCCATCCCCAGATCAGAATACCATGGTAATATAAATTATACTCAAATATACTTGAAAAAAATACAATGCTTTTCAAACTATTTCTACAAAATGCATGTTATGGGTGTGACCAAAAGACATTTCCTTTGTCCCAACAAGTTTGAAAGCAAAGGAGCAGAAATGTGTTCTCTGCAAAGAAGCGGAAGAAATTAATTGTGTTCTTTGATGAGTTACTGTTTCTTCTTTCCCTGGACATTTATGATCAGTAGACTACTTCTCCAATCAGTAAAACAACCTCATAGACAGGAAAAGAATGACGTTTAACTGGGAAGAGTGGGGAGAGCCCAGAGTCAGGCACCAAGATCATGGTTTGATGATGGCCCTTGCCCTGCTCTGATGTTTGTGCTGGGGAAGTCATTTAAGATCCGGGGAGGGCTGGGTGAAATGTTCTCCCTACAGAGCACTCGGTAGGTGGAAGTTGTCCCTTATAGTGGCCATGTATGTAGCTTAAATAATACCCCAGAAGGAAGGATCATGACTTAATATATCCAATACTTCTGTGTTCTGTGGAACTTTGTTTCCCTCAAGCAATACAAGGAAGGATTGTCCATAATGAATATTCAAAACAGGGAGTTCCTGTAGTAGGGTTCCTGGGTAGCTCAGTCAGTTAAGTGTATGATTTTTGATGTCAGATCAGTTCATGGTCTCACGGTTCCTGGGATCAAGCCCTGTGTCCATGCTCAGCACGGAGCCTGCTTAAGATTCTCATTCATTCATTCATTCATTCATTCATTCTCTCTCTCTCTCTCTGTCTCTGTCTCCGTTCTCTGCCCTTTCCCTGCTCGTGCTCGTGCTCTGTGTCTGTCTCAAAATAAATAAACATTTAAAAAATAAAAATGAAAAAAATAAAACTGATTTGTAGCACCCCACCCTCCCCCAGAAAAGCCTGAACCAGATGTTCTCAAACTTTGGTGCATATCATTCTGGCTTTACTTATTAAAAATATATAACCCCAGGAGCTCCTGGGTGGCTCAGTCGGTTAACCACCCAACTTCAGCTCAGGTCATGATCTTGCGGTTTGTAGGTTCCTGGCGTCTGGCTCTGTGCTGACAGCCCTGAGCCTGGAGCCTGCTTTGGATTCTGTGTCTCCCTCTCTCTGCCCTTCCCCGACTCACATTGTCTCTGTCTCTCAAAAATGAATAAATGTTAAAAAAAATTTTAATATATACCCCCAAAACTTATACTCTAAGAATCCTTATTCACTGTGGTCTAGGGAGGACCCAAGAAGCTGCATTTTTAAAAATTCCTCCAAATAACTTGGAGATAGGTAGTGTGTGAATCACCTTCACACCCATACCCCCATATAGTATCCTTCAGCCAAGAAAGTAAATAATAAAATTTGGGGCACCTGGGTGGCTCAGTCGTTTGGTCGTCTGACTTTGGCTCAGGTCCTGATCTCCCAGTTCATAGGTTCGAGCCCTGCACTGGGCTCTGTGCTGACAGCTCAGAGCCTGCTTCCAATTCTGTGTCTCCTTCTCTCTCTCACTCTCCCCTGCTCATGTTCTGTGTCTCTCTCAAAAATAAATAAACATTAAAAAAAAAGTAAATAATAAAATTTTGAAAAAGTTTATCATTATCATTATCACAGATCATTTTTTTCTTACCTATATTTTCTACATCAGTGCATATTAGTCATGTAATGGAATCGTCAGTCACAAAGGATTTTGAAGGAAAAGAAATTGTCTTGAAATCATATGGAAGATCCCATCCTGTTTAGAAAGCACATTCATATGCAACACTGTGGCAATGAGTAGCTGAGGTTTTTCCCCAAGATTCAGGACAACCTAACTCAGTTCTAGTCTTAAAGAGATGAGAAAACAGTATTTAGCAATGAAAAAGCAGCAATGAAATAAAACAAGAGAGGAAGACAGCAGAGGAGGATTAAGAAAAAGACAAAGTGCCATTACTATTGTCATTAAATGAATTTCAATTTTTCTCCACTTTCACTTTTCTTTTTAAAAATTCCCTTTTCCATTTTTCATCCCTTCCCTACTTCCCTTTTCTCTTTTATGTCCTTCTTAGATACCAGTAAGCAGTTTAAGAAACCTGAATCCAAAGAGAAAAATTATACCTTCTGAATTCTGTTTTGCTCCACCTCTTGACCCAACTCTCCCAGACCAGCTATTTTTTAACAGACCATTTGTCTCCTATGGAAAAAACCATACTGCTTTTACTTATCTACCAGAACTCCACATATATATATATATATATATATATATATATATATATATATATATATATATAAAATAGTTCTGTGCAGTGTTTTTTTTCCTCCTTCACTGCTACTATGTGGCAGAGCCCAGCAGGAGTAAATTGTGGCCAGCCATTATATGGAAAGGGGCCACTTAACATTCCAGGGAAGCAGTGTCATAACCTCCATTGTCACTGGGGGCTCATCTAAATCTGGAAGACTTCTTTTAACTTCCATCTTTGAAGGAGGAGGAGGAGGAGGAGAAGGAAGAGGGGAAGGGGAGTGTGTGGGAGGAGAAAGAGGTAGAAGAGGCAATTGAAAAAAAAAATAAAGCAATACTGTGGATGAATTACAATTTTATTAAATAACTAAATTTAAATATGCACATAGCAAAGAATAACATGTAGCAGGCAAGTCTAATGTCCTCTGTTGCCAATATCCCCTCATAAGAACATTGGTAAAAGCCTACATGTTTGGTGGCTTCTACATGTATCAGTCCATGCTGGATTGGTCTCTGCCATAGATCAGAACTAATACATACACTGTAAAAATTTGTCTTACTCTGTCCACAATTATTCAAAGATCAGTCTACAAAGACAGAGCTTTTATTAATTTGAAAAACCACAGGTTCATACAAAATCTGTAAGTGCAACTTCTCATTTTTACAAAGAGGTCTGCTGTAACCACTTGTGAATAACCTGGGTTTCATGTCCACAAACTTTTTCTCCTCTACTCTTGAAGGACTTTTATAGACTGCCATGACTTTTCTTGGTAGAAAAGTAGAAAGGTAGAAGGAAAGAAAGAAAGCAAGAAAGCAAGAAAGAAAGAAAAAGGAAAGAGGAAGGAAGAAAGAAAAAGGAAGGAAGGAAGGAAGGAAGGAGAAAAAAAAGAGAAAAGTATAACATAGGATGAATGCTACCTGAAAAATGATTTCTTAAAAAAATTTGTAAGTAAAAAACTGACTTTCTTGTACTCTGAAGTCATTTAGCATGTTGTACTATAAAATTATCTGCATCTTTATTGCAGTGACTATAACTAGGAGAAAAGACTGCTTATTAATTCTTTTGAAATTTTGCTACTTGTATTAGTTCGGGTTCCAAAAGGTGGAAGAGCTTGAGCCTAGAGCTTGTGAGCAGAGTTTATTTTAGGAATAGGAGTTAGGACTGGGAATTAGGAAGGAGGAAAAGTCAATACAAACCTGACTTTTTAAGCTAGTCACTACTATGGACAATTGGAAAGCCATCTCATTGGAGACCCTCTAAAGAGTTTTGTGAAATGAGCTTCATAACTTTGTCAAGAGACAAAGGAAGAGAGTATCTGCTAGTTTTTGTCCCTCATTAGTAAAGGGTTTCTTTTTTGAAGTGGAAAGATTCTGAGAATAGGAACTCAGTTGTCTTTAAGATAATGACAATGATAACGGTGATAAAGATCATGACTATGGTGTCCAACATCCCCTGCTCAACTGTTTTTCAGGCATTGTGCAAAGCAATTACCCACATTTTCTCATTTGGGTCCTCATGATGATTATTTTTATGTGTCAACTTAACTGGGCCATGGGACACCCATACATTTGGCCAAACTTAATTCTATGAATATCTATGAGAGTGTTTTTGCATAAGATTAGCACTTGAATTGGTAGATGAGTAAGAGAGATTACCTTCCCTAATGTGGGTGAACCTTGTCCAATCAATTAAAGACCCAAATGGAAAAATGAGTAAGAGGAAACTTCTTAGTGACTACTTTGACCTGCAACAGTACTCTTTTCTAGCCTTGAGTCTCAAACTGAAACATCAGTTCTTCTTGAGTCTTAAGCCTGTCAATTTTTGGATTGGAACTACACATTGATTCTCTTGGGTCTCCTGCTTGCTGACTGCAGTTGGGAATTCTCAGCCTTCATAACTGCATAAGCCAATTCCTTAAAATAAATCAAGCAATTTCTAGCCCTCACTCTATATAGGTGTATGTATACAAACATACACAGACAAACACACACACACACACACACACAACACATCCTATTGCTTCTGTTTCTCTTGAATAGTATTTATGTCAATGCTAGGAAATTAGCAATATAATCCCCATTTTGCATAAGAGAAAACTGAAGCACAGTTTTGAGTAGAAGATCCCACTGAGATTATACCACAAACAGTGCTCTCAGTTGCCCCAGTTTAGGGGCCACCCACCTAATGCTATGCACATTATAATTAGAAAAGGCTAGAAAAAGAAATAACCAGAAAATAGAGGCAGGACAACACAATGCCTCTATCTGCCTTGACAGATGTTATGGAAGGAAAGATATGTGATACACAAAGAAATGCCCACTAAAGATGGGAACTCTGGTTGTCTTCAGTTAAAAATAAAGGTGATTTTACTGAACCTGGGAGGTCAAGGATGGGGTAGAGCAGATTTAAGACCTTCCCTATGGCATAAACACAGTCAATATAAATAAACAAGCATATTCATAAATCTTCAACTTATTTTACCACTGACTATTGCTGCATAGGAAAAATTCCCAGGCCTGGGAGATGATAGAGTACATCTTCCTGGTGTATTTGTAGATTGTCTTAGATTATAACACGTGGATGAACTCTCTGTGCTATTTTTCTTCCCAGCCCTTTGACGACACCTTGGTCAAGACTACCCAAGTCATTAGGAGAAATAATGTAAGTCAACAACGACAATAACATTATGCCCAGAATCAGAAAGAAAGTTCCTCTGGATAAACCAAGAATTCTATCTTCTGAGGCAGATTATAGGAATTACAATTGTCTATTGTTCCGAAATGAAGCCTTTTAGTTTCTTAACTAAAATAATTTGACTGTCAGAACCACTAAAATAGTGATTTGACATTTTAGAAATTCTGGACCATGCTTAGCACGACTCTCAATATTCTGAGAAAAAAAGAAACAGTCATCACATCAATCCTCAGAGGGAAATAAATAATAGAAGTGATTTTTTTAATTACAAAGTTAAGGTAAATTATCAATGGTATATCTTCATTAACATGTAATTTTTAAAAGGTACACATACGTGGCATGCTTACGGAGCTTGGAATTTCAAAAACAGGTTTTTCTACTCTAGCATTTACCATGGTTGACAGTAGAATCTTGCAACGTATGATTGAATAGTGTTTGATAAAACTGGAACTCCCCAAATTATTTCTGTGAGACTCGCAAGCCGTGTATCTAAGACATCACTATGCTAGATTTATAGAATGGCTTAGTAAAAATATTCTCATCTCTACTCACGCATAATAGAAAGTAAGGAAAGGGAAGGGTATAGTCAGAGAGAAGCTTCCAGTCAAACCCATTTCCATCATGTGATACACTGAACTTCTGGAAATAGGAGATTCTCCATCAAAAATACCTTAAGTGCGATAAATCAAAGATGAAAAGAAGGTCTGATTTAAAATATGAGAACCAGAAAACTAATAAATGTTTACATTATGGGGATAAAAAGAAATGGCATCAAGATGGAGAGTATGCAACACAAAGAAGAAAGACAAAAATGGAGACAGAGACACAGAGAGTGAGAGAAACTAGGAGAGACACAGAGAGAGAGATTGATCTTGTGCTCCAGGCACAGAGAAGGTAGGGAGAGAAGGAGGAAAACTAAACTGACCGTGTTTTTCTCCAGATTCCATTTGACAGCCTAAATTCCTAAGGCAGCGTACATTTCCTTCAGGTCTGTGACCTCATTTTGAGGCTTTCCAGAAGGCATCTTCTTAATATAAGCACTTCAAAATAGAATTTCCAAACCAGCCCAGTTCCCAGGTAAGCAGAAACGTTTTCATTAGCAGAGGACTGAATGGAAGTAGATTGCAGCTCAGCCAGCTGATCTTATTGTCAGAGAGCTCTGCTCCTGACCCAACGTGCCCATAACAACAACAAAAAAGACTCTGACCTCATCCCCTTTTTAAATGTTGAGTGGCCTGATTTGAGTGCACTGAGGAGAAAAGAAGTACATTTCACTTCTCAAAAGAATATCTGGACACAAATGAATATAGAAAATGCAAAAACAAGAGACCTAAACTCAGTCAAATTTTATCTCAGTTTTTTCCAAATGGAGAAGTGTCCAAATTATCCCTAAATGATGGCTTAGCTTAGCAGAGCAGAAAGTAACCAAAAGTAATGGAAAATAACTTGAACTGTACCACCCATATCCTTGTGCCAAATACCCAGCATACCCACGGTAGCACCAAAATGCCAATAACCAGGGTCATTCCTCAAGGTGAAGGCATTTTTTATCTATAGACTCCTATTAGAATAAACAGGACATGTGGGAAGGATAAAAAAATGTGCACCTTAGTTTGTATTCTGCTGTAATAGTGTTTCCATATTGAATTCATCACAAAAATTTATTTTTGAAAGACTTTACAATCTAATGAGCATTGTGAATTGTTAAGATGGTAGAATGGTATACAGGATTGTCCAAATTTATTTTTCAAAAAATTGGTTTTTTTTAATCCTCCTAAGCTGTATCTACTAAAATCTGGAGGAACATTAGCAGTACAGTTTGGGAAAGGATAGGTTACCAGATAAACTCTTACCTAATTAGGTAAATTCTTACCTAATTATAGAAAACAGGGTCCTGGGAGTGCAAGACAGAGAATATGTAAGTTTAAATGGGAGTTAGGCAAAAAGGAATGAACTGGAACTTGGACACAGCCAGGAGCAGATCCAGCAGGGGCCCTGGCGTGAAGTCTTGGGGAGATAGAGGATGCGTGTAACCACCAAGGAAATGGCAAGTGTGAGTAAGTTCTGGGCACATTCCAGGGGCAGCCAGCAGGAGTAAGAAAAACCCAAGACTAATTTTATCTGTTGCACAGTTTAGCATGAGCTGGCACTATTCTTCCAGGAGACGAAGCACAGCATGAACAAATAGTATTTAGTGGACTTATTAGCTCAGTATTCTTAGCCAACCACACTGGTTTTATCAGGAACCCAAGCAATATAAAAAGTTACATATTTTTTATCTCTCAATTTGTTTGCAGGGTAGTAAGTCTGTCTTTGTTAGATAAGAAATGGAGCAGGAGGGGGGCACCTGAGTGGTTCAGTCTTTTGGGCGTCCAACTTCAGCTCAGGTCATGATGTCACAGTCTGTGAGTTCGAGCCCCACGTTAGGCTCTGTGCTGACAGCTCAGAGCCTGGAGCCTACTTCCGATTCTGTGTCTGCCTCTCTCTCTGCCCCTCCCCTGCTCACGCTCTGTCTCGGTCTCAAAAATAAATTTAAAAAAAATTAAAAAGTTGAGCAGGAGTATTGTTGGACTGTCTTCAGAAAGATGAGGAATGAGGCCCCTCACTGCAATCCTGGTTATCACCTTCGGAATGCACCTACATCTATAACAGTTCAGAGTCCTGGGTCCTGCTTTCCCCAATAATTCTAACCCAGTTAAAGCCTTTTCCTATAAATGTAACTGGTGAATTTATGTATATTTGTAAGTATATTTTTTAATATTTATTTTTGAGAGAGACAGTGCACGAGCAGGGGAGGAACAGAGACAGACAGACACACACACACACACACACACACACACACACACACACACACACACACACACACAATCCAAAGTAGGCTCCAGGCTGTAAACTGCCAGCACAGAGACCGACTCAGGGCTTGAACTCACGAGCCGTGAGATCACGACCTGACCCGAAGTAGGATGCTTAACTGACTGATTCACCCAGGCACCACTGAATTTATGTATATTTGGCTTAAAATCCTGCTAAGGCTTAAAATTTTACCTCTCCCTGGGGAGCTGCACTTTCATGATTTATACATGTGTCCAGAAACAGATATCCTTTCTTGACAACCCATCGTGACAAGGGGGTGAATTTCTTCCTGAAGAAGCCAAATAGGATTCTTTCTCAGTTTATATTATTGTCTTTAGAGAACAAAATCCCATTCTTCTGTTTCTATAATTGTTTAATCTTTCTTTTTATTTACCAAAATTTTATTTTCCTTGATGGCATCACCCAGCTGACAGTAGTAGTTATATCTATTACTGAATTGGCTCTTTGGGGCTCTGGTAATCTGACACTGAATTAAATTAGTGCCTCTGAAAATAGAACTTTTCCATTATAGTAAAGAATCAACCTAAAAAAAATTAACAGCTTTCCACAAAGTGATTATTACAGTAACAAGCAGGCCAACCAACTGTGAAAGAGGAAATCATTCCTGGGAGAGAAACAAGAAAGAGATTACCAGAGTCATTTTAAACTCAGAGTTTTCTCCATGTGTTCACTTAAGTAATTTGACAAATAACATATAGCATCAAATAATGCCCATCTTAGCCAAGAAAACTGAAAAGGAATAAAGAGTGTAAGCTTTTCATCTTAGAACTATAACGCAGAACATCAGATGCCTCAGTTTCTTAGCCTGAAATGAGAATCCTTGTGATGTAAAAAATTAAATAAAAAATACTCATCACCATCATCTCCAATGTAATCATCATGACAGCAGGGATACTAAAGAAAGGCTTTAGCCAAGGTCACATAATCTATCTCTGCCACTCATTTGCTGTGTGAGCTTAAGAAAAATAAACAAGAAACTTTAGCCTTCATTTCTTCATAAGAAATAGAGGAACAATAATAGCTTCTTCATACATTGTTTGGGAGCATGAAATGAGATCTGATTTATAGAAGAGCTCTTTATAGGCTGTAAAGCACAATTCAAATGTGAGTTACAGTAACGGTTTCTAATAAAGAGAACTCACATTTCCACCAAACTCCTTTGCCCCCAGAAATCTTGACTCTGTTTGGAAACCCATTTGCAACTCATGAGCTTTTTCCAAATTCCCATACTTCCTCCTCAAAGCTCTCTGTAAGTACTCCAACATCCATGTCAGTCATCTCATTTAGGCACCCTGTCAATGACAGAGAATTTTCTGTCCTTTCTCCAGTACTCTCAGGGAATCCAATCACAGTCAGTATCTTGGGAAATGAGGAATTTCACTGAAGACTTCAGGACAGCACTGGAGAGTGCACACTGGCTTCTGCCATCTCTCCATCTTCCTGATATGTGATATTCTGGATATCAGGATATCCTGATATCCTGATATTCCTGATATGCTCTGCCAAGAGCAGCCCCATGGCAAGTATGGCCCATTTTCCCATTACAAATGCTTTGCTTGTGGAGAGTGGCCTCTTGGGTTCTGGTGAATATAATGATCATCAGCTTATCCTAAGCATATGATGATTGTAAAAACGAAGATAGGACACAAATTAAAATTATGATATGAAGATTGACCTGTGGTCACAATCACCATTGCAAATTATTAAAAATGTACTACTTTTAATTTCTGAACTCAGGAAAATGGACTAATCCTGAAGCATATTTTGCAATGAGAGTACAGTATACCCAAGAGGAATCTATGGCTCTTTTATTTGTTAGACCTACTCTAATTCTGAACAAGGGGGACAGCAGGGGAAGGGCAGCTCCCCATGGAGATGACCCTGGCCTTCTTCACCTGACACCACACATGCAGCATCCCTGCATCCCATCTTAAAAAGACAGACTTCACTTAACAATTACCCAGCATCAGAGACCTGGAGACCTCTAGGCAACTTCCACTGATTTGATTGCAAATTGTATTTGGGGAAAAGGAAGTTTCCATGGATAATAAAACATGCAGAAAACTGGCCATCCTTGTCAAAACTATAGCTGAAATGTATTTGACTTTCCTGGGATTGTGAACAGCTACATTACAATGTCCTTACTTGTGCTGAATAAGAGAAGAAAGGTCAGAGGCCTGACATTATTTGAGAAAAGAGACATTTACATGCAAAGAAATATATTTCTTCTCCACATCTTCCTAAAAATGTCTTTCCATTTTTCTTCCAATAGTCCAGGGTTTTAGAGTCATTTCCCTCCACTTTCTACCACTCACAGAGATAATTCAAAAGACCATAGGAAGATAGGAAGACTTTAAGCCAGAGACAGATCACCTGTTAGAGTAACTATGAATGAGGACTTCCTCCCACGGGGCCACCTAAGGCGTTTATACATGGGTCCAAACATCCGCTTCTATCTTCTCCTCTTCCCATCTCCCTCCTCCCTAGCCCAACACACCAGAGGAGTAAGAAGGATGTGAAGTGCAATTTAATACCCAGTGTTCCTCCCCCAACTGCATGCCCCCTTAGGCCAATGATCGACCCTGAGCCAGTGATAAATCCCGACCTAGGAGAAGAGGGTAGGTGTGATTAAAGTTTTATATTGGACGGGACTCAATAACAGTTATTTATTTGAAAGAGATCTGACCGAGATGGCAATAAAATCTAGGAAAATCAGACTCAGCAAAATGACATTAAAGGCATGGGTTAAAAGAAATAACACTCTTGCATGTTTGTTTCATAAACTTTCAACAAGCCGGTTACAATGGGATTGCTTTTATTATTTCTATTCACTCTCTTATGTCTCAGAACTTGGCTCACCTGTAGAAAGATAAAGTAACTAGAACCAACATAATCAGTGCCCTCAACCAGCACCATCAAAGTGTGTCACCAGCCTGTGAAGCTTTTCTTACACAATACAGGCCTGAATTGTCACACTCTGTGGCCAAGACAGGTGGAGAATAGCCATCTATGTTTTGTCTTCTTCGACACTGTTTTCACTGCAGATTTGTTTGCACCCAAAACATATCTTAACTGGAGCAGTATCTAAGGGAAGTTATCTTCATGTCCTCTGTTAGACCATGATCTGCTTCGCTACACCCCTGAATTACAATATTGGAATGTTATATAATGGCTTCTGAAATTCTAAAGAGTATGTAACTCACCCAGGAATCTTGTTAATGTATGAATTCTGATTCTACAGGTCAGGGGAAGAAGCTGAGATCCTGCATTTATAACACATTTTCAGGTTTGTGAACCAAAACATGTAGCAGGCTCGAGAGAAGAGAAAGAATGTTTCATCTCATTCAATGAGAGAACCAAATGAAGAAGAAGAAGAAGAAGAAGAAGAAGAAGAAGAAGAAGAAGAAGAAGAAAGAGGAGGAGGAGGAGGAGGGGATGACAAGGAGGAAGGAGGAGGAGGAGGAGGGGGAGGAGGGGAAGAAAGGAAGGGAGGAAGGAAGGAAGGAAGGAAGGAAGGAAGGAAGGAAGCAGAGGAAGGAAGGAAGGAAGGGAGGGAGGGAGGGAGGGAGGAAGGAAGCAGAGGAAAAATTTTAAAGTTTTCCAGCACCTCTGAAAAGGGAATTTAACAAGTGCCTGGGTGGCTCAGTTGGTTGATCATGTGACTCTTGGTTATGGCTCAGGTCATGATCTCATGGCTCACAGTTTGAGCCCCACATCAAGCTCTATGCTGACAACTCAGAATCTGGAGCCTGCTTTAGATTCTCTCTCTCTCTCTCTCTCTCTCTCTCTCTCTCTCTCTCTCTGTCTCTCCTCTGCTCATGCTCTCTCTCTCAACATAAATAAATAAACATTAAACAAAAAGAGTACATGGGACACCTGGATGGCTCAGTCAGTTAAGTGTCCAGCTTGGTCTCAGGTCATGATCTCATGGTTCATGAATTCTAGCCCCACATTGGGCTCTGTGCTGACACTTCAGAGCCTGAAACCTGCTTTGACTTCTGTGTCTCCCTCTCTCTCTATACCTCCCATGCTCACACTCTTTCTCTCAAAAATGAACACTAAAAAAATTTTTTAAAAAGAGTACACTTATCCTGATGAACACTGAAAATTTAAAGAATGGTTGAATCATTTCACTATACATCGGAAGCTCATTTAACACTGTATGTCACTTATACCTCAAATTTTAAAAACTGGGGAGGACCTATGGGAGTCAAGGCAAGGGAAACAGCAGAAAGAATCATGTAGGGATGCTCTACTTGACAGTAGTTATGACCTTCAGTTGGAGGACAAAGCCCAAAGTGATCTCACAGAAAGAGATCCAAGCTCACCCTGACTCCAGGCCTTCTCTGGGGATCAGCATTTACCAAACCCAACAGGAAACCAGAAAGCTAGGAAGCTTCTGATGTAGTCATAGAATACAGCCACCTGCAACAGAAAGGGGTTAGAAAAGGGAAGGGAAGGGCATCCAAAAGGCAACAGGCAGTGGAATTCAGCAGCTGATGTGCTTTACCCTAGGGCACAGAGCGATTAGGTAATAGAAAAGAGACAAAAACACAGGCTTTCTTATTCTTAAGCCCTTTCTTTACACACCAGTGTGTGTGTGTGTGTGTGTGTGTTCACTTGGGCACAGGTACACAGGTGAGTATATGCAATGTGCATCTTAAGGACAGGAAGCTGATCACTGAGCAGATTCATCTGGCACTCTGGGACTGATAGGTTCAAAACACTTCAGTTGGACCCCCTTTTTTATAACTAGCCTAGACCCTCCAGGTCAAGCATGCTGTGGAGTTCTAGATCCAACTAATCTAACCAGAGGAGCCTCAGCTTAAGTCAGATGGCCTTTTGGCCCCTTCCAATGCAATGTTGCCATGTGACTCTAGGGATTGGGTTTTTTCTCCTTCTACTGGGAAAACATAAAGCTCCTTTGCAGATTTACATGAGCCCAAATTAGCTTACCTTTCTGACCTATAACATTACTGAAAATGTCAACCTGTCTTCAACTCAATGTCATTTGGCAAAGTCCTGCACCCATAATTAACTCAGCATCATGTCCCAACCTCCTATGGTATTTGGTGAGAGTAAACAAAGAGGAATTATTAATGAGTGGTGCATTCAAGATTGTTTAAAATGCCAAAAATTTCTCAGTCACTACTGTTAGCTAAAAAAAGCTTTCCTCTTCTTTGTTTTTTAAGCTCATATCATGAAAATGCATGTTGAAAGCATATATTTGGGTTGGGACAGCTCTTATGTACTAAATCTTACAGGACAGTATTTCTTGACAGTGAGTGAAATCATTTTTGGTATGATTTTATATAGGATGTTTTATAAAATACTTCAGTTTCCCACTCCAGTTTTTACTGCACAGACAAGATATTAAATTTCCATCTGCATACTACATGTTCACTTACTTTGGTATGAAGAAATTAAATAGGTACTAAAGCAATCAACTAGGAAACAAACACTTCCTTATTTTCACATTCAGTTCACACCAGTTACTGACTCTCTACTGTGTACCAAAAATGACACTATTTCCTGAACAAACCCAGCAGCAAGTAACACACAAAATAATTATCCCAAAACATTGTCCTACTTCAAGCTCCTCTGTCATCAAAACCCCTGACAGCGTCAGTAAATATAAACAATACTAGTAAATATTCATGATTTTTAAAATGATATAATCTATGTGAAAGACTGTTCCCTAAGATTTCCTAGATCAAAGTCACTAATAGAAATTCTGTTTTTACATTAACAAGTCACAAGAAGAAAGAACCAATAATACAATCATATACACATGGTCATAGTAGCAAAACCCTCTCACACTTAAAAAATCCTCTTATATCCACTTAAACTTCTGCAACAGGTGAGTTGAACAGGTAAAAGTCAGTGGAGTACACAAAGGGATAAGAGGTGGGGGGAAAGAAAATACATTAGCAATTACTTCGCCAGACTGTGGCCCATGTTTATTAATCAGAGAAACAAAGCTACTTCCCAGTTACCCAGCTAGTCACTGACAGAGTCAGAAACAACCTGAGGTTTTCTCACTCCTCTCATGCCATTCCCCCTACATTTCATCTGATGATTCTTCTCTGTTTGGAATGAATTCAGAGCCCCCACCTTTCTAGACAGAGCACTTCAAATAAATGGACATTTTCCACTTAAAGCAAAACAATCTGCGTTAGAAATCAAAAGCAATTAAGGATCACATACCATCTCTTCATGTGAGGTAACCTCACCCTAAGAATTATTGGTTTAACTAACAAAGCAATGATGACTCTAGGTTACAATATCCCAGGTAACAGCTTATTTTGATGTGGAAAAAAAATTTTTTTTGGATGGACACAACTTCTATTTAAAGATCCCAAACTGTGTACAAGGCTGCATTTAAAATGCTATGAAAATGATCATGGACCCAGCAGCCAGCCCAAACACAATCAGTGAGTGGGCAAAATGTAACTGAAAATTAATACTGACAGAAGACATAGCTAGTCTGTTTCTCTTACCTTTACTTTTATTTTTTTAGGTTTTATATAAATTCCAGCTACTCAACATGCAGTGTGATATTAGTTTCAGGTGTACAATGTAGTGACTCAGTAGTTCCATACATCACCCCTTGCTCATCATGACTAGTGCCCTCCTTAACCCCCATCACCTATTTAACTCATCCCCCCGCCTCCCCTCTGGTGACCATCACTTTTTCCTCTATAGTTAAGACTGTTTCTTGCTTTCTCTCTTTCTCTCCCTTTGCTCATTTGTTTTGTTTCTTAAATTCCACATATGAATGAAATTGTACGTTATTTGTTTTTTGTGGACTCTTCTAAAACACTATTTTCCACCTTTATGTGGCTTTTCCTCCCATTTCCACCACCCACATGCTAATTCAGGCCCCTGCTGCCTCATACTTAAAAATGATCTTCCTGATTCTGCCTTAAAGCTTTGCTCCTCCAATTCACCCTCCATATAAAATAAAAACAGTGAGTGGGATAGTTTCAGTTAATGAACTAACAATTATTAAGTCCAAACTAAGGGTCAGGCTAAGTACAAAGGACTTTACATATGTATTTTATCATATAAGTTTATACTTTTTGTTTTTAAATGCTTATTTATTTTCAGAGAGAGAGAGAGAGAGAGCGCACACCCGTGAGCAGGGGGAAGGGCAGAGGGATAGAGGAAGAGAGACAATCCCAAGCAGGTTCTGTGCTGTCAGCCCAGAGCCCAACGAAGGACTCTATCTCAGGAAATGTGACATCAAGACCTGAAGTGAAATCAAGGGTCGGACGCTTAACCCACTGAGCCATCCATGCACACCTAAAATTACACTCTTTGAAGTGAGCAATAATTTCCCCGTCTTAGATTAATAAATTCAGGCTCAAAGAGGTTCAGAACCTTGCCAAAGTTCATGCAACTTGTAAATGACAGAACCCAAAATATTAACCACCATCTTGTCTATATTTAATCAAATTCACATTTGATTACATATCCCATTCCTACATTATGTGGACATATATGTTTACTAGCACAACTGGCCAAAGCGACTCCCTTGGGATGTACAGCAAATCTGATCCCTTTGACAAGTGATACTTGGGTTCATGATCCTTCCCCTGCCTTGCACAGACTGGTTCCTCCGTCAGGAGCTGTCCTACCAGTCCTCCAAGACTCAACTTTGGTCATATTTCATCTCTTACAGAAAACCTTCCCCTTTTCACAGATCGATTTCAGCACCCTTCCTCTCCTTCGATATGTCCCTAAAGCATACCTTTATCACAGCATACATCACACTGCAGTCCAATCTACCATTCGTCTATCCTTCTAAAAGCTGGTGAGCTCCTTGACAAGTAGGGCTGTATTTTGTTCATCATGGTTCAGGACCACACCCACTTTCCCACTGTAGACTTCCAGCCTAAAGTGGGCAGAATTGGAAAAAGGAAAAGATACAACCCTAACTCAGGTTTAGAGCTTTAGTTATGTGTTAAACTTGAAATTCCACTGAAATTAGACTCAGTTTGTGACTTAGGCAGCGGAAAGAATGTCTATTACTCAAGTGTGAATATCACATCCATAGGACTTAATGGCTTTTTTCCCATGGCTGAGAAAGTTTGAAGTCCAGAAGAAACAAAAATATAATTTTGCATTTTAGGTGCATCAAGCTTGCTCAGGAAACTAGTGATTTTGTATCACCACTGCCAGGACAATTAAGAGAAAAAGAAATGATTTTTCTTGTCTTAACTATGAAGACTTCCCTAATAGTTTCCAAGAAGTGTACAACATCACTCATCCTTCTAAGTAAGCAAATTTTCTAGACTCCAGACCCCCATCATTAGAGACCTCAGTGATAGAGGGAGTTGACTTTGCTTTAAGAAATTTTGGTCATAGTAGCTAACTTTTATAGTGTCCTGGCTGTGTGTTAAGAAGGGATATGGAGGCCAGCTTGTGGAGGGCACTGTGTAGCATGTGAGGAGTTTTACATATATTTTATCACATAACTCTCATAACAATCATTATTCATGAACCTATTTTATGGACATGGAAACAAAACAAGAAAAGTTAAGTGACTTGCCCAAGACTGCATCTCAAGTTAATGGACGATTCCAACACAGCCTGTCTCAACCCACAGTCCTACCTAATACCCAACACTGTCACCCATTCAGAGGCAGCTGAGACCGGGAAGGAGGAGGAGGAATAGAGGAATTCAAGTCAGAGCCAGGTGCATGTACTAATAAGTGGAAGCACAGAGGAGCCAGCTGGATGGGGAAATGAGTGAGTTCCAAGTAGCTGAGCTTTAAGAAGACTGAGTGGTTGTTGCAAACAGGGAATGTTGGAGCCTGGCTGTGAGGGGCCTTGTATGGCGTTGTGAGGAGCTGGAGCATCACCTGAAGCCTGCAGAGGGGAGGACTCCTCTGGAAGCACAAAGGAAGACAAAGAGAAATTCAGAAAGACTGGAGGTGGCAGATTTCCTGATGAGCATCTGAACGAAGGCAGTATGAAGGGCAGTAGAGAAGACAGAGCCTTGCATTCAAAACACAGTTCTCAAGGAGAAGCAACAGGAATCCATGAACAACTATATATGAAGAGTCAGTGAAAAGGAGGGAAAGAGGATGATTCTGGGGCTTATTGTGGGAGATTGGCTGGATAGTGACAGCAGTGAGGAACAGGTTTTGGAGGGTAGTGAGTGGTCCCTTTTGGGGTGTGCTGAGTCTGAAGGGCTAGAGTTCCCAAAGGGAGTGTGTAGAGGCAGCTGAATGTATGGAGTTCAGGTGAACGAGTCATTGAGAAAATGTTATCTGGTAAACTTTTGCTAAAATTTCTCCTCTAGTCAATATATACACTGACATCTGGGCCAAAATGCTGGAAGTGAATGAAACCACTGGGGAACAGTACAGCATGAATGAAGAAAGAAGACTTTTTTTCCACATTTTCAATTTTGAGGTTATTTTCAGTTTCTTTTGATTCAAGCGACCGTTTATTACCCTTTCAAATATACATCCTGGCCTGGATAATATGTTTTTATTTATTCCATAGGATTACTATTTTATTCTTTATTTACATTTTGTTTCTATACTGTTCAGTGGAGTTTTTCTTATGTCAGGTATTGAGTCCAAACACACACACACACACACACACACGCTGTATTAGTTACAGTTCTCCAGAGAAACAGAACCAATATATTACACACACACACACACACACACACACACACACACACAGGATTTGTTATAGGAATTGGCTTATAAAGGCCGAGAAGTTCCACTATCTGCTGTCTGTGACATGGTGACCAGGAAAGCTGGTGGTATAATTCAGTATGAATTTCAATGTCTGAGAATCCAAGGGCTGGTGGTGTAAGTCCTAGTTCTGAGTCTAAAAGCCAAATAACTAAGAGTACCAATGTCCAAGGGGAGACAATGAATGTCTCAGATCAAGCAGAGATTGTGAACCCACTCTTACTCTGCCTTTTTATTCTATTCAGGCTTTTGATGATACCCACCCACACTGGGGAGCGCAACCTTCTCAACTCAGTCCAGTGATTCAAAAGCTAATGTCTTCTGGAGCACCCTCACAGACACATCCATAAATCATGTTTTACCAGCTATCTGAGCATCCCTTTAGCCTAATCAAGTTGACACATACAGTTAGCCATCACAAGTCTATTCCTTATCAACCTGGCATCCATAAGCATCTCTTTAAACCATACTTAATCTCCAGACAAAGACAATAGCAAGCTCATAATTGCACCTAACAATAATACAACTGTCCCATTATATAACCCCAAACATATTAATACCTTCCGCAGAAGAGGAGGGACAGTTCTTGAGTGATATTTATTCTTCTATTGATATTTCTGTAACTTAAATACTATGATATAGAATCAACAATGCTTAAATATTGGTATCAAGTCAATAAATCTTACCTTACATGATAAGGGAATAAGAGAGGAAAGAAAACAAAGACATTTACTTAATATATGTATATATACATACAAACATATTCATAAAAAATAAGGAAATACTCATGACAATTACAGTCCTCATTTCTGTAACTGGTCATGTGCTTGTAGCTGATATGTACAACTACTTTATTCCCCCACACATTCTGTATCCCCTTTGCCTTCAGCAAGTACCTCAATGGTTATGATTTTTTTACCTGGCAGCGTGACTCACACCTTCATTCCTGAAGAGTTTGGGCCATTAGTAGTCCTTACCAGAATTGGGATGTCGTGGTTTCCCAATGACCTTATCCATAGGGCAAGGTAATACTAAGAGATAACCTAAGGGATCTCTTGTAATTCACACAAACTGTTCTTACATCCCTTGTAGAGTGGCAGTCCGATTTCTCCTTGATAAATGGGACCAATCATCCCAGCCAGCACTATAACTCTCTTCTTTGCCTACTGAATCAGAGGCATGAGGAATCCAAAGTGGCCAGATCTTAAATTCGAATTCGGTAGAATCATTGCTGTGTCACCTGGTGGAAGCCTTCCTCTCTCTGGAACTAAAACCTCTAGGCCAACTAAAACCTTTAATTAGTGGGTTACTATAGGTAATAGTGAGTGATGCCACTCCCATTTCCACCCTTGATGCCTGGAACCATTAATCCTACCAATGGAAGGAAAGAACCATGTATTGTATACTGATTCATATACATATTCAGCCTGTTGGAAAACTTTGCCTCATGCCTGCAAGGTACTGCCACCTAGCTGGCTGTATAAATGCCTTCAAAAAGGCATTCTACCAATCTATCAAGCCAGGTGCTTTAGAATGGCAGGGAACATGGTAAGACCAGTGAATTCCATGAATGTCTCCCCACTGTTTCATATATTTGAGATGAGTTCCTTTAACAGAAGCAATGCTGTCTATGAATCTGTATGCAGAGTAAGTGTCTATTCCAGTAAGAACAAAGCACTGCCCTTCCTGATACTTGCCACCAGGTAGCTGGCTGATCATTCCAATGAATGGTACCATGTAAGATGCTCAGTGTTGGTCTCTGCTGCTCGTAGACTAGGCACTCAGTGATGACCATAGCAAAGTCAGCATTGGTGAATGGAATGCTATGTTACTGAACCCATGCATAAATAACCTCCATATCTGCCACCATGGCCACTTTATTCATGTGCCTATTGGGCAATGACAGGGCTGGCCAGGAAAAGAAACTGACTGATATCTACAGAACAGGTCATCCTAGCCATCTGATTATTAAAACTCTTCTCTGCTGAAGTTAATTTGGTGAGTATTTACATGGGACCACATACTCATATGTTTCCTTTAATTTTATTTCTAAAGTATACATCAGAGGGCTTCATGAAATCTGGGGGCAT
The DNA here is from genome assembly GCF_027475565.1 of Acinonyx jubatus. NCBI lineage: Eukaryota > Metazoa > Chordata > Mammalia > Carnivora > Felidae > Acinonyx > Acinonyx jubatus. The sequence continues at coordinate 128,918,254 of NC_069380.1, read as the reverse complement.
ACCCAGTCTGAAAAGGCACCAGGTCTCACCTTATAGACTTTCACCCCAATAGTTCACTTCATTCTCCTCAAATTATATTATTGTTAAAACAGAGACAACACTTTTGTAAATTCACTTGTAGTAGCCAGACCCCTTTTTAGCAAACTACCCAGTAATGAGCAGCTACAGTTTTCTTTGTCTTAGGCAGTAACATTATCTCAGCCTATACTGAGCCCCTTTGGCTTGGTAAACACAACAGGAAATGCATTATTAACAATGATCTGCATCAATAATTAACAAAATTACAGGTGCATCAAGTTTTCAAGCTACCCAATTCACATCAATGAAGCCAGTACATGATTGCCTTCTCCCAAAAGACCACAATTAAATGATCGCTGCTGAATATATGTTTTTAATCAATTTGTGTGACCTTCTCATGCTGAAAAATAATGAGGTAAATTTTCAACTATATTAACATGCTATGGTTTCTGAGCTTTTTGTTGTGATGGTGTTGAAATTGCATCAAACCATTTTTTGGCTTCCTGTATACATGTAAAGAAATAATGGTTACCTTATTACTCTAAAGTCCCAGGAAAGAAAATAAGCAGTTGTAGAGTGTCCACATAGCAATATGGGATTTGGCTTTCAAATCCAACTTTTCTTATGCTTACTTTGCCTGTCACCCATTCTGACTTTCACTTTTCACCAATATCACTGCCTTCCTCTCACTCTTAAGTAGACACTCTCCTTCTTTATGCAGTCATTGATAACAAATAGTTAATGATCAATTATTTAAAAATTACTGGACAATTAATAATAATTATCATTTTCAGGGGCGCCTGAAATGGCTCAGTCGGTTAAGCGTCCGACTTCCGCTCAGGTCATGATCTCGCGGTCCGTGAGTTTGAGCCCCGCGTCGGACTCTGTGCGGACAGCTCAGAGCCTGGAGCCTGTTTCAGATTCTGTGTCTCCCTCTCTCTCTGACCCTTCCCCGTTCATGCTCTGTCTCTCTCTGTCTCAAAAATAAATAAACGTTAAAAAAAATTTTTTTTAAATAAAAAAAAATAATTATCATTTTCAATCAGTTTATAAAGCTCCCTCAGAACTTTTTAAGTGCTTCCAAAAAAATGTTGTTTTATTTCCTGGTATATGCTCATTCCATAGAGGTACAAAGATGATTGACATCCTGCACCCGGAATGCTAAAGTCTAGTAGTAAAAATAAAATATGTAGCACAAATGACCAAACTATGAATCAGTAAATAGGAAGTACATGCCCTTCTCCATTCAGAGCTGCTTGAAGGCAGGGACCTGTCTCATTCCTCTTTGTTCCCAAATTCTAGCTACACGGTTGGCACAGAGATTGTTGGGTAAATGAATGAAGTGCCCTAAGAAAAGTATCATTCTTTCTACCCTGTGTATCACTAACTGCTGGAAACCTTAGATAAGGCAGTAAAGATAACCAGCCAGCCCCCTACCCACCCTCCCACGCACCCACCCTCCCATGCCCCCCACACCCCTACCCCTGCCCTCAAGGTGCTAACTTAAGTTTGAGATGGACCTTGAGACATCGACTTCTCTGCTATTGACTGTCTTGCAATCAAATCTCCACTTCCTTCTGTGTTCTAGGAACTGTTCACATTTTTCATATTTTCCAATGCACTTATAGATTTAGTCAGTCTTTGGAGAAAAAACAACAGAAATACCACGTCTTATTGAATATTTCAAAGAATGAAGTGGGGAAATAGGCCTTCACCCCATGTACATAAAACACTTTCAAGTAAGCAAAGTTTGAGTTTCCAGTTTTCTTATTTTTCCAATCTTATCTTCTTTTTTGATGAGCATCTTAGCTTGGGTTCCCAAGAAAATAGAGTGAAAAACAAAGACCAAGTTCTCAGGGAGTCGGATCCAGGGAGAAGGTGTGAGGGGCAGTGAAATCAAGTGGAAAAGTTGGGAGGAGCGACAGAAAGATGCAGGATGGTGGTGGCTACTGCAGGAGAAATGGGCTGTTCCATTCACAGGACTTCCTGAGGGGAACAGGGGAGAGGGGAGAAAGCATGCAATCAGCATCTGGGTTCTTACTTCACTCTGGAACACCTTGAACTCCCTGCACTTCTGAGTCCCCACATGTCCCCCACCCCACCCCGCCCCCTATGTGCATACAGTGCAACATCAGCATGGAAGCTCTGGGGCAGGAAGTGAGAGGTCTGAGGTGAAGTGTGCAGATGTGTAAAGCTGGTCACATCCTGCACAGAACTGGTTCCACAGCATCTACTGGCATAACATCAGTTGATGCCCAAAGACTCTGATGAGGTATCTAAAAGTCACTTGGTCTTTTGAATTTTCAAAGTCCTCCCTGAAAACCACGAATTAATTTTGGTTCCAAGCCACAGTGAGATGGGCAAAACTGATTAATATTTTATGCAGTTCAGTTGTAAAATATATCTTTCAAATCCCCCTTCTTGTCTATATCCTACGTTACCTATTCATGTGTGTGTGCATGCATGTGTGTGTGTTTGTGTAAGTCACTTCTTTCCATTTCCAAGATGGCCCTGATGTTTTTTGTGTGGGGGATAACAAGGTAGAGAGCAATCTAGCTCTTAAGTTTCACAAGAGATGCCTTTTGAGAGGTAGTTTTTAAGAAAGGTTGTGTTGAGGTCTTTTCTAATTCCTCCAAAATGTGAGCAAAACAAAACAATTTTAAGATAATGTTAGGTCCCCCAAATATTATTTCTATAGCAACTCATGATCATTTAAGTACAAAGCTGGTGATGTTTTTCAAACCACAGCTCTCTGGCACCAGAAGAACTTAGAAAGACCAATGTGACTGGCTGGGTGTTCTGATGACAGGGGCAGTTGGGGATTAAAGCTTTCATATCCCAATTAATGCTGCCAATGATCTTTCCACAAATAAAGTTAATTCCATTACCACCATAAATGAGGGTGTGTTAAAGGTTGGACAAGTTCAATACCTCCAGGACTCTACTCCAAAGCAGATGCCAAAGTATCATGGGAATCATTTTAACTCAAGTTTACAGACCAAAACAACTCTTTAGGAAATGGGAACATGTAAACAGGCTCTCACTCCTATGCAGGCCATGTAACCAATTGCTTATTTTGTATTTTACTATAGAAATTTGCCCACAGTCTCTCAAAAATAAACAAACATTTAAAAACATTTTTTTAAGGGGCACCTTGGTAGCTCAGACGGTTAAGCGTCTGGCTTTGGCTCAGGTCATGATCTCACAGTTCAGTTCATGAGTTGGAGCCCGTGGCGGGCTCTGTGCTGACAGCCTGGAGCCTGCTTCGGATTCTGTGTCTCCCTGTCTCTCTGTCCGTCCCCCCATGCTCGTGCTTGCTCGCTCGCTCGCTCTCTCTCAAAAATAAACATTAGGGGCGCCTGGGTGGCGCAGTTGGTTAAGCGTCCGACTTCAGCCAGGTCACGATCTCGCGGTCTGTGAGTTCGAGCCCCGCGTCAGGCTCTGGGCTGGTGGCTCAGAGCCTGGAGCCTGTTTCCGATTCTGTGTCTGCCTCTCTTTCTGCCCCTCCCCCGTTCATGCTCTGTCTCTCTCTGTCCCCCCCCCAAAAAAATAAATAAATAAACATTGAAAAAAAATAAATAAATAAACATTAAAAATTAAAAAAAAAAGAAACTTTATCACAGCAAATTTGTCATATTTTATTTCCCACTGCCTTCTAAGGAAAGTAAATTCTGGTATTTCAAGGAACTTCTCTTTATTAAACAGAAGAAAACTTTGGCCCTTCACAGAATGACCTTTGATGTTACTGCAGGCAGTTTAAACTAGGGAGTGGGGGAGTATCCGAGTTTGAAGTTAGAGCTGTTACAGAGCTAAACTGTTCTGCCTGAGAAAGGCAGAAGGATTAAGAATCCCATGAAGAGACTGAGAACGTGCAAGGCATGGGCAAGAAGGCAGAGCACAGTGGGAAAGCAGAGAGAGAGAGAAGAAACCTGGTAGGTGTGAGGATGGGAAGAGGGATTTGGAAAACCAAACATGGCTCAGCTGAGCTCCGTGTACAGTAGCTAGACAGCCAGCGCTAGACAATGCAAACACCTTTCTTGGCATCTCCTGCTGCCTCAGGAATACTTCAGTGTCCCCTAATGATCTCAATGAAGCGAATTTTTATTTGAGACAAAGTAAAATAGAAAAAGAGGATAGAAAGAAAGAAAGAAAGAAAGAAAGAAAGAAAGAAAGAAAGAAAGAAAGAAAGAAAGAAAGAAAGAAAGAAAGAAGAAAAAAGAAAGAAAGAAGAAAAAGGAAGGAGGAGGAGGCGGAGGAGGGGAAGAGAGAAAAAGAGAAAGCAAAAGAGAAAAAGAGACAGAAAGAGAATGAGAGACAGAGAGAGAGAGAGAGAGAGAGAGAGAGAAAGAAAGAAAGAAAGAAAGAAAGAAAGAAAGAAGAAAGAAAGAAAGAAGGAAGGAAGAGGGAAGAAAGAGGAGGGAGGGAGGGAGGAAGGAAAGAAGGAAAAACAAAGGGAGGATTTTTAAATAAATCCATTTCAACCTCTAAATAAATGTTGAACAAATATTTTAAAAATATTTGTTGGAGCAATGCAATTTTTTTTTTAATTCTGTAGGCCACCACACAAATTTTTCTAGCCCTGATTTTAGCCTAGTTCTACAATCCAAAGTAAAAAATAGTAAGTTTTCCAGTGACCTGAGGCAAGACATAACTAATGATTCCAGTATCCACTATAGAAGGCAGTATTAATTCTTCGATATTTGAGCATCTTTGCAAAGCATGCCATTATCACGGAGAGATGCCAAGGGGAAGGAGATGTAGACTCTACTTTAAAGGCTTAGAGCATATATACATATTTTAAAGTCAATGGCCTTCTCTGACCTCTTCTACCACTCCAGCCTGTCAATGACAAGGTTTTGGCAAATATTCTTCTGAAAAATTAATAAGACATGGTAATACTAATTTTTAGGATCTAATGATATCATTTGATCTGTAAAGGAAAGAATACCATTCCTCCCACTGCTCTGGTCCTTTGCCAAGACTTCCTGGTTCACACCACAAAGAAGAGGGCCTCCTTGAAGTGGGCGGGTATGTTTTCATCGTACCGGCTATGGGATAAACATGAGCTAGCCTACTCCACTCTAAGAAATAGAAATATGCCTAGTATAAAACACTTCAATTGTAGATTAGAGTATCTAACAACATTTCCTGCATTAGTATCTATTTCTATTCTGTGTGCTTCCTTACCATTCAAACCACTGTGGCAGATTATTTGCAAGTATGGCCTCACTTATTCTCTTCCCTACATTTAGACCCATTTGTAATGTAATTTTCCAGCTGGGATGGATTTGTGTGTGACTCAGTTTGAATAATATAATGCACATGAAGTGATGTACCAATCGTGAGTATAAGCCACAAAGACGTCGTGTGCAGCCTGCATTAGTCTGATAGGGCTGCCATAACCACAGATGGGGTGACTTAAACCACAGAGTGTTATTTTCTCCCAGTTCTGGAGGCCAGAAGTCCAGGATTAAGGTGTTGGCTGATTTGCTTTCTACTGAGACCTCTCTCCTTGGCTTGCAGACAGCTGCCTTCTTGCTGTGTCCTCATGTGGTCTTTATGCGTGTGCACCTCCAGTGTCTCTCTGTGTGTCCAAATTTCCTCGTCTGATAAGAACATCAGTCAGATCATATTAGTGCCCATCCTATCAGCTTCATTAAAGGTCCAATCTCCAAATATAGTCACAATCTGAGATACTGGGAGTTAGGGCTTCAACATAGGAGTTCTGGGGGAACATAACTCAACCCATTATTCATCCATCATTCTCTTGAGACCCCACTGCCACCATATGAAAAAGCCCAGAACAACTTGATAGATGACCAGCCATCACCCAGAAGCAAAGTTTCCCCAATGACCTACACCCCATCACAAAAAAACATCAGAAAATCCAGTTGAGACCAAGAGAACAATCCAGCTGAAAGCAGTCGAATCTGCAGAAGCGTGTAACTGTGAGCTGAATGAACGGTTGCTGCTTCAGGCTCTGGGTTTAGAGGTGGTTTATTGTACAGCAACAATTAATGGAGACACTAATCCTATAATTAAAATATATTGAGGACTGACCTTATTCATAGCCCTATCAGCCAAAGTTCTTCGATTGCAGCCAACAGAACCATCTCTGGAAGGGGTGCCTGTGTGGCTCAGTCGCCTAAGTGTCTGACTTCGGCTCGGGTCATGATCTTGCAGTCCATGGGTTCGAGCCCTGCGTCGGGCTCTGTGCTGACAGCTCAGAGCCTGGAGCCTGCTTCAGATTCTGTGTCTCCCTCTCTCTCTGCCCCTCCCATGCTCACATTCTCCCTCTCTCCCTCTCCCTCTCCCCCTCTCTCTTTCTGTCTCAAAAATAAATTGTTAAAAAAAATCTTTAAAAAATATAAAAGAAAAGAAAAGAAACCATCTCTGGTTAACTTCAGTGAACAGAATTCACTGGAAAGAACATGCTAGCCAAATCAGAAAGCTTAGAAATAGAAACACAAGTAACACAGGTAGAGGATAAGAACTATTCTATTGTTTTGGCACAGTGCTGTGCTGGCAGTAAAACTACAAAAAAAAAAAAAAAAAAAAGAATCCATATAGAACATGTGCCACCAGTATATCATTGACTGAGCCATAGTCACATATGGCAAAATTGTCAACCAGATGCATAGGATACGATAGGTTTATCCTCACACTAACTTACAAGCCCTAAGAAAGGATACAGCATAGGGCAACAATTTCATTGAGGCACTGAACACACCACACACATCTCCCAATATCCAGATCACTATGTGGGATACAATTTACAAGTACCGACATTAGTTTAAATGACATAAGCACAAGAAAACTGAATGGTCTAGGGTTCCATTGCTGAAGTATCTTGCTACTTACTTGTCACTGGAGGACTGACAGAGAGACTGCCTAGCTTCCTTCCTTTTGTGCAGATGCCAATCAAACATTACAGGTTATACAATAAATTATCCTGACAACCAAATGCAGTGTGCAAGAATATTTGTAGATCAGTCATCCATTCATAGCAATCCTAAGAAGACTCTCACTTACTTTCAATGAGTAAATTCTTTGATATTGTAAGAAGTTTGACAATCGTTTCTCTTCTCTCAATTAATTATGATGCTGAGGAAGATGACAGTCTAGATGTTAACATTTTTCCCCCCACAGACTCCTTCTCCCCAACTTGGCTAGGAGAGGGCAGGACAATTTTGTTTTTTACCCACAGTTCTTCACATAAGAGAGGTGAGAAAATTTTTCTAGATTGAAATTTTTCTAGAAAGAAAGTAGGATGGTATTACCAAGAGAGGAGGAATGAATGGAAGCTGGAAGAGATGAAAATAAAAATGCCCACAAAAACAAGCCCTTGTGTCAGGTTCCAGGTTTGAAAAAAGAGCAATAATATCTAAGAAGTAGTTTCTGTCCTTACGAGCTCAAAATGTGTTCCCAGAAATAAAATGCAAGCAAAAGATATGTTCGGCTAAGCTGGTGGGTCCTATTTTTTTTAACACTTACTCATTTTTGAGAGACAGCACAAGTGGGGAAGGAGCAGAGAGAGAGACACACACACAGAATCCAAAGCAGGCTCCAGGCTCTGAGCTGTCAGCACAGAGCCCGACGCGGGGCTGGACTCACAAACCGAACCGTGAGATGACCTGAGCCAATGTCAGATGCCTAACCAACTGAGCCACCCAGGCGCCCCTGGTGGGTCCTATTTAAAAATGACAATCAAGTAATGGAGAAATAAGGACTAGAAGGTCAAAATTACTGAGAGGGAAGGAGAATTGGTAGAGAGGGGAGTTTTAATTTAGAGTCTAAGGATGGACTTCAGGGAGCTACGTAATGGCTCTCAAACATAAAATTTTGTGTGCGTGTGGGTGGATAATACATGACATTTTAACTAATGTGGTTCCCTACTTAGAGTTCTTCTACCCCATTCATTCATTTAAGCTGTAGATAATAGGAAATATATATTGGCCTCTGCCCCCAATTCCTGGCACAGAGCTCCTAAAACCCTTACAATTTCCTAGGTGATAGGGGTGTTTTTGCTCTAATGACGTAATTCTGGGTGGGTGCTAGATGGCTCCTGGATGGGGCTGATCACCAAAAAGACCAAGCCATGATTAGAAGCTTATGGGAGGTTGACACATTCCAATTCCCCGGGGACAGAAACTCCTGCCCTCAGATCCTCCAGACCCACTCCAAGTATCTCTTCATCAGACTATTCATCTGTATCCTTTCTTAAATCCTTTAATAAACTGGTAAATGTTAGCAAATGTTTCTCTGAATTCTCTGAGTTGCTCTAGCAACTAATGAAATCCAAAATGGGACTTCCTACTTGTAGCTAGCTAAGTCAAACAGCAATTGTGAGTAACCCTGGCACCTACTAGCTGTGACTGGCATCTGAAGTGAGGAGCAGTCTTGTGGGACCGAGTCCTTAACCTATGAGATTTGACACTATCATCTCCAAGTAGATAACGTCAGAATTGAGGTAAACTGTAGGATGCCCAGCTGGTGTCACAGAGAACTGCTTGGTGGTAAAAAAAAAAACTCTATGTATCTGGTGTCAGAGGTGAAGTGTTCTGTGTAAAAGTAGACACAGGAGGAAAGAACTGGGTATTTTTCTACCACAAACCAGTGTTCACTGGACGCACGTTAAATACAGTATACTGTGTTCTAGGCTCTAAAATATAGCAAGGAACAAAAAAGATCAAATTCTCCATCCTCAAAGCAATTCTTCTTGTGATACTTGATTTGAGATCAATATTGTCCTATGTTGATGGGTGAGAACATGCAGTGGTGCTGTAGAAGCGCCCAGAAAAAAAACGAAAAAGGTTCCATATTCCGGGATTTTCAGGTTTTAAAAACTCAATGTACATATTTAACAGAAAGAGAATATTTTTATTTTTAAGTATTTTAAAAATGAAAACAGCTCAATTGGCATTGCAAATTAATAGAATATTTGTGAGGTACTGTTCAAAGACAAAGCTGGGTGCTCAAAGGCATTTTTGCAGGCCAGACTTTCTACAAGGGATCCTGCAGTTACCGGGGCCCACAAGTGGTTGAACACCGATCTAATGAAACAAAAAACAGGTGTGTAGCTGGAACACAGTTTCACTCCACCCCTGACATTCGTTGGTATGTGTGTCTGTGTTCGCACTGTTAACCGTTCCTATATACAAAATGACAAAAATCACCCAGGTCTAGCTGAACTCAGGGTGTAGGCTTTCTTTTTTCTTTTTTAATTTGTTTTTTATCTTTAAAACTATCAATCCTGTAGAAAGTATAATGAACACTTGCATATCCCTCCCCAAGAGTCATCAGGTGTTGACATACTGCCTCCCTCCTTCCAGCCGTTTCCCTGTGTGCCTGCTTCCTGTAGCTCATGGTCCACTTCCTCCATCTTCAGAGCCAGCAGCTTTTGGGCCAAGTCCTTCTCACGCTGCCAGCTCCCTAGTGCTCTCTGTCTGGGCTTCCTCTTTTACTTATGAGGTCACTGCTGATTACATTTGGCCCACCCAAGGAACCCAGGATAACCCCTCCACCTCAACGTCCTTTTTGCTTTTAAGTTTGTTTATTTATTTTGAGAAAGACAGAGAGAAGGATGGTGCAAGCACACATGCGGGGGGGGGGGGGGGTGGGGGCGGGCAGAGGGAGAGAGAGAGTCCTAAGCAGCCTCCACGCCCAGTGCAGAGCCGGACTCGGGCTCAACCTCACAAGAGCTGAAATCAAGAGCTGGGCCTTAGCCAAGTGAGCCACCCAGGCTCTCCATCTCCATCTCAAGGTGCTTAGCTTTGCTCCCACGTGCACCACCCCTTTTATCATGTAAAGTAACACATTTCTGGAATTAGACTATGAACACCCTTGGGGGCTGTTACTCTGCTACCACAACACTACAGCATCGATTGGTGATGCTTGTCTGAACCAACGTTATCATGCTGGAGATTAGAAGGTGGTGATTGTTCCAGCATTCACTCAGTATTTATTCTATTTAAAAGGGGAAAATTTTTCTCTCTCAACCTCTTTCCCTCCCTCGCTCTCCCCTCTATTTCTGGGTATTACTGTGAAACAAAAACTTTTTATATGTGTTACCTACCATTTTATTCATGGTGCATACTTGAAAACACCCAGTTAATGTTTGAACACCACTCTTTCCTGGTGTGAAGTTCAAGGCTCACTTTGTACTTTCCCCCCAAGTTAGCAGTTTCTTTGAGAAATTCTGGTTTCTTTTAGGGGATAATGGTATTTACAACCAAGATCTGGATGCTAGGAGTACTCACTACCACAAGGGTGACATTGCTTTTAGGTCTTTCCTGGGAAAAATGAATGTATATAGTTTGCTAGTTATCCCTATATGTTCATGTGTGTATATACAAACACACACACATTAGTTCTCTAGTATTTATATAATATGAATACTATATGCCTACATTTATGTACAGATACTTGAAAGTCACGAACTTATATTAGTAACTGCAATCTAAATTTAATACCACAGAGTTCTTCCTTACTGTCCCTCAGCCTGTACATGTAACTCCCTTCTCCTGGGGAAAAGCCCGGTTGCCAACAATATCAATACACAAACTCATTCATTCTATCCTAAAGTACACACAAAACAGTTTTAGAATTATAATAACAATACTATTGCCAGGAGCAGACTACTAAATATAGTTTAAGATTTCCCTGCACTTCCTTTGTTATCTTAGATTATATCCAAGTAAACAAACATGTGTTCAAATATATCCAATTAAATATCCTTCCTGTTGTTATGTTATCAATCTGATATGTAGTTAGGATCATTTGTTTCTGTTACAAACAATTTTAGGGTTTGACTGTTCTAATCCTTTTTCATTTGATTTTATTTTTGAATAAATTGTTAATATGGTTTACAAGTCCAAATTATTAAAAATGCACACTCGGATGTCTCCTTCACTTCCGCATCCCTTTTATTCCATTTCCACTTATTGTAATTAATGTTATTACTTTTTCATTTACTTTTTCTATTTAAAAAAAAACAGAAATACATATGTGTGTGTGTGTGTGTGTGTGTGTGTGTGTGTGTGTGTGTGTGTGTGTTCTTAAATTCCCAAGAGAATACTTGATGACCAAGTTATTTCTCCCCTCCCCTCCAGAGCCTTAACATTGCCATGGAGAAAGGAAATTGATAGGAGGCCTTAGGTGTCAGAAGTCCTGCACCTGAGCACAACCCAAGGACCAGTAAAGAAAGTGTGTTTTGAGTGCAGAGGTTTAAGGATTACCCACAAAGCGGGAGAGCCGCAAACTGCACGGATGCACAGCGAACAGCACTGAGGGGCTCACGGAGTGTCAGTGTCGGAGTGTCAGGGGGAGAGAGAGCCTGGAAAGCCCCCAGGCTTCCTCAGTTACAGAGAAGCCATAAGTAAGTAGCCATACCTTCCCAGGTCCGGAGAAAGAGAGAATATGACAGGACACAAAGACACAGCAGGGACCTTGCCACAGGAGCACGATGGGGACATGGCTGCCCTGCAAGGAAAGTAAGGGCTCAAGGAACCAAGGACCAAAAGCTTCAGTGCACTGGTGTGCTGGCTGTATGTCTCAGGGACACCTGCTCAGAGCCGACCAAAACCAAGAAGCAGAGCCCTAGACTTTAGAATGAAGCCCCAGAAGGAGGAAGAGGGGAAAAAACGGTTGATTTTTTTGTTGTTCTTTTAAACCCCAAATCATGAAGAGGTCACCTAAGAGATGGTGTAGTTCCAGGAGCTAGATTAGGTTCCTGCTATCAGGCAGAATGCAGGCATGGGCTAGAGATCAGATATAGTTATGAGTAAACAAGGAAAGTTATATTGGGCTCCACTTTGTGTGCTGCCTTTGAGAATATTGTGCCTATGGGCATTTTTCTGGGAAGAAGCTCTGTAATTTTAGCCAGATTTTCAAGAGGCTCCTTGATCAAAACAGGTTAAGAACCACTACGTTTGTTTAACAGAAACAATGTAAAGGCAAGAAAAAAAATAAACTAAGAAACTCATTTCACTACAACAGCTGCATTTTCCATTTTATGTGATCTCTGGGCCCTTCATCTCCCCTTCTTCTTAGATACCTGGAGACCCTCATCATCCCACTTCAGAATTTCATTTACCCTGCTCTAAACTCTCAAGTAGACTTCTTTTCTTTTTTCTGTCCCCATCTGTTTTCTCCTAGTAGTCTTATATGTTTACAGTGGCATGATAAATAGTATTTCTTCTATCCTAATCATTACTTATGATTAGTCATTTATTCTTCTATTCTAAGAATTATTAGTTAATTATTCAGCTAACGCTTATTTTGGCTAGCATGTTTCTTTTTAATTTGTAAATACAGAAAGGTCAGTTAAAGTTTGTAATGTTTGCTTTTATGTGTTTGAATTTTCAATAAAGCAAAGCTGGACATTGGCATACAATGTGCATTTCCCTGTTGAAGGATTTTTTTTTAATTTGTTTAATGTTTATTTATTTTTGAGAGAGAGAGACAGAGACAAAGCATGAATGGGGGAGGGACAAAGAGACAGACAGACAGACAGAATCTGAAACAGGTTCCAGGCTCTGGGCTGTCAGCACAGAGCCCAATTCAGGGCTCGAACTCACAAACCGCGAGATCATGACCTGAGCCTAATTCAGATGCTTAACCTACTGAGCCACCTACGCGCCTCATCCCTTTTGAAGGATTTTTAAGAGGCAAACAGTGTATAATGGAGAAACAGGAGATCAAGGCAACACTTGTTGATCTGTGTCCTAATCCTAACCCTGCTTACTATTTAGCTGTGTGACCCTGTACTGTACATCTGTGGCCGGAATTCCCTCAGATGACAAGTCAGCTTGTTAAATGACTCAGTGACAGCCATGAGGTGGGGTTCTGGGCCAGGTTACTGTAAGAACAAAATGAGACAGACATCTCTTCTGATTACCCTCTCTGCATGATTCACCATCTTGCTTCATAGAGATTCTTCTAAAATCTTTACATTGGGGGCTTCACAATTTTCATGTCATTTATGTGTTTAGACATGTGTTGAAAATACATGAATTTTGGGGGCGCCTGGGTGGCTCAGTCGGTTAAGAGTCCAACTTTGGTTCAGGTCATGATCTCACAGTTTGTGAGTTCGAGCCCCAAGTTGGACTCTGTGCCGACAGCTCAGAGCCTGAAGCCTGCTTCGGATTCTGTGTCTCCTTCTCTCTCTGCCCCTCCCCTGCTCATGCTGTGTCTCTTTCTCTCAAAAATAAGTAAACATTTAAAATTAAAAAAAAAAAAAAGAAAATACATGAATTTTTGAAAATGTGGACTGTCCTGTTATTCCTAATACCCACTTACTGGCTCCTGGCCAGTATAGCACTTAGGTCAATTTCCATGCAAAAAGTAAATACCGAAGTAACACTGTGGTCCCCTTTCCCCACTGAGGATTTTCAGCACCGGGTTAATATAGACTAATATACCTAGGAATGAGGGAGAGGGGTTTTTTTGAACAACTTATTCCTTAAAACAAAGTAACTTTCACATTTCAAGAATATTTTTTTTTAAATCTGTCAAATGTGAAGCTCATTGAATTTGAGACTTCTGCAGCTAACTCTAACAAAAGCCCGTTTACACTCTCTTTGTGGAGTAGTGAAGAGACACTGATAATCACAGTACCTTAAGGCTCAAAACTACATGATGACTTACAAACATGTTTTTCCGGTTATCCCAAATCAGTGGCTTCAAATTGTTATTATTTGCACAAACCTTTTTCCTAATGAAATCTTACCAGAAATCCAGCATATAAGAGACAAAAGCTGAGTTGGCCTGTTTGAACAGAAAAGAAGTAGGTAACAATTTTGTCTTCTTGGCTTCTGCCTCATTCCCTGTGCCATAGCCACAGAGATCTCCACAGTCCCTTTTGTGGCACAAAACAGAGTGAAAATTCCCAGCGTGGTATTTTCAAAGATCTAGGCCCATGGATATTGTCAGCTACCTGTCAGTTCACACTCATTTATTCAGCATATACCGTTGAACATTTCATTGTGTGTCAAGCACTATTTTCGACGCTGGAGAAAGAGCAGTGAACAAAATAAACTAAAATCCCTACCTACTTGAAACTTATACTGCATCTCAGAGAGGGTCTCTATACGTCTCTAATATTTAAAATGATTCCACTCCAACACTTTGCTATCCTGGAATCATTCTTCCCTCAATAGTTTTTAAAATCAATTTAATAACATTTCCTAATAGGAGGGTCCACTCTCACCTGCAATCATGTGTGTCTTAACGGTGCAGGAAAAGGAGCATTGGCCTAAATTCAAATTCCCAGGAGGCATTCCACTGGTCTTGCTTGAGTCAGGGCTTACCATTAGACAGAGACCTGGTGCATCTCGAGTGACCATTTTACCCAGATCATACAGAATGGAGGAAGAGTAATCTCCCTTGGGAAGGGATCTTGTGACAAAAGGAAAGGAATATAGAGGCTCGAGAAAAATGTCAGATATCTATATTACAAGCTAGTCATGAAGCCCAAGTCAGCATCCCACCAAAAAGCTGTAGCACTTTGGTTCAGTAAATGTCCTTGCCTGTAATTTTGACCCATGCATGACAAAAGGGTGAAAGGGGGCCTGAAGGCCAGTAATATATCATACTTTGTTCTTTTTCCTGATTTTCCAAATCCTGACATTGACTCTATATATAGCCAATCAACAGCTAGGTAGAACCACTCTCAATTTAAAACCATGTTTTTGGGGCGTCTGGATTGCTCAGTCGGTTAAGCATCCAACATCGGCTCAGGTCATGATCTCACGGTTCATGGCTTTGAGCCCTGTGTCAGGCTCTGTGTGGACGGCTTAGACCCTGGAGCCTGCTTTGGATTCAGTGTCTCCCTCTCTCTCTCTCTGCCCCTCCCCTGCTCACGCTCTCTATCTCATTAAATAAACATTAAAAAAGAATAATTTAAAAAATATTTTAAAAACCCATATTTTTTAAACCGTGTTATTTTTGTAGGAGCTTATGAGTCAGGACTGAAGCCCACATTGTTCACATTCGGAGACATGTTTTCATCACATTTCCTAAGCATACCTGAAAGGGTTAAATGATGTAAACCAAGTATAAAGATAACTCAGAAAACATAACCTCAAGGATATAAATAGCCAAAACTCATTATTTTTGTCCAAATGCCTGAAATTTTGATGATAAAAAAATTTCACATTATCAATTTAATTTTTTTTCCAAATTCCTCTTCTACTGACCTACAGAAAATGAATATCCTCAAATATATATGAAAACATATCTCTTCCCCTAGTTCTTTGTACTTCTTACTTTGCTCATTTCCATCAGAAGCTTTTAACCTTGGCCAGCTAAAATCTGGGTCCTACCTTCAGCAGACACAGGCAAGGACATTTTCTGCCAAAAATATGTTTCTTCAGCTCCTCCACTCATGATTTTCCTAAGCCTGAATCTTCCATGACCCACTTGCTCACTTTGAAGAGAGTCAATAGAAAACATAAATTTATCATAGCCTTGGCTCCAATCTTAGAGAATTTAACAAACCCAAGCAAATCCCTAGAACAGCCTGTAGGTAAAGGTGGAAGGAACTTACAATTCAAGAATCAACTAACACATACAAAATCATTTCTCAAACAAAAGCACAGACAAGAACATGGCACCACATTGGAATTTAGAGCCATAGGCCACATCTAAATAAATGCAGTGTAATCTATAAGAAGGTGGTAGAACAAAAGGAATAGAAAAATAGAAAATAGAAAACATACTACAGTTTCACTTTTATCAGGGTGCAGTCTGGAGCCCAGCATATGCCAACACTAAATTCAGTTGGGAGGAATTTCCTATGGGCAACTTTGCTGAGACATTGTGATTTCTATATGCTACAAGAAAAAATCCACAACTCATTTAGATTCTTCCTTGTCTCAAAAAGTAGCTTCTATTCCTTCTTACAAACATTAGCAAAGTACAATGGGGGGGACTTCCAAACTCCAGGTCTTTCCTAAAGACCTTATCTTTTCTTGAGGATCCATTCCATGTGAGAAACTTCTTGATTTGACTTTCAGTTCTCCAAGCTCCTAATACTCCAACTTTAAATTAAGTGAGCCAACATCAGTCCCACAGGAAGAATTTTCATTTTCCAGGGACCAAATTAGATGTCTCTAGTACACGATTTTATTCTTTTCTATACTTTCCTTCATAACATTTGTCACAATTTATAATTTAATATCATGTGATTCTATAAATATGTCTCCCCACCTAGTCTAAATTCCATGAGGGCAGGAACAATGAACCCCTTCAGGTTTTCACATCACTGTATTAGGGCAGAGCTTAGTGCCTGGCAAGAGGCAGGTGTTATAAACATATGTCAAATGATTAAATCATCTATTTGAGAACACCTTCATTTCAGAACTCAAAACAGCAGACTAGATGGGGACCCAGAGTTCTCCCTAGAGTTTTCTCAGTGGATGAAAAAATGCTTGAAAAGAAAAATGATGTAAAAAAAAGAAGAAAGACAATAGATCATTTGACTTACTTGGTTCTTAGGACTGGCATTCTTTCCAATAATGCTAGGTTTTATTACAAATAACACAATATGTTCAATCTCTTCAAGTGGAAAAAAAACTATAGGATAGATTCAAGCTCAAAGTAACTGAAGCATATTTGCTTCTTGCTGTCTAGACAGCTTTATAAATTCTGTAAGTGTTGGTGCCACAAAGAATGCAAGAGAAAGATATTATCTACTAAATGGAACTGAATCAAGAAGAAAAATCAATACGATGTTCTTTACCAATATATTTTAGAGAACATGAATTTAGCCTACTTTGAATAAACATAGTATTCAAAAGGTACTGGTTTGGCAAAACCTAAACAGGCCTATTTTTCAAAATGGGAGACTGAAGGTACATAATACCTTTTATGCCTTATTATTTCAACATTTTAGCCACAGTTTACAACAACAAGCTAAAGCAGAAGTTTATCAAATGTGCTTTCAATTCCACGTGAAATGTCTGGGTTGCCTTCAGGACAGATAGGCTGTCTCTAAAAGGAAGGGACTGGTTGCCACCCAAACAGACTTTCCACTCCACCCCACCATTAGCTTGAACAGCGAGGTTTTGTGTGTTATCATATTAGGATTCTTTGAAGAAAGAATACCTAGAGTTGATCTGAAAGTGATTGAAAATAATTGGACTAAGCCAACAAACCCACATTTTTATCTAGATATATCCTTTGAAGAGGAAAATGGCCATTCTAAGTTGGTGAGGGGTGTTTTGATCACTGGGACTCAATTATATGTCATTATTTTCAATTATCAGCACCTCCATTTCAGTTTTCTTTCAAATCACCTGGGGAAGAGAAAGTATGGGAAATCTAGAAAAGTCCTGGTACAAACGCAATGCCCCTCACCTCTAAATAATTCAGTGCCTGCCATTCTCTCTAAAGCATTCCCATATCCTTGTTTTGACCTACTAGCATTTCTGCCTCTGGTCTGTCATGGTATTTTTAAGACACACTTTAGCTCAAACATTCACTTTAAACTCCTCTAAAACTGTCACTTCAAAAGGAAATGTTATTTGTCAGAGTATATGCACTTTTAAGCTAAGAGTTTGAAAGGTTTTATAAACATAACTTCTGAAAAGAACACTAGGGCAGAAAAAGTAAAGATACCTTAAAGTTTTTGAGGTAAAACCACATATTAACCCTTGGTTTAGAGCAGCTACCATCTTCACATTTGTGACTTTATCATTCTAAATACCTGGAGCCTTAAATGATACTTGTGCCAATCCCCACTGCTTATTGTTAGGTTATTTCCTCCTTTACTCATTACCATCTCTGGACAGTTTGCACATTGCTCTAGTTAAATCGCTGCTTCATGGGAATCACTGCAATTCTTCTGATAGCAAGTAGATAGTTTACATGTGGTTAAGATTGTGGAGTGGGAACCACAGTCCTTGGATTCAAACACCATCTCTTTTCTTCACTAATCTGTGACCCTAGGCAAGGAGACCTCTCTGTACCTGTGAGTCCTCACTTGTAAACTGGGAGTAAGAGGAAGACCTACCTACCCATAAGGTTGCAGAGAGACTCTCAAGATGTCAGCGCTGAGCCCAATGCAGGACTCGATTCCACAAACTGGGAGATCATGACCTGAGCTGAAATCAAGAGTAGATGCTTAACCCACGGGGCCACACAGATGCCCCCTAAAGACCTTAAATCCTTACAGGTAGATCTTCCAGCCATGTACTATCAGGCCAAATATGAATTTTCACTGCTTTTCCTCCTCAGGGTCTCTCAGACCTGATTCCCCATACCCCTACCACTCTATTTAAATATTTAAATCAGACTTTACCTATATCTAAAATTTGTCACCAAAGGAAGAGTATATATAAGTAATTTCTATTTTTTTTTTTTTTTAAGAATTAAACTAGGGGGTGGAAGAGGGTAATGGCTACTTCAGTAGCAAAAGGGATTATTCAGAACAGCTTAGTTCAAGGTCTTGGAAACGAGTTCTGCTGAAGGAACTGCTGCATTCATTTCAAAGTAGGCAGAATTAATCTGACTCAGGATCCATTTTCTGTGAGTCTTTCCCTGGGCATATGCCTGACCATCAGAGATTATAGGGAGCATATAGGAAGGAGGTGAACTGTTTCAAGAAAAAGGAAACTACAAAGGAGATGTGATTAACTGGCTTCCTCTGCTGAAGCTTTATCAGGGCCATATGTAATTCTCCACCTATCTCAGTGGAGCACTGGAAAAAATCAATCCCTGCAGCCTTGGATAAGCTTGATAGGGGCCACTGGCTTTTCTTTATATACTTATTCTTGCTAAATAATTCCTAAGTTTTCCAATATAGGCCATGTTTTTCTTCAAAACATGTTTTCCATGAACTCTTTAAACCAGTCTTCTTACTCAATAAATTCTCACTTATCTGGAGTTTCAACTTAGGTCTATCTTTAAATATATATGAAATTGCCACAAAAAGAAAATCATAACAGATGTGACTGTGAAATTCTTAAAATCTCAATTAGACTCAGTTCTCAAATTCATTTCTGAGTAGCTAATATTTTTTTCAAAGCCCAATTTGCACTTGGGTGAAATATTCAAAGCATGTTGTATGTTTTTGAAGAGTCTGTTTCTGTATTTGTAAAAGAACACAATTCTCAAGTGCAATTTATTTTCAGGACTTTCATCAGAAAGACCTGAGAGGATTTCATTTTTGTCTTGAACAAATTAGATAAATGTTATTACTACAAGATCAAATACGAACACCTAATTTTTAAGATTTCTGGAGTATTTTAATTTGAAGATAATATATACAGATTTTATTTACCTGACAATAGTTCTAATTAGAGCACACTTTTTTCTTTCTCTTAATATCACTTACCTCTATTTTATGTTCAAGAGTCGTTCCATTTTTCCTAATACAGAACCACAAAACTTTTCTCCAGTCTGTAAGACTGAAAGTTTTGTGAAGTAGTCTACTTTTTGTTCCAGTTAAAGTAGAATTTTTCATCTCTTTTGGAAGAAAATGAAATAAGAACCAACAGAAAATGAGGCTAAAATCACCTTGTCAGGAATGACTGAAGGCTACAGAGAAAATGAATAAGGGAAAAGAGAAACAAACATTCAAATGAATATAAATGGATCGAGCCAGTCTGCAAAGAGAAGCAAATAGGTCTCTGAGAAAAATGGCCAAAAGAGCAAATATTCAGAAAGTACACAAAAACCCCTCTGCTCAGCTATTCTAACTTCACTGCACCTTCTGTCATGTTCTTGGTAAAATTAACAGAACTCTCTTACTTATTTTATTCATGTAAAGTTCCCCTGACCAATACAGCTTCATTCTGCCTTTTTAGAAGGCAAAGTAAATAAATATTTGACACAGCCACCCCAGGAAGGAGCACTAGAAGGAGAAATGAAGAGGGCACTCAGCCATAAATGAAGAGGTCTAGGTTCTGGTCCCAGGGCTATTCCCCCCACCTCCCACCAAAAAAAAAAAAAAAAAAAAAAGTGTTTCACAACCCCCCTGGCAGAATGTACCAAACAACTTACACTTGCAAGTGATGGATGCAAAAGGATGTCAGAACAACGAATGGAGTTAAGAGGTCAGGGTGTGAACTGTCCATAGAGACATGAAAACAAACTCAAGACCTAGCACACGGTAAGTGTTCCGTAAAGATCTACTGAATGAGCAACTGAATGAATGAATAAATGCATCTATTGATAGACAATTCCAGCCTGACCAGTAGAAAAAAGAGAAGCTTAACTGCTAGGAATTTACCCAAGGGATACAGGAGTACTGATGCATAGAGGCACTTGTACCCCAATGTTTATAGCAGCACTCTCAACAATAGCCAAATTATGGAAAGAGCCGAAATGTCCATCAACTGATGAATGGATAAAGAAATTGTGGTTTATATACACAATGGAGTACTACGTGGCAATAAGAACGAAATATGGCCCTTTGTAGCAACGTGGATGGAACTGGAGAGTGTGATGCTAAGTGAAATAAGCCATACAGAGAAAGACAGATACCATATGGTTTCACTCTTATGTGGATCCTGAGAAACTTAACAGAAACCCATGG
Source organism: Acinonyx jubatus (assembly GCF_027475565.1). Taxonomy (NCBI): domain Eukaryota; kingdom Metazoa; phylum Chordata; class Mammalia; order Carnivora; family Felidae; genus Acinonyx; species Acinonyx jubatus. The sequence continues at coordinate 128,897,697 of NC_069380.1, read as the reverse complement.
GGGAGGGGAAGGAAAAAAAAAGAGGTTAGAGTGGAAGAGAGCCAAAGCATAAGAGACTCTTAAAAACTGAGAACAAACTGAGGGTTGATGGGGGGTGGGAGGGAGGAGAGGGTGGGTGATGGGTATTGAGGAGGGCACCTTTTGGGATGAGCACTGGGTGTTGTATGGAAACCAATATGACAATAAATTTCATATATTGAAAAAAAAAGAGAAGCTTAAACTTTTTGTTATTCTCTTTGTACATATGAACATTTTATATCATTTTTTCCATATATACTTTAGACCTATTTTTATATAACACATATATTCATGACTCACATGCAAACATAAAACGAACATGTTTCATTTCAAAGATTTTACTTAACTCATTAATTAATGAGGAACCCAGTAAGATATATAAAGTCAATTCAAAGGAGAATCCGAAGAACAAACATATATGTGGGCAATCAAGAATGCTGAAATAAATATGCTAAAAGATACAAAACTAATACATACCCACATGATAAGCACAAATTATAGCTCCACTGAACAAAATTAGTTTGCAGCTTTATGGACAAAAAAATATTCATTACCATCAGTTTTATACAACTGTCCAAGTTGTAAAGTAGCTCAAAGATAAGGAATGATAAAAATTGATGGATTGGGGGCACCTGGATGGCTCAGTTGGTTAATCATCCGACTTCTTGCTATTAGTGAGTTCCAGCCCCTTGTTGGGCTCTGTGCTGACAGCTCAAAGCCTGGAGCCCGCTTTGAATTCTGTGTCTCCTCTCTCTCTGCCTCTCCCCTGCTCTCTCTCTCTCTCTTTCAAAAATAAATAAACATTAAACAGTTTTTTTAATTCATCTATTGAGAAAACCTCTAGAAGAGTACTTTAGACATCTTCAAGCTTCCATTGAAAGAACACTCTAATTTTATTCATTTTATTTTTTTCACAAACTTTTCTTGATATAATAGAGATAAGAATTATTTTCTGCCTCTTTATCTTTTCATTGAACTCTTCTTCTAAACCCCCAACCCCTGATGGACTTAACTATCTGCTTTCTCCTTGCCTGAACCTGAGGAAATCCCATAATGATGGAGACCATACATTCACAATGACCACCAGCAATTGAACCAGTGAAAGAGCCTTCAGGAATGATACTGCATTTCTGAGGTCATTTCACTGTCCCCCTCTATATAACATCAGTGCCAAATGTTTCCTCTCTCATTAAAATCTCTAATCATGGTAATCTTCAAAATACTTAACTACCAGTAAAAAATGGCCATACACTGATCAGAAAAGAGGTCATAGGTAGCCTCAGTGCCAGACAGCTATCCTCTAAATGCTGGATCATGGGAACAATCTGGAGGTACTGGATAAAGGTAGGGCACAGAAACAGAGAAAATGGAGACTCAGCATGGCTTAGGACTATTTACATATTTTAACCACCTATCAGGCCGTATTTCTCCATGTCTCCAATTCACTCCACTACCTCCTGCCCCAATTGCCAATGGATGACCTCACTTCCTACTCCACAGAGAAAATTAGAGCCATCAGAAATCCCTTAGCTTTCAACTAACAAACCTATCCTCCTACTGCATTCAGCCCATCCTTTCCTCATCACTGAATGTAGAAAGAAATCTGTAATACACATGGACAATATATCTGACATGTCTTACAAACAGAATATGAGAAGAAGAAGAATATAATAATATTGGGCTAAAATTGTCCAGTAATATAGAGGGAAGGAAGGGGACACTGAAAAGAAGTCAATACCACTGGTGATTCTGTTTTATGTTTCATGAAAACTACCAGATAGTATGAACAAGAATGATCAAATATACATGGCTTCTCTAAGAGGATCCCTTCAAGGAAGATTTACTGAGCATCACTTCAAAAGGCTGAGAGAGTCACTCCCCAGCATGAGTGTATTAGAGAACCTGATTATAAATTCAATTGAAATGAACCCAAGGGACATTTGCAATATATCAAATCCCCCCAAATAAGAATTTTATGTGTGCTTCAGACCAGTAAGGAAACTGAATTCATTTTAAGGATGACACCAAGGTACAAAGGACCAGAAAAACTAGAAAAACTTTTTGTACTTCCACTTAGCAGACAAGGATAAAAATTCTGTTTATTCTTTTGGGAGCAGAAAAGAGATTCACATACCACAAGTGGGTAGAGAAATACCGCAAAATAAAAAGACTTACAAGAATCAAGGGACTAGGCATTAGACTCAGCAACCTCTAATAGGAACTCAAGAAATGAAAATTTTGGTATGAAACACTGAAAGTTAGCATCCTTGAAGACAGTTTTTTATATTTTAACCAGTAGTTCTTAAACTTGAGCTTACATCAGAATTTTCTGGAGGCCTTAAGAAAGCAGATTGCTGAGCCCCACCTGCTGTGTTCCTAATCCAGTAGGTCTGAGACTCAGCCCGAAAATTTGCATTTCTACAAATTTCCAGATTATACTAGTGCAGCAGTTCAGGGGCCATACTGTGAGAGCCTCTGGTTTAGAGTATATCTGAAAAAAGTGAAATAAACCAATGAGTAAAAACTTATTTGAGTTAATGGAGGGGAAGTAAACTAACGGCAAGTTTAAAAACTAATAATCCCAATGAAATAATTCTTAGGAGCTTTTGACCAAACATAATGTTAATGAACTCAGGACATCAGAGTTGAGGAAAATAAACCGTCCTTTCTCAAAGTCCTCTGGCCATATTTTTCCAGACACGATATCGTTTATTTATTTTACAGTCTTCTCCCCATTTGCTTAGCTTTTGTGGCTTCTGGCATTTCCCTGATATTTCCCTTTCTTTTACATCACTGCCATTCAATTAGCTGATACTTGTTTAAGCCTTTTTTCTCCTCAACTTCTGGAACTCCTTCTCTCCCCACAGTATGCTGTTCTGACTGGCATCAGTGAGTCACTGACTCCCCTAGATTTTCTGTTTGTTAGGTCTTACCCCCAACTGATTTCAATTTACTGAAGATTAGGCTAACTAGAAGTGAACATTCTAAATTAAAATCACACAACTAAAATAACATAAATGGGATAGTCTCCCCTCAGAATGTGCCCCATCTTATTTTTTGCAGGGTCAACAAAGTCCACCCACACAGTGTAAAAGCATTATTTACTTGACTGGCTTTGCTGGTGGCCAGAGATCCCTGAAGAACAGGAAATCCTGACCAGCCTCCTGCAAGATGTGGTAATGGATGAGGCTGGGTGGTACTACATAGCACATTCAGAGATCTAAGATTACCAAAAAAAGAGAAAACATTGTAGCTTCTCTTCTTTTTTGAGAAGAGCTAACAAAAGAAGAGAGGTAAAGAGGTTTGTGAATTTTTAAATACTGTGTTGGAAAACAAAGCTATATAGAAACTTATACAACCAAAAGTTAATGGAAGCCTCTGTCACCTGATTCAGAGTGTAGTAAATTGTGTTGGGGAAGCAATAGTGGGAGGAGAAGGATAGGAAATTAATACCGAATAAATACATCTGAAATAGCAAAATTCATCAGTTATTTCTAAAATTCAAACACTAAGTTCGAGGGTTAGAAAAGTGTTTTCCAGCTGCTTGAAATTGATTTCTCCAAGATTGTATTCCTAGACCATATAATCTCCTCCCCCCTCCCCCCAAGGAAACAAACTAGTTTGTAGGAGATTTTAAGTGTTGTTTTCTGTGAGGCTCAGTTTTATGTATCAACTTGGTTAGGCTATAGCCCCATTATTCAGTCAAACACCAATCTAAGCGGTCCTGAAGATATTTTGTAGATGTGATAAAAGTCTGTAATCAGTTGACCTTAAACACAGAAGATTATTTTTAGATAATCTGGGTGGTTCCAACTCAACCAGCTGATGTACTTTAAGATTAGAATTGATGCTGAGGGAGGAGCCGAGATGGCAGAACAGCATGGAAGCTTTTTGTGGGTCTCGCGTACATGAAATACAGCCAGACCAACACTCAACCATCCTAAACACCTAGAAAACCGATTGGAAGATTAACACAACAATCTGCACGACCTGAACCACAGAATTCAGCAGGTATGCGACACGAAGAACTGAACTTGGGGAGCAAGAAGCCCCAAAAGGTAGGGAACCCCACAAAAGGGCAGAGAGAGGACAGAGACTGGGGAGGGGGAGATCATACGGGAAAAGCACCCCTCCCCAAAAGCAGCTGGAGAGAAAGTGGAAAATTGGAAACAGCCGCAGGGACTAAACTAAAAAGGGAGAAAGGAGAAAGGAGAGGGTTTAAATTCCATTAAGACTGTAAACAAGGAGAGCGCAAAGGTTGCAACTCTCCAGCTCGATACCTGGTGGTGCTCTGGTGGGAAAGGTGAATCCCCAGGAACAGAGTGGGGTCCGGGAGGTTCTCGGGCCACACGGGGAAAAGCGGTTCCACTGCTGGAAGGAGATTTGGTAGAGACTATTGAAGCCACCTGGTCCCAGCAGACCCCGGAAGGCAGCCACATTCGCTGGTGCTGGGGCAAGGTTGTTGAGGGTGAAGCCTGGTGCCAGATGTGTGTTGCGATTTTCCATAATCCCTTTAACTCTGATGCTATGCTGTCTCACAATCTTTTTTGGGGCTGGGCTGGCACCTGGCCGCAATCTCTGGACATCGGCATCAGCAGGGTCCAGCAAGCGTTCCTAGGTACAGCCGACATTCAGCCATTGCTCAATGAGACCCTCCTGCAGAGGGGCAGAGTGGTGAAAGCCGAAGTCTTTCGGAAGTAAGGGGCCGGGAAAAACAGCCGCATCTGAGACAAAACGTTGGAGAGAGGTACTGCCTGGGGCCTGGTCATGGAAAGTGGAAAAGCAGGGAGTGGACGAGAGCTAAAGATGGAGGACCGAGCGCAACTGCTGATCCCGGAGAACAGACTGGGTAGCTGGGTGGCGTCATTTTTACCGCTTATGCGCATGCGTACCTAGGAGCACCGAAACAATCCATCCCAGTAGCCTAGCAGCGCCATCTAGTGGAGAGCGGAGCTAATACACCGAGGCCCACCCAACTGGGCCGACTTCACCCTTTAATACAAACCTCACTGCCGGCTTAATTTATGGACCATAAAGAGCTACATGGACTGACTTCTAGGGAAAAACGAAGCAATTTCAGTCCTACTTCAATCTGTTAGCAGGTTATCTATTTAATTTTTTCTCTGTTTCCTTTTTTACAATTCTTTTCTTTTTCTTGAATACAGAAAAAGAAAAAACTCATTTTTATTTTCAATTTTTATTAAAAATATCTAATTTTTATTACTACATTTTTTACTTTTGTGTAAATTTTTTCAAATTCTACTTCCATCATTTTATTTTAGTCTACTTCAATGTACTCACCTTTTCAAATTTTCAAACAATTTCCTTTTTTTCCTTTTTCTTTTTTCTCTTTTTCATTTTTCTTTTTCTTGAATGCACAAAGAGAAAAACTTCATTTTTACTTCCAATTCGTTTTAAAAATATTTTTATTTAATTTTTATTACTGTATTTTTTGCTTTTCTTCAATTTTTTTCAAATTCTGTCCTACTCCCATCATTTTATTTCAGTCTACTACAGTGTGTTCACTTTTTCAAATTTTCAACGACTCTTTTTTTCTTTTCTTTTTTCTTTTTATCTTTTTTCTCTTTTTCATTTCTTTCTTTTTTCTTAAATAAAGAAAATGAAAAAATTCATATTTCTTTTTAATTTTTATTAAAAATATTTTTCTTTAATTTTTTTCTACTATATTCTCTACTTTTGTGTATATTTTTTCAAATTCTATTTTACCCACATCATCTCATTTTAGTCTACTTTAGTGTATTCATTTTTTCAAATTCTCAAACGATTTCCTTTTTTCCTCTGCCCCCTTATTTTTTTCATGTCTCTAATCTGTCAAACCACTTTCAACACACAGAACAAAACATACCTATGATCTAGCATCATCTGTTCGATTTGTGTGTGTGTATGTTTTTAAATTTAATTGTAATATTTTTTTAATTTTAATTTTTTTCATTTCAATTTTTCTACCTCGTTAATTCCTTTTCTCCCTTCAAAATGACAAAATGAAGAAATTCACCCCAAAATAAAGAGCACGAAGAAACGATGGCCAGGGATTTAACCAACACAGACACAAGCAAGATGTCTGAACCAGAATTGAGAATCACAATAATAAGAATACTAGCTGGAGTCAAAAATAGATTAGAATCCCTTTCTGCAGAAATAAAAGAAGTAAAAAATAGCCAGAATGAAATTAAAAATACTATAACTGAGCTGCAATCATGGATGGATGCAGTGGCAGCAAGGATGGATGAGACAGAACAGAGAATCAGCCGAATACAGGACAAACTTATAGGGAATAATGAAGCAGAAAAAAAGAGGGAGATTAAGGCAAAAGAGCACGATTTAAGAATTAGAAATCAGTGACTCATTAAAAAGGAACAACATCAGAATCATAGAGGTCCCAGAGGAGGAAGAGAGAGAAATAGGGGCAAGAAGGGTTATGTGAGCAAATCATAGCAGAAAACTTTCCTAACCTGGGGAAAAACACAGACATCAAAATCCAGGAAGCACAGAGGACCCCCATTAGATTCCACAAAAACCGACCATCAACAAGGCATATCATAGTCAAATTCACAAAATACTCAGGCAAGGAGAGAATCATGAAAGCAGCAAGGAAAAAAGCCCCTAATCTGCAAGGGTAGACAGATCAGGTTTGCAGCAGACCTATCACAGAAACCTGGCAGGCCAGAAAGGAATGGCGGGATATATTGAGTGTGCTGAATCAGAAAAATATGCAGCCAACAATCCTTTATCCAGCAAGGCTGTCATTCAAAATAGAAGGAGAGATAAAAAGTTTCCCAGACAAACAAAAATTAAAGGAGTTTGTGACCACTAAACCAGCCCTGCAAGAAATTTTAAGGGGGACTCTCTGAGGGGAGAAAAGATGAAAAAATATATATATAAATAAATAAATAAATACCAAAATCAACAAAAGATTAGACAGGACCAGAGAACAGCACCAGAAACTCCAACTCTACAAGCATCATAATGGCAATAAATTCATACCTTTCAGTATTCACTCTAAATGTCAATGGACTCAATGCTCCAATCAAAACACATAGGGTAACAGAATGGATAAGAAAATAAGACCCATCTATATGCTGTTTACAAGAGACCCACTTTAGACCTAAAGACACCTACAGATTGAAAATGAGGGGATGGAGAACCATCAATCATGCTAATGGTCAACAAAAGAAAGCTGGAGTAGTCACACTTATATCAGACAATCTAGACTTTAAAATAAAGACTGTATCAAGTGATGCAGAAGGGCATTATATCATAATCAAGGGATCTATAGATCAAGAAGACCTAACAATTGTAAACACTTATGCGCCAAATGTCAGAGTACCCAAATATATAAATCAATTAATCACAAACAAAGAAACTCATCGATAGTAATATCATAATAGTAGGAGACTTCAACACCCCACTCACAGCAATGGACAGATCATCTAATCAAAAAATCAACAAGGAAACAATGGCTTTGAATGACACATTGGACCAGATGGACTTAACAGATACATTTAGAACATTTCATCCTAAAGCAGCAGAATATACATTCTTCTCCAGTGCACATGGAACGTTCTCCAGAATAGACCATATACTAGGACACAAATCAGCCCTAAGTAAGTACAGAAAGATTGAGATTATACCATGCATATTTTCAGACCACAATGCTATGAAACTCGAAATCAACCACAAGAAAAAATTTGGAAAGGTAATAAATACTTGGAGACTGAAGAACATCCTATTAAAGAATGAATGGGCTAACCAAGCAGTTAAAGAAGAAATTAAAAAGTATATGGAAGTCAATGAAAATGATAGCACCACAACCCAAAACCTCTGGGATGCAGCAAAGGCAGTCATAAGAGGAAAATATATAGCAATCCAGGCCTTCCTAAAGAAGGAAGATCTCAGATACACAACCTAACCTTACGCCTTAAGGAGCTGGAAAAAGAACAGCAAATAAAACCCAACACCAGCAGAAGACAGGAAATAATATAGATTAGAGCAGAAATTAATGCTATCAAAACCAAAAAAAAAACAGTAGAACAGATCAATGAAACCAGAAGCTGGTTCTTTGAAAGAATTAACAAATTCTTTAACCAGAATTTGTTTATTTAAATTTCAATAAACCACTAGCTAGTTTGATCCAGAAGAAAAAGGAAAGGACCCAAATAAGTAAAATCAAGAATGAAAGAGGAGATCACAACCAATGCAACAGAAATAAAAACAATAATAAGAGAATATTAAGAGCAACTATATGCCAATAAAATGGGAAATCTGGAAGAAATGGACAAATTCCTAGAAACATATACACTACCCAAACTGAAACAGGAAGAAATAGAAAATTTTAACAGACCCATAACCAATAAGGAAATCAAATTAGTAATCAAAAATCTCCCAAAACACAAGAGTCCAGGGCCAGATGGCTTTCCAGGGGTATTCTACCAAACATTTAAAGAAGAGTTAACACCTATTCTCTTGAAACTGTTCCAAAAAATAGAAATGGAAGGAAAACTTCCACTTTTTCTATGAAGCCAGCATTACCTTGATTCCAAAACCAGAGACGCCACTAAAAAGGAGAACTATAGACCAATTTCCCTGATGAACATGGATGCAAAAATCCTCAATAAGATATTAGCCAACTTGTTCCAACAATACATTAAAAAAATTATTTACCATGACCAAGTAGGTTTTATACCTGGGATGCAGGGCTGGTTCAAAATCCACAAAACAATGTGATTCATCACATCAATAAGAGAAAGGACAAGAACCATATGATCCTCTCAATAGATGCAGAGAAAGCATTTGACAAAATACAGCATCCTTTCTTTATAAAAACCCTTCAAGAAAGTAGGGATTGAATGAGCATACCTCGAGATCATAAACGCCATATGTGAACAACCCAATGCTAATATCATCCTCAATGGGGAAAAACTGAGAGCTTTCCCCCTAACGTCAGGAAAAAGACAAGGATGTCCACTCTCACCACTGTTATTCAACATAGTATTGGAAGTCTTAGCCTCTGCAATCAGACAATACAAAGAAATAAAAGACATCCAAATCAGCCAGGAAGAGGTCAAACTTTCACTCTTTGCACATGACATGATACTCTACATGCAAAACCCAAAAGATTCCACCAAAAAATTGCTAGAACTGATTCACGAATTCAGCAAAGTTGCAGGATATAAAATCAATGCACAGAAGTTGGTTGCATTCCTATACACCAACAGTGAAGTGACAGAAAAAGAAATCAAGGAATCGATCCCATTTACAGCTGCACCAAAAACCATAAAATACCTAGGAATAAATCTAACCAAAGAGGTGAAAAATATATACACTGAAAACTATAGAAAACTTATGAAAGAAATTGAAGAAGACACAAAGAAATGGAAAAAATATTCCAGGCTCCTGGAGAGGAAGAACAAATATTGTTAAAATGTCGATACTACCCAAAGCAATCTATGTATTCAATGCAATCCCTATCAAAGTAACATCAGCATTCTTCACAGAGCTAGAACAAACAATCCTAAAATTTGTATGCAATCATAAAAGACCCCGAACAGCCAAAGCAATCTTGAAAAAGAAAACCAAAGCAGGAGGCAACACAATCCCAGACTTCAAGCTATACTACAAAGCTGTAATCATCAAGACAGTATGGTACTAGCACAAGAACAGACACTCAGGTCAATGGAACAGAATAGAAAACTCAGAAATGGACACACAAATGTATGGCCAACTAATCTGTGACAAAGCAGGAAAGAATATCCAATGGAATAAAGACAGTCTGTTTAGCAAATGGCATTGGGAAAACTGGACAGCGACATGCAGAAAAAATGAACCTGGACCACTTTCTTACACCATACACAAAAATAAACTCAAAATGGGTCAAAGGCCTAAACATAAGACAGTAAGCCATCGAAATCCTCAAGGAGAAAGCAGGCAAAAACCTCTTTGATCTCAGCTGCAGCAACTTCTTACACAACACGTCTCTGGAGGCAAGGGAAACAAAAGCAAAAATGAACTATTGGGACCTCATCAAAATAAAGAGCTTCTGCACAGCGAAGGAAACAACCCATAAAACTAAAAGACAACTGATGGAATTAGAGAAGATATTTGCAAATGACACAGCAGATAAAGGGTGAGTATCCAAAATCTATAAAGAACTTATCAAACTCAACACCCAAAAACAAATAATCCAGTGAAGAAATGGGCAAAAGACATGAATAGACACTTCTCCAAAGAAGACATCCAGATGGCCAACCGACACATGAAACAATGCTCAACGTCACTCATCATCAGGCAAATACAAATCAAAACCACAATGAGATACCACCTTACACTTGTCAGAATTTCTAACATTAACAACTCAGGCCACAACAGATGTTGGCAAGGATGCGGAGAAACAGGATCTCTTTTGCATTGTTGGTGGCAATGCAAGCTGAGGCAGCCACTCTGGAAAACAGTATGGAGTGTCCTCAAAAAATTAAAAATAGAACTACCCTACGACCCACCAAGTGCAGTACTAGGCATTTATTCAAGGGATACAGGTGTGCTGTTTTGAAGGGACACATGCACCCCCATGTTTATAGCAGCACTATCAACAATAGCTAAAGTATGGAAAGAGCCCAAATGTCCATTCATGGATGAATGGATAAAGAAGATGTGGTATATATATACAATGTATTACTAGGCAATCAAAAAGAATGAAATCTTGCCATTTACAACTACGTGGATGGAACTGGAGGATATTATGCTAAGTGAAATTAGTCAGAGAAAGACAAAAATCATATGACTTCACTCATATGAGGACTTTAAGAGACAAAACAGATGAACATAAGGGAAGGGAAACAAAAATAATATAAAAACAGGAGGGGGCCAAAACAGAAGAGACTCATAAATATGGAGAACAAATTGAGGGTTACTGGAGGGGTTGTGGGAGGGGGGATGGGCTAAATGGGTAAGGGGCACTAAGGAATCTACTCCTGAAATCATTGTTGCACTATATGCTAACTAATTTGGATGTAAAATTTAAAAAATAAAAAATGAAGTTAAAAAAAAGATTAGAACTGATGTTTTCCTGCAGAGGTAATACTGCCTGTGGACTGAAGTTACACTTGGGCTGGAGAGTTCCAGCAACCATTCCTGCTGGACTGTCTATGGATTTCAGACTAATTTTTTTTAAATAGAGTAAAACATTAATTTTTTTAATTGGATAATACTCATAAGCCAGAAAAAATTTTTAATTACACAATCTATGACATATGTGGAACCAGAGAGGAGAAAAAATTTACTGAAACTTGAAGTGATTGCCAGGAAAGTGAGTAGACTATATGCCTAGCAGATCCCCAGCCACTGCAAAATCAGATTAATAACTGTAACTGACATCAGAGCACTTACAATGTGCCAGGTGCCTGTTCTAAGTACTTTGTAAATTACAATGCAAGCCTCGCAACACTCCAGTGAAGGAGGTACCAGAAATAACCTCATTTTACAGGTACAGAAAAGTAAAGGAAAACAATTACACAATTTGCCCCAAACCACTCTGACAATGCCAAAACCATAACTCAAACCTAGACTGTGGCTCTAGAATTTGCATTCTCAATCCATATTACCTTGTGAGTTGGCAAAACATTTAGAATCTACCATGAACTTCATTAAGCAGAATGCCAGCATCAAGAATGGCATGAGCAGAGGAACCCACCTGTAGTGTCATTTCCCCCTGGAGTAAATGGTATGCTGAGTGAAGTCACAGCTCCTGAGGCAGGCAGTGTGCCAGAAACAGAAGGGTGCTACCAGATAACTCCAGGCTACTTTGGCAAATAAGAAAATGAAATCCTTGTTTCTCATGAGAATTATCAGTCATCCATTCCTCTTCATGATACTTTCTCCCCTATACATTTCTTAAATATGTACACTAAGTTTTACCTACATTACAACAAGCCTGATCCAAACCACAGTCATGTCTTGTCTGGATAGATGCGAGAGCATTCTAGCATTCTAGTGTTTTCCCCATATCCACGTGGCCTCTGCAATCTGTCCTCCACAATGGATGCTAGAGTGGGCCTTTAAAACACAAATTTAAATACACTATTCACCTACCTCATACTTATCAATGGCTTTCCATTGCTTTTGGGTTATTTTCAGCATACTTAATGTGGCCTCATGGTCCTGCATGATCTGGCCCGTCCTACCTCTCTAGACTCTTCTGTCTGCTCACTATACCCTGAACAACAGTTTCTGTCTGTCCAACTAACCAGGAACCCAGTAAGTTTATAGAACTGTTACCATTACTGGGAATTAAGATTTGGGGTAATTATTTGATATATGACTTCCCCAGGAGCTTGTAGAGGATATGAGAGCGAAGAAAAATATTTTAAAGCAGGAAGATGATTGAAGTTAGTGCATAAAAGAAGCCACTGAGGCCTGGGTTCATATTCTGACCTTGATGAAGCTTTGTGTTTTAAAGCAAGAGACTTAATGTCAAGGAATCTATTTCCTCATTGAAAAAAAGTGGGGTACTAATATCTACAGGGCTGCTGCAAATATTAAATAACATATGCAAAGCACTCAGCTTGCTACCTGGAATATAGTAGGCACTCAAGTTGAAAATAAAACTAAATTTTTTAATAGAGTATGAGTTCATGTATCCACTAGAAGAAAAGAAATGCCAAGTAAAAATAGAAAATTGCAAAGAAAGGGGCGCCTGCGTGAATCAGTCAGTTAAGCATCTGACTCTTGATTTCGACTCAGATCATGGTCTCACAGTTTGTGAATTCTAGCCCCACATTAGGCTCCATGCTGATGGTGTGGAGCCTGCTTGGGATTCTCTCTCTCTCTCTCTCTCTCTCTCTCTCTCTCTCTCTCTCTCTCCCTCTCCCTCTCCCTCTCCTTCTCCCTCTCCCTCTTTCTCTGTCCTTCCCCCAATTGTTCTGTCTCTGTCTCTTAAAATAAATAAATAAACTTTAAAAAGAAAAAGAAATCTGCAAAGTAAACCCAAATATCAGGAAAATAAAGGGAAACAAGGAAATATTAAAAAATCAGAAGGTTGAATAAAATAGGATAGGTATATATAAAACCAAATTATGAGAAAAACAATGACAAAATATAAATTCATTTAACCCCGGTTAAAGTAGAAGATTTTATATACCTATCTTAGTTGGTAACAGAAATATAATCATAGAATTAAAATACAGTTTCTAAGTATCTGCAGAACATATGGACTAGTTTTGAATATTCAGAAAATATTTACAAAAATTGATCAAATTCTAGGCTGCTAATAAATTCTCCATAACTGCCTTGGAAATGTCTAGAACTCATAGGGGCAAAAGGGTAATCCAGGCAGGGAGCGGAATCAGTAAAGCCCTATGCCCCTGGACTCAGCACAATAGAGAAGCACATAGTTTATCTTTACACATGATGCGGATCAACCAACCAACCAAACAAACAAAAACAAAAAACAAAAACAGGAGGTTTTTGCTGTGTGTTGTTTCTTAGACAAAAGCCTCTGTCCTGTGATGAATCAGCTCCTATTCAGATAAAAATTGACCCTCAAGAGGAACAGCAGTGCTTGCCAATCAGTAGGGTGACATTTCATACATCAAGGCTTCTTTGTCTTTGAATTGCCCTCCAGTTACTACATCTTCCAAAGCAAGCTGGGGTGGGGGGTGGGGGGCGGGAAATTCAGCAGCCACTACATTTTTATTTTATTTACCTACAAGGAGTATCTAATAAGAAGCAATGACTGTCCTCAACCAGATAAATGAGAAATCTTAAACCCAGGGTGTCCCACCTTCAAAACTAAAAAAAAAAAAAAAAAAAAAAACAATGACCAACATAAAAACCCTTATGATACTTTGCAACTATGATGGGTCACCTGCCATATCAAACTGAGACACCTTGCCTATAAATTCAAATGTGTTTGGAAGTAACTTGCCTTTGAAAGGAAATTATTTTTATCAGATGCTCTCTGAGGATAAATGAATTTGAAGAAAATTACTGTCCCACATAAAACACATCATACTCATTCTGTTTTCTAGACCTCATGCTTCCTCCCCTGGCCTCTTCTTTCACACATGCCTCATTGTCCGTTGAGGACCCCTATTTATTTTATGCAACTTCCTAACTTCTCCCATCCATGAAAACCGCTCTTTCTGAGTCTTACTGTTCGCATTAACCCCATTTAATACTTGTTTATTCCTTATATAACATAAAGACCATGTCTTACTTTCTAAATAAGCATCATAGAAGCTAGAATGATGCTAGATACAAAATTATGGGTCTTTATTTAATATTTTCCTCCATTCTCTATTGCTGTTTTTTTTTTCAAGTTCCTTTAGATCCAGTACTCTACTGAAGTGGTTTTATTCCTTGTTGTTATCTGATTTCTGCTGAAATGATAATTCGTTAGTTTTTCAAAATTTTGCAATGAAAAGTCTTAAAGCTATGTGATATCAATGGGACAGTTTATGCCACAAACGCAACACAATTTTCCTTGAAGCTGAAAAAATGAGAATTAGAGTAGTGAACTTGAAAATAATCTAATTTTGGCTTTACCCTCTATATTTAAGGTCTTGACATTTTTTTCGCAATTAGAAAAATCTGTAAAACATAACAAGTTAACAAATATACCTATGGAATTCATAACATGTAATGCTTAAAAAAAATGCAACTCTGAAGGCTTTGAGATTCTGGAGACTGCATCAAATCAGCAGAGCAGTGCAAAGGCAGAATGTTATTTGCATAATGTGAAAAAATATGTTAATAACCTCTCATTTGAAGAAGTGCACTGAAACCTATTTAAACAATATGATTCTTTTCAGGCTGCAATGAAAAAAGAAAAAAAAAGGCAGATCAGCCTGACTGAAATAATAAATGATCAAGCCTTATAAGAGAAACTGATAAACTATTCCTTTTGACTACATTTTTGGCAGTTTCAGATATTATTACTCACATCCAAGTGCCTCTGCCCCTTTTAGTTCCTCACTTGGAGGACACCAAAAAGTATGTAAACAACAACAAACTTTGAAAACATAAGCATGTTTGGTTTTACACATCGCCAAGGCCACAAAATTTCAAAATAAACTTTCTAGCACCAGGAACTTCAGAAACTGGTAACGTGTATGGATCGCAGGGAGGATTTGAGCACTGTTTTTCTCCTCACCCTCCCAAGACTACATTCTTTCCTTTCATCTAGTATTTCATACTGTTTTCAAAAAGAAATTGGGACTATGCCTTCTCTCCTTAATAGAACCAAGTATTAAGAAATAGAGATAACTATATAAAAAGCTGGACTCCTTTGTAGCATCATTACACGAGTTTCTCTTCTATACTCCTCTAAGATGAGGTCAGAGAATGTGGTCTACGAGGAAGTGTCTTGAAATTTGTTGAAACACCCTTTATGGTTTAGAACATGTTCATTTTTCTTATAAATATTTGATCAGCCAAGAAACTTTTCTATTTTTTTTAACTTACTTTCATATTTGTTTATTTATTTTGAGAGAGGAAAAGAGAGCATAAGCAGGGGAGCAGCAAACATAGAGGGAGAGAAGGAATCCCAAGCAGACTCCACACTGTCAGTGCAGAGCACGATGAGGGCTCAAACCCATGAACCATGAGATCATGACGTAAGCCGAAATCAAGAGTCAGACACTTAACCAACTAAGCCACATAGGCACCCCCAAAAATTCTATTTTTAAATATTTACAAATACATGTATTTTTCTCCAAATGTTGGGAGCAGTCAGTGTTAAAAAAGTACCTAATTGGATGGGACGCCTGAATGGCTCCGTCGGTTGGGCGTCAGACTTTAGCTCAGGTCATGTTCTCATGGTTTGTGGGTTCGAGCCCTGCATCAGGCTCTGTGTTGACAGCTCAGAGCCTGGAGCCTGCTTCGGATTCTGTGTCTCCTCCTCTCTCTGCCTCTCCCCCACTTGTGCTCTGTCTCTCTCTGTCTCTCAAAAATAAATGAATGTAAAAAAAAAATTTTTTTTAAACTAATTGCAGGCTAAAATTAACAACTTAGGAAAAAACAGATGTTGGCAAGGATGTGGAGAAATGGGAACCCTCTTGCACTGTTGGTGGGAATGCAAACTGGTGCAGACACTCTGGAAAACAGTATGGAGGTTCCTCAAAAAATGAAAAGTAGAACTACCCTACAACCCAGCAATAGCTCTACTAGGAATTTATCCAAAGGATACAGGAGCGCTGATTCATAGGGGCACATGTTTATAGCAGCGCTATCGACAATAGCCAAATTATGGAAAGACCCCAAATGTCCATCAACTGATAAATGGATAAAGAAGATGTGCTTTATACATACAATGGAATACTACTTGGCAACGAGAAAGCATGAAATGCTGCCATTTGCAACAATGTGAATGATACTGGAGGGTATAAGTCAGAGAAAGATATTGTATGTTTTCACTCATATGTGGAACTTGAGAAACTTAACAGAAGATCACGGGGGAAGGGAAGGGGAAAAATAGTTTCAAACAGAGAGGGAGGCAAACCATTAGAGACTCTTAAACACAGAGAAAAAAACCTGAGGCGTGATGGGGGAGGCGGGGGAGAGCAGAAAATGGGTGAGGGGCAAGAGGAGGGCCCTTGTTGGGATGAGCACTGGATAGGTATATAAGCCATCAACCACAGAAATCAACCCCCAAAACCAAAAGCACACTGTGTACACTGTATGTTAGCCAACTTGACAATAAGTTGTATTTTAAAAAAAGTAACTAATTGGATATATGACATTATACAGTTGTGTAAACCCAGACAATAAACATTAGTGTCAACTATGGACTTGGGGTAACTATGCTATATCAACATAGGTTCACCTGTTATAACATCTATAGCCTCCAGTGGAGGAGGTTCATAATGCGGAAAAGTACGTGTGTGGGGAGACAAAGGGTATATAGGAAATCTTTGTCCTTTCCACACATTGTTTTCTGTGAATTCAAAAATTCTCTAAAAAGTAAAATAAAGATAACCATTAGATCAAGACAGTTGATAATATTTTTCAAATCTTCTATATCCTTATTGACCTCTGTCTCTTTTACTCATCAGTTAATGAGAGAGAGAAATAATCCCATTATGATAACTGGTTTGTCAGTTTCTGCTCATATTTTAGTTCGATTTTTATATTCCATTCAATTGACATTTTTTGAACCTAAGCTAGAGTACTTCAAAATTAGAAAATATTAATATCCTTCTGAAAAAAGTGAAAATTTTATCAATATGTGATAAACTTCTTTATTTCTAGTAATGTTTTCCAAAATGAAGTCTACTTTTTCTAATATAGTTACACCAACTTTCTTCTCTGCTTTCTTATTTCCTGGTATATATTTTTCCATTCCTTTACTTTTACTCTTTCTGGGTCCTTATAAACAGCACAAGACACTCTGTCTTTTGTAAACAGCAAACTGTGCAATGTGTTTTTAAATCCAGTTTGAAAATGTTTGTACTTTAAGTACAGTGTTTATGACACTTACATTTATGTGATTACCAATGTAACTGCAGTAATTTGACTATCTTATTTTATGTTTCTTCTTTGCCTCAACATTTTCTTTGTCCTTGTTTGTTCCTCTTCTTTTTTTTAATTTTTTAAAAATTTTTTTAATGTTTATTTTATTTTTGAGACAGAGAGAGACAGAGCATGAACAGGGGAGGGTCACAGAGAGAGGGAGACACAGAATCTGAAGCAGGCTCCAGCCTCTGAGCTGTCAGCACAGAGCCTGACACGGGGCTCGAACCCACGGACCGTGAGATCATGACCTGAGCCGAAGTCGGATGCTTAACCGACTGAGCCACCCAGGCACCCCTCTATCTTGCTTTCTTAATGAATGACTGAAGTTTACTATTATTCTTTTTTTTTTTTCATTTTTTTAACATTTATTTATTTTTGAGAGACAGAGAGAGATAGAGCATGAGTACGGGAGAGGCAGAGACAGAAGGAGACACAGAATCTGAAGCAGGCTCCAGGCTCTGAGCAGTCAGCACAGAGCCCGATGTGGGGTTTGTACCCACAAACTGTGAGATCATGACCTGAGCTGAAGTCGGAGGCTTAACCAACTGAGCCACCAAGCCGCCCCTTTTATTATTCTTTATTCTATTTTTTCAAACCTAGTTTGGAAAATATAAACTCTACTTTCATTCTTTGGTGATTACCTTGAAAATTTTAAGGTGAATATTTAACTTACTAAGGTCTAAAGTAAACCAGTATTTGTAAAAAACACAAAGACCTTAGAATGTTTCTACTTTCATTATCCCCCTTACCGATCTATAAATTATTGTTCAGCGATTTAGCTCTGTCCTTACTCTTAATCCAACAAACTAGACATTATATTAGATGTGTGATTCCAACATGTATGAAATTTTTCTGTAATATTTCCATTCCCTTGTTTCTCGATGCAGCATTCTGAGCCATTTCTCCAGAGCATGCCTGCCTGTTTGCTAACTGGTCTCCTTCTCTTCACTTATGTCTAACGTGCTGTTTACCTTGTACAACATTTCTAACTTGAGTTATTAAATATTTTTATGCCTAAAACTTCTCTTTTGGTTCTTTTTTCAAATATCCCTAAGTATTTCCAATAAACCTGTGTTCTTTTGCCATACTTTTGATGGCTTATTTCCTTAGACCATATTATAACATGGTTATTTTATATTTGGCATGTGAATATTCCAAAATCTCTATTCTTGAAAGTTTGATTCTGTTATTTATTCTTTCAAGTGACTCTTGTTAATGCTGGCTTATTCTTCATATGTCGTGTGATTTTTTTTTTAATGTTTATTTATTTTTGAGACAGAGAGAGAGAGAGCACAAGGGAGGGAGGGGCAGAGAGGGAGAGAGGGAGACACAGACTCTGAAGCAGGCTCCAGACTCCAAGCTGTCAGCACAGAGCCCAACACAGGGCCCAAACTCACGAACCCTGATCATGATCTGCACCAAAGCTGGCACTTAACCCACTGAGCCATCCAGGCTCCCCTTGTGATTTTCTTTAATCTCACACAAATGTTTGTCAGAAATGTATCTGTAAGAATACTTACAAGTCAGTTTAAAATGCTTTCCTCCAGAGATATGTTTCCTTCTCCAGGGATCTGGACACACAGCCAATCCAGCAGCACTTTAGACTAAATATTCTATAGGTCTCACAAGGAGTGTAATTTCTATCCTCAAACTCAGGTATCTGTGGGAATAAAATTAGCAATTTTCTGGAGAGATGTGTTTTCCCCACTCTACCTAAAACTAATATAAAAACACACAGTATTTCTACCATCTGCCTCTGTGATGTGGGGTTTTTCCTTGCACATTGATGGGAGAAGTGGCTTTATTCAAGCGTCTCTGATCTGAGCTCTACCCTCCTCAGACCCAGCCTTTATCCACCCATGCAAAGTGTGACCCACCATGACAAATGCCCCCTGGCAAAGGCCAGATACAACATTCACTAACTGCCTAGACTCACACTTTCTTATTGTCTCTAGCCTATTATAACTTCCTTTACTTTGCTATTAGCTTAGCCATTATTAAATATATTTTAATAAGTAGTTTCTATAATTTTTGAGAGGATATATTCTCCAGATAACTAGTCCAGAAGAACAGTAAAATCAGAATTGACCCCTTTCCAAAAAAGTTCTGCAAGAACTTTGGATTGACCCTCCATCACTCCACTGAAAATGGTGCACCCAGTAAGTAATTTTGAACACTTCCTAATTTAACAGGGAAATTCTCGAACACCAGCTTCTGTTTTTTTTCAAGGAATGACTTGATGACATTGGACCGGTTTTGCTGCTTTCTCTATGAAAAGAGATTTCTAGATGCTCGCTCTCAACAAACCTCATTTTTCTTTTACTGTTTGTAGCAGAAGCATAATTTTCCTTATTTACAAATATAGATAAAAAAAATAACAGAATGCATAGGTCACTGTGAGCAGCTGGAGGTGAACGCCGTGGGTGGAGCCTAAGGGAATGGAGTCTGGTCATTTCTTTCACAGTGCTTTGCTCTTCCCATGCAGGCTGTGCAGTTCTACACAAATTAGAACTAGTTAGTTTGTAAATAAAAACTGCACCCAGCAATATCTTAAGCTTATCACATAAGTGTCTAGTCAAAATTGTAATAGGAGTCCTGGAAAACCATTTGGCATATAAATGTGGAATGTATATCCCGTACTAAAAAGGAAAAAAGGGGGGGGGACTTATTTATGCTGATGTAAGTAATAAGGTTAAGAAAAATCTGTTCATTTTTCAAGTCTTTCATCAGTGCTCTTGAATTATGAGCAACGACACATCAGCTCCTTCAGACCGCTGTGGCTTGCAATTGTCACACATCCATTATAGCTCTTACTGCACCAGCCTGATAACATCTTCTAAGGGATTTGTCTGTCTTGACTAAAGCACAAATAAACCGATGGTTGGAAAGGGCACATTTTAATCAAAACTGAATGCTCACACTCTGAGACAAGGGCAGCAACAAGAAAAAGAAAAATTAGTGTCAGTTTCTCCTTGACATCTCAGGAATTTAGCAAACAGCCACTGTCAAAATATATGTCCTATATATTTCGCTCCCAAAATGTGCTGAGACCAGTTCCCTATGACTCTGATCGCTGCCTTGGGAAAGATGTCAACATTCGGCAGGGGATTATAGGCACACTCAACCGAGCAGAGCCTTCAAGACACCAGCAGGAAGTACCTCCCAGCACCCTCCTAGAACTCTAACCTTGGGGTCATGACAGGAACTCAGCTCTTTCTCAGTGTCGCACCAAACACCGATAGGTGGGTCTAGGTTCAGCACATACCAAAAAGGTCAGAATCTGGCTAACAGCTGAGAAGACACAGGGGCAAGTAATAAGATAAAGATTAAAAACATGCCTCTACTGTTCCCATCAAGTTGCCTCTCAGTTCATAGGAAATCAACCCCAGGCCAGTCTGAAATCCATTTGTCATCAAGTGATCGGTTCCAGGGCCTTTCTCCTGACACTATCTCTGTAATAACATTGAGAAGATCACCATTCCTGCTTCTCTTCCTGGCTCTACCCTTGGATATTTCCAAGTGGCACTTACAGGAAATATGTACGTCTCTCTTGCTCAATAGAGATTGCTTCACCTAGCACTACTGTGATGTGTTGTTAGCCTGAAGGATCCCTCTCCCCACCATGGGTAAGGATGTGAAGAGTCAAATGGCGTGAAGGGAACAAAGAACCTTATTGTCCCACAGCATAGTCACTACCCTTGAACAGGATGCCAAATTTCATGTGACAGCTGGACGGAGCACAACGGACTCCTTAAAACAAAACATGCCTCAGTCTAATCATCAAACCGTATCCACAGGGACAAAATCCTAAGTGACATTATAAGTGAACATGGAATCCAAATAAAAGATGAGTCCATGGATGAAAAGACATTGCCAAGTCAGATCTTAGTCATTTGCTCACTTGGAAGATCTAGGATTCTGGGAACAAAACGCCTAAGAGTATCCATTTGAATTCCTGCATGACATGGGGTGCCCTCCACCGCTGAAGTTACAGGACATGAGCCGCAGGGCAGGGATTCAGTAAGGGAAGGAACATAAAGACAGCAGGCGCTCCCTCTGTTAATAATCTCTTCATTTACCTTATCTGTAAAATCAGCTCTAAGCTGCAAATCATCCAGTCGGGAAGGACTCCAACTGCTCTTGCTCTGCATCGTGGGAGGTAACAACAACCCACAGAGAGGTGCACTCCTTGCTGTCCAACTTCTGCATCATTCCTTACATCCCATCATTTTACCAGAGATCTGTGAGTGGGAAGACCAGCATGGATATCTGCAAATGCCTAGGCAGATTTGGCAAAACACCCCAATAAGCATCTGATAATGTCTACAGAGAGGATTCTATGGCTCTCGCGCTGTGCAATCTCAGTCTACTGAGATGAGCCTGTCTAGAAAAGATTCAGTATGACAATAAGGAAAAAGGGGATTTAGCAAAGGAGACTGAAGACTGCCTGCAAAGACACCGCTGGTGGAGGGAAGAAGGAGGCAGAGGAATAGCGGGCAGTGTCTTCGGAAAGACAGCTTTCCTAATCGGTTTTTTTTTTTAATTTTTTTTTTAACGTTTATTTATTTTTGAGACAGAGAGAGACAGAGCATGAACAGGGGAAGGGCAGAGAGAGAGGGAGACACAGAATCTGAAACAGGCTCCAGGCTCTGAGCTGTCAGCACAGAGCCCGACGCGGGGCTCAAACTCACGGACCGTGAGATCATGACCTGAGCCGAAGTCGGACGCTTAACCGACCAAGCCACCCAGGCGCCCCCAATCGGTTTTTTTAATTTTAAAAATTATATGGGGCGCCTGGGTGGCTCAGTTGGTTGGGCGTCCCACTTCGGCTCAGGTCATGTTCTCATGGTTTGTGGTTCGAGTCCTTCCTCGGGCTCTGTGCTGACAGCTCAGAGCCTGGAGCCTGCTTCAGATTCTCTGTCGCCCTCTCTCTGGCCCTCCCCCACTCACACTCTGTATCACTCTGTCTCTCAAAAATAAGTAAACATTAAAAAAAAATTATAGGACCACTTTCAGAACATTTGGAAAAGGGAAAAAACAGTCATCCATAAATGTAAAAGTTAATGATATCTTCTTGCTCAATTACATTTTTAGGATTTGTCCTTATAGATCTGGTTTTTTACTGGGTCACTATCATCAGGGACATACACTATGTCCGAGTCTTACTGTCATTTTTTTTTCTTCCCATGTACCATCTTGATTTTTCCTGACTTACTATCTTCTAAAACTTTCTCTCTGGGCCATTTTCTCCAGACACAATATGCACCTTTTCTACAGGCTTGTTTTGTGGCCTAGGCCTCCTCTGAAGTTAGTCGATTAAAGGGCTCTCAACAAACTGCAAAGTGCTGCTGACTCTTGTTATATGTGCCTCCTGTCTTTTTTCACTTCCTCTTTCTGCCTCTTAAGTACCCACCCTGCACTAGGCCATGACCATTTAATCCTAGAAGAAGAAAAGAATGATTCTATCTCCCCGGTAGGAAGAAGAAGTTTCTTCCTATAGATGAGACAAGAAATTTTATCCAGTTCCACGGAAGCAAAAGCAAAAAGTAAAACAACATGGGAGCAGGTAGAGGTAAACTGATATTTTGCTTATTGTGTTTCTGTTTTCTGTCTTTGAATTGTGTTTGTTTCTGTTTTGAACAGTTTAGGCAGTACCCAACTGAGGGCTTCTCTTTTCTCTGTGAGAGACAGATCATTGTTTAAATAATGAAAAGAGACATTTGGAGACCTTGATGGTATTAAGGAAGGGTTGAGAGAGGGGAAAGCAAGACGGCTAGATAAATATAGCAAAATCACTAGGCTATGCCAAAGGGCCCAATTCAATGTCAATGTCCTAAAGGCATCAAACCTCCTCCTGGATTTTCTCAGCCTTGATTCACCTAAAGTGTAATTTTTGATCCTATGATGTAAGGTAAAATAGTGTGCTTTTCTTTTCTTTTAAACATGTTTTGCCATGATGTCCCAATGTATGTATCAAACAATTCATCCTTTGCCCACTGCTTTTAAACTATAAGATACGCATTTATATACTTAGAACTGTCTCAGGACTTTCTATTTTAATCCTCTGATTTGTCATTCTATTCAAGCTCTAATTATTTACAGATATTGCTTTATGATATACTAATATGTGGTAAGATGTGTACCTCTTAATTGCTTTTTTTGCACTATTCTTCAAATTTATGGTTTGTAAATAAGAATCCACACATCAAATGTTAAATGTTGATAAAAAGCTCTATCCTGGTTTTTTTTTTTTTATCTCTGATCATTTCCATGGGAATTTGATAGTAGTGGTATTACACATAAGAGTTCTTGACCTCAATTTAGTTTTTTAAATCTGAACTCATTGTTTAACACAACACCTGTGTAGCTCCTCAAAATTATGGAGTCCAAGCCCTAACTCTACAAATTCTAATTTAACAAATGTGGGGTGATCTGTGACCACACTCTTTTTCTTACAAGTAATTCTGATGTACAGCCAAGATTAAAAGCATTTGAAAGATACAAAAAAATAGAAGCTAGGTTTAATAACTTAGTGCTTTCCTTGCTGGATTTTCTATCTTGATTTTTAAAAATAGTATTGTATCTAATTTTCACTTATGTATTTTTACTCTTAACATTTGTCCCCTGTGACGATTAAAATGTCTTTTAAATACCAATTTATTGCCCGCATTACATTCCATCTTATGGATGAATGTTGCATAATTTGCCTAAATGTTCTCTATGTTTTCTCTCATTTTGTTATGAGATTATACAATATTATGTCTTTGTAAGGGGGGAATAAAGAAAACAAAAGTAAATATTCCAGAATCCTAAATATTTCATTATTTTTCACTAAAATGTTCTAGGATAGACACCTTTGTTCAACTCACAGTTTTACCATGTGACCTAGTTGATGTTGCGAGAAATGAAACTCTAGTCTATATCTTTACTTTTACTTCCTAAAATCCATACCAGTGTAGATACACTTAATGAAATAACCCTTGTTGCTAAACTGAAGCAGAAACTCTGATATAATTGAATATTTAAGGAAATACTATATAAAGTCATTTGTTATAAGAATCAAAAAAGGTTTACCAGTTTTATAGTATGGACCAAATATTTCTTCTCACAATTTGTAAAAAAAAAAAAATCATGCAAATATTGTCTTGTGAAATCTAGAGGAAAATCTTCTAGGCTGAAATGAATTTATAAATCATGTGTATTCACATAATATATAAAATGTTATAGTGCAATTATAATAAATGAGCTAGAAGTACATGTACAAATGTAGATAAATATCAAAGTTATGATGAGGGTGATTAAAAGCAAGTTGCAAAATGGTACTTACTGTTCAATCTACATAAGTATTTGCAATTTCAGGACAGTGCTAAATACTGCGTAAGAGCTAATACATATGAATTAGTATAACAGAATATGTGGGAATGATTAAAATTCAGTTCAGAAATGGTTACCTCAGGGGAGGGAAGAAGAAATATGAGAAAATAAAGGAGTATAGGGAAATATATATTTCAACTCTATCTGAAGTATTTATTCTTCCAAACTTGCAAAGTGTTAGGATGAAAAGATACTGGGTGATAATTTCATGAATATTTGTTATGCTAATTTTTCAAAATCACTAAAATAATAATTCAAAGCACTAAATTATAATCTTGATGTTAATGTTCCTATTTGCTCTGGAACACATTACTTACTCTATCTGTTCTCCAATTATTTTGTCAGTAAAATGAAGATGTTAATATTTGTCCCTCCTCACTTTACACAGATGGTAATCGGCTAAGGAACAATAACTATAAAGTACATCAAGTTCTATGTAGAATTAAAACACTTAAATCAAGAAGAAAAATCTTTTTCCCCTCTAGTAAAGAACCACTAATCTACAGGAGTAGGAACAAAATCAATTGAACATCATAAAACTTACAAGTGATGTAATTTAGTTTTTTTGTTGTACTCTTATTAAATAGAGTGAAAAAAATATTCTACTTGTTGACTTTTTTAAATTAACAAGAAACATAAAATGGTATACAATAGATACAACAAAGAAACTTCCATTTTGTGTTATTTCTAGGTAAAAGAAACAGAGCAAGGAAAGGGAAGGAGGTGATGTGATAGAATAGGGGAGAAAGTATAAATAGAGCAACAGGGAAAAAGGATCACATATAGAAGTAAAGTGAGTCATTGGCCCTAAAAGAGAAACATGCAGAAAAGGATCATCCATTCACATACAGAGAAGCACCTACAAACAAAATAAGCACTGAGAAAACATGCAAGAGGCCTTTAGTTATGAAAGAGACAAAATCAGAGTCACAGTATATATTCGACTTGTTTGTAGCCTCCGCGTGCCTTATATAAAAACTTCTCCTTTCTTTAGTTCCAGGTGAAGACAGTGACGTAGGAAGACTCTCAGCTCACCTCCTCCACAGAATACACCAAATTACACCTATTAACAGAATAGTCCCTCCTGAAGAACTGAAGGCTGATCAGTTAGTGAACAAACAAAGATGGAGAGAATAGCAAGACATCAGCAAGAGAGATGGAGACATATCACAGTTTAAAAGAGTGACAAGCATAGACAACCATAGCTCCAGCCAGCCAGTGAAAGTTATCAAGCATACTTGCTCTGCACAGGGAACATCAGACAAAATATTACTCCTTCAACTTTTGGAGGAGAAACAAACACAGAAAGTCAAGCAAAATAGAGAGACAGAGGAATATGCTCCAAAAGAAAGAACAAAATATATATATATATATATATATTTTGGAATATGCTCCAAAAGAAAGAACAAAATATATATATATATATATATATATATATATATATATATATATATACACACACACATATATATATATATATATGCCTGATATATGCCTGATATATGCCTGATATATGTCTGATACAAAATTTAAAGTAGGAATCATAAAGATACTCACAGCTGGAAAAAGAAAAGGAGAGCTCAGTGTGATGTTCAGTAAAAAGAAAATATTAAAAAGAACCAATCAGAGTTGAAGAATGCAATAGAGGAAATAAAAAACACATTAGAGGAAATCAATAGATTAGAGAATACCGAAGAATGTATCAGTGATTAGGAAAACAGGGTAATGGAAAGCAGTCAAGCTGAACAGCAAAAAGAGAAGTTGTTTTTTAAATGAGGATAGATTAAGAGATCTCTTAGACAATGTCAAGCAAACATTCACATTATGAGGGTCCCAGTAGAAGGGAGAGAAAAAGGTGTAGAAAATTTATTTGAAGAAATAATAACTGAAAACTGTCCTCATCTAGGGAGGAAAATAGACATCCAAGTCCAAGAATCACATAGAGTCTCAAACAATATGAACCCAAAGAGGTCCATACCACAGCACATAATAATTAAAATGTCAAAGTTTAAAGATAGAGAGAGAATCTTCATCTTAAAAGCATCAAGAAAAACAAGTTACATCCAAGGGAAACATTCTAAAACTATTGGCTGATTTTTCAGCAGAAATTTTGTAAGCCAGTAGGGAGTGCCATGATATATTCAGAGTGCTAAAAGGAAAAAACCTACAACCAAGAATATTCTACACAGCAAAGTTATCATTCAGAATTGAAAGAGAGAGAGAGTTTCCCAAACAAAAGCTAAAGGAGGTTATATAAATCAACAAACCAGCCATACAAGAAATGTTAAAGAGACTTCTTTAAATGGAAAAGCAATGGCCATAAATATACATAAGAAAAATATGAATAAAAAGATGTGAAATATGACAACGTATACATAAAATGTGAAGAAAGTAAAAAGGGAATAGAAGGGGAAAAAGAAAAGATTTTTTTCTTTTTTCATTTTTTTAAGAATGTATTTGAACTTAAATGACCATCAAATTAATATGGACTACTTAGCATATTATACATAAACCTCATGGTAACCACAAAACCCAAACCTATGATAGTTACACAAAAAATAAAGATAAAGAAAGTCAAAAAAACACTATACATACATCTATTACAAATAAAGAGAGCAAGAGAAGAAAAAAAGACCAAAGAATAAAAAAAAAAAAAAAACAGAAAACATATGTTTTAAATGGCACTAAGCACATGCCTATCAATAATTACTTCAAATATAAATGACCTAAATGCTCCAATCAAAAGACAAAGACTGGCAGAATGGTTTTAAAAAAATAAGAGCCATGTATGTGCTGCCTATGAGAGACTCACCTCAGACCTAAAATGCCTACAGACTGAGAGTGCGGGATGGAAAAACATTCATCATGCAGATGGAAGGAGAAAAAAAAGCCAGGGTAGCAAGAAGGTCATTAAGGAATCAATTCTACAAGAGGATATAACAGTTGTAATTATCTCCATACCCAACATTGGAGCACCTAAATACATAAAGCAAATATTAATGGACATAAAGAGAAAAACTGATGGTAATACAATAATAGTAGGGGACTTTTTTATTTTATTTATTTATTTTGAGAGAGAGAGAGAAAGAAAGAGAGCAGGGGAGGGGCAGACAGAGGGAGAGAGAATCCCAAGTAGGCTCTACACTGTCAGCACAGAGCCTGACGCAGGATTCAATCTCATAAACAGTAAGATCACAACCTGAGCTGAAATCGAGTTGGACTCTTAACTGACAGAGCCACTCAGGTGTCCCAATAGTGGGGGACTTTAAGTCTCCACTTAAATCAATGGACAGATACTCCAGACAGAAAACCAATAAGGAAACAATGGCTTTGAACATCACATTACACCAGAATGACTTCACAGATATACAGAAAACATTCCATCAAAAAACAAAAGAATACACATTTGTTTTGAGTGCATATAGAACATTCTCCAGAATACAGGTGCCTGGATGTCTCAGTTGGTTAAGCATATGACTTCAGCTCAAGTCATGATCCCACAATCTGTGGGTTCGAGCCCCACATTGGGCTCTGTGCTGACAGCTCAGAACCTGGAGCCTGCTTCAGATTCTGCGTCTCCCTCTCTCTCTCTGCCTTTCCCCCTCTCGTACTCTGTCTCTCTCTCTCAAAAATAAATAAACATTTTAAAAAATGGGAAAAAAAATTCTCCAGAAGAGATCACATATTAGGCCATAAAACAAGCTTCAATAAATTAAGAAGACTGAATTCATAGCATGCATCTTTTCTGACGACAACAGTATGAAACTAGAAATAAATCACAAGGAAAAAAAACTGGAAAAAACATAAACACATGGAGACTAAACAACATGATACTAAACAATCAGTGGGTCATGAGCAAAGAAAAAATAAAAAAATACATGAAGACAAGTGAAAATGAAAGCACAATGGTCCACAATCTCTGGGACACAGCAAAGGAGTTCTAAAAGGGAAGTGCACAGCAATACAAAAGGGAAGTATACCTACCTCCAGATACAAAAAAGTTTCAAAGAAGCAATGTAACCTCATTCGTTTTTTTTTTTAATTTTTTTTTCAACGTTTATTTTATTTTTTGGAGGACAGAGAGAGACAGAGCATGAACGGAGGAGGTGCAGAGAGAGAGGGAGACACAGAATCGGAAACAGGCTCCAGGCTCTGAGCCATCAGCCCAGAGCCCGACGCGGGGCTCGAACTCACGGACCGCGAGATCGTGACCTGGCTGAAGTCGGACGCTTAACCGACTGCGCCACCCAGGCACCCCAATGTAACCTCATTCTTAAAGGAACTAGAAAAAAGGAAATAATAAAAATGAGTGTAGAAAAATGACATAGAGACTAAATAAAATAGAAAAATCATTGAAACCAAGTGCTCATCTTTGAAAAGATAAACAAAATTGACAAACCCTTAGCTAGATTCATGAAGGAAAAAAGAGAAAGGACTCAAATAAAATCAGAAATAAGAGAGGAGAAATAACAAATGACACTACAGAAATACAAAGGATTATAAGAGAATATTATGAAAAACTATTTGCCAACAAATTGGACAACCTAGAAGAAATAGATACATTCTTAGAAATATACAATGTTCCAAAACTAAACCAGGAAGAAATAGAAGATCAACCAATTACAAGTAACGAAATTGAAATGATAATCAAAAAACTATCAGGTAATAAAAGTCCAGGAACAGACAGATTCACAGAGGAATTCTACTACACATTTAAAGAAGGGTTAATACCTATCCTCTTCAAACGACTCCAAATAGAAAAAAGAAATCTTCCAAATATGTTCTATGAGGTCAGCATTAGCCTGACACCAAAACCAGACAAAGACACCACAAAAAAAAAAAAACAAAGAAGCAACAAAAAAACCCCACTATAGGTCAATATCCCTGATGAACATACATGTGAAAATCCTCAACAAAATGTTAGCAAACCACACACAACAACACATTAAAAAGAGCATCCACCACAATGAAGTGGGATTTATTCCCCAGGATGCAAGGATGGTTCAAAATTTGCAAATCAATCAACATTATACACATCAACCAACAAAGGATAAAAATCATATTATCATGTCAACTTGCAGAAAAAGCATTTGACAAGATTCAACATCCATTCATGACAACTCTCAATGAAATGGAGTTAGAGGTAACATACCTCAACATAATAAAGCCTTATGTGAAAAAAACACAGCTAACATCATCCTCAATGTGGCAAAACTAAGAGCTTTCTCCCTTATGTCAGGAATAGGAGAAGGATATCCACTCTTGTCACTTTTATTCAACATAGTACTAGAAGTCCTAGTCCCAGCAATATACAAGGAGAAGAAGTAAGAGGTATCTGTATTGGTAAAGAAGTTAAACTGTCAGTATTTGCAAATGAATGATACCATACACAGAAAACCCTAAAGATTTCACCAAAAAAAAAAAACTCCTAGAGGCAATAAATGAATTCAGTAATGTGGCGGAATACAAAATTAATAGCCAGAAATCATCATCATTTCTATACATTAACAATGAAGTCACAAAAAGAAATTTTGAAAACAATACCATCTATGATTGCACCAAAAAGAATAAAATAACTAGGAATAAACTTGATCCAAGAAGTGAAAGACCAGTACTCTGGAAAACTATAAAACACTGAGGAAAGAAATTAAAGAGGACACAAACAAATGGAAAGGTATTCTGTTCTCTTGGATTGGAGAAATTAAGATTGTCAAAATGTCAATATTACCCAAAGCAACCTACAGATTCAATGCAGAAGACCCTGAATAGCCAAAGGAATCCTGGGAAAGAACAATGCTGGATGTATCACAATTCCAGATTTCAAGATACACTACAATGTGATAGTAATCAAAACAATATGGTACTGTCACAGAAAGAGACACAGAAATCAATGGATCAGAAGGAAGATCCCAGAAATAAACCTACACTTATATGGTCAGTTAATCTTTGACAATGTTAGGCAACAACATACAATGGGGAAAAGAGGGTCTTTTCAATAAATGGTGTTGGGGAAACTAGACAGCTACATGTAAAAGAAAGAAACTGGATACTTTCTAACACCTTATACAAAACTACTCAAAATGGATTAAAGACCTAAATATAAGAACTAAACCATAAAAATTGTAGAAATGAACACAGGTAGTAATTTCTCTGATGTCAGCCATAGCAACATTCTTCTAGATAGGACTTCTAAGGCAAGGGAAATAAACATAAAAATAAACTACCAGCACTCCAAAATAAAAAGCTATTACACAACAAAGGAAACCATCAAGAAAGTAAAAAGAGACTCTGTTACTGAATGGGAGAAGATATTTGTAAATGACATAGCTGATAAGTGGTTAATAGCCAAACTACATAAAGAACTTTTACAACACCAAAGAAACAATCCAATTAATAGACACTTTTCCAAAGAAGACATACAGATAGCCAACAGACACATGAATACATGTTCAACATCACTAATCGTCAGGGAAATACAAATTAAAACCACAAGATATCACCTCACACCTTTTAGATTGGCTAAAACCAAGAAGACAAGAAACAAGTGTTGGCAAGGATGTGGGGGAAAAGAACCCTCCTGCACTGTTGGTGGCAATGCGAATTGGTACAGCCACTATGGAAAGAGTATAAAGTTTGCTCAAAAAATTAAAAATACAAATGCTATATGATCCAATAAAATGACTTTGGGTATTTACCCAGGGAAAAGGAAAACATTAGCTTGAAAAGATATATCACCTCTATGTTTATTGTAGCATTATTTACAACAGCCAAGACACAGAAGCAATCTAAGTGTGCATCGAGAGATAAATGTGTAAGGAAGATGTGGTGTATATATATACATGGACGATTATGCAGCCATAAAAAGGATGAGATAATGCCATTTGAGACAACATGGATGGACCTGGAAGGGCATAATGCTAAGTGAAATAAATCAGTCAGAGAAAGGCAGCTACCATATGATTCCACTAATAAATAGAATCTAAAAAAACGAATAAACAAACAAAAGGGAGAATGAGAACTACAAACAAAGAGAACAAATAGATGGTTGCCCAGGACAGGTGTGGGGGACTGGGCAAAATGTGAGAAGGAGACAGGGAGATACAGGCTTCCAATTATGGAGTTAAGTCATGGGAATAAATAGCAGAGCATAAGAAACAGAGTCAATGATATTGCAATAGTGATATGATGGGACAGATAGTAGCTATAGTTGTGGTGAACACAACATAATGTATAAACTTGTCATATCATTCTGTTGTACACCTGAAACTAATGTAACATTGTGTATCAACTCTACTCAAAATAAAAAGGAAAAAAAAGGAGAGAGAAAGAATGAAAACCTCTATATTCCTCACCCACCAGCTCAGCCCAGCTCCCAGTTCCCTGAGCTAACATTCGGGTGAAGCAGGAGAGATTAAGCAGTTTTTATGGCTGTGCTTCAACATAAGTCACCATTCATGTTGGCTCCACCTTTACCTTTCCTCACTTTCATCCACTGAGATCTTGCCCCTCCTAATAGCCCAGTTTATCTTTTAACAGCTTGGGTCTGCTACTAACACTTCTTGAGTGCGTATTATGGCAACCTATCTGTTTTTATTCACAACAATCACTTATCTGGATTCCCCACATTTCTGCTTTCTGTTCGCCTATTCAAACTTGGTAACACTTTATCTTGGTCTCTTATCATAGATGGTCTGCTCACCTGGGAGATGTTGCTACACCATCTGAAAGCTAGATGTACTTGCTAAACCAATTATTACATTTGCATCTTCAGCTGGGGTTATTCCCTGACTATGTAAACCTAATTCTAGGCTCTGGTCTCCCCATCCATGGCCAGATATGTCCTGAGATAAGAGGGAATATGTCCATCTTTTCACAAAGTAGCAACTCAAGACTTTTTTCTAGGGTGACCATTCATCCTGATTTATCTGAGACTGCCCCAGAGTAATTATGAGCACTGCTCGCACTCACTCGCTCTCTCTCTCGGAAGTTTCCTGGTTCAGGCTATAAATGACATGGTCATCTTTCGGTTCTTGCCACTAAAGACTTCCAAATCTGTTTCATTTTTTTTTAGCTAGAGCTAAAACTGGGCTATCAATTTTCAACTGCATTTGAGTAGATTAATCATTCCAAATGCTTAGTGTGACCACTGACTGAGGATTTATCACCCCACTTTAAAAATTATATAATAATAATAATAATAACTTACATTTTAGTGAGAAGAAATCTAACACTAACTGATAGTATTCCAGGAATTGTGCTAAATATGTCACCTGTATTTTTTCCTTCACTATCACAAAACCAGGAGGTAAGTATATGTATTGTCACTACTTTATAACATGTTGATGTATAATGAATAATGGCCACTCAAAAATTACTAGAAAACTAGTAATAGGAATATTCTTACAGGAAACTAAGCTATTCTCTGGATTCGTTCCTCAATACTGTATTGTATGTTTCTGTACATCTCATGTATTCAAGATTCTCACTTCTGAAGCATTTACTCTGGTGCCTCTGTCTACAGTTTCCAACTTAGGAAACTGACCATTTCTCCAAAGAACATCACTGAAATATGCATTATACATAACATTTTTGAGGAAACTTTGTTCAACTGAGAATCATTTTTTTATTGCTGTTTACATAGAGCTGATATGAGGTGTCTCTCCAGACTAACAGATTCAATTTTGTAAAGCATTAGGAAAACTGGAAATAGTTCAGTGTTTCTGAATATGGAGGAAAGGGCTTCATTTTACTTCATCTTGGGCTTTGAGCTCAATAGACCTATCTGATTGCCTCTAAATGCAACATTGCAGCACAGAGAGATAGTTTTTGATTTCATACATCATTTATAACTTCTATAGCAATTCTACAAAGCCAATACATATTATTCTTCCAAATCAAAGAAGCACTGTCCCAATTTTGCTATTCTACTGGTCACTGGGACTTCTGTTCCAACGTAAACTGCTTTCATTTCTATAAATAGTGCTGACAAGTTTTTATAACACCATCACACAATTTTATCTCAGCCCAGACACTCCTCTCATTGTTTCTTTACTTCCTCTCTCCTTCCACTTTTAATAACAGGTGTTTCCTCAGATATAACTCATGGTCCCCTCCTTCCCCTATATATAGTCTCTTTTCGTCACACCTATGGCCTCAAATATCACCTGTACTCAAAATTCTCTCCTATACCTGATTTTAAAAAAGAAAAAACTTAAAATAAATAGAAAGAACTCAAGATATCTTGAACATGATCATGCTTAAAAGGAAAAAATAGTGCCACTGTCCCCCAGTAAAGTCAAGAACAAGTGGAAATAATTCTACTGTTATGGTGACATTGTTCTGGAGGAACTAGCCAATACAATTAGGCAAGACAAACAAATGAGATGCATAAACGTTATACAGAGAAAGGTAGAATTATCTCTCCTCCAGGTGAAATGAATCAACTGGAACATCATGTTTCACAACCCCAGGGACCATCTTCACCACTGTAGTCTGGGTGTGCAATGGAGCTAACTGGAAAACTGCATATACCTGGAAAACCAATAGAATCCACTGAAAAACTATTACCAACAATAAGAAAATTTAGTAAGATGATGGGGAAAAAATAACATACAGAAAATAATAGCTCTCATGTATAAAACATCACTAGTTACAAGATGTAATACTTGAAAAAAATAGCAACCAAAAAAAGTACTAAATACATAGTAATAAACCTAACATGAAAAGGACAATATAAGACTTCTGGTTTCCATTCCAGCATGTAAGGGGCTTGGAAGTTGTCACTCTGCCCTAACATGTAGAGAGGGGCACCTGGTTGGCTCAGTCAGGTGGTAATCCTCTGACTTCAGATCAATCAGGTCGTGATCTTGTGGTTTGGGGGTTCAAGCCCCACATCAGGCTCTGTGCTGACAGCTCAGAGCCTGGAGGTTTCTTCAGGTTCTGTGTATCCCTCTCTCTCTGCCCTTCCCCTGCTCATGCTGTATCTCTCTCTCTCAAAAATGAGTAAACATTAAAAATTTTTTAATATACCAGAGAATGCTGTTCTCCTGAACAAAATCTGCCCTCAAGCAAACTATTTTATGTTTTTTTTTAATTTTATTTGAGAGAGAGAGAGAGAGAGAGAGACAGAGACAGAGCTTGAGTGGGGGAGGGGCAGAGAGAGAGGGAGACACAGAATCTGAACCAGGCTCCAGGCTCCGTGTTGTCCGCACAGAGCCCGACACAGGGCTCGAACCCATGAACCACAAGATCATGACCTGAACTGAAGTCGGACACTTAATTGACTGAGCCACATAGGTGCCACCGAAACTAATTACCAGAGCCTAACCTACTGGAGTTTTGTCAGAGCCCAACTGACCTAACTCTTAGAAAGAATAAATTATTTCAATAAATTAAGATACAAAATCAACATACAAAAATCAGTTGAAATTTAATATACTAATAATGAACTGCCAGGTAGAGAAATTAAGAAAACAATTCCACTTATAACTGCATCAAAAAGAATAAAATACTTAGAAATAAATTTAACCCAGGAGGTGAAAGATTTGTAAGTTGAAAATTCAAAGACACTAGGGGGCACCTGGGTGGCTCAGTTGGTTAAGGTACCAACTCCAGCTCAGGTCATGATCTCACAGTTTGTGAGTTCTAGCCCCGCATCGGGCTCTGTGCTGACAGCTCAGAGTCTGGAGCCTACTTCAGATTCTATGTCTCCCCCTCTCTCTACACCTCCCCTGCTCACACTCTGTGTCTCTCTGTCTCTCTGTCTCTCAATAATAAAGAAACATTAAAAAAAATTTTTTTAATGAACAAAAAGAAAGAAACCTCAAAGACACTGATGAAAGAAAATGAAGACACAAATAACTGGAAATATACTTTATGAACATGAAAGAATTTTTTAAAAATGCCCGTACTACCCAAAGTCATCTACTGATTCAGTGCAAACCCTATAAAAATTCCAATGTCATTTTTCACAAAAATGGAACAAACAACCCTAAAATTTGAATAGAATCACAAAAAGAACCAACCAGAATAGCTACAGCAATCATGAGAGGAAAACAATGCTGAAGGTGATTATGTTTTCTGATTTCAATGTATATTACAAAGCTATAGTTACTAAAACAGTATGGAAATGGCATAAAAACAAACACAGAGCAGCAAAGGCAGTCATAAGAGGAAAGTATATAACAATCCAGGCCTTCCTAAAGAAGGAAGAAAGATCTCAGATACACAACCTAACCTTACGCCTTAAGGAGCTGGAAAAAGAACAGCAAATAAAACCCAACACCAGCAGAAGACAGGAAATAATAAAGATTAGAGCAGAAATTAATGCTATCAAAACCAAAAAAACAATAGAACAGATCAATGAAACCAGAAGTTGGTTCTTTGAAAGAATTAACAAAACTGATAAACCACTAGCCAGTTTGATCAAAAAGAAAAAGGAAAGTGTCCAAATAAATAAAATCAAGAATGAAAGAGGAGAGATCACAACCAACACAGCAGAAGTAAAAACAATAATAAGAGAATATTATGAGCAATTATATGCCAATAAAATGGGAAATCTGGAAGAAATGGACAAATTCCTAGAAACATATACACTACCCAAACTGAAACAGGAAGAAATAGAAAATTTTAACAGACCCATAACCAGTAAGGAAATCAAATTAGCAATCAAAAATCTCCCAAAAAACAAGAGTCCAGCGCCAGATGGCTTTCCAGGGGAAGTGTACCAAATATTTAAAGAAGAGTTAACACCTATTCTCTTGAAACTGTTCCAAAAAATAGAAATGGAAGGAAAACTTCCAAACTCTTCCTATGAAGCCAGCATTACCTTGATTCCAAAACCAGACAGAGATCCCACTAAAAAGGAGAACTATAGACCAATTTCCCTGATGAACATGGATGCAAAAATCCTCAACAAGATATTAGACAACTGGAACAAACAATACATTAAAAAAATTATTCACCACGACCAAGTGGATTTATACCTGGGATGCAGGGCTGGTTCAATACCCACAAAACAATTAACGTGATTCATCACATCAATAAAAGAAAGGACAAGAACCATATGATCCTCTCAATAGATACAGAGAAAGCATTTGACAAGATACAGCATCCTTTCTTGATAAAAACCCTCAAGAAAGTAGGGATAGAACGAGCATATCTCGAGATCATGAAAGATCCAATGCTAATGTCATCCTCACTGGGGAAAAACTGAGAGCTTTCCCCTTAAGGTCAGGAATAAGACAGAGATGTCCACTGTCGCCACTGTTACTCAACACAGCATTGGAAGTTTTAGCCTCTGCAATCAGACAATACAAAGAAATAAAAGGCATCCAAATTGGCCAGGAGGAGATCAAACTTTGACTCTTCGCAGATGACATGATATTCTACATGGAAAACCCAAAAGATTCCACCAAAAGACTGCTAAAATTGATCCATTAATTCAGCAAAGTGGCAGGATATGATATCAATGTGCAGAAATTGGCTGCATTCCTATACACCAACAATGAAGCGACAGAAAGAGAAATCGAGGAAACGAACCCACTTACAGTTGCACAAAAACCATAAAATACCTAGGAATAACTCTAATCAAAGAGGTGAAAAATCTATTCACTGAAAACTATACAAAGCTTATGAAAGAAATTGAAGAAGACACAAAGAAATGGAAAAATATTCCATGCTCCTGGATAGGAAGAACAAATATTGTTAAAATGTCGATACTACCCAAAGCAATCTACGTATTCAATGCAATCCCTATCAGACTAACACCAGCATTCTTCATAGAGCTAGAACAAATAATCCTAAAATTTGTATGCAATCAGAAAAGACCCTGAATAGCCAAAGCAATCTTGAAAAAGAAAAACAAAGCAGGAGGCAACACAATCCCAGACTTCAAGCTATACTACAAAGCTGTAATCATCAAGACAGTATGATACTGGCACAAGAACAGACACGCAGATCAACGGAATAGAATAGAGAACCCAGAAATGGACCCACAAACATATGGCCAACTAATGTTTAACAAAGCAGGAAAGAATATCCAATGGAATAAAGACAGTCTCTTCAGCAAGTGGTACTGGGAAAACTGGACACCGACATGCAGAAGAAAGAACCTCGACCACTTTCTTACACCATACACAAAAATAAACTCAAAATGGATGAAAGACCTAAACCTAAGACAGGAAGCCATCAAAATCCTCAAGGAGAAAGCAGGCAAAAACCTCTTTGATCTTTCCCATAGCAACTTCTTACTCAACACGTCTCCAAACGCAGGGAAACAAAAGCAAAAATGAACTATTGGGACCTCATCAAAATAAAGAGCTTCTGCACAGTGAAGGAAACAATCAGCAACTAAAAGGTAACTAAAGTTAACTAAAAGGTAACTGAGAGTATGGGAGAAGATATTTGCAAATGACATATCAGATAAAGGGTTAGTATCCAGAATCTATAAAGAACTTACCAAACTTAACACCCAAAAAACAAATTATCCAGTGGAGAAATGGGAAAAAGACATGAATAGACACTTCTCCAAGGAAGACATCCAGATGGCCAACCGACACATGAAACAATGCTCAACATCACTCATCATCAGGCAAATACAAATCAAAACCACAATGAGATACCACCTTACACCTGTCAGCATGGCTAACATTAACAACTCAGGCCACAACAGATGTTGGCAAGGATGCAGAGAAAGAGGATCTCTTTTGCATTGTTGGTGGCAATGCAAGCTGGTGCAGCCGCTCTGGAAGACAGTATGGAGGTTTCTCGAAATATTAAAAATAGAACTACCCTAGGACCCAGCAATTGCACTACTAGGCATTTATCCAAGGGATACAGGTGTGCTGTTTCGAAGGGACACATGTACCTCCATGTTTATAGCATCACTATCAACAATAGCCAATGTATGGAAAGAGTCCAAATGTCCATTGATGGATGAATGGATAAAGAAGATGTGATACACACACACACACACACACACACACACACACACACACACACAATGGAGTATTACTCAGCGATCAAAAAGAATGAAATCTTGCCATTTGCAACTACGTGGATGGAACTGGAGGGTATTATGCTAAGTTATATTAGTCAGCCAGAGAAAGACAAAAATCATATGACTTCACTCATATGAGGATTTTAAGAGACAAACAGATGAACATAACGGAAGGGAAAAAATAATACAAAAACAGAGAGGGGGACAAAACAGAATAGACTCATAAATATGGAGAACAAACTGAGGGTTACTGGAAGGATTGTGGGGGGGGATGGGCTAAATGGGTAAGGGGTACTAAGGAATCTACTCCTGAAATCATTGTTGCATTATATGCTAACTAATTTGGACATAAATTAAAAAAAAAAAACAAAAAACAACAACCACACACACCCAGAGATCAATGGAACAGAAGAGAGAGCTCAGTAATAAACCAACACATACATCATCATCTAACTTACAACAAAGGAGCCAAGAATATATGATGGGGAAAGGAGAGTCTCTTCTATAAATGGTACCAGGGAAACTGGACAGGCACATGCAAAACAATGAAACTTGACCACCATCTTACACTGTACACAAAAATCAACTCAAAATGGATTAAAGATTTGAATGTAAGATCTGAAACCATGAAACTCCTAAAAGAAAACATAGAGTTATCCTATGATCAGGAATTCCACTTCTGGGTATATATACAAAGGAAATGACAACAGGATCTTGAATAGGTATCTATACTCCCCGTGCTTATTGCAGCATTATTCACAATAACCAAGATATGGAAACAACATGTATGTGTCAATAGATAAATGGATGAACAAGATGTGGTATATATGTACCATGAATTATTATTGAGCTATGAGAAAGAAGGAAATTCTGCCATTTGTAACAACATGGATGGACCTTCAGAACATTATGCCAAGTGAAGTAAATCGAAGAGAGAAAGACAAATGATATCATTTATATGTGGAATCTAAAAAAGCCAAACTCATAGAAACAGAAAGCAAAAGAGTGGTTACCAAGGACCAGGAGTAAGGTGGGGAAAATGGGGAGATGTGGTTCAAAGGGTACAAACTTCCAGTTATGAGTTGTGGAGATCTGTGTATACCATGGAGATGATAGTTAATAATATTATCCTATATACTTGAAAGTTTCTAGGAGAGTAGATCCTGAGAAGTTCTTACCACACATATACAAAAAATGGCAACTATGTGATGTGATGGAGGTGTTGTCTAACACCAGAGGAGGTATCGTTTTGCAATATATAAATGTACCAAATCAACACCCTGTACATCTTAAACAACATTAAATATCAATTATATCACAATAAAGCTGTCAGAGGGTGGGGGAGATGCTTTCACAAGAGCAAGTTGCAGAAAATTTGCAGATATAATCTTTGCCCATTTTGTTTTCCGCACCTGCCATATTCATAATGAAAACCTCACATCAAAAGTTCAAGTCTCTTATATTTTAATGCCTTCCAAAAATAAAAACACGGGGATGATGGGAGACAGAAGAAACTTAATGTGCATGTGTCCTGACATTGTTTATTAGCTATTCTGATTTTATATTTGCAGTAAGGGTAAAATTACTTAATAGCAAACACACAAGAGTATGTCTAAAAAATTTGTGTTTCCCAAAAAGTATTAAGAATCTCTCTGGCTTCTTTGTGCTATGAGAGATAGAATAATACCATTAGCTAGTTATCTACTGCTGAAGTGACCCATGGCTTTATTTTGTCTGTGTAGCTCAGAAAGAGAAAGTCTAGTTGTCATTTTTCTAGTATTACATGTGAATTACAAGAACAATTTTTAAAAAGGGATTACTCCAGGGAATGAAAAAGATCAAATGGTGAATGGACATTCATTTGATAAGATGCCTTTCAGAGATAATAATGTTAATTTCTTAGAGATTTAACATCCTGTTGGGACAATTATTTTTTGAACACAAAAGAGAAAGATAAAAAGAGAAATTCTATATCAAAAAGTATAACTAAATTCTAAGATCTTACAAGATTTGCAAAGTATTTTATGTTTTCATAGCATATAAACTTTTTTGATCCGGTGAGCTATGATATAATTTAATCTATAGGTAACACATAACATTTTTTTTCTCAAGAGATTAGTTGTAATTTAAGAATGCTTCTAACCACTTCAACAGTGTAGTCTGCTAGTTTTCCTAAGTGTTTTTAGGAGCTGGTACTCATAAACATACTAGCTAAACATGATTGAAGGTGAGTGACAAAAATATTTTAAGGACTTAGAGCAGCAATATCAACAACAGATCACATCTTAGTTTGAAAATAGTACTTATTGGGGCACCTGGTGGCTTGGTTGGTTAAGTGTCCGACTTCAGCTCAGGTCATGATCTCACGGTCCGTGAGTTCGAGCCCCGCGTCGGGCTCTGTGCTGACCACTCAGAGCCTGCAGCCTGTTTCAGATTCTGTGTCTCCCTCTCTCTCTGCCCCTCCCCTGTTCATGCTCTGTCTCTCTCTGTCTCAAAAATAAATATACATTAAAAAACATTAAAAAAAAAAGAAAATAGTACTTATTAAGATAATTGATTTGGATTTTATTAAAATTCAGAGATAGAGGAAATTTATTTTTTCCCCAAATAAGATGATTCCATTATATCACTTGTAAATGGAAAAACTTTCCTGGAGATTCCTATCATCAATTAAACCAATTTTACACTTGAATGGGAACTTGAATGGGAAGAAAAAGTCACAGGCTATTTTCTCATTTCCCGGACATTGCTT
Source organism: Acinonyx jubatus (assembly GCF_027475565.1). Taxonomy (NCBI): domain Eukaryota; kingdom Metazoa; phylum Chordata; class Mammalia; order Carnivora; family Felidae; genus Acinonyx; species Acinonyx jubatus. The sequence goes on along the minus strand of NC_069380.1, from coordinate 128,856,028 downwards.
ATTTCTGGTTTCAGAAACTCTTTTCTGAAAGTACAAACTCTTTTCCCACACATTACTTATTTCTGAAATCAGAATGTGATTTGCAGTGACGTGCAACTTAATTGAGTGTATCCTTTTACCCATGATCCTCATCTCCCTGAAAAAGATCTACTATCAATTTGATGATCACCTTAGAATAAACAGGGAGTTAAAATTCAAGAAATAGGGATGAACCTATTTATAACCAAAAGGAACAAAGGGAGTGAAAGTATACGAATGAGCTGACAGAAAACAGTGGTAATGTTATTTCTTGCCTAAAGGGTGTTGTGCTTCAAGACACTATCAGCCAGAATGGTGGTCGTTGTCTTCCTTGTCATAGTCGTTGTAGTCCTCCTCCTCCTCCTCCTCCCCCTCCTCCTCCTCCTGCCCCTCCCCCTCCTCCTCCCCCTCCTCCTTCCTCTCCTTCTTTTTCCTCCCCCTACTCCTCCTCTCCCTCCTGCTGTTCCCCCACTATGGTCACCTTCATTATCATCATCCCTCCCATTAATTGAACAACTGCTTGTAGTTGGCACTGTCCTTTTGACATACTACCTTTAGGTGTGTGATTCAAAACAATGTATCCTTGGGGCACCTGTGTGGCTCTGTTGGTTAGGCAACTGATTCTTGGTTTCAGCTCAGGTCATGATTCTTGGTTTCATGAGTTTGAGCCCCGCGTTGGGCTCCACACTGCCAGTGACTGCTTGGGCTTCTGTCTCCCTCTCTCTGCCCCTCCCCCACTCATTCTCTCTCTCTCTCTCTCTCTCTCTCTCTCTCTCTCTCTCAAATAAACTTAAAAAAATAAAGTGTCCTCAATCCCAGCTTCACCACAGAACTTAAAGAGCTTTAAAAAATATAGCTGCCCAGGCCAATTACAGACCAATTGTTTCAGAGTCTTTTAGGGTAAGGCCTAGACTTCTGTATTTTTTAAGAATCCCCCAAGTGATTCTGATGCACAGTGAGTACTGACAGTCGCTGTTTTCTATACTGCTGTCAACCAGCAGCATTACTTGAAGCAGAAGCTACACTGACTCAGGTCATAGTCTTTGCAATCAAAACAGATAATACTTCCCCAAATTTATAAAGTACAAGAGAAAATAGCCCAATAAAAGGAATCACTTCCCTGGTATTTTTTAAAGAGGAGAAATGACCAGAGAATTAATAGGTTTGAAATTAATTCTTATAAGAACCAGAATGACATTAATAACTACCAGGACCTCGTGCATTCAGCCTTGGACCCTTTCAGTATATTTGTCATTCACTGTAATTAGCGTATCAAATTTTTAGTCACATCTAGCAGATTAAAGACGCTAGCTACTGGTAGCTAATTATCACAATAAAACCAACTATTTGCAACTCTGAGATTCCATGCTCCATAACTCCAACTATTCCTGGAAATATACCCCTCTTCAGTTACTCCCCTTTACCATGAGACCCACTTTCAAAAGAATGTGTCATCTTTTATTACTATCCCTGCTCATCAATGGTGGCTCCCTGGTGGCTTGTGTTTCATACAGTAACTTTCATCTATTTCCTATAGCACTATCCCTTTCCCAAAGAGATAATGATTTCAGCCGCCCTGACATTAAATTTTCCTTTGCCAAAGTGGCTTCTCACAAACACCCAAGAAAACAAAAATCCCCCGATTCTCAAAGAATGTGCTGTTTTCTCCTTTCTCTCAATTTAGAAAAGGTTGTCTCATGCATAGCTTGTGGGGGACACCAGGGACCACTTGCTGGTATTCTGTTAGAAAATGGAGAGAGAAAACCTATTTTCTTATTCTGATTAATTTCAGAGTAATGCAGTTTTAAAAGCATGTTCACAGGCAAGCCAGGATCTCCTGACCAAGGAGTTTACTCTGTGCAAGCATATGATGCCACTATCACGCAGTCATTCGAGAGTTGCCACCACACACATCATTGGCCTAGTAAGTACTGCCAACATGCGTGATCCTGCACCCCGATGCAGAATAGACACTTCCCTTTATCAATGGCTGCTACTCCATTCTCTAGTGATCAACACTTCTCATTTCCTCAGGGTAGAATGGTGGACCTGCTTACAAGTTGTTTTCTACAGTCCACAATGGCAGGAGTGCTGCTGGTATAGCATGGGTTGTGTCCCTCAGGACCTGCATTCCATTTCGAACCAGAACAATAACAAATTCGATAAGCCACGCTATACAGACAATTGTGTTGTTTTTCCCTCCACGGTTTACTGAATGCAAACCTTGTTCACTTCCACAATTTTATCCATGACTAGTAAGGGAAACAATTCAAATGATGATGGTTTAAAGACAAACACGTTGGAAAAATAAGGTTTAAATATTTACTTGTAATTATACTAGTGCATGGGTTGGGGGCAATCAGTGACTAATCAAGAAGACATTGTACATTTTCTAGGCCAAAACACAAGACATGATAATATCCAAACATTTCTCAGCCGTGGTCCTCTTCAAGGAACTGAGAGTAAAAGAGATTACTATCCTGAAAGCAAATGTTTTCAGAAATAGCTTCTATGGAGAACAGATCAACAAACTTTGTATGCAGTGAAGTTCTTCATTATTATTATTATTAAAATATCTTTTATTATTAAAATAAATTAAAATATCTGCTGGTGACACATGAAATCTCTGAAATCAAAGAAGAGAATAATGTATGTTTATACAGTGCCTTACCTTAATGCAAGGTGGCTTACATGAGACTGCTGAAGGCAGGATATCAGGATATATCAGGATATATATGATATCAGGATAGCATAAAAGTTGCATTGGTTTGTGCATGGTTTTTCTATTTTAGCCTATTAATAATTTGTGCCATCAAGTATCAGTAGATGAATTCACACAACACTAACAAAGCTGAGAAAAGCAAGCTGCTAGGCATGTGTCCCATGTCCTCCCTCTTGACTTAGTTCAGTCAACTACTTTGTCTTAGAAAAGCTTACTGTAACTTCTTCCAGATCTCTGTACCTTTTGCTCCTGTCTCCCTAATTCAGCAAACTTTTTTTCTTAACTTTTTAATGTTTATTTATTTCTGAGAGAGAGAGAGGGACAGAGGGTGATCAGGAGAGGCAGAGAGAGAGAGAGAGGGAGACAGAGAATCCGAAGCAGGCTCCAGGCTCTGAGCTGTCAGCACACAGCCCAACGCAGGGCTCAAAGTCACGAACCATGAGATCATGACCTGAGCTGAAGTCCGATGCTTAAATGACTGAGCCATCCAGGCACCCCCTAACTCAGCAGACTTGATCTTGTCTTAAATCTTCCCCCACTGTCCCTCCATCAAAGTGCCTTTTGTTTTTTGTTTCTTTGCTTTCAGGTAAAGTCCTACATTTACTGTAGCATTTCTCATGTTTTAGAAATAGAACACGTTTTTTGAAACTACTAAAAGCTATAATAAGATCATTCTTGTTTTCATTAGTGCTGCGGTCACAAACCTGCATAGGTTTCTAATGATCTACCCCAAACCCATTTTCCTATAACTGTTGGTCTTTTTAGTGCATGATGGTGCAGAATACAAGGTTCCCCAGGAACACCTATACTGGCCAAATGGGAACTCAAGGGAGGCAAATCACTGGGTGTTGGAAGATGATCAGACATGGTGCCACAGGCACACAGCCTAATTCAGATACTGAAGGAAATGAAAGACTCAGTTAAGCACAGAAGAGGAAAGTGGTGGAAAGAACAGCAGGAGCAAAAAGGGAAAAGCAATCAGGGTAAATCATATGTATAGAAATAGAAGTAAAACTAGATCAAATAGGAGAAAAGTATTTTATATTAGCATTGTCTGGAATATAAAGAATATAAAGACCTAAGATCCTAAAATTTCTCTTTTAAAGAGTGAAGAGCCATTAGAAACTTTGGGGTGGAGGTGGGGGCTGGGGGAATGCCAAAGCAATTCTCTTTGGGGGCAGTAAGGACTCCCAAAAACATTCTAGTCTATCCCCATTCTTTTATGTTCAAAAACTGAGGTCCAGCTAGATAAATGACCTGTTCACATTCACATTTATTCATGACCTGTGTCTCCTGGTTCCCAGGCCAAAGTTCTTATGCCTATCCATGGAGCACTAAAGGCATTTAAAAAATAATATGATGAATACTGCAACAGTCAATAGTCCATGACCCAGGGAGGACCTGGTCTATGAGGGATTAAAAGAAATACAAAGAAAGAAATTTATTTGTGAGACTCCACAGAAAAAAGTCTGCATTGAGGCATGGTGAATGACTACTGAACAATCAGTGTTTGCTCAAGTAGTAACCTTATATGTTATTCTGTATATAACCAAGTATGAGAGGTAATTCACATGTCTCTTTGGTGATATAACTGTTAAGGTAGTATTTGGTATTACTTACCAGGTATTTGCAGGGATAAAATGGAGACAGTATGTGTGGATCATCTCTAAAAAGTACGATTTTAAAAAGGAACAGGAAAAGCTAAGTTGTGCAAAGGATAGTAGAATTATTCCATGAAGCTGGACCAAGGTAGGGCTCTACTCTGTTTTGCCCCGGATGGGAGATGCCAAGTGAGAAAACCCTTTCCTCTCCATGATCTGGCTGGCTAGGAAGAGAGACTCAGTGAAGACCCCAGTTCAAGAAAGCAAATCCTTCAAAGTCACAGGTAGCATTTCAGAGCAATTATATCCATTTGGATTTCCAGAGATTTAGGGGAAACTGCCACCTGGTGCAATGATCTAGTGCCTTAAGGACACCTTACCAGAGTGACATTTCCTTGGGGCAGTCCAGTGTTTTTTTTTGGGGGGGGGGGGCAGTCCAGTTTTTAAAGTCTAAAATTATTATTTTGTCAATGCACCCAAAGTTCACCATTCTTTAAGGAACTAACACCATGTTAGTTCTCGCATGTTAATCAGATTCATAAAACACTGCTGCAATCACCAAAATGCCAATGAGAAAAAGTGGACCACAATACACAGGGTCACTCATCAAAGCATGCATTCTCTTTGAAAATCTATTTAGGACGTCAAACATAATCAAAAAATTGTGTAGTGTGCACGGAGGCAGAAGGAGAACTATGCAAATGGCCTTGAAGCCCACTGAGCAATCCACATGCACATCCACATAGATCCGCCAAACAGGACGGAACACACATGTTCACTGGTCAGGGCTGAAGTAAGTTAACAATTTTTTTTCATGAAGTGTTTTATATTATTAAAAAAAAACTTGGAGGTAGATTTTTGAGCAATTCTAAGCAACTATGTAGGAGGTGCAATTAGAATCTTAACATGATAAGTGGGTTAAAAATACTCAAAGCAAAATGTTACTTGGCTGAAAGTTTGTGTTTGTTAAAACTATTCTATGAACTCTTTCCAGGTAATTTCAGATTAATATGATAACAGCTGCTAATTAGACTATGAAGGAAATTAGTGAATTAATTGCAGTTATCTTGGAACAGCAGCCTTCCAGAAGATCGTGGTGGGAGGGGGACTTGCTTAAAATTGCTTATTTCAGAAATAGTTTAGAGAGTAATATAGTAATACTAGAGAGACAGAAACACACAGCATTGTTAGAGAAAAAGCAAACACTTTAATACTGCCTATAAAAGTGATTTATGAAAATATTAGATTAAAATAAAAAAACAGATACTTCATTCAATTGGATTTCAAGTGTACTATTAAAATTAATGGTACAAATATATGCACCAAGCTAAAAATCTTATGTAGTCTCTGCAAAATCTCATAATTTGATGTTTGACCAAATGTTTTCATTGTTTCTCTAAGCTTGACTTGGATCTTTTGGGTGTTTTCAAATTCTTAAACTGTCTAACTAAAATAAGCTTCCATTTTATCTATTCTGATGCAATGATCAAAATATCAATGGAGGTAATGAGCTCTACTGTCTGCTAATATAGCCAGGATACCCACTCTGCCAGATAACTTCAAGATTCACAGATCCTTTTATTCATCTTCATGGTAACTCTATCACAGCAATACACTATCCGGCTGGCCTTCCTGATTACAGAAGAAATGGCTTTATTGCAGGGATGTGTAGATAAGTGGGTATAACCTATATACAAGAGATACAATCCCAGAGGAAAATCCAAGTCAAGCTTTGTCCTTCTTTCAGTTAGAAAGAATTCTGACCATCAGACTTATCCTACTATTTTTCTGGTCTGAAATGCTTCCACTTAGAAGTTGGTACTTTCTTTCTTTCTTTCGCTTTTTTCAGAATTTATTATTTTTTGTTTTTTTATTTTTATGGCTTTTTCTATTCCTGCCCCCCTTTCAGGCTGAACTTTTCTCTCACAGATATTCAAACAATCTTCCCCTCCTTGTTCTTCAATTACTACTTTCATTTATCCATAAATGTACCATAAAAATAGTTTCTAGGCAAGAAGACTTCAGAACTGCGCTAAAGATTGGAAACAATATAAAAGGGTAAGACATAGTCTCTAGCTTCCAAATGCTATACTCTAAGTAGGAAGAGAAAACAGGCCCATGGTACAGTTAAACAACAGCAACAACAAAAGACTATTCAAATAAATTCTAATCCACCAATGCTGACCAAGCACAGAAAGCAGTGCTGGAATTCAGATGCAGAGAAGACAGGCCGTCAACAAGGAGGAGCTCACAAAAGTGTGGGTGGAGCAGTGACAGCCTAATTTGGGGTGGTGGACCTTTTGCCACTGCCAAATTCTCAGGAAGGCTAGACTGTGACACCATCAAAAAAAGAAAGGAAAGGAAAGGAAAGGAAAGGAAAGGAAAGGAAAGGAAAGGAAAGGAAAGGAAAGGAAAGGAAAGGAAAAAGAAGAGAAAAGAAAAGAAAAGAAAAGAGAAAAGAAAAGAAAAGAAAAGAAAAGAAAAGAAAAGAAAAGAAAATCCTTTGTGTGGAACAGAGGGCGAGAGCCTGAATTCTGAGAGCCAGATCGTCTGTTCACACCACAGATTCACTACTCAACAACTACTGGCAAGTAACATACTATCACCGTAACTCGGTTTCCTCACCAGTCACAGAATTTGCTAAAGTTAATGTACATAAAATACTTAATACTGTGCCTTACACACAGTAAGTGCTATATACACATTTGCTATCATAACCATTATTAACTGCTGAGGATGCCAGGGGTTTCTAAAAGCACATTTCTAGCAATACCATAAGGATGTATGTCTAGTCTTGAATCACAAGACTTGTTACCTTCCTTTTTTAGTAAGCAGATTCAATCAGCACAGATAGTTATTTTGAAGAGGGAGTTTACAGGAATTTAAGTAGGAGAGAGGAAGAGAAGAAAAAGTAGAGATGGTTATCAGATCTTCTCCAATTTCAGGTCATACTAACCAAAACAGCCCAAATGATGATTCCTTGAGCTTTGACTTAGTATCAGAATGTGCACAGCCTTCCTGTTCATGTTTTGAAAAAAATTCACAAGTTCTAAAGTGATTTTCCAAAAAAAAACTGTTTTTTGCCTCCACCTTCCTATGTTGTGTATTAATTTCAAGAGCTGGCTCAAAAGCACAGCTTGTTTTTCTAAGCACCCTTCTCATTTATATGTAAAACTCTGTTTCACCTTTCATCCTTGAGGAATATCAGTAAGAGGCTTTAAAACTTATCACGAGAGTCCCAGAAAACTGCCACATACTTTGCTCTTGCAGGCCATGACTACTATTTAAAAGCGTTATTATTGAGGCACCTGATGGCGCACTTGGTTAAGTGTCTGACTTTGGCTCAGCTCATGATCTCATGGTTCGTGGGCTCAAAGCCCGAGTCGGGCTCTGTGCTGACACATCAGATCCTGGAGCCTGCCTGGATTTCTCTCTCTCTCTCAAAAAATAAAAATAAATGTTAAATAAATAAATACATAAATAAATAAACAAAAGCAATGTTGGTTGCTGCTGGACAAAGGCTCTTTGGTGACAGGAGGAGTGGATATAGTTATCATATTTGCAGTAAATGATTCAAACTGTGATTTTTTTTGTTGCAACATTTGAAGGAAGAATTCGAAACCTGGGACAGCCTTTGAGCCAGAAAGGCAGGGTGTGTTCAGATGTAGATAAGAATTATAATCAGTAGTAAATACCAATATAGGAATGGGAGCCAGGCAACAAATTGGAAATCAAATGTTTGTTTATTTTTATTTGTTTTAATTTTTTAATGTTTATTTATATTTGAGAGAGAGCACAAACAGGAGAGGTGCATACAGATAGGTAGGCAAAGAATCCAAAGCAGGCTCCAGGCTCTGAGCTGCCAACATAGAGCCCCATGCAGGGCTTGAACTCACGAACCATGAGATCATGACCTGAGCCGAAGTCAGACGCTTAACCAACTGAGCCACCCAGGTGCCCCCAAAATCTTCACTTTAAATGTGCATTTCAAATCACATTTATGTGTCATTCTGCTAGGGAGACCTAGACAGTTCAAGTAACCTGAAATAATTAGCATGTGGAATAGAAAGTATCATTGTTGTCTACAAAAATACAAGTATTATCTGTGCTGCGTAACACGTACTTTGATACAAGTTTCAGATCTTGAGGAAGCTGATGTATTTTATAGAACATCTCTTAAGAGCCCT